>NC_134054.1:12528336-13128336 GCF_965140245.1 Athene noctua
CAGGTGACATTTAAGGACTATCTGGGTAGAAATCATGGCTTGGAACATTTTTTTGTTTTGTTTTGTTTTACTAAAAACACAATACATAGGGCTGATTTCAGAGTCAAGAAGAAGGAAATATGGATCGTGGCATTCCACACAGATCCAGCAGCTGTTCCACTGAGGCCCCTTTGCCTGCAAAGGTCCAAATAAATGCAAGAGAGTAAATTGCACTAAACCAAATGCAGAAACAAACCGCAGAGTGGTAACGTGCATTTTAAATGACATCGAAGGATGTGCCCTGCACATACCTGTTTTACTAAGACTGTTCCACCACAAGAGGTTTATTTCCTCTATAAATTACTTCATGCGTCTTAGCTAAAATGAGACCAAATCCTGTGCCAGTCAAGTCCCAGCAAGCAAACATGTTGACACAGGAACAAGTAAAGCCTGAAAATTTTGAAAGCGCCATTTCAGTTTTGGCTGAGCACCCAAAAGCCTTGTGCCCCAAAGTGCCTCATCCCCTGAGGTTTGACAGATTGATCCTTTTGCTGCCAGTGGTTGAATGTCTCCTTCTCAAAGGAAAACACCCCCTTGGGTGGGTGGATGCTCAACACGCTGCAGAAAGAGCTGAAGCCAGGGATCAGCTCCGTGCCAGGAACGTTAAGACAAAATAATGTAAAATAACGCAGGATAACGCATGGTCAGGGACCTCTATGCAGGTAATTGGAAAAATTTCCCCGTGTGTCCCTTCTGGTGTGAATCTGAGGTAGCTATAGATACTCTAAGGGAGGGCTTCCTCTTCATTTCAGGTATCCTGCACTTTTAGATCGTGCAGGAAGACGGCATCCCATGCAACATTACTCTCCAAGTTGTTTTGTTTATTTGATAATAAATAAACAGCAACAGGAAGAGCGTTGAGAAAATGTGGTCACTTGTATCTTTCATTCTTTTTAGGAACAAAAAAACCCCTCTATCGACTCGTAATTCTCTCAGGCAAAGGCTGTTGCTTCTCGAGGACACAGAGGCACTGTCGTGCACTATTGAAGGCATATCTGGGTGGAGACATTAAAATGACAAATGATCACAGACCAATGTATCACCAAAGTTCACGGCAGATTGAGTTGGCTGTTATGGGTATCTGGCTTCAAAAGCGATGGAAAGGGAGCAAATTGGAAACATACAGCTACACTATAAATGCATTCACGTGACGTAGCTGGGTTGTTTTTTCTTTTTTTTTTTTTTTTTTTTTTTTTTCCACAGCGTTTCTTCCAAGCTGCAGGGTTGTTTATTTATTATATGTCGTTTGAAAAGAAATGCTCAATCTCCAGCAGGGATCACCGACTACAATCTGAAGAAATGGTTTAAAGCTTTTTATAGGAAACTTCGGAAATGAATAGCAAATTCATACGTGGCAATGAAACACAACAACAGCCGCCCAAGTTTCCGAGTCTCCAGCATCGACTCCCCAAGGTTACAGCAACAAGAAGAGGTTAGATGCAGAAAACGCCTCGGTGTGACCTACGGACTCTTGAAATTTGGGTAAAAAGGTGTAATTTTCCCAGCAGCGGGCAATGCATTAACACGCCATTTTGCTCACCCTGGGTTTGGGGCTGGGGGAGAGGAGTGGGGTCAGTTCAACCCCACTCAGGGCTAATGGGACCAAGCAGGATCCTGGTATCTCGTCGCAGGCAGAGCCTACAGCGTGAAGATCCTCTGATTAAAGAAATGGCTGCTGATACTGATGGGTAACAAACCCAAGTTGGGAGCCTCTGATAAACTGTTGTTTCAGAGAGGCCCCAAATTAATGCCATTCATTTCAGTGAGAGGCTTCAAAAAAGTTTGAAATATTATTGAATACTTCATTGTCCTTAAATCTATACGTCCAGATCTTTGCTCTGCTGTTTTCAGAGCCGTACTAAATTTTACCAGCTAAAGTGCTGGCCTAGAAAAGTTAAAAGTCTCCGAGATGGGCTCCACACCAATCATATTTTCTACCATAAATTTGTCAGATCAGTTTTACATTACCTATAGCAATTTAGTTTTCTTTCTTAAAAAAAGAAAAAAAAAAAAAATCACGGCAGGGAAAAGGAATTCCACTGTACAAATATCCCAGAGAACAGATTACTTATTGTTCAAAAATATTGTCTTTAATAGCATTACCAGAGTGGCCCATGAAATCAGTCGTTTGCTAGAAAGATGGGCTGATTTTCCTCCCCAGGCTGGCAGTTGTGAGGTGTGCTGGACAGGGAGTACCGCAGGACTGTTGCATGGGAATAAATTCATGTACAGTTAAAGATTAAACTACGCCATGAATAAGGAGGCAAGAGATTTCATTCTGCTCCTGGCCTTGCTGTTGAGATGCCCTTTAGCAAGTCTCTTCCTATTTTATGAGCTTCCATTGCAGCCTCATCTGTCCTGTGGAAGTTTCCAATCTGACTTGATTTGGTTGAAAAGTTTCATCCAGAAGTTTCCCACCAGGAAATACCCTTCCGTGTTAACCGGGGTGGTACACAGGCACTTACTGCCTCCGGCAAATCATTCATGGCAATTCCTTTTATTGCTATCATTTCTATTTTAACGTGTGGCTTGAAGCGATAGAGACTAAACATTATCAAAATAAAAATTTTGTTCTTGTCACAGTCAAACCTTTCCATAAAGTCAAAATAAATATTTCTTACATACTCGAGTTCACAAATAACGATCGTATTTGAATTTTTCAGCTGAACCCTAGATTAAAAGCAAGTTCTGAGCTGCGGAGACTCTTCCGGAGAGGATTTCTGTATTTACACCGATGCCCTGGTTTAGGTTTATTCAAATACTAGGTCTGGTCACCAGTAATCTGTTTTTACAATAAGATCCCGAATTTTGCTGAGGCTTTCAGGGTGCTACTATAACAGAAGTAATAAGCAAAATGATGATCATAAAGAAATTTTATTTTTAGGGAATTGGGACCACAGCTTCCTGAAAACTACTAGACCAGATAATGTCTTTTTCCCTTCTCTCTCTTTTATGGCAGGCACTTGTTCTAAAAAAGTTACCCAACTTTCTTTAAAATGGACTTTTAAAATCCATCATTTAATGCAACTCTGGAAAGTTAGGTCCTGTGCTATTTCCTCTCCTTCCTTCCCTTACCTCTCTTTTTTCTTTCTTAAATCCATCCCTGCATTTTAAATTAGTTACGAGAAATAAAGAAAAAAGGAGGTTTACAGGGTTGAAATCGCTTCAGTGTGACAGGGTGATGTTTTTTTTGTGTATGAGTCTAAATGAGGCTTTAGAAAATGATATGGTATCCCTTAAATGGATCTGCTATGGTCAGAGACCATTAGGCAGTGGAGGAAGATTCCTCAGGGACAGCTGAGACCAGACGTCTGAATCCCAGAGGACGGAGATCACTATTTACTTTTCTGCATGGAGAATTAATATATGTCTCCATCTTCTACCAGCGGCCCTGAACCAGTGAACGTAAAGGAAATAGAATGAGTGGGGGGAAAAAAATGGCATGTGTGTTTTTCCTTTTTTCCTTTGGTGCAGATTCATTTTTTTCATTCAGTATTTGCACATTATTCTTTGCTTTCTCCCTGTAGGATTTTCTTCCCTGACTTTGAGGCAATTCATCTGTCCTAAGAAGGTACCTAAAGATAATGAAGAGGCACATAATTTAGTAATCTTGGCCATCTTTTACTTGGAAGATTAATTTTGGCCTTTAAGTGTCAAGGTTGGTTAAACCGAGTTGGCAGCAGCAAAAAGCGATAGCCAGAAGTACAGACAGGAACCTGGGCTGGTGCAAACTGCACAAAACAAATGAGTCATGGAGTCATTTCACTATCTGCAAAATGACAGAGTAATGATTATTAAACCAGAAATGCTCCCTGATTCATCTCATCTAAGTTTAGAGCTCTGAGTTTCTCCTTTCATTTTCTTTCCTCTGCTTATTTTTTCCACAGAAAACGATGTCCCTGGGTCTGTCCTCTAACTCCCCACTTCTCATCTGGGCTGCAAAATGTTTTGCTGAGATTTGGAAACGTGTTTGCTCTCTTCAGCACAGCAGGAGAGCTTGCATGGTTTCATCTACGTTGCCTCCTAGAAGCAGTAACCTGCCTACTGATGGGAGGGGGTGTAAATGAGCTTTTTACTGTGCTCACAAAGTTATAGAAAAACTACAACTCTGATAAAACTCCCAGTTTCCCTACAGGTGAGACTCGCAGTTTGTACATGGTGGCTGTAGTAGCACAGCAAGAGCTGGAGGAGGTAAGAGTAACGATCCATCCAGCATTGCATCATTCATCCCAAAAGAAGCAGAAAAAAAAAACCAAAAAACAACACCTGAGCATGAGTTAAGCTTCCAGACAATGCTAATTGTTCAAAGCAGATGTTACTCTTCACATCATCACTTCCCTCCGAAATTTGTCTGTGATTTTGCAGCATGTGGCTGGCTGCTTGTAGCTGGGTTCGATTCCTGCATCAAACAGCAAAGTCAGCTGGGAGTCAGCTGCTCTTGCAATGCAGCTTCTTACCCAGCAGATCGATTATGCAAAATAGAAAAGACGTTTATATTTGAAGAACTGGATGGAAAAATAAAGAGCACTACCAAGAGCAATGCACCTCTTTATTTCTGTAAGAGTGTATTTAAGGAGGGTGGGTGTGAGGAACCGAACAAAGAACAAAAGCATGGAAATGCTGAATTTATGGGGTAGAAAACTAATCTGAAGTCTAACATTTCTCCCCTCCCAGTGATCTCTCTCCCCAAATCACTCTGGATTCATTGTTTGCTTTCATGGTGCATGTGGAATAACAGAAATATAAACTCTGCGTATCATTTATAAAATGACAAAGTGGTTACACACCCACTCAAAACTCTCAGATGTGTCTATCGTAGGTTTATTGTTTCTATTATTCTTTACTTGGTACGTGATAGATGTCTGAGACCCGCTGAAACATTTCACAACTGGATTAAACTTGTCTTCTGTGAGATTTTCCTTTTCTATCCGTAAGTGAAGACAAGGCTCCAGCCTAATCCTATTTTTTTGTCATCAGCTACTCTACACTTGTATCCTCTGTCCTAATTTGCGTGTGTATGTGCGTGTGTGGCATAAACCTGTAAATGGTAACAGATTATGATGTTCCTTCACAACACACAAATGCACAGGCTGAGCCAGTTTGCAACTGGAAATATCCTGACTGTTAGTGCTTTCCTGTGGCCGATACTCTGAGCCCGCAGAGTTTAATGGGGTGATTTTTTATTTTATTTTTTTTTTCCAGGAGTTTGCCCAGCCTTAGACAAACAGTGCTGTTATCCAAGCGAGGACGGTTGAAGGTGTTAGTGGCTTGTTTATTGGCAAACTGAGTGCCCACCAGCATCCCTCTCTCTCCTCCTCGGACCTCACAGCTGCACTAACGCCCTGCGAAGGCGAGGACTCGTGGGGAGCCAAGGCAGCACGTGGTGCCTCCTGGTAACCACTTCTTGAGTTTTCTTCTCATTTTGAGTCCACGTTTCTTGCACCCGGTGTTGAGGTTGCATGTGAATGTTGTGAGGGAGCGGGGTAGCATTCGCTGTTGCTGGATGCTCAGCCTTCGTCCCCTTGCACAGCAAAACCTCGCACCCCTTTAGCCTCAGGAAGGAGCATCTCTATATTTGGTCTGTCCAACCCCAGCGCAGCCTGCCTCTCCATCTGGAAGGATGAAAAGCTTTTCCTGATTTTTTAATTTTTTTTTTTTCCTTCTGATTTCAGAAGTTTGCCACTGATTTAATTTATTTTTAAATCAACCTGGAAAATTTAAAATGAAAATGTAATGCTTTTAAACAACAGTTTTGATAGAAAACACAGGGTTGCCTTTCATTTTTTCATTTTTTCATTTCATCTTGAGTTTGGACCAGGCTGTGCTTCTGAGAAAGAATGAGATTATTAATTTTTATGCTTCTTTATTTTTTATGTTAGGAATGCCTCCCTTGCCCCTTATACTCTTTCAAGACAAAGTTCTTAATTGAAGACAACAGAAAGGGAATAAGTGAGAAAGCAAGAAAAGTAAAAATATTCCTGTTATTCCACTTGTCACTTTTTTAGAAACTGAAAAAATTGCTCAACATTATGCTATCTGGAAAAAAAAAAAAAATTAAAAGAGGTGAAAAACATTTCTTCCATATCTTTTCCATTTTTTTCCTTTTCTGCCTTTTTCCAGCATAGAAAAGAATGGGTAGGAGAAGAAGGAGGAGGGAAGAGTCAGCAATGAGGGAAAGAAGTTATGTGATGAAAAAATCAAAGTGATTAAAATGAAGCATGGCCTCTTATTTTTATGTTTTTAAACACAGGAGTAAAGTGACATCTTAAGCTGAAAACATTTTTCAGTCTAACATTTCAAAATGAAACACAGGTTTTCATTTCAAGGTCTTATTTCATATCCACACTCACACAAAATCAAAATGTATTTTGAAATGAAAACACCACAGGGAGAATAATATTTTCAATAGAGATTTTTATTTTTTTTTTTAATTTTTGCCCCCCTCCCCTCCTTCCAATAAATAAATAAATTGGTTTTCCAGGAAACTTTAAAACTAAGAACAGGGGGTGAAACATAATGAAACAAAAGGGTTGTTAGCCATATTGAGCATCAAGGTTTGCTGAAAAAAATATGTATATTAACATGGATTATTTCTGGCACGTTAATTCATCTGCTAAGAAAGGATCTGCTTAGAAACATATGGGCATAATTTACTAGTTGTAAATAAAAGGTTTGTTGTTATTTAGGTTTTTAACAGTTCCCCAGGTCGTGGAGTTTCTGATGAAGTAATAGCTCAGCTCGCATCGGTTAACTTTTCCTACATAGGATATTTTGGAGACGTCGGTTACAGTAACAGAGCAATAAAAGGACAATGTTTCCACCGTTAACAAATGGTGCGTGTAATTGGAAAAAAACCCCCCCTCCCTCCCTCCCTCCCAAGCGCTCCCCGGGATGGGGCGGCTGGCGGTTTCCATGCGGGCTGTGCCAACTGCTGTGGTCAGCGGCACCGCGCGCTCCTGCTGCAGCCAAGCCTTCGCCAGGCACCAGGGAGTCTCTCTGCACCGTGATGTAGACACACAGCTGCACCTTGTGTAGATGTGTGCACCTGAGCTGATTTTAAAGTGATTTGGGTCAAGCTGGAGCGTGACCGGCACTAACGCACTGGGGCAAGGACGAGGTGGCTGAAGTCCATCCTCAAGTTGAGGCTGCTACTCGTGGTTGCTTTGCTAGCTGAAACTTCAGGCTCATCCCTCCGGGTTGGGGCTCTGAGATACCCTGAGCAGCAGAGCAGCAACACTGAAAAGGCTGTGACAGTTCACGGCCCCATCATGCAAACCCTCGGTGGAAGGTCAGCAGATGTGGGCTGTATTTACAGGACGCATGTGGAAGCTGCTTCTGGGTGGGAAACTACACAGCTGTCCGTAGGGCAAAGTTAAATACACAAAACCTGGGTCTGCGGTTGAAGGCAAGCCACCTAAGAAGAGATGTCATGTTTGCTACAAAAGAATGTGGATGAAATGCTGGGCGAAATGATGTTATAGCCATGGCCAGGGTCAGCGTGTGATTCCAAGTCGTGACATGGTTATACCCCGATTTTCACTGATCTGGGAGCTTTATCAAGTCTTGCAGCCTGCAAAGGGCTTTTAGATCTTTGGCCACAGAAACTGCTCTGTAAGCTTAGTCAAAACGCCTTCACTTTTATCTTCTAAACCAGCACGCAGGTCCATTACGCTTTGTGTAAATCACTCACAGTAAATGTACGAGGCTTCAAAGTAATTTGGGGTTTTCAAGACTTTTCTGCGAATTATCCACAATCAGAGGCAGTTGGCTACAAGCAGAAGAGATGAAGTGTCAGTGCACAGGGAGGAAAATTGTGCCTTCTGTTTCTCTTTTTGGTATATAAACCACACGCTGCATAGCTGGGTTGGAAATGAAATAAGCTTGTAGTTCTCCAGCTGCACAGACTGTACTCTTTAAGCATTCTGTTACGTAAAGAGCATGCAAATATATTAGCAAGAAGAAAGCTGTATTTGCCCATTAAGGCATGTGATTAATGCAGTGCTGAAAGCTCGTTTAAAGGACTGTACATTGCAGCTCACTTGAGAAAGAAGAACAAGAATACAAAAAGTGAGTTGAGTGTTCTGGGTGTGAATGAGTTCAGTGTGGCTGTAGAGGGCACTAAAGATCTTTACGATTTCTCAGAAAGAAGCAAAAGCTACAGTTGCTTTTTACACTTCAATATTTAAAAAAAAAAAAAAAAAAAATTAACCCTCTTTAGGAGCAAGTGGGACCACATCAGACTCAAACATTACAGCTTCTCCCCTTTTAACCGCTAATAACAGGTTGAGCTAATTTCTGTTTTGATTTGGGGTTTCTTTCTTCCATTTCGAAGAAATGGTTAGCTGTGTGCAGCCCTCTCGTAGCATCAATTTCAACAAGACAGAATATGTTCAGCACAAAGAAATCTCATTCCTTCAAATAAGAAATCTGCCCGAACTGCTACGAAATGGCAATTTATCAGTCAGGCTGTCATGGCTGAAACAGAGAAGGACCACGAAGAGATCTGGTCACATTAACATGAATCTTTTTTAAAAAAAAACTTCTGTGTGTCTCAAAACACTTGGGGTGTTTCACTTGTTTAGTTTTGCACGTCTCTGAAATTTCTGGGTTTGGCTAGAATAGAGCAAGTCTTTTCTTGTGGTATTTTCTGCCATCAGGAATTGGAAATCTCACACGAAATCCTGTTCTGATGAGATTCCCAGCCTGTTGTAAGGTTTACAAGAGAAAACGCAGATTAAATCTTGGATTCCCATGCTTCACATGAGACAGGTCAAATTCTCTAAGAAATCAAGATATAAAATGCCCTGTTGTAGTCTGAGAATTGTTTTCAGGTTGCAGGCCGCTGACATAAGCCCAACATTAAAGGTGAAGCCTGTACCTTCAATCTGGACGGGATATCTTTTACTGCAGATTTCTAAGGCTTTTTAAGTGTTTATTACGTGCAGATCTGCAGCTGATCCTACAGCCTGAGCACAGGCTCCTCTCCAGAAATCTGCACAGTCATCTTGTTTTTCCTGGGTATTCTGTCAGCTTTGCAACAGACCCATATTAGAAAATTTAGCATGACTAAGAAGTCTGTCTGCTGCCTAATTACATTGCCATAGTTTTAGTGGTGTAGGTTTCTCTGTAGTTTCTATTCTGGAGTAAGTGTGCCTAATAATAACGTTATAATTGCACTGCTATGATTTCACTGGTAACCTGCCCCGTGTACTCAAGCCTTAACTGCACACCCAAAAAAATACCGCATGGTGCCAAAGGAATTCTGACAGACCCTCACGCACGCGCTCGGCAGAGCCGTGCACACGCTTCAGGAACACGCAGCTTTATAAATTAAAATCACCTGATGTCACTCAGCCGATACTGAGGCCACACACAACCAGTGCGGAGCCTTTCTCATGCTCTGCACCACTAAGGGCATTTTAGTTTTTCACGAGCTGCACCTTCCATTCCAGAAATGAATTGCAGGTGGAGAAGCTGAAGACACCAAGATATTCTGGTGAATTGTTTTAACTCAACTACTGGAAGTTTTGCAAGCTACTGACCATCTCCTAAAATAATGTTGTCAACTATTTCTGGGAGCTTTGTGAGCTGCATAATTCCCTTTAAAAAGAAACTGGTTACTCATGGCTCTCCTCCTTTTGATATGGATATAAATCAAAATGATGAGCTTTAGCTATGGTTTGGGGACAGGTTTAAGTCAGGTTTATGGTTCAACTCGGTGGTAATACATAATATCGAGATTATAAAAGGCATTTTCAGCTTTCGGTCCAAAGTAAGTGAGAGAGCTGGTAGGCAGGGATTAACCTCATGGCTACTATCACACAATGAGCAGGAACAGGCCGAGAGCAACCCGCAAGCGCGATACGAGCTTGACTGTCTTTTATCCTGAGATCTGGTGGAATTTGATTTTCAGGTTCCATTTTTAGTCCATCTGTAAATAGAGCCAACCGAGTGGGTGTGACAAAATATTCACACCCACGAGCAGCTTGCCGGGGAGGGGGGGGTTAGCTGGTTACGTGAGCGTCTATCAATCATATATATGAGTGCTTGTTCTTCCATGCACAATTCCCAGCTCGTATATAAGGTACGGGTACTGATAACATGTGCTACTCTAAAAACTACATCAGACGAGGATGGGGTTTCAATACTAAACAGTCTGGCCCTGTTTGGCCAGATGGGTCTCCCTGTATTGTTTCTTTCCCTTCCCTGGCTGAGTGCCCATGCTCTTTGGCATGAATAACTGCACGTTCGAACAGAGCATTTGGTTTCCACAAACACATGTGCATGTGATCTCCAAATTCACTTCCACAAACGTTTGTGTCATCATAGGTTAACGGGTGCGAGAGTAGGACTACATGAAAAGAGGGGTTACTGTGAAATTTCTATGAGGGGAGAGCTCTTTTGCGCTTGAAGAGCAGCAAAATTGTACGGGACAATTCTTGTCTCAGATACAGTGAATTCATGGATAAGCCAGATAAGTCAGAGTTAATGGCAATCAGCCAGCTGGACAAGGTAATTTAATATCTACTTCTAGTTACAATAGCGTGCTGGTGACAAGACCAGGATGGTTTTATCCACATTTACCCTAAAAGACAAACTTTTTTTAAAAAGCAATTGGAATAATAAAATTAAAAAAAAATAAATTTCTAACATAGAAACAGAATAAAATATTGAAATCTGGAATCCAAGTTCTCCCTAAGAACCGCAGATACTCTAAGTTAACAGAAAATGATGTAGCTTAACTTATACAAATAGTAAAACAGTAAAAAGTTACCACATGTTCCTCCCAGACTGCAAGCCAAACAATTGTTATTACATTTAAATCATGTTCTGACATAATGTTATAGAAGCTCTGGAAAAAAAATGGAGCCCAAATTGCCCAACTATACTCTGCTAAGAAAGCACTGTGTGTTTGGAGCCGGGCAGCCTGGTTGATTAACGACACTTTATTAACCACTTTCATGAGGAAACAAAATATTCCGATTTCCTCATTCCCCTTAATCAAGCTTGATCACACGAGAGCAAATGAGCTTAAAATAAATGACACCTTGGCTGATAAACTCCGCAGCCTGACTGCCGGAGGTTCAGCTGTGAGCTGTCGGTGGCCTCTGCAGCTCCCGGTGTCGGCTGTGCCGAGGGCGATGCCAGATCGCAGACAGCCGCAGAATACTAATCGGCAGCTGTGGAGTTGCCTGTTTATTTTTTCTTTTGAAATAGCCATGCAAATAAGACACTGGCACCGAATGTCAGTGCTCCTGGAGCTTATGTATGATACTCAAGATTCATTGCTTTCTTTTCCTTGTTCTTCCCCCCTTCTGGTTCTTTTCTTCTTCTTTTTTCCTTTCTTTGTTATCCATTCTGTGTGTCCCCTCCTGCAATTAAGATGAAAGCACGGTTTGCCTGGTGGTAAACCTGCCAATTGTTAAAAAGGCCGTAATTTTTCATAAATGACTTCAAACTGCTTCTGCAAGTCTGACACCTGAAGCAGTGGGCACTAATTCTGAGATGAACACAAGTCCTGTCCTGGCAAGAGTCTCAGCTTCATGTATATCCACGGGAGAGGAAGAAGCGTTAGCAACACCTGAACAGGTAGCCTAGAACTGACTCGGCCAGTTTCCATAAACTGGTTTTCATTCACAGTGGTGTTGCTGAATTCTCAGTTGGTTGCAAAAGCATAAACCCAGAATTTTTTGCACCTGAAGTAAAAGCCACCTCGTACCTTATAACATCTTAAAGTCCTAAGATATGTACAAACTTATGTCCCTGTGAGACTTAGGGGTATTTATGGATCTAAAAATCTAAGGTGTATTTAATTTCCCCACCCCTTTAAAATTACAGATCGGAAGCCTAGTTTCAGGGGCTATACGGCAGCAAGGTCTGAAGTATCAAGAGCTCCAGATTAAAAAGCCATAGTATCTCAGCTTTTTTAATAGATTGAACATGAACTGCCCTTACTGTCATTTGGTTAAACACATGGGAATTACACTGATAGAACTTTGGCCATGAGGTTAATGCTTATTCTGGTGTTTGAGGCCACGGGAGTTTGCTTTTCCAGACAGTGTCCCAAGTATGTTCCTCTCATGACTCCTCAAAGATACTTCCTATCCCTTTAGTGACTTGCATCTAAGCAGTTCTTGGGTAACTGCTTGAATTTTCCATGTGTCCTGAGAGCTCTGGTGTTGCTGATTTGGCAACAGCAGAATAAAACTTCAGGCGGAAAATCTGCTTGGGCTGTAGAGCAGCTGGACAGCAGTGAGTGTGTGATCCTCTGTCACATAAGGCTATTTACACATGATACTCCCTTTTCATTTGTAGAGGACCCAACATGGTGATAAAACAGAACAAAAGTCTCCTATTAATGATTTCTACAAGTTCAATAATAAACCTCCCTGCTGCTGTCCCACAGCACAGCACACCATGTCTCTGCTCAGCAGTCACAAAATATTAGTCATGGCATCCTTGTCCTTCCCCAGCCCTCCCTGCTGGCTTGTTATCTTTCTTACTGTGTTTTGCTCAAAATGAGTTTACAAACTCCTTCAAGCAAAGACACAGTGGGCCAGTTCCTCTTCATGGTGACCTAAATGAAGGTAAGTTGACTTCCACCATCTGCAAGGTCTGAGCTCATTTAAGATTTTATCAGTTCACTCTTCTGGCCATTTCACTCCATGTGTCTTCTATGTAAAATAGCTTTAAGACAGTCTCAAAGGGAAAAGCATGAAGTGCCTCAGTCCCTGAGCCTCCCACAACCAAACCTACCAGTTCAGCAGAGGCACAGAACTAGTTTCCAATTAGTCTACACAAGTCCATCCAGATTATACTGTAATACGAAAACAGGTTTGATTTGATTCAATCACTTCCAACGCGAGTCTGTCACAGTTTGTTTGTATGGAAAAAAAAAACAAAACAAAACAAAAAAAAAACCAACACAAAAACACAAAACCAAAAACAAATAATGTGGAAATATGGCTATCTTGTAGCTTCCAGATTGCTTTTAGCTTAGTGAGGTCTGGGTGGTCCATGAAAATGAGATGATTGGACAGGTATTAAAATGAATTGCATGAGCTTTTGCTATGGAGTCAGCATGTCCCGAGGCGAGGGGTGAATTGGATGAGCTGATGGAAAGGGCTGCAGCCAAAGGTTTGTGGCACAGCATGGAGTTCCAAAAATCTTGTAGGCCATAAATGAAGTAAATATTTCATGTTTGAAGGCATTCCTTTGTCTTGGAGAAGATCAGTCTTTTTAACTGGATCTAATGTCCATGTGCAAGTAGCAACACTCTGAAACGGTGGAAGGAAAGGTAGATTTTAGATGGAGACTTTGGCTTTGATTGAGATCTGATTTTTGCTGTTTCCCAGAAAAGAATGAGTCTGTGGCTCCTCTCTCAAAAACTAGATCCTCTGCTGCATTGAAGATGAGAGAAACATTACTGAAATCTGGTATCCAACAATGCAAAATACTCTTGACCACACACTTCTGCTGCATAGCAGGGATTTAAGAACTCTGTGGGAATGCAGTATCCTGTATCAGAGGGGAACACTTGGGATCCAGGAGTAAATCTGAGACGCTTATTGTGAGCAGAGCTGGAATGTGTTACCCTGCATCCCAGATCTGACTTCACTACATCTTAATCAGTCTCATCAGAAAATAATAGGAAAAAAAAACAGTTTTAGGTTTCAATGGTTGTAATACAAAATATCTTCAGATATTGAATTCTAGCTTGCAGACAACAAGCACACATATTTAAGTCCAAATGGGAATTAGATAACTTGGAATGCTTGCCTAAAAGAAAAGAAATGCAGTTTCAACTCCTAACTCCATCACAGGCATGCTGGGATATGTCTTTATCACCCACAGTGTTGGGATTAATAGTTCAGGCACGGCATTATATTAGCCCTGTTGCACAGCTTCTGACCTAGAGCTGTCTTTCATCCACTTGACTGGGAACACGCAAAAAACTAGATCCTGTTTGCCTGTACCCTTACTGTGGGCATACTATGTTCACCAGAGGCAGAATTTGTCGTCCCTGATGTTTGCCAGCTAAAAGCTGGATATTGTGTCTGCACTAGTCGTGTCTCTCCTCTGGAGAGAGAGGGACACCTCAGCAAAAGGATCCTGATGTAAAGTCTTGCTCTTTGGTGCCTCTCTGGAGGGTGTAGGGCCAGCCAGCTGCGAGGACAGCATGGAAGATGGAGAGTTCCTCAGGTATCCTAGTAACGAGGCCAGGGAGCTGCTTTATCTTTAGTTTCAGATCTGCTATGTCCTGGATGGATGTCTTGGGTAAGGAGTCACCCCTCTGCACCTGCTCTGCCTGAACCAGTTACCAGCTATTCCCCTGACTCTTGTTTCCCAGGCCAGGTTCAGCTTGTGTTGCTTTAATGCTGTTTCTTGGACCTTCTCAGCTCATTCTGAAGTAAACAAAGGGTCAGACTTTCCCGTAATCCTCACACATCATTGGCATCTTTGTGTGGCTCTGCTACGGAGCAGAACAAACACAAAGACTGCATCTCGATGTACCCTCTGCACCAAGTCCCTTCAAGTGTGAAGTAAAAACGTTGGCAGAAAAACACGGGAAAGTTGGGTAGATGCCTGTGCCCTACCTGGCTTGTAGATAAAAGAATTCGATTGCCAAGTCTGCTAGTCTTTTAAGCTTGACAAATCCACACACCAGGCATTTGAATAGACATAAAAAGTTGAGGGAATATCGTCCCTAGAGCTACAAAGCTTCACTTCTTGTATTGCTTCTCAAACAAATTCAGATAATCTTATGAAACTCCAGGCTCCTTTATCTCTGTCTTTCATTGTGCAGTTTTGTAAATCACAGATTCCTATTATTCTTTTCTTTTGCATTCCACCTTCCTAAATTTTTCACCGGTTTTCTTTCCTGTGTCCCTGTGTCTCTGTATGTATCCTCAAAGAAACAGTTGTTGCTCACAGAAATACAGCCTGGCTTTACGCAGACCGCACCAGGAAGAATAGCACTCCCCAGCCACAACAATAAAACCTTCAGAGCTCTCCGTGTCGCTCCCGGTTGCCAATCCCGCACAGGTGGAGAAGTACCCCTTAGCAGCCCAGTTCCTCAGGCAGCAGAAGCTCCAGGGATCCTCTTAGTGAGAACAGCCACAACATATTTAGCAAATAGTCTTTGAGCTTCCTGAGCACCCAAATAGATGAATCAGGTTGCTCAGGCAGAAGGTTAGAACCGATCAGTCCCATTTTCCACCACAGGCTGCAGCAGGAGAAATCCAAGATCCTTCCCCTCCAGGGAGCCCACAGAGCTTTCCAGTACTCTGGAGGTAGAGGGGAAGAGGAGATGACAACCCTCAAGATCATTTGCAGCTTTCCCCATATTATAAGTCCCTGTCTTAGCTGGTCATTCTTTAAAGACATTTTTTATAAAAATTCAGGTTTTGGATGTTATTTGCTAATTACCAATGGTATTTAATTATGGCAACGTTTAAATTACACAGGCAGCCACTAATCCCCATTATTCAAAGACATTTTCCAAAATTCTACTCTAAACATTCTTTGCGGTCCTTAACAAACAGAGGCAGTTCTCAGTTGGCCCGAAAGTCACATTGCAAATATTTTCACAAAAGCAAGGATGAGCAAAATGATCCTAGGGCCAATTCAATTCATTACACAGACTTCCACCCATGTTTAATCTGGAGAGACCCATTTGTTTTCCTGAACTCCGTTCCCAACCCTAAATGAAATTAGGACCAAGCCTACTTGGACCATCATGGATTTAAGAAAAATATGCTTTAAATTAATTTCTAGGTCTTCTTACCTTACCCATTGCTGAGATAGAAGTACCCTTCCCTCCCTATTCAGATGGTCCTCAGTGCTCTGTGCAAGAGAGAATTAGTAGAAGTTGGTTCTTTATTAGGAGAGTAACTCCTGGGTTTGGAGATGGAGGTTCAAATTCCTGCTTTTATGTAGATTGGATCACTCGCCCTCCTTCACCCATCCAGACAAGAAATATTTCCTTAACAATTGCATTAGTATTTACAGAGATAAGACATGTAAGGAGTGGTGGATGGAGAATTCAAGCTGCTGTGTGCCCATCTAAGTACACTGCCCTGTAACAACAGCAAAAATATTGACAATAGTGGGGTAATGTTAGTGTAAAGCTATAAACACTAAGAGACCCCTCACAGCACACATCAGTCTAACTCTAGGAAGAGCAAACAGGAAAGGAACTCAAGAAATCTAGATAAGCTGTCTCAAGCACACACTAGGAAGGAAACAGGGTAAGCTGTGAACTTTAAG
The DNA here is from genome assembly GCF_965140245.1 of Athene noctua. Taxonomy (NCBI): domain Eukaryota; kingdom Metazoa; phylum Chordata; class Aves; order Strigiformes; family Strigidae; genus Athene; species Athene noctua. The sequence continues at coordinate 12,544,645 of NC_134054.1, forward strand.
AATCCTATCTCCATAAAACTGGAAGACTTAGTCTGCTAAAGGTAAAAGCCAGGATATTAAACATCCACCAAATAATTAAGACCACCAAATAAAGACCTTCTCAAATGGAGACCTGTGAGTCGCTCATAAGAAGTTATCTAGGAAGATGGAGTGATAAAGAGACCAAGGAGTTCGGAGATGCATTCGGGTGTACCTGGTCACAGGGAAAGGTTTTCCATAAGCTGTGGACACATGAGCTTTTCTGGATCCGGTGCTGTTGGAGGAGGTCACAGCCTCCAGCCTGCCCGTACTGCCCTGAACCGGTGTTTTCTGCTCCCCAGTTCTGACTGGTGACCTGCCCGTAGAAATGATCTGTGGCCAATTCATCAAAACCAAGCTGAATCAAGCTTAAGCTGTTTAAATACTAAGTCTTTGATAAGATGGGAGGGTAAGGAAAACTCCTGGAAGAGGTGAAGGAAAATAACGTCTGTATGACTCGCAGAATGACGTCTAGACTGGGCCGTTGTCCAAAGTCCTAGAGGAAAGCAAGAGTGTGCATAAGCTGGCTCACTGATCTTCAGCCTTACATGCATTTTCGCCAGAAATGTTTTTGTTGTAAGAAAAGAGGGGGGCAAGCCCTCGACTGCGGATCACAAACGCATCAGCATGGCCAACAGCGTGGGGTATTCACAAATACATGGTTACAGCGAGAAGAGAAAATCAGGAGCTTCAGGTTTAAATCATCCTGAATCTTTTTTGGCAAGTATATCACCTTGGTTCAGGCTTCTTTGTAGGGAAAGAAAAAAAAAAAAAAAATAGTTTGGCGACATTCAGTTAGATTCTTTACTTTTCTTCACCTCCGAATTTGCACTCCATGTCTTATCTCCTTGAAAAATCCTTGTTTTCTTTAGTTGACTCAAGAAACACTTTAAGGTTACAAGAGGCACACAATATACTTGGAGTAAAGATCTTTTCATTCTTGTTCATGCAGATTTCAGCTGAGGCGTTTATTGGTTGTCACAACTTTGAAATAAAATGCATCACCTAGAAAGTCCTTACCACAGGCATCCAGGACTCTGTCAAACACCGGTAAAGCTATTGTGACCCTCCAAACTTCCTGCAAAAACAAACACAGTGGATGTGCTGGCACACCAGAGCCTGATGGATATTTAATAGCCCTGCCACCTTGGGGGATGCATTCACAAACTGCAAAACAGAAAGAGAGGGATTTTTTCCCTTCCTTTTTTTTTCATGTCTTCCAATTTTGGTGACACTAATGGATTGCCCAGAGCTAGGACAGCCTGCAGAACTGTTGTGAGTGTCCTCAAAATCAGATTATTCTCTGCTCTGCAACCCAGGTGAGCGCTTACTGGTTTTGGTTTTTTTTGTTTGGGTTTTTTTTTTTCAGAGTGAACTTCTTTTTGCACCAGCAGATCTCCATTGTCTCACACCCTCTGTCAGTGTGTTGTGCAGCAAATCTTATCCTGCTTCACAAACGCTGGACGTTATACAGTGTTGAAGGAATTTATCCCGTGTCAACTAATGTTGGGATTTTATCCTCTGAATCCATGTTATTTCCTATTGCAGCTAGTTACAAAGCTTTAAGTTGCTTCGGGAGCGACAGGAGACAGATCTCTACTTTTAATAACTTTTTTTTTTGAAACCACAAGTATGGCAAAGAATTGTTTTCTTCCTGTGGATTCTTTCACTTACTTGTTTGTAGTACGACAAAAGCTTGTAGTGTTTACCCAAGTTAAAAATTTGCAGCTTGTGTATTCCAAAAAATTAGGAAATTCCTTGAGAAATCAGAGAATCTTCAACTCCGCAGTTAATCAAATCCACTTACTCTGCTAACACTTTGCAGATTCTTATTGCAACTGGTATCAATTTTTCTCCATTTGTGACCATCTAACTCTAACCAAAGCTCTGTACCTTTCCATGTAGCCTGTAAATGAAATGAGTGAACAGCTCAGACTTAGTAAATGGACCTTGCTGCTTTTAAACCCCTCATAAAATCAAATATTATCTTAAGAAATCCTAATCAAATTAATCTTCAACTCCATCTTCCCTCTCTTCACCCTATGACTTCACCCTGAGCTTGCCTGAATATGACCTGAATCTCATTTACTTCCCATTAGAAAAAATGAAGTGAACTTCTAAAAAAAATAACCTTTCAATTACCTTTTAAACTCCTAAAAGAGGACTCATTTTGACCATGACATCATCCACTGATGATTTTAGCACATGGGCCACATTCCCTGCTTGACCTAATTTATCTGAGTTAACAGAGATAAGTAGACAGTGAAATATGAAAAATCCTTCGTAGTCATTGGTGAATTTTAATTATTTTTCATATGTATCTCTAGATAGAGGCCCTCACCTTATAAAGAACAGAAACATTAGGTCGGGTGGGTGTGCAGCCAGATACCTGCACATACAAGCTGGAGGAGAGCTGGATGCAAGGACACGGATAAGCTGATTCATGTGCAATAACTTTGGTTGGACATCTAGAGAAATAAGCCCTTCCAAAGAGCCATCCATCTCTCCTTTCTCAGACACCTATTTTAACATGTGATGAATCTCTCTCCAGAGAGAGCGCCATTTCTCTCCTCTCATGATAAAGGGAGCCTAGGATGACTGATGTCTAAATTTAAAATGTCTAAAGTCCATGAAGATGGATACCAGCCGAAGCAAACAGCACAGCTATTAGGGTGAATAGATGGATATTTAAGAAGCTGTACGATTCTCAGAAAGTAAAGGATGTCTCATCAGCACAGTATAAGCAGGATCCGGTTCAACTCCAATCCATAGGCTGTGTGAACATGTAAACTGAATCTGACAGTTTTTTCTCGTAGACAGGCTTGTTAAATCAGCCTAACCATGGCTACGTGGCAGTTTGTCAGCCCACTTACATCTGTCTAAAAGCAGGCTCACAAATAAACTATAGATATATCCTTAAAACTATCAACACAGGTTTAATCGACGTCGTTCTTATTTTCCTAGATTCACATCCTGAAAGCTAGAAATAAATATTTGGCCCAGGGTCCCAAAACACAAGGGCTATTAAGAATAAAGTTGTCAGGGTGCTATTTTCATCAGAAGCCTTTCTGATGGCAAGATTTTCCATGCTTTTTGTTCTAAAGCCGTTGCCCCAGCCATACCCATGCTCAGAACTGCATCGGGGGGAGCGGGACATGTGAGCCCTTGGTCCCCACTTTGGCTTGTGCAAGGGTGACACGAGAGAGAAGAGACGTGGTCACAGGTCCTGCACAGTGTCATGAAATATAATATATAGCCATCCCTTCAGAAGGGGCTCATTCTGTGTGTTGTCTGGTTTTGGTGGGGTTTTGTTTATTGTTGAGGTGTTTTTTTCCCCCAAAAAAACCCTCTTTAGATGACAAGTTACTAAATCTGTGGAAGATTCGTGTTTTAGAGCAGTGAGGTGTAGTTTGAAAAAGTGTCTCTATGTGCTACCGAACTCGCCAGCCAGGTGTTGGTAGAAGAACCGACCTGACCCCTTTCCATATACCTGCCGTAACTCGCTGGATGTTACATAAGAACAACACGTTAGCATCATTCAAATCGAGAAATAATGAAGCACTTTGTCCTTCCAGATGGCTTCTTTGCTAAGCCATTAAAAAACTATCAGCCACACAACTGTCTTCTAGACCTTTGCGGCTGAGAAGAGCTTAGCCATTAACTCCAATTGTGGTAAAAGTAAAACCGCACTGCGGTTTTTAAATAAGACTCCCTTCATTTCCTTCTTCCCTCCCCTTGTCTCTGCAGCTTTTCCTTCCTTAACCAGGTCAGCCCTTTTCCAGCACAAGCATTGAATCCCCACCTCACCTCCACGATGTCTTGCTCTGCAGGAGCCACTCTTGTTCTCCTGCTATATATCAGGGTAATTATGAGACACTCAGCATCAACAAACTCAACGTATGCGATCATTCCAGGTAACTCTGCCAACCTGCTGCTCAACAGAGCTGCTTGTAAGTCTGTTCTCCACTCCCAACCTCTAAAGCAGTTTGCTGCGGCAGCCCTGACAGCCTGCCCTACTGCATTAAGGTAGTCTTTAACACACCCCAGAGGGACTTGTTTTGTTATTCTTCATGGATCTGCTTACTCATTTTCCATTCCTGCAAGATAGGTTTTAATGGATTTGATACAGTACCAGGAAGGCCTCATTGGGTACATAATTAATGGATGCTCAGCACAGGAAAACTTTGACTTAGAAAATGTCATATATCAAGTGAACAGGACCAATTAAGGTAGCCAGGTTTTCAGCAGAAGTAGCTTTAACATCATCAGGATTTCCTACTGAATGTACTGTTTGGAAAAGGTGAGTGGAATTGGGGGTGATGGCAGAGAGGGTGGAATTTGTTTTTCCATGGTGGAAAGTAATCTGCCACTCTTGGGAATGCTTTACCAACACCAACTGCAAAAACATCCATGTTGCCAGTTTACATTAGGGATAATATTGTGACTACGTTTAAACTGGAAGAAACCACTCCATCAGTCAAAGAAGGATTTCAGAGGATATGACCTTGAGTAATGTTCTGGCTTAGTGAAAACTGTAGATTTGATCATTAATAATATTTTGCATGATCTTTTTTTTTTATTATTATTTTTTTATTCAAAGCAGACTTTGTCAGCCAAAGGAGTGAAACCCTCTCTCATGTTCCATCTTTCTCCATTTGAGTGCAAGCAAGAGGAATCTCTATGAAAATATCCTCTGTTTGCCAAAATTGAAAAGATAACATTCCTAAGAGTGAGACTGGATTCACCTAAGGTCCCTTCGAGTTACAAGATGGTCAAATTTGCAGTCTCAGCAGCTTGGACAGCAAAACATAGCGAAGAAAGAGGGGATTTTTCTCCCCTGAAAATGCCTCACGAATCTGGCTGCAAAAGCTTTTTGTAGTTAATACTTCATGCAGATATATCACAACTATTGTCAGCCAGGTGAGTTGTATCTGAGCCACGTGGCTACAGCTGCTGCCGTGAAGACCCTTTACAGTTTGCAAGGAACTGTTAACAATGCTTTACCCTTCTGCAGCTTTCTGGGCATGTTCTATCATGAGTGTTGGGAAATGATGGCATGTGCCTTCTGGGAAATGGGGACTTAAGAGACTGAAACCAGCTCCCACCACACTCCAAGGGACACTTCTCCGCATCTTGGAGGAGAGCTGGGTTCTTGCTGCATGTTAGCATAGGGAAGTTCATGCACAAGCACATCTGCAAGTGGTTTATTTTTTTCTCACTGCCATTTGGCATTGCTCTCATTACATCCCCTGCATTGTGTCTTGCTATTTGTTACCTAAGCAGCACTAGACTCTTTCTTCAGGGTCCCGGAAGACCCTTTTTGTCTAGCAAATAACATCAATAAAGGTTGGATCTACAGTAGCATACAGGACCTCATATCCAAGCCATTTTGCCTTCAGCAAGAGAAACTCTTTAGCAAGCACGTGTCCGTGTTGCCTCTGGTGCTCCCGTGATTCACCATAGCAGCACCAAAGTCCAGCTCAGCAGGGTAAGTTATCAGTCCAGATTCAATGAAAGATTAGTCGCTGTGGGAGTTTGGTTCCTCTATTATTCATGCCATTCTGCTACAGCCAGATTTATGTGTCAGGAAAAACATACAAACGGAATCCGATTTACTTGCAGAAGTTCCTGTTCTGTTTGATTTATGTTTGAATAAATAAAGACATATGTCTTGTAGGTATTGGTCTCTGGTTCCCTTTCTCTTCATAGATCTATGTCTAATTTATCAGCTTCTTTCTTTGCTGGACTTCTATTTATGAGAGTTCGCAAGAAAGGCAATGCTAGCTAAAGGGAATGCCTTTGACAATTTGAGGTTTAACTTTTGGAATAGGTTTAACTTTTGGAATAGTTTTGCACTGAAATTTGCTGCACTTCAAGCAATGGCTAGCTGCTCATCTCGAAAGAACTTTATGGAGATTCCTTAAACCACACTATGCAGGGAAAGAAACAACCCTGCTTGTCGTTTTCTAAGCCATATGGCAAATTAATTACCAAACGAGGCCAAGGAGCAAGGAGTCCTGATAGGTCAGGTTCCATGATCTCGACATACGGGCCAAAAGACCAATCATTACTAACCCATAACGAACCACCTAACCATAAACCATTTGTAGCTGTTTCAGGCACATTGAAACACAATGTAACGAAGCAAGTGTTGCTGCATTTCAAAAATAAAAAATTTGAAATAAGGAAATTTAGTAAATTTTTAAAGAAATTTTTTACTGAAAAAAAAAAAATTGGTGGGTTTAGATTATTTTCTTCCCCTGTTCTATTTTTGTTCTTTTTATGCACTGAAAACGGGGCAGAAAAGATAAAATACAGAGTTAAATTGGAAAAACTTCTCATCATTCCCTATTTCCATCATATTAAGTCGTCCAGTCCAAGTGAAACTGAAATTTCATCACTGATTCCAAGTTCAAAAGGAGTGCTAGATATTTGCTAGATACTTGCTTGATATAGATGTAATAGTATCTACAATACAGATGCAATAGTATTCTACAAAAATTGTACAAGAAGAAACGAATGAACCCACAGGTTGTCAAGAATTTGATTCAAACCAGTCTTCCACTCAGCATAAAATAAACCCTGGCCATGCAGGCCCAGGGAAAGGTCCTCCATTCTCACAGATGCCCAGCGGTCTCTGTGATGCCTAGTAAGCGATGAATTCATGGCAATGAGGCATTTGGTAGAGCAGGATTTTAGGAAGTCTGAGAGAAGTATTGGGAAATAAGGAAGGGAAGAATAGTATGTGAAGCTGGAAAGAAATATTAGAAAGATTTTTGAAAACGACCCAAACTCCTTCTTTCTGACACGAAATGGCTGTCCATCCAAGCCGGCTAAGAGGAACTTTGCCCGCTGTTTCATACAGAAGATCTCAGAGGTCTTTTTCTGATGAGTTTTCCAAGGTCACCTTTGATCTCCTAGATATCAATGTACCTTTAACGCCATAAGTGAGCACCCACGTGGCTCGAGGCAGCCTGCATCCCATGGTGGCCAGCTCCAGTAGCACCAACACTGCTGGAAAATCAACTCACTAATGTGAATGTTTATTTGGCCACTCTTACTACCCGCAGTTCCCTTTGCTGTTCAGTTCTACTAAACAGCTTGAGAAAATATTTATCAGAGGAATGTGGTAACAGATTTATTGAATCCCCAAAGCCTGAGGTCAGCTTTTTAACATCAGGAGCCTCTGCAAGCGAGGGAGAGCAGGAACACCTCAGAAATAAGAGGCAACCCACGAGATCACTGATGTTTCTGCTAATTAATGGGAAGCCTGTGACCAATAAAACTTAGGTAGAATAGAGGCTGGCAAGATCTCTTCCCTCTTGAACAAGCCCTGGAACTTACCTGAAAGATGTGCATAGTTTCCACACAGCTGTCGAGTTTATGAGCATTCTGTGGGAGTTTGTTTAAATAGATTTTAGGACTTTTTTTTTTTTTTTTTTTTTTTTTAAATAGGATTGAAATTTATAATGGCATTTTTGTTTTAATCCGCTTTGACGTTTAGTTCAAATGCATGTAATGAAACGCCACTTCCAATAATAGCTCTGGGTCGAGTGCAATTTAGAGTAGGACCTACTGTGGGACAGGAGCATGGGGTGCGTCAGCAATGGGACTCACGAAGGGCATCGTAACATGCTGGAGCCTCATGGACCGAGCGTAAGACAAGGAATCATTCTCTTTCTACGAGGATCTGAAAGGATACACTGAACAGTGTCAACTCTAGTGGTGACTGGCATTTCAGTGGCTGCACTTCACCCTCAAACACATGCAAGTCAATTCTCTGGGGTCTATCTATTTCCAGGAGCCAAATTTAGTTCTAGTAACTTAACACAATCGAGCTGTTGCAGCAAAAGAAAGAGGCAGAAAGGAGCATCTGCGAGGCATTTGCAACTTTTGTGATAAAGCTTTTTCTGAGACCCAGAGAGACAATTCACCTCTGTGCTACTGCAGAAAACCACTTGGTTGACTCTGTGCAGTGATGCTGCTTCTCATTCTGCTGTCAGAGAAGAAAATGGGTCTGTAGAGCAAATAAAGAGATGAAATATGTTTCCATGTGGTTTATGAGAACATGCCTGTGTCTATAATATAATTTTGGATGGAAAGAGTAGCAGGTCTGAAATGTGTGTTCCTGTGTGTACTTACAAGAAGAAACCCCAAACCCACAATGTAGCAGTTGGGTTCATACTCCTCTGTTACGTTACGTCTACACAAGGCAGTAAGAACCCTATTACTGCATCTTCACCCATACAAAAAGCTAAAACGATCAATTCTCTGGCCTTTAAACTAGCCAAATGCCCAGCTGAATTTATGAAGAATCAAAGAATTTAGCCCATGGATGAGTCTGAAGTTGTTTAGGATGAAGAAAACTGGGCAGTAGAAGGATGGGAACCTTTTTTTTTTTTTTTTTTTTTTTCGTTTGGCTAAATGCTCCAATAGTACAAACATTCCCCTGAAGAGCAATGGTGTTATGCCCCGTTGTCTTGTCTAGTTTTATCCTCTAATAAGATCAGCCTTTTGGAAACTAAGATTTGTGCCTTTGAGAGTCTCTTAGATTTACAAATTATTTGCTTTTGACAGACTAGTATATGTAAGTACCAATATATATGGGGTTTTCCTTTTTGCTCACAGCATCGTCTGTAGATTGCAACAATTCTTTTAAAGCAAACTAACATTTTTAAAGGCCAGCAGCAACATCAAGAAATCCCATTGTCATAGTTAAAGCACATGAGATCTAATTAAAATGAAGGAAAGACGTTAGATTGTGTCATTTCTTGGGCAAACTGTCCCCAAAGTCAATTTAAAATGAAAACCTACATTTGAATGGGAAAGCTCTTTTGTTCACGCTCTGTATTTGCAGCTGTGAGTTAGGGGAAGTAATTGCATTTGCACTGATGCTTCTCTGCAAGTACGTTTCTGTGATAAATCTAATGAATAGTATCGTGCAGGATTATACAGCTATTCCCTTCAACTGCACCTGAGAAACTCATCAATCTCACGCCACAAATCAAATCAGAACAAGCAAGCAGCAAGCAAACTACTCCTGTCATCAAATCCTCTTCTGCTTTTGATGAGAAGTACAGACTTGGTTTATGTTTCTTACCACAAGAAATATTCTGTTGTTTGACAGATAAAATCAAATCAAATACCTTCTCCTATGTTTCTGCATACTCCAGCTGTCACGTCCCCATCTAGTGTATCTCTTCACTGCTCATCAGCTTTATGGCTTGTGTGAGATGTATAGCTGGTAGGCGCCAGTCACCACTGGCCTTCAAGACGTGTGTCAAGCAGAGAGCTTATGTTTTGTAGTGGTTTTCCACCCTCTAAAGCCAGATCCTCTAGGCTGGATCCTCAGCTGGTGGAAAGCAACATTTCTCTGTGGTTTCCAGTGTAGCTATGCCAGAGAAGGATCTGTCCTCTGTGTTTCACACAAGGTTAAATTTATCTGTTCTGAGTCTTTGGCAGCTCTGCACTATTTTGTTAAAAAACAGCCCAGGCCATATGGAAAGATTTCCACAGAATGCAAAGCAGCTCAGAGACCATTATCCTTCCATGCCTGGGTATATTTCTCCCCTTTCAGCTCACCCTCCTCATCTTGTATCTATTCTAAGAGATGAAATCCCTTAGCAGCTTCACATAGCAGTGATGATAAGAAGAATGAACATGTGTTCAGGTCCAGTCAGAAACGGCCATGCTTATTTAAGTATCATGCCTGAGCAGTTCACTAATTTCTCCCAGTTGTTCAATACCTTCCCCTCAGCAGAGACAAGGCAGTGAACGACTCTCAGAACTTTGCTCCTCACGTTCAGTGCAGAGCAAACAGCAGTTTATCTCTAAACCATTATCATAGAATGATTTGGGTCAGAAGGGATCTTGAAGATCACCTAGTCCCAACCCCCCTGCCCTGGGCAGGGCCACCTTCCACCAGCCCAGGTTGCCCAAAGCCCCGTCCAACCTGGCCTTGAACCCTGCCAGGGAGGGGGCAGCCACAGCTTCTCTGGGCAGCCTGTGCCAGGGCCTCACCCCCCTCACAGGGGAGAATTTATTCTTTATAACTAATTTAAATCTCCCCTCTTTAGTTTAAAACTGCTACTCCTCATCTTATCATGGCAAGCTAAAGGCAGAAGTATTCAAGGTTCAGGTAACCCACTAGCACGCAGCTCACGGGCTGTTGCAGTATCTCAGTGGATCAGTGACACTGGAGAGAAGGACATCGTGCAACCCTGCGTGTTCCAGGACTGGGTTTAACCTGGAGTTTGTCTAGAGATGCCAGGAGGGCAGAGATGCAGAAGCAAGCTGAAGTGATTATGATAACAGCAAAGAAGCCCAATCTGCAGCCCACAGGTCGGGCCAATGAGTCCCACATGATGTTAGTATTAAATTTATATCACACGTCTGTGTTGTCGCTGAAAAAATTCACAGTGGATCTTTCCCTTGAAGACTGATGTGAAAGCAAAACATAACATCTTAGTACGGTACTTTCTGACGCCTTGAGACAGATGAATAAAACAATGTGGAGAGAGGGCAGATATTACTCAGAGACTTGGCTATGGGAAAGTGTGAAGAAACCTCTACAATTTACATTTGCATTTGGGCAGTGATTGGTATCAGTTCTGCAGATAGTAACAGTTATTATTAAATAAACCATACCGAATATTAATGGAAAATTTAGATCCATGCTTACTAAGTATTCTTCCTGGAGACTAGCAACTTCCGAAGAGAAATCAGAAGACCATACTCTCTGATTTCTGCATGAAGCCAAAACAGTTCAATTTTTAGTGTTAGATGCTAACAAGAAACTGAATTCAGAACAAAGAGAAAGCCAAAGAGTATTTGCAGAAATTATCTAATGAATACTTTCTAATAACGAGCACATTTAGAAAATCAACATCTGCTCATGGGTAATTCATGAACATAAACATAGTCAACTTCTTTAACATGAATTTCAGTATGAATTATTCACTGAGCTTTAAGTACTAGGGCATACAGTCCCTGTTGTGATTTGCCAAGGTTTAACAAAAGAGGATATAGACACAGATGCCAGTGATACTCATAAACTATCAATCTCCTTTTCTTCCCTTGCTCACACGAGGGGCTGTGAAGAGGTGCTCACTTATAGACTCTTCTCTCCCTCAGCTGGAACTCGTGTTTATGGCACCACTGTGGGCTCTTCCAAAAATTATTCCAGTCTCATAAATTCAACATAAGACTTGTCCGTGCAGTGGGATCAAGCATGGTAGGAGGAGAAGATGGGACTCGGAGGGAGAGTAACCACTTGTTTTACTGCAGATGCCTGTGATAAATAACGAAGGTACCAGTGAGAAAACAGAAGTGTAAGTCATTATGTGCATTTACATTAGTCCTACTTTTGTATATTTGTATTACAACAGCAGGCAAAACCTGGAGGAAAAAAAAAAAAAAAAAAAAAAAAGATTACTGGCAATGCACTAAGATGAAAATAGGATGAAAGAGCTTACTGATCTTGAAGTACTGATGTTGAAGGTAACTAATATCTCTTGCGCTGCTGTTGGAGAGCAGGATTTCATGCCTGTCCATCTGCTAAACATCCCTTTTCAACCTTGGTGGTTGTAAATAACACTAGAGCATGCCTAATACCATTGGCTGTAGCACAGACAATTCCCTGCAAGCTCAGGATTTAAAAGCTGAATATATGTATTTTCCTTTCTACTCATAGACCACTTGGTGTAATCTCTGCCAAGTAATCTCTGACGCTGTGTGACACCAGGCGCACACACAGGTTTAGTGTGTGTTTTGGGTTGACAGCTGCGGCTGAGGAGATGTATCTCAGAGACCTTACTGGCAGAAAAAGAATATTGGCTGTCAGCCGTGAGAACTCCTTACATAGTAAAGTTTATTTTCTATGAGACCAAATGCAAGTCTTCTTCATCAGATCGATCCACACTACCTTTCCCCATGGGCTTAGCATGGAGGAATTCAACAGAATACCATGTCTAAAGCAGGGATGGCTACTATCTGTTAACTGTTTTACAGGACAGAAACCAAAATATTACAAGATTTCTGAAGAGTCACTCTGGGGTTAGGAGTGTTTCTCTTCTCAGCAGTCTCTCGTTTATTAAACGGTAACTCCTCAGGGGAAGGTGGACTTGTTTCTGGTGGACTTGACTCCACGGTGGTGGCTCCAAGGCGTGGTGGTGCTGGTGGTACTGAAACATTGCAGTCTTTTTCTCACCTCTAAGGAGTGCAGGGCCACTTAATCCACTGAAAGCTCTCCCGGCAGGGAGTGCCATGATATCAGCACCTAATAATTATGGCATTCTTTGATATTGTGTGCATTTTGAACGATGGCCTCATTGTGGCCTCTCTATATTGCCCACCGGCACACGGGCAAGAACCTGCCTTCTGTCCTCTGGAGAGAGCTGGAAGGAAACATTTCACTCAGCTGGTTTCTATCATCTGCAATGCCAAAAGGGAAGCAAGAGAAATATAAGGAAGTTGCAATGATAATACCAAAATAATCTGCTGCTCTTACCACATGTTATAGTAATTATACCCTTCTCCTTCCATCCCCAGATGTTCTGTGTTTGAAGAGAGATTCATGGTTACATAATGAATCAGGAGGGAGATGCAGAGAAAGGATGTGAGCCATGAGGATGATGTAAGGAAAAAAAAAAAAAAAAAGGGGGAGAAAAAAAAAAGAGAGGAGATTGCTGAACTCTTTTGGAAGGGAAGGAGGAAGCCCTCAGTACAGGGCTCTTGAAATCTCACATCAGTCAGATGAGAAGATTACTGCCGTGGAGAGGAAGAAAATCAATAGCATATGAAGCAATTCAGGAGAGAAGCGAGCAGTACGGCAACAAATCAAAGAGCTGTTAAAAAATCAAGATGTGCAAAGAAGGAATTTTCAGGCAGTCTGTCATAAAACACAAGGTAAAACACAGCTTTTAGTTGGAGTGCCAGGATGCATAGAGTGTGCGAGCTGCTATTAGAATTAGTAAAACATAGTGAGTGTGATCCAGTAAATCTAAATGAAGAAACAGGCAAATTTGGCTAGGAGACTCTTCTACAAATACAATTTATGACTTAGAAGAAGGTAGACCTTTGGCTACATCTCATGAATGTTTCATTTCCTCAAAATTCTCCTAAACTTTCATTTTAGGGGCAAATATTGGCAAATGTTTGAGGGGAGGGAGCCTATTTAACATTTTAAATAACATTTTCCTCAATACTTCCAGCAAAGTGGTTGAACTATTTTTGAATGAGAGGAAAATGAATACGAACGCTTTGCCCACAAGGAGAAAAACGAAACCCTCACCTCAGTTTTACGAGCAGTTCTGATGAGCCCGTATATCTCTATTAGCAAAAGCTGTGCTTTGACTAGAAAATAGTTTCTACCAGCGACAGGTGTGGTTGATTATTCCAGCATGATTTTCAGCACTTCTTATCCATGTTTCATAGTGTGGAAAGTTTAGTCATTTACTCAACAGGGGGTCCTGAGCCTTGCAAGGAACATAAAGCTCTTGTGTTGGGTAATGAACAGCTCATAGGAGCGGCCTTTGTTCTCCGTGCAGAATAAGATGCACACGGAGGTCTAGAGCTTGAGTTGGACCCAAGAAACACCAAAGGGCAAGCTGAAGGGTAAGGTGCAAGAGGAAAATCACTTTGCTTGTGGTTGGAGCTGCTCTGCCGAGATGCACCTGCCTCTTCAGGGTCCCTCAAATGCTGTTCCCGTGCCAGAGACGGAGGTTCCTGTGCCCTGGCCACACACAGTCCTCGCTCCTCTGCGGGGATGCCAAGAGCGTGTGGCGGATGGGCAATGCACCAGCTGGCTGCTGAAACCAGATCTGGAGGAACAAAAGGGGATTTGGCTCAGAGTAACCAAGGAGTTGCATGGCCAAAGCTGGTCTGCTGGTGCTTCTTTGTTCCTTCTTAAGATGGAAAATCTCAGCCCTTTGCCTCACATGGTTCAACGAGGGAGGAGAAGCTGTCGGAAATGGGCTACAGTCCGACAAGGAAGAGGCGTGCTGCATATAGTGGAAATGGCAGAAACGAGGAGCACTGAGAAAATTTAGGAGATACGTAATAGATTATTCAAGTTTGGGGTTTGTTTTGGTTTTTTTAAATTGTTTGTAGATTGTATCAACACAGCCTAAAACCAGGCTCTTGAGTTGCAATTATGCAGAAACCAAAGCTGATATTGCTAAATGTCACTGAGCTTTTGAAAAGGTCAGTAGGGGCCTGACTCAATGCTTGTTGCTATGTCAAGGAATTGGACAATAATATTCCACTTTCTTGGAAGAAACAAGGCTATAGAACAACAGGGAGCAAAGGTATTACTGGAATTTATTATTTTTTTTTTTAAAAAAAGAGTCCAATTATTTTTAACACGATAAAGTATCAGTTTAAACTGAAGTTTTTTAAAGTGGTACTCTATCATGTTAAAAATAATTGGACACTTTTTCTTACCTGTTTCAGTGCTGACTGCCTTCTAACAATGCCCTTCTTTAAGACTGCAGAGAAGGTACGAATAAAAGCAACGACAAGTGACTTGGTTATCTGTGTTTCTTCTATTTACAGTGGCCAACATTACGCTACATGGGCTGTGCCACCTACCCATGCTCCAGACCTCCCTGATATCTCAGCAAATTTGCAAGGAGATAAATTCTGGCAAGATTCATCCAGCTCAAGTTTACAGCCTTTTTCTACCTATGTTTCATTAGAATACATTATACCGACCACATAACAGCAAAGGAAACTGTGAAAGCAGGATCCAGGAAATAGTGTAACTAATACGTGAATAAAAGAGAAAGCAGATGGAGAGGATGCTCTTCTGTGAACCATGGGAAGAAACTTGCTCCAAGGCCTGTGTTCATTTACCTCCTCTTTCTTGCTGACAATCCGAGCAAGTTGTGGCATCTCAGGATAAATCAATCTAGTGACATTGATGCAAATGAGATTAGAATTACTTCCTTTTGCAGATGAGGTCAAGAGTTCTACATTGCAGAACAGACATGGTCACTTCTTTTAAGTTAGAAAAGAAGCTACCACATAGTAAAATAATAGCAACAGGAACAAATTGTTTCTTTATGGAAAAGCCACCTATCAGTTGTGAGAAAGTTTTTTATGAGCTTTCTAAACTGCCCGATAATGCTTGGTAGAAAATGATCGCTCCTTCATAAATTTTTAAGTGACGGTCCAATGACACTGATAGGAAAATCAGTTGTGTCTCAGGTTTAAAAGAGCAGGTCTATATAACAAAAGTATAACAGTTATACTTCTGCCAGTCTAATCCTCATTATATTATATATCACTCTTCTGTAACATATTTATTGATATCCAGCTCCATATTACACACAGGTCTCATTAACCACTCCTTTAGGTGTAATTCTGTACTGCGCACAGTAACGCACTAAAGATAAAGTAGCATGAACCTAACAGAAAGAGTTGAAGTAGATTTTTTACACCGTCTTTCAAAGGACTGTGGTTTAAAATTCATGATACGAGGATGACTTACTACTGTTACAATTATTTTACCTTTGCTAACTTAGTTTGTGATTTTCTCCTGTTGAACAATTCCAGCCCAGGATGCACTCAAGAAATTCAGAACTGCTTCTTCCAGTGGATGTCAGATTTTCTGGTTTTCTTCCCAAAAAGAATTCCAGGGAGTGCAGATGTACTGCACAGCTCAGGAATGGCAATTATAGAGGCAGATCAAAAAGAACTTAATAAATCAAGTTTTCAACTCACAGCATGGGAACAGCAAATCAAACTTAGGAGCTCATGAAACCATGGCAAATTTCAGAATTTCTCACAAAAATTATGGAACAAATTCTAATACGTGAAAATAAAATTTAAAAAAAAAAAAAAAAAGTTTTTATAAGTGGCTTTAGCAATTTTACTTTAACTAGGGGTAGTTCTAATTTCTCCCAGTCCTATCCAACCACCCACTGCACTGGATTATGTCCCATTACTACGTTTGAAACCTTGCTCAGCAACTTGCTGGACCTCAGACCAAAAAGGGGAAAAGTCATGAAAGGAATATGGGGTTGGAAGGCAAGTAAAGTGAGACCTAAAGCTTTCAAGTGTTGAGTGGGAGTGAGCTTAATTATATTCTTCAAGCATGTTGTTTGAAAGCCTATGATAAGGGGGAAAAAAAAAAACAAAAAAAAAACAAAAAAAAAAAAAACAAAAACAACAACCCAGACTTTTTAGCTTAGCTGATAACAACCAAACACCTGCTTCATTCCCACTGAAGGTAGCACAGGACAAGGTCTGACCACACTTATTTTCATTCAGCCGTTCCATAGGGTTTGACATCTTATAAGGCTTGACAGTCCATTGAGTCTTCCAGACAGACAATTAGTTTCTTTCATTTGAATAGATTTTACCTGGCTTTGGTGATTAGTTTTGTAAAATTCAAATTAGAAACAGCTCGTCATGTCAAATACAATGACATTAAGTTGAACTAGGTGAAATGTATTTCTATAAAAAGGATATAGATAGGAGAGAATGAGCCCACAAAACCAGTTTTCTGTATCTGATCTTTAGTCCACTGAAACTGTCTTAGAGGATCAACCGCTTTCCTTAATCTTCTCTATCCACGAGAAATACTTATGAAACTACAATGTGCTACAGGATGAATCTTGAGTTAGCAAAGCTATTAGGGAAAAGTAAGAGTTATTTTAGTGTGATATTCCAAGGAAATCACAGAGAAGGTTCTTCGGGGTCGAATCTGCAATAAGAGAAAAATCTAAGGAGAAGTTCTTGTCAGATAAAAATCTTGGTGTAAATTTGACAAACAGCATGCCTTTAGTCAAGTCTCTATTTATCTGTCTGTCAACTTGTTTCTCAAGACAGTCTTAGGAATTAAGGCGTTGTACGATATTTTCTGGCTCATTTTGATCAGTCTTCATCATCCCTTTTCTGTCCCAAACCACAGCAATAAATGAACCTGAATATTGGCAAGATATTTGATTCCCTATTCTTTCCTTAAACACAAGCAAAACATGCATATCCCTTTATTCACCACCATAGTCTTCTATACATTTGATGTAGTTTTCTTTTCCTATTTGCAGAGCTACTCGAGGATATTGGTTCTTCCATTTAACCACAGGGGCCCTGGAACAATCTTTAATGCATTTAGGATGTGGTCATATTTTAGGATGTTTTAGAGTATAAAATCACACTTGAGGGCTATTTAAGTCCTTGAAAAAAGTGCAATGGCCACAGCTGTACGGCCTGCCAATCTCATAACTGTCCCTCCTGCTGGTCCTGGGAGACATCTGTGTTAAGGAAGGGGTAAGAGGATTAGTCTGCCTACTGTGAGTTCACCTGTTTACCTAGGCTATTATTTATTGAAGATCAAATTGACTGAAAATCATTCCCGACAGAGAGCTGGCAAGAGATGACATTATGAGGAGACCAGAGTTCGTGTTTTATAGGTTCAGTTATCTGTGATTTAGGGATCATTACGATCTCTTTAAAATTCTTAAAGCTGGCCAAAAAAACTAAAATTAAAGGAAGGCTGTGCCTTACGTTAAACAATTTAGAAAACAAATGGGAATAGAATAGAGACACTATTCTGTCAGGCTAAACCTTTTTTTTAATTTGACATCTAGGAATTTCTTTAATGTTTTTGAGCTTGGTTTTGAGTACATGAGGGGGCAGTGTTACTTGTGATGGGCAAAATATTCTGATGAGTAACTTCTCTTCAGTTTCTAGGATGGTATGCACTCTTAGTTTGCCCTTCACCTGGAGGACTAAGACCAGTTTATAGTTGAGTAAAACTGGCATGTGTTCCGTGCTCTGGAATCCTGGTGTCTGAACTAGTCATACGAAGAAAGGGAGACTCCCAGCTCTGAACCTTGGACTTGAAACACTACAGACTGAATGGTGACAATTTCTTCGGTATTCTGATTTCAGCTTATTATGAAAGTGGTTGCAAGGAAGACGTGTTAAAAAATGCCATTTCTCGTTTGTATGGATGTTTTACAAATATTTAGTAGTGAAAGGAACAGATTTAATACTCTAAGACAGACATGCATGCAGTTTCTAGCTCCATTTTCAACCATTTTGCAGTTGGTGTGGGCAACAAATCTTTTTAGACCATCGTTTTCTGATCTTGGAGGGCAGTGGCTTCAGGAAAAAGCAGGAGTTTCATCAGAGAAAAGCACCCTCTTTTGTTAAGCAAAGCCCATCAGTTTTACAGAGCAGTTTGGTTGAGGCAAACCTGCCATCCAACAAGGGACTTATCTATTTTCCTCATACTTTTGCGTTGTTTTATTTTAGCAGAGCATTTCTTCCCTGCTGTTTATCCTCTCAGACAAATACAGGAAAAAGCCCACTTGCACCCCTCGACCTTTCTCCATGAGAACTGACAATTACCTTCCTCAGCCTAAAGGCATTGCTTTTTTTGGGAGTGACTTATTTAGAACACATGATCAGCATTCAGTGCTTTCCAGTAGCCTCCAAGCCCCACTGAGTATTTATTTACATTGTATAAAATTAGAGGAAATGAAGGGGTATGTGTTTGAACTAAAAGCAACAACCTAATTCTGCTTGTTATAAACTCCCCTAATGGAAGGATTTCAGTCAATGTCAGCTTAGGGTATGGTGGGGAAACAACACTACTCCTGGGCATTTCCACCATAATGATAAAACACATTTAGCCAATTTTTAAACAACAACAAAATTGTGGATTTGCAGCGATTTTTACCATTAGATACCATGAATTCAGTTTGTGTTCTTTGGCTTCCTGTCTTACCAGAGGATATCCCACAGAGGTATCTTTTGGGGCTAAATAAAATGAAAAATTTCTAATTAAACAAATACATTTTTTTTAAAAAATATATATTATTTTTATGTGGGGAAGGAGGGAAGATTCCACTGCAAGTGAAATGGATGGGTGCCCATAGAAAGGACAGTGATTAAAACGTAATATGCGTACAAATGACGGAGTATTAAATGCAATTAATTTGGTTTGCATTGTAACCTGCATTCATTCTCTGTCTTCCCTGAATGAAGAACTCATCATGTCTTTTTGGCTTCACTCTGCATCTTGAAGGTAAATGCAAATGAAATAACCACAAAAGGAAGTTGATTAGATCCAGGTTTCTATTGTGGAAAAGACTCCAAAAAATTAGTTACAGCATAATACTGTTAAAAAGCTTTTTCTAGAGTTAATAATTACAGACTCCAGGATGGATCTTAGTAGGGTGCCTGGAAAGGAAAAACCATGGAAGAAATTCCAGACATCCATAGCAGCATTAATGGTAATCTAGAACAGATCCCCAATCCTGGTGCCAAAGTTATTTTAAAAAACATTTATAGCTCATTGTCATTGGTGCCAGCCCAAATTTGCCACTGCCAAATTTAGAACTGGTGTCAGTGCCATCATTGGTTTGGACATGCCTATCATCCACTTTTTAGAAATGCATAGGGAAGTGACTGTACTTCCTGGAGCTACTGAATGTTTTACCAAAAACTTCTCAAATGTCTGTAGAATTGCTTATTAGAAAACCATTCCTACACTGTCCAGGTTAGTTCGCTTTGGTTTTATTCTCGGGATAGGACAATTACCAATTTCTCTTCAAAGCGACTCTGCTTTTCAGAATAACGTGTAAAAATAATCAGAAAAAGTTGTCCAGAACACTGGATCAAATTACTGTTAAAATTGTCCCATTTAGTCTAATGAACTTTTCTGTGGACTGAAAGGAGAATGAGGGGGAAAAGGAACGCTGAGCGCTAAAGGAAACATCAGTGTCTAGGTCGTTGCCTTTGAACACGAGAGGGCTGTGTTCAGATCAATCTTTGTGAGTTTTATAGTTTATAGACAGAAAGTTTCAACAGGCAGGACCAAGCGAGGCTGAAGCGATCATCAGGTTTGTGTTCTGGGAGGTTGGTTGTGGCCCACCTGCTTCTTACTGAAGAAGAAGATGGTATTTTTTAAAGATGCAGAAAGACCCCAACATCACACGGAGGGATTTCAGATTTAAGGTGCTAGTCTTTCTGAGTGGGGTCCCCAGCTCTGAACATAATTAGGTGCTAATAATAGCGGTCCTGTAGGTTTTTCAGTGAGACTACCGTGAGCTCACAAGAGACTTTAATTCTAACTTTTGTTTTGCATGAAATGGAACATCCCCAAAGTCGTTTTGTTGGACAGAAAGTTATCTGCAGCTTGTCCGCTACGCACGCTGCTCAGCCATTTGCAAAGGCTTCCATTTCCTCCCATCCTAAATTCCTTGAGACGGGGGGAATTTCAAACCTTTACTCCTGCATCTGCTGGGGTTCCCCTTGACTAGCAGCAGCCTGCACGTTCCACTTATCCCTTCGCTTGTCTCACTCTGGAGAGGCAAAGCGAAGCTCTGACCTCACACAGGTCTCATGGCTTTAGTCGTGAACAGTGACACCGACACATCCGATGTAGATGTGTATGAGTCCTGTCTTCAAAAACCACTGGTGTTTCCATGGTATCTTCCAGCTGTGCAGTCTGTAATAAACAACTGTAACAACTAAATGGGTATAAACACCATTTAGTGCTTAGAGCACTTAATGTACATATATTCAAATATATATAGAGAGAAGAAAATAACCAGGGAATGTGGATGCTCCCACCTGCAGATATCCCACTGGTATTCCCTTCAAAACATCGATTTTTTTCAGAAGCAGGTGCTCAAAATTTTCTGAAAATCAGACTTACCTAGCAACATTTAAATACTTCTATGATCATGATTCTTTCCTCTTTCATTTTTTTTTTTTTTTTTTAAATCAAAGAGCTTGTGAAGACCCCCATGGCTTTATAAGCCCACTGGAAGGCCGGCCATTGAGTCGGCAGAAAAGAGTTCAAAATTTGATGGAAGTGGCAAATGAAAATATTAGAAAATAATATCAGTTTACAGCAAAGTGGAAGAAAATAAGTTTACTTGTGTAGAGGCAGATAAAGACAGAGCCATGCTTGGTTTCCTGGCATTACTTGAGAGGAAAAAGGGAGAGAAGTAACAAACCGCAGATGATGAATAAGGATGGGGATTCTTAAAAGAACTTATTTATTTGTAAATCTTCTGTGTAAGAAGAAACATGTTCGGCTAATGACTGGGAATTTAAACAGCGGCTTTTTTTTTCTTTTTTTAAATAAAACAAATAAATATTCCTGTGCACCTTCAAAAATCTTCTGCAATGATTTATGGCAAACATATCAACAGCATAAACCACTATTCAGTAGCTCAAGCAATAACTTGCATTCAAGGTCAAGTAAAATCTCCGTAAAAACAAACAATTTTTCAGCAGTCTTTCCAGGAGCAGAAGCTGAGAACAACAGATCATATGTTTAGAAAAAACATTGGAAAATTGTGAAAAAAATGTCAACATAAATATTTGGCCTCCATAAGAAACCGTTCTCTGGCTTTTCCTAAAACGACATTTGCGAAACATGCCTTCTCCTTGGGGATATTTTGTAGGGCTGCAGTTTTCTTGGGTCTGATTCAGAAACCCTCAGGAAGTGGCTGAAAACTGTGTGGTGATGTAACTGTCAAATTGACACAGGAATGGTTCTGTTGATATTAGCCGGGCTAATCATTCCGCTAATTGGACAGCCATTCGAGACACAATGCAAAGACAGATCGGCTTTCACTTTAACTACTCACGCAAATGAGGTTTGACTCAAATGTAATACTTTATATCAACACACTGGATGACTGTAAAAATAATACCACATGTGCTGGTGCCTCTTTTTAATAAGTGTCTTCCTCAATTTTCTCTGCTGTATGAGGCACTTTAACATACACATAATTAAGGTTATTTAAGGGATATCAATTGAAAAATGCACCCACAGGAGGCTAAACATGAATGATAGAGCTACCAGTATAGCTCCCAGAAGTCAGCTGCCATAATTTCATGCAGCACTTCTACAACATGATCTTTTCGCATTGCACTGGAGAAGGATAACCTGGCAATCTCTTGCTTTCTCTTTCCGAAGTCATCTGCATCGCTACAAAACGGATTTGAAATGCTACCTTCCTGGTTTGGTAGCAATTTATTTGGGAATCATACTGAACAGAAAAAGCAAAAGGCACAGAGAAAATTGAGCATTGAGCAACTGACGTCATCTGCCTGGACTTGTGCAAAGCATCTGACGCTGTCCCACATGACATCCTTGTCTCTAAGTTGAGAGACATGGATGTGATGGATGGACCACTCGGTGGATAAGGAATTGGCTGGATGGTCCCACTCAAAGAGTTGGGGTCAACGCCTCGATCTCCAAGTGGAGAGCAGTGACGAGTGTGTTCCTCAGGGGTTGGTGTTGGGATCAGCACTGTTTAACATCTTTTTTGGTGACATGGACAGCTGGCATTGAGCGCACCCTCAGCAAGTCTGCCAGTGACACCAAGCTGTGTGGTGCGGTTGACATGCTGGAGGGAAGGGATCCATCCAGAGGGACCTGGATAGGTGGACCCATGTGAACCTCATGAAGTTCAACAAGGCCAAGTGCAAGGTCCTGCACATGGGTCGGGGCAATCCCAAACAGAAATACAGGCTGGGTGAGGAGTCCTCAATGAGAACTGAGAGCAGCCCTGAGGAGAAGGACTCGGGGGTATTAGTAGGTTGACCATTGAATATGAGCCAGCAGTGTGTGATCATAGCCCAGAAAGTCAACGGTGTGCTGGGCTGCACCCAGAGCAGTGTGGGCAGCAGGTCAAGGGAGGAGATTGTCCCCCTCTACTCCACTCTGGTGAGTCCCCCCCTGCAGTGCTGGGTCCAGCTCTGGGGCCTCCAACTGAGAAGAACACGGACCTGCTCGAGCGGGGCCAGAGGAGGCCATGAAGATGATCAGGGGCTGGAGCACCCCCTGTGAGGACAGTCTGAGAGAGTTGGGGGGTTCAGCTGGAGAAGAGAAGGCTCCGGGGAGACCTTAGAGAGCCCCCCCAGTATTTAAAGGGGCTACAGGGAAGGTGGGGAGGGGCTCTTGTCAGAGGTGTGGGGATAGGATGAGGAGTAATAGTTTTAAACTGCAAGAGGCAACAATTAGATTAGTTATAAGGAATAAATTCTCCCCTGTGAGGGGGGTGAGGCCCTGGCACAGGCTGCCCAGAGAAGCTGCGGCTGCCCCCTCCCTGGCAGGGTTCAAGGCCAGGTTGGACGGGGCTTTGGGCAACCTGGGCTGGTGGAAGGTGGCCCTGCCCGGGGCAGGGGGTTGGGACTAGGTGATCTTTAACTTCCCTTCCAACCCAAACCATTCCGTGATTGTATGAAAAGCAGAGCTAGACTCCCTTTTCTGCAGCTTGAGGATAGACAGGTAACACCTTTCTGCTCAGATCTGATGGGGAGAGTCATTGAGAGCCCCAAGACAAAAGTGTATCCAAAATACAACAGATAGAGACTGGGGGAAGCTCTCCTCCACTACCGTTTTGTATGGGGTTTTTTTTGTAGTCACCTTGTCCTCTGTCAAAGCTTCCCACGAGGTGTTTCTAAAAGGAGCGATGTTTCCGTAGTCAGCACAGGAGACATGTTAAAGCATTAATTCCATGACTAATCATAGTGGGGGTGCATTGTGCTCGCAGCTGACAGTGCGGAACACAGGAGCTCCAGCATTCCAGCATGTCCAGCACTCCACAGACAGCGCTAATGCAGGCCAGGACACAAACCCCATATGCACGGTATAATCGTTATGTTCACTGAAAGGCAGCAATTTTATTGCAATTGATATTTTCCATGTTTCTACTTTAGAGCTTTAATCTCAGCAAGGGTTCTGTTTACCGTGAAGCCTGTAAATGGGTTTAGGGCCTATTTGATAAAGAGGAAAATCAAACGTGTGTTTTGTCCAAGATCAAACAGGACCTATAAAATGTTCTACATATCCAGTGATAAAGAATTGCTCTCAGAGTATATCAGCTAATATTATGATGACATTAAAGGCAGCACGGACCAATGCACTGAGCTCTAGCAAAAGAGAGCTGAGCCACTCCTTGCAGTACCAGATTCGGGTCCTTTCACAGCACACAAAACCAGCTGCTTTTCGCTGCTTTTACAATTCTGTCACTGCTTGCATCTATGTCCCAGCCAGACCAATGCCCTCACAGTACCATGACAATAGCACGATGCCACCCGCCTCATGGTGTGATGTCGTTTGATGGCTGAGAGAGCTGGTCAGGAAGGAAAAGGTTCTTCTGATTTGTCAGACATGTCTTGATAAGGCAGAAGAAGTTTCCAACATATAATAATACTATGACAGAAAAGGGCAATCCTCTTCTCCAAAACCACACACAAACGGCTGGAGATGTTATGCAATGCACTATATAGAGCTTGCTAATTCTTGATCTTCTCGAAGGTGATTTTTAGCCTTTAAAAATGTATGTTTAAAACCTATGACTTTTTTGATCCATATTTTTACTTTTTCTTGCTTCAACTTTTTTACATTCAAAATGCTTGGGTTTCAATGAGAGGTAAACCCACAGCATTTTGCGGATAAACTATTGCTCTGCCATCTGTGTTTCTCTACCATTTCATTTTTAGCTATATTTTCACTCTTTGGGCCCTGTTAGATCTTAGGTCAGACATTTCTTGGCTAAGGATAGATCATCTGAGTTCAAAGTGAGAAAATGTCTCAAGATGGAGAAAAATCCTCCCTGATATGTACCTGTCTAACCGCAGTTCCCTCTGCATTCAACTTCTCCACTTCTCTGGAAAGTTGTCATAAAAATCATTATGTGCCCTGAACAGATGTGACCTTAAAATGCAGCTTCATGGAGAAAAAAAAAGAGGTGAGGAATATAAAATAGCCTGTGGTGAAAATAACAGCAGGAAAACATTATAAAATCTGAGCCATAGCTGGCTGGCTTCCTCTTGATTATTGCTTTCTCTTTCAAGGACCCGTCCTTGAGAGTCCAGATATTTGAAGGTGATTTCATGAAGGCAATTTTAACACTCTGTTGTTCTAATGAAACAAAGCTGCTGTACGGACCCTGTAATAACCTGGTGTTTGAAGAACATCCTCAGTGCACGATTTTATCGGTCTCAAAGGCGTCAATGAAGAATCATTCTTCATGATTTTCATTTTAGTGCTAACATAGGACCCTGACTGCTTTCGGTGGTTGATGTCAAAGGCTGTGCAAACTCCTAGCAAGAGCCAGTTCTTGCACTGGAGTGACTGTAGTCTAACTAGAAAACCAGCAGCGACTTGTTCAGGATGGCACAAATCTGTGGTAAGGCTGGCCATGGAGCTCAGACAGACCCGACCCAGCCTCAGCCCAGGCTCCCGGTGCCACTCAGGTACAAGCACACCCACCTCCCCCGGCAGTCAGAAAAAAAGGACGTCGAGTAAGATGAGTTTTCTGGAAAAAAGGCTACAAATACCACGTAATAGTTAAAATATAAAACATATGACTAGTGAGTTTAAATTGTAGATGGATTTGCAAATTGCAAGCACCTCTTCTACATTCACAGGGCACGGGTCACTTCTGTTTCTAGCCACCAAGGAAAGCTTGAATTTCACCTAAACTAGGATGTTTGAATTCAAATGCATTAGGTTGGATTAGGCTCAGAAATAATCTTTTGGATATGAGAGCAAATTGTAAAGCATGTCTGGTAATATTTCGATGCAGATATGGTTGTCCGAAACTGGCGTATAACTTAACTAAGAACTTAGAAATTAAATAAGAAATATGATGTGTCTGTTATACTGCGTTTGTTCAAGCTGCAAACAGGCTGATCTCAATGTGTTGGGGTTTTTTTTTTTAATAAGATATAATATTTTTTGCAGCATATGTGATTGATTATCAATGTAAGCATTTTAAAGTCTTTTGAAAGAAATTTATATTCAGTTGGTCAGGTAACATGCTCTAGAGTGTGGGAGGAACAAACACATTGTTTTTCTAAACAGCAAGACAGAAAATAATAGAAGTGATGGTCTGAATTTTGGAATAAATGCTGCAGTTTATCCCAGACTGGTAACAGGTTTACAGAGGTTCCTCCCAGACGCTATTACAGGAAGGACTAAATTTCTCCTGCCCAGAGCTTCGCTGCTCATGCTGGCCTTTGCAAAAGAAACAGCACTGGTCTCCCTGACAATCCTGGATTCGCCTGGCAGGCAGAGATGGGTCGAGGCTGATATATGGTGCGTCAGGACCTGGTCATGAGCTGCTACGTGGTTTCAGCAGGGGCCTGGGTGAATTGTTGACTTTTTACGATTTTAAATCATTGTCAAGGTATTCAGGCTCTGTGTGTGTGTGTGTGTGTGTGTGTGTGTGTGTGTGTGTGTGCAGGGCAGCCACAAGAAGAGGCTTTTCATTGTTATAAGCAGAACTAAATTCATGAATGCACATTTTAACGGCTCTTTTCCCACACTGAATCTGGGGTTGACTTTTGTAATGGAAGTCTGGTTTGCAAATGCCCTGGGAAGAGAAGCCATTTTTTCCAGCTTTTTTTGTGTTGAACTTTTCTCTTCAGCAACTTGAGAAATTAAATGCCAAAGAGCTGTGTACGAGGAGAGTTTGACACAGTTCTTCCACACCTACCCCTGCACAAAGTTTCAACTCCTACACAGATTTGACAATTCTTGTCTGGTGAGATAGACAGAAATTGGATTAAATCCTTTCCTCTTTTGACACCATTGTAGAAATCATTCCTGTTTGGTTGGTTGCCTTTTTCTTTTTTCCCCCTATTTCATCATCTGACACTATTCCACTTTCTCAATAACATTTCCAGTGCCATCATCAGATTTCTCTGGTTCTGGTGATACTGGAATTAGAAATGAAATTCCTGTGCATGGAGACAAGTTGCTCCTGCAGTCAGAGGTTTTGGCACTTATATTTTGCGTGGATAGCACAACCCAGACTGAGACCGAAAGTAGGGCTTTACGTAGGAGCTCTGCTGCACGCGGATTCAGCAGACTTAAACTTTGGGTTAAAACTACACATCCAATGGATTAATCAGGATCTGCCACTGCTCAAAAACCGCTGCTTAAACAAAGTTGGCCAATGTTAGAGTTCCTGCTTATCTGATGCATACTGATCACCAAGCAAAAGCGTCTGCAGTATCTGTTTCTGCCCTGAAACCCCTGTCTGTCTGCTTAGTACTTTCCTGTAGGTTTCCTCGCTTCAGCAAAATTGTTCATTCCTGGTCCCAGGTGAATCCTTCCCAAGTATTTAATGTGTAAGTGAGAGAGCCCCCTGACTCGTATGGGGGTAATACAGCGCATGAACACAGGGCAAGGTTTAGAGCGCAGTGGGGCACTTCCCGGTATCAGGCGGGAGCAGAGGGGGTTGTGTTGTTGTACCACAATCGCTGGGGGAATATTGTTTTGTTTTTGGAAGAGATTGCTAAAACAGATGTTGAATGCGAGATGGAGTTCTTAAGCCTGCAGCAGGCAAGAATTATCCTTCAGGATGAAAAGTGACCTCCAGTGAGCAATAGTGCCTTTAATCCAGAGCTTTGTGCATTGCTATCGGCTTCTGATCACTTTTTAAATCCCCTCCCTCCCACTCAGCCTTCCCTTTCCCCGGAAAGCTCAGCTTAACAGACCTTGGTGCCTCCCTTCTGGGCTGCCTGGGGCTCCCTCGTGAGATGCTCCGAGGAGCTCCGTCACTGCCTGACCTGCACAGATGCCGACCAGAAACTTTCAGTAACTTTGCAGTACGTACAAAAAACTTAAATACCTACTAAAAAGAAACAACAACAACCCGATCCTCTCTCAGCCTTATATTTTGGTACTGAGCTTGCCAATTCCACGTTGTAATTTTGTAAATCATCTTCTCAAGGAAAGACAAATCTTCCTGCACACATCCCTGAAAGATCTAAACCTAGACACCTGTGTTGGTGATTTCAGTGCATAGTCCATGCTTCAGACTGAATACCTGATTACGTAGACGGAGATTTCTTTGAAGGATCTATATCCCATTAAATTGGGCAGGATACGACTATTTCAGCTTTCCAGCCCAAACCTGACAACTGCGCTGATGACCGTGTGTTATCCTGGCAGGTGCTTGTCTTCATTCCTCTTCTCAGACCAGGTGAGGAAGAAGAGTGAGCCCAGATAAAAGGTTTGACCGTAATATTGCTGCAGCCCAGGATGTCCCAGCCTGACGAAAGGTCTAGAGACAGCACCGTGTCTGTACAGGTATTAAATGCACCCGGGGTGTTCTCACAGTTAAATTATTGATCAAATTAAGGAGAACAGATTCCCCATAGAGCAGCTGGAGTTCCGCTAAGGCTTCCCTACATGTTTTACGAGATGGAGCTCAAACTGAAAAGGCTTTTTGCTCCAAGGTGAGTATCACTCTCTAAAAACACTTTAAAAGAGTGGACGTGTAGAAACACTCGAAGCTATCGCCCTGGACAAGTGCTGCAGAATCGTGGTCTTCCCAAAGAGGGCACTGATGCTCTGCACACCAACCGGTGGGAAAAGCTGAGAAATACATCGGCGACGCATAAATCTCTGAAGAGAAATCTGTCTTAGCACGTCTACCTCAGGAAAAGGGGAATTATTACACTTAATTAAAGTGTATTGACACCACATGTGGCCCCACCTCTCCCTTTTGGCTTTATTAATGATAGCAAAACTGCAGGCTTATAAAGGTGGTGGAGGGGGGTGTCTGCATTGCTAAACAGTAACCATAGACTGCTCTGAAAAATATAAATGCAGCAATCACACTTTTTAACAAGCCTAATTTTTACCTCTGAGCTAAGTTACATTTTTCTAGTCTATATTTCTGCTTCTTGGATGAATTGGCAAAGGCGAATCAGTGGAGTACTGTTTGTTGGATTACTATTAATGCCATTAGAGCAATATGTGAGGCATTCTTCACAATGTTTATTGACAGAAAAACAGTCATTAAGCAGTTAGTTTTTGTGTTCTGGGTTGTTGGTTTGTTTTGTTTTGTTTTGTTTTTCCAGGAGAGCTGTTTAAATAAAAGCCATACATAATGTCCTACTTGAGCAGAGATTTTTGTCCCTAATTCACAAGAAATCTCAGTTGAAACACTGAGAATCTGCTTAAATCTTGAGCTGTGTGCCTAGATTAATCCCTCCCACTGAGGACCCCTAATTTAACAGTGCAATCCTTTAGGTCCAACATGTGGAAGAAGACTGGGACTTTTAAAGGATGGGGTTTCCTGAGATCTGAATTTTTCTCTAGAAGGTTTATAAACGTTCATTATCACCTAAAAGTAGGAATAATCCAGATTCACTGACCAAATTTATTTCAGATGTATCCAGAGCTTCTCATTCAGGTCTATGGGTTGAAGCCCATATTAAACTGAAATCAAAACAGTCTCATTTCTTTGTTTAAACAGTTAAATAAGCAACCTAGTTTCCCAGTGCATGTAAATCCCTCAGCTTGTATTGATTTCTAGAGAAGAAGCAGAAATTTCAAGATTTAAATTTTATCTTTACACTGATATTCTAGTGTGATTTTTTTCACTATCCCTCCCTGACTCCGGAGCTGCGCCGAGCTGCATCCTTACAGGGGAGCCTTTTCCATTCCTTGCCTTTTCCTTACCAGCAGTCTTGTTAAATCCTGAAGTTAGCAGAAACTGCTTTTCTCTTTTAGCTCCCTGTGCTGGGATGCAGGAGAACAGACTGAGCAACAGGTTTAACATTTTCCTTTCCTACATTGTGAAAATCATGGGTGGCAAAAGTGTCATTTTCTAAAATCTTGGAGTCATTTCCTAGTAAAGTTTGGCCGTGACTGGAAATTTCACATAAAACAGTGGCAAGGGTTAATATTATTCCTGCCATAACATTTTGTACAATTTCCCATGAGAGCTCTCAATGGTTTTCCACTGCCACTGGAAATAATGACTCTCAGCTGGAGTAAGTTGCACTAACACTTGATATTCCTGTGCCAAGTGCTCTTTGAAATGAGCTTGTGTTGCTTTTGCACACTCAAGAATAACTCACACCATCCACTCTTGGTCAGAATTTCAAACCAAAAAAGCAATATTCTTGACCAAGCTGTTCTTGAGTTGTGTTTACATCAAAATCTCGTGGAAAGTGAGAGCAACAATACATTTAACTACCAAATCAGCCAATCAAGTAGCTGATCCTCTTAAAGGATGTCTAGGTGTTCTCCTTCTTCTGTACCACAGCAGGGAACGGAGTGTGATCACCAGAGCTCTAAATGTTAGCCAAATCCCAGCTGAACTTTGGACTTCATATAGATTCTGATTTATTTTACCCACCTGTTGAACTCAACAAACCCAATTTATTTTAAACAAAGCTAGGGCAAAATGTCTATGGCTTTCATATGAATAAAAGAAGCTTTCTAGAACATATATTGGCCCATTTTCTTCTGGGGATTTGTCTTTCTTCTAAGTGTGCGCTGTAGTTTCTTAGCATTGCTCAAAAGCTTTACTACTTTGAATCACTAAATCATGCAAGAATAAAAGAAATCTATCCTTGGATTCACAGGTACACTAGGATAATGTATCATATAAGAATCTGGCCCATTTACTGCAAGAGTAGAGAACATAAGCAGAAGCAAAACACCCTTGCCTCTACCAGCTCAACCATCTAAAAACACTATACCCTTCTTCATCTGGATATAGCTACGTGTAAAAATTCTCTCTGTAGTCTACAGAGGTTGATTATTTTTATTCAAAATAAATTACTTGACATTTTGTGGATAAGAAAAAAAAACCCTAAACAACCATTACTTATATTTCGCAGATCCTTTTAGGATGATAGAAAGATAAAGGTTGCCAGAACAATACATGGCTGAAATTTCTTAAATGAAATTCAAACCTTCCAGTTTAACTGGTGTGATTTATTTATTTTTTAGATGTTGCTGCCAATGAGCTCATTGTACAAGAAGAGCTTAACAGGACTGTAATTTGAATTATGCAAAATACCATCAAACCAGCTCTTCACAGTCAACCTGGGAATGTAAAGCTATGTAATTCCTATTAGAAATGATTGCTATTCTACCAGAGGTTGCACACATCTCTTCAACACTGCAATCACTGCCAAGTTATCAAGCCTGGGAGTGGCATACCCAGAAACTGGAAGATTTCCAAGTCATGATCCCTCATTCCTAAACAGTGGTAAGTCTATGGCTTATGCTAATATTACTGGGTCAGTGTCATGCTCTGAGCATGTCCAGTATGAAGGTGACACTACGCATTTCACCCTTTCCAAACTGCCAAATTTTGCTGCTTCAGAAAAAAAAAAAAAAAACAAAAAAACAAACTATATTTACAATGTTAAATCCTCAACGTACGCTCAGTTAATGATGCACATTGATTTAACCTTTGTAATGGATGCTGGGATAGAGACACTTGATTTGGCTAACCACACTTTACTCAGCGTGCACTAACAAGTCAGGTAAAACAGATGGGCTGTTCTTCCACAAAGAGAAAATCAGGATATCTCAGAAGTTTGCAGAGTAACCCAAAGTCTCTCTATGAATTTATAACTGGTTATGACAGGGGTTAAAATTATCAGGAAGCAGTATCGCCATTTGATGATGTCACAGCTGCCCTCTGGGAGAGTGAGGTCACTAACAGAGTTGTTCAGGGAGATAAGAGTCTGTTAAAATAAACAGAAGTGCCACGTAATTACCCACACTGCAGGAGGAGGATTAGACTGTTTGGAAGACCCTGTGTCTGCCTTACGCTCACTGTCACTTTTTTTTTTTTTTTTTTTTTTTTTAATCCTTGGGCAGAGCTGGAGGGAACTGTGTGGTTGAAATCGATAACTGGGGAGTCTGAAGAGAAAACCCAGGGAAACTCTGCTCTTTTACATCAGTTAATAAACTGGGTTTGTACCGTTACACACCCTTTCACCAACATGTAGACTGGTGTTTTATTATTAAGTGGAGATACTTGGGAAATTTTCCCATTCAATAAGGCAAAGAATCGAATGAAAAAACATTGCATTTAGAAAACCCAGGGTATGTGCAAGCTTAGGACCACTCAGCGCTGGCATGACTGGGATCAAAGCACCGTTGGCGGGTCAGGGCTCTGCAGCACTGCAAGAGCGAGGAGAAGAAGGAAGGGATCCTTGGGGGCTAAAATCCCATCACATCTCTCAGTCGGATGCACCAGGGTGTCTTAAGGCCACAGTCCAAGGACAACAGATGACTCCACGCTGCTGAGTATTAACTCCATCACCAGGAGAAAGTAGAAGCAAAGTTCTCGCCTGTTACATCAGGAGAAATCAGCACAACCTCCAGCTTTTGGGAGATAAAAAATTTGCAGGTTTTCCTACACATGCAGGAGCCTGCATTTCCCTGAGTAATAGTTCCAAAAGGAAATATTGAGAAATCCTGCAGCAAATAACTACGCTGGCATCTTTTTTTTTTTTTTTTTTTTTTGTTAAGAAAATGGAAGAGATGACCAATAGGTTCAGACTGACTTGGAGGCCTGTTTTAAAAGTTCCCATTGTACAAACAAGTCATCAGGACTCAAACCACTTTAAAACACTTGCAATTGAAAACATGCTTTTAGTGGTTTTGTGAGAGCGGAGACTTTTACCATCTATTAATATTCTGCTAGCTTTGGTTACTAAAAGTATCATCCTGGGCATGCTATTTTTGACACTCTATTTGGAACATAGCAAGAGCACTAGACAGGCACTGTAGATGGTTATCTCGAGCATTCATGATGTTAAAAGATTTCCCAAAAAGTATTGTAAAAGTGTGTAAATCCGAGGAATCTGGACAAATTCCAGCTTCAGTAATACATTCTCCCAATATCCCTCCTGCAGTTTCAATTGGAAAACCATCCTGAAATGGTGTATAGCATTGCCGTGTGCTGTAAAACAACTGCCGTATTTTACCCAACAGTTGGCTGCTCTTCTCTTTAAATAATTTGCAAGTCATTTTGTAAGGAGTTCTGGGATAAAAAAGGGCTGCATAAATATATTATCATTGTCATTAATTTTGGCACCATTCAAGACCACCAGTATTTAAAATCAATTAACAGTTCTTTTCCTATTATCATTGGCATTTTATTTTTATTCAGCTAGAATGAGTCTCTCATAAAAGTTAAAAACAATCTATTTTTGGAAGTAATACAGCAACAGTAAAGGAGACCTGGTGAATTCTCATCAGACTTTTACCAACATGAGTTTTATGGAAATATTTTCACATGTAGAAGTTTTGGACTGGTGTAAAGGGTGAGACCACATCCAGTAAAATGAGTTAACCCTGCTTATTTCACACCCTCAGCTCATCATGCCTTTCTTTTTAGGTTATCATTAAAATACATCAAAACAAAGTCTGTTCTGAACTCAGAATACTCTGTAGCAGAACCTAAATCTTGTCTTTGTTTTGGCCCATAGAAGCCAAGTCCAGGTTGGATTTCTTTAGCTGTTACCAGGTCTCTGTCAGCAAAGGTAACAAACTTTTCTTTTCCACGGCCCCATCTGACATGTCCCAGTGCCAACAGGCCAAAAGTTTCGTCAGCAGCCAGAACATTGCTAACCACAATGGACTAAATTAATGTTTGGGGTGACAGCTTCATAAAGCTGCTGTAGCATCACCAGTATTTGCCGTTGTTAATGACTCCGAGAACTCTGGAATTTGCATCAGCCTTAAATTCAGCTGCTTGGTTCATGGGAAGTTTTACCAGAACTCTCTTTGTAATGTGGAAGGTACCATCAGAGTCACCTGGTAATTTATATTTCGTTGGAGATTAAGTGGAAAAAGGCTTTACCTGTGATTTAATGTTTAGCTTTTCCTAAACAAACCTCAGGTGCGACAAAACGTAAATATGTTTCCCAACACAAAAAGATAACTTTATCAAGCAATACCCCTAATAATACTTCATAGCAGAGCTTTGGGAGGACTTTTGTTGTCTCCAAACATACAAACATCACCTGAATGGCACAGGGTATGTAGATTTACTATTGCAAGGCAACAAGGAGTGTCTAGAAGCAGCTGGAAATAATTCAGTAACACAGTACAGTGAAAAGGAGTTTAAAAACCACACAGTCTCAATGATATTTTCATAGTGCTCCAAGCAATTTACTTCCACAAGTTAAATGGTTTCAAGACTATCCAGCTTAAAATTACATACACAGCATAAATGCCAACAGTGGTAAACTGCAGAGCATCAGGCCAATGAAACAACAGCCAACAGCCCTCGAGGAAATTACAGTGAGACTTATGAATGGCATTCTCATGGCTTTGATGGATATCACCCAAAGTCCTCTCATATCTGTCAGTGTCTATCTCATATGTGTCTCACTATGGAAAGTAATTTGCATTTTGCGCCAATATTGCAAAACCCGTCGGACTCATTCAGCCCATAAAACCTTTGCCTCTGCTCTCCACTTTGCTAGTAGCCAGAACATGAACCGACTCGCGCAAGTCAATTACTATTCCATATAGATTATGCAGTCAAAAGTTTGGACTATATGGAGTCCGTGGAACTTTGTGTGACCCAATTAAAGTTTTTCTTATAATGAAAAGCACCTCCATCAATAACGGATTATAAAAAAACTTCACCTTAGGTAGGGCACGTGTTAATGTGCACTCTGATGATGAGAATAAATACTCCTACTCTAATTTGGGGGTTGTATTCTTCTGCTAAGTTATTTAGGGAGCAGAGTACATTTTTGTTTGTACACATCATCCATATAGCTCTTATTTAAGGTAAATAGGGATGATCTGCTGTATTTAGTTTTCTCTGTACTTTGACTTAAAGTGAGTGAGAGGTGAGGTGTTTGGCAGATGTGGACGTTACTGAAAGACTCAAGTTTATGTTCTGGAGTGATTTTGTATTCAGTATACATTGCAGTCTTAATGGGAGCATGGAAGTAAAAGTCAGAGAAGGTAAATAAGTAGAAGGCAAAAAGCAAGCAGAGAGTTTTGGCATGCAAGTCTTATCATCTCTAGAAATCTTAAGTTGAACAGCATGGAGATTTTTCATGGGTCTGCACACATCTCAAGTTGAGACACATGAAAAATTAAAGCTATATATATAT
The DNA here is from genome assembly GCF_965140245.1 of Athene noctua. Taxonomy (NCBI): domain Eukaryota; kingdom Metazoa; phylum Chordata; class Aves; order Strigiformes; family Strigidae; genus Athene; species Athene noctua. Next base: position 12,579,556 of record NC_134054.1, read on the forward strand.
AAACTTGTTATATTTTTAAAAAATAAAATTAAAATCCCTGTCTAAAATTTCACATAAAAGTCCCACAGAACTTCAGGAGTTATTGGAAGGATTTCAGAAGACGTGGCTAGCAAAGAGGGGACAGCAGATAGAGTCACACAACTGCAGACCTTCTAGAGGTGAGTTGGGAGCCAATAATCTTTATCCAAGAGGGATATGCTACAAGAGAACAGGACCACGGAAATAAAATAAGTAATCATTTTATCTTTAGGGTAGAAGCAAAATCTGAAAAAGCACCTAGGAAGACAGATGGAGCTTTGGAGAATAAAATGACCTTGCTATAATAATGTACTTCACATTAAGACTTGACTGAAAAAATTATCAAGTGAGAAAATGTGCAAAAGCCCAGATCATAGTGTAATGAAAGACTCTTACTTGTATGAATAAAGTTTTTAAAAATGAATGAGTGAAGCCTCACAAAACTGGGGCGGGGGGGAGCAGAGTCAAACTAGCAAGTGTTCAAAGTCGTTTTATCTATGAATGAACCGAGGCAGAAAGTCTAAGGAGAGCACTTGCAGACATGAGCTATCTTAATTTTAGCCATCTCTGTGTGGATTAAAGGTCAAATACTTTTTTGTCTAAATGATATACCAATGTCCCAAAGTAAAAATCCAGACGGTTTTCTCTCCTGGATGAAGAGATGAGTTTCTCCTAACATAGCAAAGAGATGAAAAATGAAAAATTAATAAATAATAATGGTACAATTAAAGGAGAATACTGAAACTTTCCTGAATCTCTAATCTAGAAGTAATGAACATCACCCCAAAATGAGTTATTTTGGTGGAAGGCTTTTTTACCATCTTGTTGAGAAGTTTTTTTGAATATGTAACTTGAGGAGAGGGCACAGCAATGGTTACTGTAACTCGGTATCTAAAATAAATAAAGGATGCATTAGTTGAAAATATTTAATGTTCTGCAAGCAGAGCTATGTGATGTAAGGCATTATAAAAAGTTGAAAAAATTAGAGGGGGAATAAAGAAAGGGATAAGAAGATTTGCAACTTGGAAAATCAAAGCTTCCCAGTGAAAAATTTACGGTGTTGAAATTCTGTAGTTTGCCAAACAGAAGCTCAAGATTTGATTATTTCACAACAACTGTCATGTAGGCTATAAATGTCAATGTGGGATGCTTCTGTGCATTAAGGTTGTTGAATTTAGTAGCAGATTTCTTTTATCATTGTTAGCCAGACTAGCTAGATTAAACCCAATGCAGGTAAGCACACTTGCACTGCCATCACATATAAAAGGAACAAAATATCTGGTAAAGAAGCTTTCCAGCCTGCTGAAGAGAGGCATAAAACCAGCTAACTAAAGCCAAAATGAAGATAAAAATAAGGCATCCATTTTCAGCAAGGAGAAGAATTGACTTTTTATAGGAAGGACCTGAGGAGTGGGTGGATTCTCCCTCTCTTGAAGTCTCGGATCTAATTTAAGCCCCATCCTGGATGATAGATTTTAGCTAAACACAACTTATTGGCCTCACTACAGGCACGAGTGTGTGAAATTCTGTGGCTTTAAAATCCAGGTGAGGAGATTCCCTCTCCAAACACCAACACAACAACTGTGTGGGTTCCTCCCGCTGGGTCTAAGCTGGAAATGCTCTGTAACACGTAATAAATACGACTGCAAATCACAGGGAATGTGTCGGCACACAAAAAAATAGGCTAAAAGGCCAGGCTTCCTCGCTGGCCGCGACAGTAGCTGCAGTGCTGTGCCATGTACCTTTCAGTAACCGTCACCGTGATGAAGAAGGATGCGAGGGATTTTGGACAGCGGGAAATAGCCACAGACACAGTTTAAAAAATAAAAAGGATGACAAAATATATTAGCCTAAGGTAAAATTTCATTGAATCTTTGCTTGATTATAGACTGTCCAATCACCAAACATGCACATGCACTTTTGAAACCACTTTTTAGTGTTTTTAGTAAGCTGCAATTATTTTTGCAGGGTTTTTAAACAAGTCCTCCATGGGATTTTGGTATTTTCCAATGCTGTCTCAGACAGTTCTGTTTTAAAATAAAACCTGGGCAGACTGCAAGACCGAGGGCTGGGTCTCTGGGCTGTGCACAGAGATGCAGTAGGGCCAGCTCAGTGGGATCAGGGCTATAGATTCAGGTTGCTTTAGCAGAGAACTTGGCTCCATATCAAAAGCAACGGGATGCAAAGAAAACAAAGAATAGAAATTGCAAGATGGGGATGACCTTAGCAATCACTGGCAAGTGAAGGGAACCACCCTCCGTGCTTGAACGGCCAAATGGAAAAAAGAAAACAAATAGAGAAAACCAAAAAAAAAAAAAGTCTGTGACTTATTTTAACACCAAGAGCCTGCAGGTGAATGACATGTCAAGACTGAAGTCTTCCTCCTCTAGATCTCCCTTGGGCCGCTTTATTTGTATGAAGAGAAACCTTCAGCTCCTGCGGTTGTTGAGCCCCAGGGCATGGCAGGATCGCTGGCCAGGCAGCAATGCAATACCTCTGGGTGACCCAGCAAGCTCAGAGCACCCTGGGGACACGGCCGGGGACCTGGAGCTTGAGATCTTAAGGTACAGTCTGGTACAGCAAAGAGAAATTCTCAGGGCAGAGTTAAACGTTGATTATTCCAGCTCCTTCACAGCTTTATGCAATCCCAGCAGGGACCCGAGCACGGACCCAACCACAGGCTGCAGAGCTGGGACACTGGGGTCCAGAGCATGACTGCTCTGAGGATGTGACTGATTTCTAGGGAGCCTGGAAAGTTTCCGAATTTCTTTTAATTTTTATGCTGTTTTGGAAAGAAGAATCCAAAATTTTTCTTGCCAGCTTCTAATCTGCAGGAGGGAATTATTGGCGGGGGCCAAGGTGGGATGAGCTTTGTTTCAGCCACATTGAATAGACGCCATTTCAATATCAACTTCAAGTTCACAGCAATTACACCAAACCTCAGAGTGTTTTGGTTTGAAGCCATAAAAATAGAACATTTTCCTTTTAGCCCCGAAGTTCATAACTACCCCTGAAAATAACTTCCACAAACCAAAAGTGAGAAGAAATAAATCTACCAGCTGTCGGTGTCCAGCTTTAGCCAGGCTTCATCTCCCTTATTCCCTTGAAATGCTGGGAAAAAAAAAAAAAAAAGATGGGCCTTGAAGCCGTAAAGATAGAGCCATAAAAACAGCCATAAAGATACTATCTCTATCCCTGGATGGGGATAATAGTCCCTTGCCCTCAGTGGTGATTGCAAATTTAGATAATTGGCATGCATCAGATGTTTTTTGAGAACACTAAAGAAAAAGGCTATGGAAGTCTATGGGATTGTCATTTATGAAATGGTCAGGAGTTATTTGAGCTGCTAGGAAACTTAAAACAAGTTAGGAACTGAAGCTTATTTATGAACACTGAATACTGAGTGTATTTGGCAATGCTGACATTCTGAAAACACTTTGGGACAGTGTTTTTTGCACATATGTGTCTCATTTTGCACATTACCTCAGTCTTATATTCTGTGGCTTTCCAGAAGTTGACTGACAGCTACAAAAGCGTACTCTCAGCCGTCAGATAAATTGCTGATTATTTTAGTCCTTCTTCCAAGACTTTGAACATCCCGTTTAACTCGTAGGGAAGAAAAAACAGACTACCCAAAAAGAAATAGATCCAGGCTGAATTTTACTTTGTGTTGCAGAAATTGCCCTGATCGGAGAAGGGGATGTGTCCAAAGGAAGTTCTGAAAGCTCTGCTTTTTGCATAAAAATACACACTGCGGTGTAATGAGATTGAACAATGGCAACGAGGTTCCTTTGGCGTTCCTGCAATTAAACGAGAGATCTTTTCAAGCATTGGAGCTGGCTAATTGTCAATCAGTGGCACCCACAAGTGAAGATAATACTCACTTTTGTCCTGCTCTATTTCTGAATATTATAAAGTCGTAGAAAACAACACTTAAATTATGTGTGTACCGAGAGGGAGTCTCATCCATTTTGCAGACTTTTTTAAAGTGGGTTTGCCTGTACAACACAGAAGTGAAGAATCATTGACAACTTCCAGGCACTATTTCCTTTTCCGTTTGAACCCTGAAGCTTCCACCACAGCTTATCAGACATGCAAAGAGTAACAGGGTAATTCTTGAAGTCCATCATTTATTTAGGCTAGAGAAAAGCAGTTGGGTAAAAAAAAAAAAAAAAAAAAAAAAAAAAGTAAACAGATTTTTCATTTTGCAAAAGATTGAGTTACACCATCTCTAAGGCTTGTTTCAAACTTATCTGAGTCTTCAGGGACATATTTAGACCTGATTAAAATCTCCTTTGCTTTGAACAAAGTTACGCTAGGGATGCAGTTGTAGCTTTTAAGGTGGCAAAATCTGGCTGAAAATGTTTGAAAATAAAAAAAAAAAATCTTTCCTGCCTCTGGTTGATATCAAAGATTATTACAGTCAGAAATCAAAGCGAAATATTGAGGTCTAAGGGAAAGTGATACGGAGAGAAAGACAAATATCTGCTTTCACTGCTGTATTTCATCTCACCTGTCTCAAGCTTCAGTCCAGCAAAGTAATTAAGTGTGTGCTTAGTTTTTGGAAAGTGGGAAACTCTATCAATATTAAACAAACTACCCCAGACTGCTTATGCATGTGCCTCAGCAGTTTTTTAGACTGGGCTTCCAGAAAAATATTAATGACTATTTTTTCCCAAATTTATTCTGGCCTGAACTTCCATACACTTTTTGACTGTGGTCAATTCTCATTTCAGGGGCTGTGATTGCAGCAGATCCTATCCCACTTGTCCATGTATCCAGTTACGGCTCTCCCAGGAAAGAACCACCACCTTGTCCTTAGCAAGGTTCATCTTACACGTCTGGAAAGAGGTTAAAATTGTTTATGAACAAATACAAGTCAAGAGGTGGGGTCTGTCAGGGATCAGAGAGGAGCCAAAATCTTTAGTCCTCTATTTTTGGATGTTTTCTCTAAAAAGTTTTTTTAAATCCTTAGTGAAAAAGTTGCTCCCTGAACCCAACATGTACTAATTAGGTGAAAAACTTCTTTGCAAAGGCTACTTTATAATTATAGGATTTGAGCTGTGGCATAAAAAATTTCAGATATATTTTTTTTAAAAGAAGCCGATTATTATATTTAGAGCAAAGTCACCCCCACTTTTTCTCTCTCCCAGGATAGACATGAAAACACCTTTGAAAATTATTTTTTTTCCAATAAGTATGGTTTCTTTCCCGGGTGTAAGTGCATTCAAGTGAAAGTAATTACATCTTGCATTCAACAAGCCAAATATTTGATTTCATATTAATATGTTTTCTCTCCAGCTAGTGGTAAATGTGGCTTCGTGCACCAGATGCAGAACATTTTTTAAGAGCTGGGCAAAAACAATATATATTTATATGTTTATGTATATGTGTGTGCATATATAAATGTAAATGTTTACCACAGAAGAGGGAAAAAAGCTCCTAAATATGAAGCACTTTCCCCTTCTCCCCGAATCATTTAATTTTTGAGGAGTAGAATAAAAAAACATGAATGGTTTTGATCATTATGGTATTGTAGGAAAAGGAACTAACAGACACTGATGCTGCTGGAAGAGGTTTACCCACCCCGTTGATGCCCTGTCAATCTGAATGACACAGATTGTATTTTACAGCGAGTGATTATTTTTGACCCACAAAATGGACACCCGACACAACAATCAGCAAACATCAGGGAACGAGCTCACAAAAAAACCTGGTGAGATACTACTGAGTACAACTGTGTCTGGAGGAGTCGGGCGTAACGATAAGACTGCACCAGAGAAACGGCATCCGAAGACACAAACTTCTTGCTGTCCTTGCCCAGGTATGAAGTGAGCTTCTGATACACCCTTCAACGGACTGGGCAGAAGCTGGGTTGAAAAGACGTCATCTTGTGACTGAGTGTTAACGAGAGGCAAAAAATGATGCTGAAATATTTAATTGGCATGTTTCACGCTTTAACTCCGGGCTTGGCATTCTAAGAAAGATATATGGCAATTTTGCAGGCTTCTCAAGAGGCTTTATCAATGTTGTGAGCTAAAAGATGCATTGATAAATTATCTAATTTTAGGAAAAAAACCTAGATAAATATATATCAGTAACTTAATGTAAACCAATATTTTGTATCTGGTATCCAATGATAATGCTGATAGGGGATTATTATTTCAGAGAAGCATATAGAGCAGCACGTGAAAGCATGTCTAGTGTCTGATTAAAAGATTCAGGAATGGCCTCACCAGCTTTACGGACTCAATAAAAGTTAAAAAAAAAAAAAAGTTTTCTCTCTGGAAGGTGCTTCTACTAATTTGGGTTTCTTCATAGTTTCACCACCAGCAACTCATGACTATTAAGATCAGCGCAGGTAATTAAAAGGTTTAAATCACCTCATTTAAGCACCATCATGACTTCCAGGCTTTCTTCAGAGTTGCATTCAAGTCATGGATTTCCCTCAACAACACAGACATTTCCCGAATGGAACAAGATATAACCTATGGAAAACTACTAGCAAGTGGAAGAGGAAAGTGGCCATAATTATGTTTTGGAATCTAGGTTTTAGAATAGCATTAAGCCAGGATATCTCTTGATTCACACACTGCTACCTTCAAGCCACATCAGTAGATTCTTTTTCCAAAACTAATACACCGCCTTTTTCAATTAAATTGTATGATTTTTTTTTTTTTCCCCCATTTTCACAGCTCATGATTCAATGGCAGCTTTAGAAATGAACAGATAATTAAATTTTCACTTTTCAGCCTTGATGCTTTGTTTATTTAACAAGCCTGATTAAGAAACAAGTAGCCCACAACTTGGTATCCCTCCAGCTATTTCCAGCATCTCATTATGTTTATTGTAACAACCCACATCCAACCCACCATAGTAGCAGGGAGACTCCAGAGAAATACCATCCTTCAGTTTAGTAGCACCAATCAAAGAAAATGTTGGTTTGTTTGAATTAGGGAAGGGAAAGCAGAGAAAAATAAACTGCAAACCAAAGTATGTTCCTACTTATGATACTTTCCCCTGGATTAAGCAAGAGATCCAGCACAACTTTAAATCATCTGTGATAAAGATAGAAAAGCTTACTCACTCTAACTTGACTTAGGTAGCCAGAACACCGTTATCATAAACAACACCAGGCCCATAAGGTGGCCCTTCTTGATCTAAGTAGGGAAAGGAAAACCAATACTGAAAGCATAAAACAAAAAAAACAACAACAACAAAAAAAAAATAGTTCACTCAGTGTAGAAATCACACCTAACAGGCCATTTTTATTTTTCCGCCCCCCTGTTCCTTTTCCATTGCCACATCTGGCTGGAACCAGAAGGAAAACTGCAGATGCCATGAAACTCTTATCCTCCTTATTCCAGAGGAACTCAACAAATAGAACCAAATTCTTTTCTCAGCTATGAGAAAACAATATCTTCCCCAAAGCTAACAGTAACATCAAAGGCTTCAGGGGTGTTGGTGAGTTCTATCTGTTTGCTCTAAGGTTATCTGCACCCAGAGAAGCTGTTTCTGGAGATCCACATAGCCTCTCTCCTATCCGAAATGCTGTTTATCTTTCCGTGCGATGTGATTCCCTAGACAAGTAACAGAGGAAATAGCACATTCACCTTCAGCTAGCCACAGTAGGTGACAGTTCTGCCCAGAAGCGTTCTTGATGGTATTCCATCTTTATATAGACTCAATGCACTTCTAGCTTCTATTCACGTCCAAGAAAATATTTTAGATTCACTTATTGCTCCATACAGTACTATTTCCACTTAAGAGAAGTGAGCTGAGGTATATTTCTTCACCTTAAAGACAGGAAACATCTCCCTCCTTCCCTCGTTCCTTCCAAACTACAATGTCTCACTGACTTCTCTGTATAGTCTTGATTCAAAGATCATTGGAAAAAAGAAATCAATCAATGATCTTTGCACTGATTCCCGTTGTTAGAGTATCATATCAGCCTTGAGCCTGAGGAGCACTGAGCTGTGTAAATACTTTTTTGGGCTTCAGTGGGAGAAAATAGTAGGGTTCACTAAATTGATGCAAGAGAAAAAGGTCATAATTATTAAACCAAAATATGTAACTCAGCTAGCTTAAGTAAATAGTCTTATGCCCAAAGTCAGCAGTATTTTTCTGTATGTGTCTTTATCCCATTACAGACTGTAACAAGAACGTGAAGGATGATAGCAGACAATATATCTAAGAAGAAATCTCAGTATGCCAGTATATGTTGCACAGTGAGAATATGGATTTCTTTTTTTTTTAACAAAAAAGGTAATTCCTTAAGCAAAATGATACGAAATGAATGGCAGGTCGCTTTGTGCAAAGAGATGTACTTGGCTGCGGGCTGCTCAAGCCAGAGCTGTGAATGGAGGCAGTCAAGAAAAGTGGGCAACTCCAGGAAAATCCAAGGAGTACAGGGAAAAGGCTGAGCCTTGGATAGGAGCCAAATAAATCTTGTTGAGGAAAAATAAATATCTCTGCTGGATGTCAGTCAGAGATACTGCTATTAAGCTGGTATTTCCCAGTGAAGCCTGTAATCACAACTGAAGCCTCCTGCAGCAGCAGCAACTAGTTGTAGCTATAAAAAACTGAATCTGTGTTCAAGAACGAGAAAAGGTATCTAAGGAAATACCCCAAATTTTGCTAAAAACAAGAAAACACCATCTACATGACTTGTTAAGGCGTTCCATCCCTAAAACTTGTTCAGTTACCAGTGCGGTATGACACTTCTATTATCTCTTTCATCCTGACCCAGGACATCTGCAGAACGCCTGCAGATGCCAACCTCACGCAGCAGCACTGATGTGACACAGGACCTTTGGTTAGGACAAGGAAACATTAGTTGGGTCATCTGCATTCTTCTCCTCCCACCCATGAAATCAAGGTGGGTTAAATGATACACAATATTCTCCCTTAAAGATTTAATTCCTCTCTGCAGTGCCCACCAGGTCACCTCGGAGGCTCAGACCCGTTACACGCACAGAAACCACCTCAGAGCTGCAGATAACGACGGTGCTGGCAAACTTTCACCATCTGCTTGTGCTGCTTTGACGTTCTTCCCATGGCATCTGGTATTGATCACTGCCAGACACTAAATGGAGCCATCAGCTGCCCCGGTACAACTTCTCCCATGTTCAAGTGACCGAACCCAAAAAGTAACAGAGGTCACTTCTGAAGCTGGGCACCTCACTGGAGCAGGAATCACCACTGGTAAGCAAACAGTCAACAGAGAACATCAAAATGTGGCTGAAACTGTCTGATCATATTGACTGATTATCGAATTTTACAACACTAAGCACCTGAAACGGCCTGGAAACAAACCTAGCAACTGTGGCTTTTCTGCTGACTTTTTCATCTATCCAAACAAGAATTTCTTTTTTTTTTTTTTTTTTCTTTTTTAAAAGTTAGCAGGATAAAATATCGGACTGTGCAGAATGACTAGCTGCTATATTTAACTCAGACAAACACATAACAAATCACTATTCTGTAGAAAGAAGGCACACCTCATAGGCTATATTTTTTTTTCTTGAGACCTGGACGTAAGACCACAACCCTCTAAATAATCCTCCAGAAATAAACCAATGAAATGTTCACTCTGACAACAGACACAGTATTATACCTGCAGCTGGTAAATGTTTCCACAGTTCAACCACCTTTCCTTTTCGTTTCCAGTAAAAATTTGATCCCAGGGGAAACAGTCAGCAGCTAGGATTTTAATTACTTTTCTGCAATAACGTAGAAGGGAGAGTAGCATTTTTTTTTTTAATGCTACTGATGTATTCTACTTTTCTCCTCTTTTTTGAAGGGAAGGACAGAGGACAGTTTACAGAAAAGGCAGATGCCCTAGGGAGAACCACCCCTTTTGTCTCTGATATCTCTCAGCCCTTCAGGATTTGCTATTCCCCTGCAGCCCAAACACACAATATTTTAAGAATTTGCCGAAGACTTCAGAGAACATTGTCTCCGCAGCACCGTTGGCTCAGTCTTTCACGCCAGACTCTGAGCGAAGCAGACTGATTACAGCACCTTGCTTGCCTAAAACTTAAGGGGCCATGAAATTGGGAACGACCGTAAGTTTCAAATTTAAATCCAATATTTGACTATGAAAATGTTCCAAAGTCAGAAGGATGAATCCTCTCACATCTGAGATAGCCTTCAGAAGCTGTTTGGTAGCCTGTTTGATTTAAATAAAATAATCCTAGAGTAGTTCTGATCCACCTTCTAGGGTTGAGTTTTCATATACTTCCGTCACGCTTTCAGACTTCGACATTTTCTTTAATGCCATGAGAAGCAGAAATTTTTTTTTCAGGTAAAAGATAATAGTGATGTTATTTTTGCTGATTTCAGCAGGGAGAAGAGGAAGCATGCCCACATACACAACCACATATATACACATTCATAAGCATAATGTATATACATATCTGTTCACAACCACATCGATATGCTGGCATGACCGATAAAATTATTGCAGGTGCTGAAGTATTGAAGTCTAGTTCTGATTTTTACGATGCATTCCCCAAAAAGCGTGCTGAATGCCATCTTCCCTGCTCCAGCACTACACACGTTTGCCAGAAGGCACATTAGAGCTCCTTCCTCAGGCAAGTGGTGGGAAAACAGAAAACAGCATCTCCCCAGTCAACAGTAATGACACCGAGAGCAGGAACTGAGCAGGAGAGAGCTGGAAGCTTCAGAAAACTGCTGGTAGAGATGCTCTGGACTGTGTGAGTGATGGACAAGAAGACCAGCCACACAAGTGGAAAATGAATGTTTCCTGTTTGGATAAATCCTTTCCACTTATCCCATTATTCTAAGAGGTCTGTCTGGTCAATCTTCATCTCATTTTTCTGGCAGGCCATATACAGAGCAGTGAGATTTCCGCTGTGGGAGCCCCTGGCAAGGGCAAACCAGTGCTGTGCTGGTAACAGCTTCTTGGAGTTTGATTTCTAGTGGATTATCCGGGAAGAGAAGTGGGGAATAACCAGGGAAAATAAGTAGCACGAGAGCCTCAGCTTCCTTTCAAACGGCTTTGCCACACAGATTTCATTTTTGCAGTATATCAATATGTATTCAGCATCCTTCCTTGATGCTTAAGAGGACATCGTATTTTTCTTCTGGGATCTCCATGTATATGTATATATATATATATATATATATATATATATATATATATGTCATTTCCTATTTCTCTAAAGCTAGAGGCTTAGAAATACCTTAAACTTAACCTGCTTTCGATTTCTGTAATAACTATGATTTATATTAATGCTGTTTTATAACTAGCTACCCTCTGCCCTGTACTCATAAACTAGAACTGTGTTCCCAAGTTTTGAACTGAGACTTTAGAACAATAAAGCTTGCAATATTGCAGCCCTTCTCTGTCACTATATTACCCCTCATTCAAACCACAAATTATCACTTAAAGCCTTTGCTTCTAAAATTCAAAAACATCTTTTTTCACTCTTCTCATTCGGATGTGGGTTGATATATCGACATGCAGGAAATGCAAGCCTGATGATGACTAATAATAAAAAATGAAGATATTTGATACTGTAATGAACACAAGTTTAGGCCCAGAGTTAATAGCAGCAGAAACAAGTTTCAAGAACCAAATAGTTTGTGTTCAAATACAGTGAATGCTTACTTCAAGTTTCTCTGAAAGGTACTTCACTCATTTCCTTTTAATACGCAATTCCTATCCCGCAGCACTGCAAGTAACTCGCAGTCCCACAGTCAGTGAGATCTATGTGCATGGCTTAGTTTGGGTTGGATAGCATTTGTCAGTCAAATAAATTCCTAAAATGACGCGTGCATCAAACCCACAAAGACAAACGAACGCTGACAACTTCAAAATTGGAAAATATCCGTCCATAATAATAAAACGCTACCTGCCCGCTCTAACTTAGAGCCCTTAGGGTTTCAGCAGTCCCTAAAGTATCTCACCTTCAACAAGATATTTTAAAAAAGTAATATTTCACTCGAATGGTAGCAGGCTACACGGTCCTGTGTCAGGAGCATCCTGTCCCTTGCCTGCGGCAGGACAATGTGCTCATTGTTGCTCTGAGTCTCCTCTTCACCCGCGGCTCTGCTGCTCACCGGGGCTGCACTCCAGCTCCCGCCCTGGCACTGCCTCCCTCCCGTATCTGGCTGCTGAGTGCATCTTATGAACATCTTCAAATTTATTTACAGATATTTATTCCGTTCTTTTTTTTTTTTTTTTTTTTTTTTTCCATTTTGCTATGAATAAGACAGGATCTTTAAGAAATAATATTGCTGGGGCACTGGGATGGGAGTTGGGAGCCTTGGTTTCCCAGCTTGGTCCAGGTCCCTGTGCCTTGTGCAACCTGATCGTCAAACATGCATTTTAGTTTTTTGCTCTTTCTTTTTTTTTTTTTTTTCTTTTCTTGTGGTGGAGAAACAAACAGTTTAATTTGCTAAGCTCATAATAAGAGCTCTCCTTTTACCCAAGAGAGTCGCCTGATTTTAAAGATAAACTCTGGAAACACAACCTCTCTTGCTGTACAGTGTCATAACTCCTTCGCATTTGCAATCAGGGAAGTACAAAAGCTTACACTGGCGGAAGATGTGCCACACAGTGCTCATACACATTCAAACTGATGGTATATCTGTAAGACTGCAGCTATTTATCTGTTAAAGCTACCACTGCTTGTTATATGTCTTCACATTTCCCTGCCTGTTTTTCTCCTGCGCTCCAGGAGGAATAAGAGATCCAGAATGAGCACTGTAGAAACGAGCATGTCTTAATTCCCTGCTCACATGTCCTCTCTGGCCAATGCACATTTTCATTTCTAATATTTACAATACTTGAGTTACCAGCTCTTTCATGACTTGTAGCTCGTTATCGTGAAAGTAATTAATTGTCCAAGCACAAACAGTGAAACAGCAAGAACAGCTTCAGACCTTGAAGTGACAAAGGGACTCAGCCCTGAGGAGTACCCACAATCCTTCCCCCACTTTCTCCTACCCTACTGGGGGATGCGAGCACATCCCCAGGGAAGAGGGTGGTTTTCCTGAAAATTGGCGGGTAACTTGCCGTTGCTACCCCTGACATCACAGGCATTTTTAATGAAATATTAATGGTCCTGCTTTTAATAGGACTTTCAGCACAACCTAAATTAAGTCATTGGAAGAGAGATATTGTCCCATTAAGAACAGTAAAACCTTAAGCTCTCTTCCTGAAGAGTAGCTGTGGGCAGTTAAAGTGACAATCAATTTAAACAGGCGATATTGTTTTATAAGTCTCTGAAGTGTGAAGTCCCAGCATGCCTGATGTATTTCATTTTAATTTCCTTTTGGAAAACAGAGCTGTGGTTAGTGGGGAACCTCACGCGCACGCACATACACACGCAAGAAAAGCCTTAGGAGTGCAGGAAAGGAGGAAATTATTTAACCCTTTCAAAAAGCTATACAATTTCTTTAGCTAAGTAAAGAAAAATAAGCATAGATACTTTCTCCTTTAGTTCCTGTGTAAAAATAAACAATAGTCTTGCATAGCTAATAACTATGTTAGGGTCCCTTGCTAATATCTGCTACAAGTCCTGAAAACTTAGTGAAAAATCTTTTTTTCCAGTTTCCCTTCACTTCAAGCAACTTCTAAATCAGCAGCTCGTGCCCTCTATAGGGTGAAAAAGATAAGAATCATGTAATTTCATCTGATTTCCCATTTCCAAGCTATTTCTCTGTCATCAGACCACACAGGTACATGGAGACTTGTTATCAGATGTAGCTTACTGTTGGTTTCAGGTCAAATCCGATGTTTTCAAGATGGTAGTGCTCCCAAAATGGAGTGAGAAAGAGTCAAGATGAGACAACAACAAGGCGTGGTGATGAGAGTATCTACCTAAACGATGTTCAAGAGAAAAACTGTACCCTGCTTCAGCCCTATACTGAGATTATTTCAAAGAGATTGAGAAATCATAATAGGAATGAAAACCTTTTCAGGATCTTCCATTATTTTATAGGAAACTAACAGTTTATTGAATTAATGAATATCATCAGGAGCATCTTATGGGTGCTTGCCAAAAAACAAGTGAAGACAAATGACTTATGACCTTCTAACAAAGAATCATCCAAAAAAAAAAAAAAAAAAAAAAAGTATTTCTGGTTGAAAGTTGATTAGATGCATTTATCTTTGCTTGTAGTGCTCTAAATGATTATTTTTAATAGAAGGACTGATAACTGTCCTCTTACAAGGTGACATAAAACTCATGCACATGGTTGAATCTCAGGAATATATTTTTTAAAAATGGAAAGAGACACACAAATTAAAAAATTCCTGACAGTTTTATTATCATATCTGTAGGATGATGGTTCAACTACAGGCGTGCGTTAAGCCAGTAATTACTTCAATTTCGTGGGAAAACAGATAGGGATGTGCTGGTGATATAACCAAGGACTGTAACAACTGTCCTACAGTTCTCTAAGTCGTGCTACATTTGGAGGAATCCTGCTGGTGTGTCTGTGAAGGACAGGTCTGTTTATTTGTAGTATAGTGCAGTGTAGAAAGAAACTAAACTTTTATTTATTTTGCATATGTATATTGCATTTGCTAGCATGAAAGGAAGGCTCTCTATTTTTCCAGACCAATCAAGGAGAAAATTTTAATGGTCTAAACATCTACCCCTTCCTGGCTGACAGCAGCTTTTGAAGCCCAGACCCAAAGTTGGCTAAGTTAGACAAGGTTCCTTCTTGTCTCATCATTTCGTCAAGGTGTAGGAACAACATGGTTTGTCTATGCCCCAAGGAAATTCAAAGCAAGGGGCTCCCACATGCTACATTTAGTGCTGATGCCCATCACCAAGAGAACTGTGAAAGGCGTCTTTAGATTTAGCAAGCTAAATGGGGTATATCAAGTTGAAGTGGTTTAGAAATGTTGCATTCAGTTTTTGAGTAGGTTGTGGAAAGGGAGGAACTTAAAGATTAAGGCTTGAAAGGCAAAACTTATGAAGTCTTGCTTTTCAGGTATAAAAAACAAATAAAAACTGCACATTCAGAGAGCGCAGACCTGACTGCCTCCTGCAGCAGTGAGCCGTACCGGAATCCAAGAGCTGAGCATCTGAGGATGCCTCCGTGCACTATGCGCATGCAAAATCCCTATCTGCGTCCTAATGGGGGAGCTACAGAAACCACTGCTGGTCCAGACATGCAGTGGGGGTACGAAATTTGCCTTCACAAAACTCAGAAAGACAGATAATGGCTGGAAATGCGACGAGCAGAAACCCCAGTTTATCAGCTCTGCAGCTGCACACAAAGAAACCAACGTACCGGATAAAATCCAACTCTCTTTTAAAGCTTGGTTTGTTTGCTGTAAGCCACAGAGTTGCTCTCAAAAATATTACCTGCAATAACCAGTCTTTCTAGGTGTGCGTTAAGAATCAGGGACAAGATTTTACTGAGAGTTTCTGTGTTGGGTAGAAGCGGATGTGTTAATCTGTTCTCTAAACTGAAATAAGCAGGGAAGTATCTTGAACCTAGTGGTTTAGCTCTTCTTTTTTTTCACACTTTTCCAGCAAGGCCACAGGTCTGAACGCTCTTAGTGTTAGAAGGAAAACATTCAGATTAGTACCCGGAGTAAATAAAGATACTGAGTTTAGGGACAAAGTTTAGAAGTTCTGGACTACCGATACAAGATTGGCAGTTCAATCTTGGTAGTCCTCAAGATTAAATACTAGAAGTAAATATTTCTGAATTTGTGAAAGGGATTAAAATTTAGGAGCTCCACTTCCCAGACCTTCTTCTGCATCTCTAATCATGATGAGGATATTAACTACTTTAGAACAGCATTAATACTGCATTTAAGGTATCAATGTGTGTGCTACTACTAGTCTAATTCTTAGAAGGTTCAAAGAAAGATTCCCCTTGTTGGAAAGCTGCTTTTCTTGTGTTTACGATAGAAAACATTTTACGTACCTGCCACAACCAGTGTAATTAAAGTAAGGAAATCAATGAGAATGTCAAACAACACTACAAACAAGTCTCAGCGTATTTTACTCATAGGCCAAACCAGTAAGTGAAAATACTGGTCACAGCTGGAGTTGGTTTACAATCAGATGAGCAGATGGGCCTGAGTACCCAGGTGTGAGCAATTGCACTAAGGAGCAAACCCCCTGATATAACCCTCCTGTGAGGCTCTGCCTGGATTTTGCTTCCTTGGAGAACTGCTCCTGGGGAATTCTCTGCTCTCTGCTCTAGTCAGATTAAGAAACTTGCTCCAGCAAGTTTGGTGAGAGCTTGTCCTTGGGAGCTGCTGGTGCTCAAGTGTGAAGGGGAGGTGCTCAGGTAAGTGCTGGACTAAATTCACGATGAGGGTATCGAAATACCCACGTTTTCAGTGGCTTTGGTGGTGAGGATGTTTCATGCTGAAGTGCTTGAAGCCATGAGTGTATTTTTGATGTTTAAATCTCAGAAGGCTTCTAAACCAAGAGTGGGATGATGAGGCAGTAAGAGAATGAACAAAAAAAAGGAGTAAACAGGAGTTAATTTCTTATGATGTTGTATGAAGATTTTTATATTCCTGGCCAATTTACTGGTGTTTTTCCAGAAAAAAACCCACTGAATCTAGCTAGAAACACTTGTTCCTGCTCTTCTCCTACTGCAGTTCTGCCATTGAAAGTGCTCAGAAATGTTCTTTCAGTGAAATCGTTTCAGTCCATGGTTTTTAACTGATACTGTACCAATACTACAGAAACATCTCCTGTACTTTGTCACTTGTGGATCTGCTTGTGAGACTAGAGAATGGCACGGGTATAGCAAAGTGGAAAATGATAAGGCTTTAACGACTTTCTTGGAAAGTTTGGCTCAGCTGCTTCTTACTTTACTCAAGCAATTTGTCTCTAATGTTACGTGAGGAGGTGTGGGTTTCTGTGCTGGAACAGCTCTGGTCTGATCAGCAGTGAAATGCTGCATCATGATAACAAAGTCTGGGGGAGCATCCTGTCCCCCAGCAACTGGAAAAAAAAAAAGAGGAAAAACCCAAAATGTTTTAAAGCTTCCTAAATCTAGATGAAGTGGGGACTAGAGTCGTGGGCAGGAAGTCAGGAGTCAAAGCCTAGCGAAGCCTATTAAGATGGAAAAAATGAAGTAATCCAGTACAGTAGGCTATTCAGGTCTGAAAAGAGTGAAGTAGGAAAGGCAAAAAGGACAGGGAGATTGAAATTCAGATGAAATTCAAGGGTCTCTGTGCAGCAGCTGTAGATCATGTCTGGCAAAGCAAGTGTTTATTTGGACAATAATAGCCTTGAAGCCTCCTGATAAAACCATCTCCTTGCACTTCAATCCATAATACTGCCAAAGGTTTCCTTAAGTATTCCCTTCTACTGGGATGTAAACCAATCCCTGCTCCAGCGCTGGGCTGTCATTGTGCATGGAGAGCGGAAGGGGGGTATGAAAATGATTTCCCTTAAAGTGGGCAGGCAGAAAATAGAAGGAGGGGAGGCAGGGAGGGTGGGGGGAGGAAGGGTCAGTCTTTTGTTAATTTTTTTTTTTATCCACATCTTTAATTATTTCCTTGGAAAAACAAACTAAGCGATGGATCCTGGGCTTCTGGGGAAACAACAGAGGAAGCAGCCTGTTTTCTGAAGCCCCCTTGCCATGTGGCTGCTGCTGTGTGCCTTTTGTCTCACTGGTTTCCTGAACATGGATGGAAAGTGTGTCCCTTTCATAATCCAGCTTCACTTCTCTGCTGCCCTCCCGCTCCCTTGCCTGCCTTTGTAGAGTTGATAGGAGAAAGGAACCAGCTGCAAAAAAGCCTTTTCATGTCTATCATACTCCTTGACCCCCCTTCAACACCTTTTTAGGCCCGTTGGGATTTTCATGATTTCTAATGTTACGTTATGGCAATCTCCTTCTGCTGAACTTGATGGGCGTTTGGTCTCAGAGTAACAGCTGGCTACATAATTTTAGCACAGTTTTTAGGGAGAAAAAAAGAATTTTGATTGGTTTTCTCCTCTGCTAAGCAATTCAACTCAGGTTTCCCAAAATAGGAGAACATAGAAACTGGTATTGAGTTTAAGACATAAATGAATTAAAACAAGTCTGGCTTTAAAATCCAGGCTTAAACTCAAATATGGAAATTCATAAAACATGTGGATGAATATAAAGAGCAAATTCCACACCGTACTTAACTGCCTTGTAAAGTACTAGGTGCCTTCAGTTCCTTGAAGCAGTTTAAAAAACAACCCAAACCAACATAATCACGACTACAGAATCCTCATCTCATGATGGGAGGGGAGAAAGATGAAAGAAATCAAGTTATTGAATGCCAGAGAAGGGATTTTGTTATATGATTTACCTTTAAATTCTGATGCCACCAGAAAAGACTAGATAATGCTGCTTTCTGGAAGAACTGGAAAGAATAAAGAAAACTATTCATTAGAGTGATGTTAAAGATTTTCCTATGGCTGCCAGCTGTTATTCAGGCTTTTTTATTTGATTTTTTAAAAAAAATTCCAAACAGGAATATTTATAAAAAAAATGCTTCCTCTTAATGAATTTATATAGCAAGAAAACTAGCTTTTAATTAAGCCTCCCAATCTCGGTGACACTTTCTTGCTAGTTGAATATAATTTAAGTCTAAAGGCAATATCTGATTGTGTAGTTTGACATCAAGAACTTTCACCTTGTTGCCTCCTACCAATGTTCTCTAGATAGAACATCACTACTAGAAGACAAGACCTTAAGAACTTATTGCTTCCTTAGTAGTTCCTTTTGCTAACCACACTAATCTTTCCCTACTGGCTTTCCACTTACTCAGCAACTGGTGCTTTCTTTTTGTCGAGGTATTTTCACAATGTTATCATGCTACTTCTCAGTCCTCTTTGACAAACCTAAACAGGTCCCCCCAAAAGGCTTTTTCTTGGGGTCTCTGGAATTTTTTTTGCGCCTCTTTCCTGCACCTTCTGCAGTTTTTTTTCCCACACATCTGTTTTAAAATCTGGATACCAGAATGGGATCAATCTCCCCAACACTCACCAAGAATGTACATAATAAAAAAGACACAGGCCACATTGCAGGGAAGCCGTCAGCACACTGCAGTGACCAATATATAATATATCAACCTGAGCTGCAAAGATCTAAGCTTTATTTAGTATCTTTTATGAGCTGTTGCTACGGAAATGGACCTCCCGAAATAAAAGCTGTGGTCATTGATGGTCTATATTCAGAAAATATCAGTGGAGCTGGTATGAATATACACTTAAACACAAAAGTTAAGGAAAAGAACGGCAAAAATAGAAAGCCTTGGGGAAGGATATCACTAAATCTTGGTGCTTTGCATCTATAAGCTGCTGCTTTATCGCATTTTTTTTTTCCCAAATAGGGAACTGAAGTTATCGAAGGTCTTTTGGGATAGCTAGATTTGTGTGGGTTTGGCTTGTGTCAATGTTTTGCATTTTGGTTTTGGCTCCTGTGATGGGTGGGAAGTCTGTTAGCATTTTTCATGTGTCTATTATTCATGAGATCCGCCAATGATTTGGCCAACCTGAAGCTGGGCACTGCTGCGGGGTTACTGTTTAGTCTATTGAGGTGTAACTCGGATCCGTCTTTCCTTTCCTTTCCACTGAAGCTGGCCATCGTGACCGGCTAAGCTGGCGGAACGGTAAACGACAACCATTACAAATGATCGCTGGTGGTTCCTCGGACACCCAGAGAGCTGAGTGTATTGAATGGGGCAGGATGTTTCTGGCTTCTTGAAAAGATTTCCATCACATGTCTTTGTAGGTAACAGGCAAATATACTTAAAGAACCACGGCCCTATCCAACTAAGCTGAGCAAAGACTGTTAAATTTATTACATATTTCTCCTACCACAGTATTTGCCTTTCCTTTTTTGTTACTGACAAAAATACTTTCATCAAAAAGGAGGAGAATATCCTTCCCTCTTCTAATCATCTGCTGCTTTATATCAAATTAGAGACTAAAACAAGTAAGGGAAATAATTGTCCATTTTACATGGTGCTGATAACACTGAAAGGTTGTCATTCCTCCTGCGAACATCAGGTTTCTGACTCTGAATGGCATGATATTTGGGTTACTTGCATATCCATCTGTACAACATTTCTAAAAACTTTTGTTACACCAGTTTCAGGGAAATAAAAGATCAAATCAACTACTGAATACAATCAATGCAAGAACACACAAATTAAATGCAAGGATTCATTTCTACTTGGCCTGAAATTATCACTTCAGCGCTAAAGCCGACATAGAACGATCTATGTTACTCCTGTCCAGGAGTCAGCCTAAAACAGAAGGAATCAAAATAAAGTCTAGCACTTTTCTTAGCAATCCAAAATACACTAGAGACAAATCTGCAATTTTCACCTTCACATTGTTTGTGAATGGTAGATTTGGCCTTTGTAAATGTTAGTAAAACTTCTAGCCTGTGCATGGAGTAATTCAGCAAAGAAATTCGTCCCAACCATCATCAGAGCAGTGAGAAAACAAACACAAGTGGATTAACATAATTGCTTAATCAACAGCATTCAATGAAGGGCCTGCAAGTGTGCTGAATTAATCATCTCATTGTGAGGTGCATTATAAGTAATGAACATAATGAGAACTTTGCACAGCTGGGAACTATTTTAATCCATTAACAAGCAAAATAAATCGGTCTAGAAAAACAGCATTTCCATTTTTTTTATTCTATAACTAGCCTTGATATTGAATTTTGGGGTTAATTTAGAGAAATTAAAGGAGGAATCATCTTCCAAGCCTTCTGCCTCCCCATCTATGAATGACAGCTCCGTAAGAATATATTCCTTCAGCCAGCATGAATGGATTCTGCATTTCACTGGTCATCGTAAGATTTTTAGTGAAATCAGTAGGCTTTCACTGGGAATGCCACACAAAATATTCTGAGCGTTGAGGTGACAGTATACAGCCAAATCCTTTCGTTAGGCATCATGGTGTTGCTTGAAGATGGAGATCTGTGGAGAGGTTTGACTGCCATCTTTTCTTCCCTGAATACCTGTTCTAGTCCAGTTGGAAGGTTGGTGGCCTCTACCTTGACCCTCCTGAACAACGGATGAAGTGGAATCTTGACTATTTCAGACATTGGGGTACTGTTTGCACAGAATCTCGCTCTTTGGGAAAGGATTCATGGGCACAGGGAAGGCCCGGGGACAGGAGGGAGAACCCAAAACAATTTCACATTTCTCAAAAGAACACTTGAAAACCATAAGTCTGATGCACTTTGCACACATCTCCAAATGGTGGTGTCAGTTTAGGCCCCACAAATACTCCTTTCACACCAGCTGTGACTGCTGAAGCCCTGCTAATTTGACTCAGCCCAATGTGTGGGAATTTATTGTACTGTTTTTTAAAGTCTGACGTCTTCAAAGGAAATATTTATCCAAAGTCATCACTGACCTGTGATGACTCAATCAATCGCAGGCTGGCAAGAAAAACCAACTTACTGCAAGGGATTTAGGAGACAAAGTGCTCCCTTCTGGCTGTAACTAATACATCTCTGTTCCAGTCCTCAAGGGTCACTGTTGGAGAACTATACAACATCATCCCTCCTGTTCCAGCTGGCCAATATTTAACTAGATTACTTAGGTAATAGCAAATATGTGGACATATAAAGCATATATAATACGCTTTCCCCGTTTTTTTCAAGTGTGATTTTCTCCTTTAAGGGCATGAAAATGAAGACAAAACATATTGAAACACGATAAAGCAAATAGTCATCAGCATGTTACGTGGTTTGGCAAACACAGCCAAGGGAAACTTCTTATCTGTAGACATCCTCCTCCAAATCCACGCTGTCTCCTCCATGTGGTGTGTTAAGCACTGCAAAAATCCTGAGCTGATCCTCATGCAACTGATAAGGAAAATGTCAGTGTGAGGTGTTTTTTTTGCCTTCCTGAAATGGGATGTTCAGGAAAGGATGCTATCCACTCTGGAAATGCTTGAGGAAAGTACTTAATGCACAAGCTTTGAAAGAAACCAGAATTACATCTTGATCACCGTGTTGATTTTCATTTGGCTACTGAACTCAGAAAGGAGAAAAGGATTTTTTTTTCTTATTTGAAAACAGTTGGCAAACAAAATCTCCAAACAACCAGAAGGCTAAAAATGGTTCTCGGTAACAAATACTAACACTTAAATCATAATTTTAGAGAATCTTTACAATATTTCTCCTGTTGGATATATGTATATAGAGGGAGTATCTATCCCTCTATAGAGGGAGAACATATTTATGGCTATTATGATTAGTCTTTATGAAAATTCAGATAATCATCTCAAGATTAAGTTAGATTTTATAGTTTAACCTTCCCTTGGGTTAAGACAGGTCATTTTGAATCATTTTGCCTTTTTTGACACAACTGAGTTTTGTGAGTGGTCTTTCTTGGATGTTCTGACTTTCTAAAATGGAAAAAAAAATATTTTGGCTTTTCATTCAGGTTTTGTGTGCTATTAATTGGAAACGAGAGTGCGGAGTGGTTTATCATGGCTGATAATCTCTGCTAAAGCAGCTTTAGGAAAAGGTTGATAGCTTGGAAAGACTGATAAAATGTAATGTTACTACTATAAAATTGTCTTACAAGTAGGCTTCTGCGTTGAACATAAAATGAGGGAGTAAACATGGTAGTTAAGTAGGTATTTGCTTTGAGGAAGACATGCTCTTCTTGCAGTCAATGTTCTTTGTGCATGTATTGCAGAACATTTCACTGAAAAAAAATGCTCCATGCACAACCCCTCCAGTTATAATCCCAGTACATGGCACAGACACGACTCCCACAAAACCAGATCGTAGGGATGGCACCCAGTTGCATGAACACTCTGTGTATTAATGGTGGCAAGTTGTTTGCAGTATACCAAATAAAGGTGTCTGCATTAAGAACAGTGGCTCAAATTTTAAAAATTCTCTTAAAAAAATGAGTTTCCCCTACCTTTTGCAACCTCAGCACCTGAAACTCAAGTAACAAAAACTAGGTGTTAAATTTGGCATTTGAACAACACTTCCTACTTTGCAGCCAACCTCAGGGCTTTAAAATTTGCTTTAATTTTACATTAGAACAAAACCCAAACTTGTAAAATATTCTCACAAAACAGAATGGTGTCAAACCATATGTTTGGGGATGGAAAGAGACAGGTTTTAAATGCCATATTTTATTTCTGAGTGACTGGAAAGGCAAGGCCAAAACTTTTTCCCCATAAAGATTTTAATTAGACTACAATGTCTTCCTTAAATATTTAGACTTGGCAAACCAGGATATTTTGGTAAGAGGGCATTTAATAAAATAGCATCTGAAAATCCCTGGAACTTTATTCTAAAAACCATGGTGAAATTAGCATGTACAGCAATACGTGCAGTTTACCACAGTCGTGCAACCTCTTGCAAGTAGGTTTTCTGCACCGAACTAGCTGAGAATAGCGATTGTCTTAAAGCTGCGCTCCTGCTGAGCCTGGGCTAAAAGCATTATACATAATTAAATCTTAATGCTCTTTTATTTAAACATAACAGGAAAAGAGGAAAAATGCCTGTAGAGAAGCTGTTGCACTTTGTTCTGCTGTACAGTGAAACTGAAAGGTTGTTAAACCCAGATCTTTCTGTTTTTCTATGTGGTACTCTCAGGTTAAATTCTCATAAAACTGAAGCTTCTCCTGGAGAGCAGATGCTGAAATGATCTCACCAGAGACAAAGTGAAAACTCTAGTTATTGTAAAGGTGATAAACACTTGGCCAGGGTAAGGTGTGGTGCTGTTCGTAAAAGTCTAAAGCAAGAATACGTTCAGACTACAGAAGAGCTTGACTACTGATAGTAAAGATCTTAAAAATTCATTTTGAAAACAGGTCAGTTAAGGTGCCTTGTCTGCAATGCAATGGTCCACCCTGTTCTATAAAAAGGAAAATATTAGGGAACTAAATTACAAACCTGGCATTCATTATTCTTTTTTTTCATGTTCGAAGGACCTCAGAGTTGATAGAGGAGAAATGTTCAGCTATTGTTTATCACGGGGAGCAAGGTCCAAAAACTGAACTGGGATAGTTTTTCAATTGTTTCTTCTTCCCCCTCTACAAGACCCAGCTGGCATCTCCGCAGCCACCAGGATATCTGGTGCAAGCTGTGCCAGAGAACCAAGTCAGCCCTCAGAGTAACTGGGAAAGACGAGGCTACCCTCAAAGTCTCTTATTTTACCGTTGGTGTGAAAGAGGTCTCAAAACTGCCTTCCTCCTGCTGTGCCAAGCCCTTGCAGGTGGGGTGGCAGGTCAGTAGAGTCCATGGGGTGCCATCTGGAAGCTGCTGGTGCTGCTGGGCCATTTTCAAGCTCATTTGGTTTCTGTAAATGCTGGAGTACTTCTGCACATGAGACTTTCAGAGACACAGTTAACTGGGGCACAGCACACTAATAATAGGAAATTGCTGCCAAGATTTTAATATTTTTCTTCACATATTCCTTCTGTAAGGCTGGGAGATAACTTGTTCATGATTTAATTGTGCTCTTACTAATGACTAGAAAGGGGCTGTGCTGCTTTCAGTTACTCTGTTGCAATCTGGAATCTGCAATCTTGCTCTCTCTTTCCACCTAAAATCCTCATGTCCTGCTTCTAGCACTGTTTAACACCGTTAATATGGATTTGTGACATTTACTGAACATGCATTTAGGGAACCTTTACAGGGGAACTGGATTCCAGTATCCCCATGGCCATTCTCACGATGTGTCTCAGAGGCAGAAGTTCCCTGAAGTTAATGTTGGAGTACCTTGGCAGAAAGAATGTCCTCTTCCCCTCCCCACTTTCTGCTTTGAGCAAAGACTACTGATTTCGGGGTAGATCCTGTACTCTGGTGTGGATAAGTCAGAAAGGAAACTTGCTACCATTGGCACGCTCCAGGGGTGAACCTGTGTGCTCAGTGCCATGCATGCATCTGACAGATGTATTTATGCTAGATAAATGATGCGGAGTTTCACTCTTCGCTGCCCTCTGCGTATTTCATACATGAAGGCTTCTGCATGGCTGCACTCTCTTGTAAACCTTTATAATAAAAAGACTCCCCAGGCTTTCTTACCCCCTTCCCTCTATTTTTTTTCCCTTCCTCCAGCAGACTTGCAGTGCTTTATCTCAATGCTGGGGCTGTGCCTGGCGAGGCCTCTCAGAAGGTTCTTCCTTTCTGGCCCACGTTCACACTGGTGAAAAACATGCCTCTTCTGAGCCTTTGAGCTGAGCTGAAGGCGGATATGAAGTCAACAAGTATAATATGAAAATAAATAAAAATCCAGTTCAAACAAACCACTCACCTCAGTAAATAGCTTCTGGCCCCCTTTCAGGACTGCCCGGCAAATCTTCTTAGCTATCTTGTTTTCAAACAGTTTGAAGGCCTAATCCTTCAAAGCTTACCTTGTTTTGGAGCACTTAATTCAGCTCACACAGAAATTACTCAGATATTATTGTGTATCGATGATTCATGATGGCTCTGCTGGAAAATGAAAGCTAAGGAGTCTAATCAATAAAATAATTTAGTCTCTTTGAACTAGTTCCAGGTCAATTTTTCTTGGCAGTTTTTTCACTTCCTGAATTATACTGACCAAAACCATGAATAATGATCTAAAATTACACAATATACAGAAACCATCTGTTAGATAGAAACTGGAAGGGTGATGTCATCAGGCTACTTCTAATCTGAAGCATGTATGTTGCCAGTGATGATGTCACAGGCTTGGCAACTCACGGGTTGAGTTGGTTAAGCATGAGTAGCAATGTGATTTTTCTCCCGATTTCTATGAAAAGAATTCACATGTGCTTGTTATTGACAGAAGAAATGGGAGGACTGTGTGATATGTAATTTACCCTACCTGTAAGATGGTGGTGTTAATGGAACTGTAATTCATTTAGAGCCAGCTCATCAACAAAGCACAGCCAGACCAAAGTGTCTTGGACTTGCATGATGTTCTCCCTTACAGATTTCACCCTGATGTCTCAGGTTCTTACGGCAGTTGTTTTTAGCTGGCTAGCCTGGTTAGGTGTGTTTCAGACAAAGTCAGATGTACACAGAAGTAACTGCCAATTCCAGACAGTGTCCTGGATGCTCTGGTTTAATTCCAGTGAAAGCTCCACCAGGCCTTATACACTGGGTCAAGTCCAGTCACACTGAGGGTAAGAGCCAAATTCCATATAATTTAAATGCAATGAGCATTCTGGGTTGAAATTCTTTCCCCATCTCGGTGATAATGTAAAAGCACATGGTAAGCTGGAGCCAAAACTTATCCACCAGTGGTTTTTGACTGGCAGTTCAAGGGAGGATTGAGGATTTCCATAGGGTGTGGAACTGTGGAATAACTTGTCCATACAGAAGGTCACAGGCTGATTTCTGCTGGAGACTGTATTGCTGATGCAGGAAGCTTGCTGTCCCTTTCAGATGTTAGTTGTTATTCCACCTTGATATGTTGGAAATTGTTTCCTCTGAGTGTTCTTCCTTCCTGAACGTCAGAGGTGGTGTCTCCTACCACCCAACCACGCTCAGTCAAATGACAGTGAATGGAGGTTGAGTATTTGTCTCAACTTTGCCGTCATTGAACCTAAAACCCAATCTCTTTGACTTCTAGGAGAGAGCAGTAGCACATTAGTTTTTAGAAAATAATCAATTGTTAGTGTTTGATGCTTCACAAATTCTCTAAGGTGGTCTTTAAACGATCTGATCTTCATTTAAACTTTGTTTAAAATTTCACTTTATTTGTGTTTGTTTATCAAGATGTATAATATAACTCCTCTAAGTGCCTGAAAATATATTTCTAGTTAGATGGAAGTCTGTGAACAATCAAGTTTCTTATTTTAGTATTATTTTCATTCTGCCTTTAAGGCTTCATAAGATAATAAACTGCTAGTTTTTCTTTCTATATGCAACGGTCTTGTGCACATCACTTTTAAGGGAAGTCCAGCCACAAATTCTAAAGTTCTGTTTTTAAACCTGAAGCAGCTACTTCGGACTTGCAGGTACAAATTTACATCAGCTTATATACAAAAGATTGTCCCACAAACTTGTTTTTAACAAAAAAAGTGCATTCAATGAGTCTAACCTTGGTTTAACTGTATTAACATCAGAATTCAAATAGGAATCCCTGCTCAAATCTGTACAACTGAAACAAGGAGATTTTTGGAAATATCTCACTTCGCTATTTCTGTCTGCCACGTATTTTGCCAAGATCTTCTGTATTTCAGCCCATTCAAGCACAAGTCGCCAGGAGGCTCTACAATGATAAAAACACATAGTTTTATCTGTGACAAATAAGGTCAATCGGTTTTATGTATAGATTGATTCTGTCCACCAAGATGGCCACTGTCACAACAATGCGAGGTAATTTTGCTGCTTTTTCAACGTGGCAAGTAATAATTTCTGAGATGAGACTGTGCACCAAACGGATGGCATGATTCTATGGACCCAAAATCTATAATGG
Organism: Athene noctua; assembly: GCF_965140245.1. Taxonomy (NCBI): domain Eukaryota; kingdom Metazoa; phylum Chordata; class Aves; order Strigiformes; family Strigidae; genus Athene; species Athene noctua. Next base: position 12,606,974 of record NC_134054.1, read on the forward strand.
AGCAATCTCCAAATGGCAATGGATTACATCTGACTCTTACAGAGTAGTCTCATCACTTCTCATTTTAAAGGGCAAGCAAGAATTTAAAAGGTCAGTCTTGAATCAGAAAGGAAAGTAGGGCTGTGCTTTCTTCCCTGAAGGAATCACTATACGCAATTGCTTAGCAAGCACAGTAGTAAATTCACCATTTGTGTACCCTGCTAAAGCCCAGAAGCACCTAACCTAAGAGCTTGCCACTGAATCAAGGCTTTTGTTAAAAGTCCTGTTGATGGAAATCTGTGCTCCCACTGCCCTGGCTTACTAGATCTCCACGGCAACCGCACAGTTGATGCCTGCCCAATATTTTTATTGGCAGTCCATCAAAGCATTGGAGAATGTGCAAAGTTTGGGGCAAGAGAGGCAATCCACGCTGCCTCTAGATACCAGGTCCTGTGCTGCTTTGTTACGGGAAGTCACCGACTGTGTTTGAGACAACAGCTTGGTCAGCCAGAGTTTTCTTTGCTTTGCCCTCTCTTACTGTTGTTTACCATGTATCTGTTGCAGAGAGGAGTACTTTTGCTTTGTTTTTTACTTGAACACCGAGAAATCTCAGGTTTTCCTTCTAGAGTTCCCTAGAGCTTACAGTCCCTGACTTCCACCTAATTTCTTTCAAAGGATCAGTACAGGGAATCTCACTGATGTGTATATCTCTAGGGGATTACAATAGCAAACCCTGTCAAGTACCTTTATAATTTAATGAAATTTTGACAAATGGAAGTGGCCATGTATTTACAAAACAATTTTTATCTGACATTCACACATTCACATGTTGCTTCGGCTTAGATGAGAGATACAGTGGAAGGATACTTACATTACAACAACCAAACTGTGTCAACAGTCTTGTGTTACATCTGCAATACCGGATCAGATTTGAAAAGAACCTTGACTAGGAAGGAAGCCCGGATTTGTTTTAAAGTCTGGCAAATTTGAAAGACCCGCTTTAACTGCAGTAGAATAATAAATACCTTTCAAGCATACTATATATTTAAGGGATACTGTCAAGTTGATTTAGGCCCCGAATTTAGGTTTTCTAAAACAAAAGAAGAAAAGAAAAAATGGGTTTTTACAAGGTAAGGTTGTTACTTTTATCAAATATTTAGACTCGCAGTCTACAACAGCTTTTCATGGACACAGTTAACATCATGCGTGTGAACAAACCCATTCTGTTTAGTGAGGTTACTCAGGTAGGTGAAGTTCAGATTTTAGATATTTGACCTTAATGTTTGTGTTAAGTAGGAGCTAGTATTATCCTAGAAAGTGTGCTACAAACCTGATAATTCAGAATGTCAGCCTGACGGATACTTTCAAATACTACAACTTGCAGGATGCTAATGTCCTCATCACTGACACATAGTTCTGAGTGTTAAAATGCTGCACAGATAGCCAGCTATCGATTAATTAACACAAACCCCTACCCTGACTGCAAAGCACTCCTCTAACAAAGACCATTTGACTGTATTCCTCCTAATAGAGACAGAAGCAGAGAGCATTATTATCCTTTTTTTTTTTACTATCCAAAGAGCTTTTGATTATCTTGATTTTTACCACCCAGAAAAATGGAAGAAAACGCTCATCTTAATTTCCCTTTTTGGAGGAGGGGAGAGAAATATCCATCTATAAATCTGTAGCCCATTCGGGACTTCAAATGCTTCACTTATCTGGTATTGTAAACTTGGAGCTGTAGAGTAATACTCACCAGACAAGTCATAAATCATGACTAAAGACAGGTGCAATAAATACCAGTGTCAAAAAGTTACAAAGTAAAATTATATTGTTTTGACAAGATGTCCAGATGCGTTGACAACAGAGCAAGTAAATGGTCTTTCTCTGAGAGTCTGTATTAGTGCAGAGGAGGCCAAGGAAGAAAAAAAAAAAGAATCTAAAAGACCCAAGAAAAATAACCCCAAAGCTTAAAGGCTTATCATGAAAACCATGTAACTACTGCAAAACACCTACAAACGCATTCATTTTCTGCATGACTCTTCCTCTTTCTCTAGCAACGGAGTGCATCTCCTAGGTATTTTTTTTTCCTGGTTTGCTTTGTTGTTTTAGGTAAACAGTGATTAACAAAACTATTTCTCTTTTCTTGCGCTGCACAATATCCACATATATTCTGTTTAACTAGGTGTCCCATCATTTTAACAGTATTTGAGTAGCTTTATTAGATTTTGTTACTGCTCCTCATCACAAGGTAAGAGTTCTTTTACATACAGAAATCTGAGACAGAAAATCCATTTCAGCTCACCTTCCCTATTTAAGAATTTAACCGTGTTCTTGAGTATCATTCTGAACAGATTTGGAGTTGCTCTTAAATTTTATGTTAATATGGGGCTTTAATGATTTCTCTGAACTTAGGCCAGAAGGTTCAGCAACTTCCCAGTTTCAAATTTGAAGCAATTTGTCAAAGATCAGGGAGGGGTTCATATGCAAGATCTATCTTTTAAAACCTGGCCAACTCTCCCAAACATGAGACCACCCCTAATTCCTTGCCTGTATGTGATTCTGCTGATGTTGGTAATAGATATGCCAGGACTTTAAATCTGTAATTTTCTGTAACTTCCGTGTATTTGGTAGAACTCTTCTTCTGTGATACTCTTCAACAGAATTCTTGCTGAATTCTAGCATCAGTTTTGGAATTAACCTTGTGATATGCCTGGATGATTTTTTTTTTTTGCTGCCTGTATTTTACTCTTAAATCCTGGGGAGCAAAATTCTGTCTTGGAAGAGATGAGAAAGTCTTCCATGTGGCGTTTTAATTAGTGGAAATTCTGTGGTGCTACCTCACCAAGGATGGCTACAGCTATATTATGTAGCTGAACGTTATAACAGTGGGCAGTGCTCAGCCCTCCTGAGAAGTTAGGTACATTAAAACAGGTGGAGCTTCTGCTGGTTAAACTTTTTGCTTCATTGCCTGATTTAGCTAAGGCATTTGCATGTGCCTTCACATTTTTCTAAATGTGTACTGATTTATGCAATTTTGCCTGAGCAATACCAGTGGCAGAATCTTAATATCAAAAGCAAATCTTGGTATTTCTGCTCAGGTGAAACTTTCACAGTGTTTGAGAAACTTGGCCTATGAAGGGATGATGCTTTTGACTCCTGAAACCAGGCTCTACTGTAGATGGTGGTAGGACTGTTGAGGCTTGGGCTGCCAGGCCAGACATCAGCACCCTGTAAAACCAAGCCAATATGTTTCTGTTGAAAGGAATGCGCTACCATAAATGAAGGCACTTGGAGGTCAAAGGTCATTGTGAGTAATTAGCCCAGGCCATTAAAGGAAGAATAAAAATCATGTTTTACAAGCTGATAGAAAAGAAAGTTAAAAATATGCCTCAGAGAAAAAATCCAGCACCACATGGTTGATTGTGTGCATGCGTGTACACATGGGTGGATGAGTGAGGACATGCACACATATATTTTCTTTATGAGTCTGCTTCTGGCCCACTCCGTGTATACATGTTCCATTATCACTCAGATGAAGTTTTGGGGGAAAAAGTAAATTGTCCTGTGCTGTATATAATAGTTTAAAAGTTACCTTTAAATTGGTCAAGCCTTTTTATCATCACATTATCTCCTTCCTCCATCTTAAAATCTGTTTGACATTGGAAAAATACACAGAGTTTGACAGCCAGTATAAAGTGAAATCTGAATATATCCTCAGTAAATGTTGGCCATTTCAAAGCAGCTCTCAGGAGATCTGGAGGGATGCTGTGCTGTAAGAGTACAAACAATCCACAAAGGACAAGCAGCCCATTGCCCACTAACCTGATGGATGAGTGACCCATTAAAGAGCCTCCTGGGGCTATACAGTTGCCCGTTTTACTTAAATGAAATCAAATATGTTTAAAGCTGTGTAGGCTGTGCTGCAGTTGCTAAATTGTATAAAATGGGAAGAGACTTTCAGCACAACCTAAAGAAAAATCCAGATCATCTGTTGCAGAATGGTACTTCAGTTCCATGCCACTTAATAGTGCCTACAGGTTGTTGTGCAGAAGAATGTAAACACTGTAGTGCAGCATTATCTTTTTCTTAGCTGCTTCAGTAATTGAGGCATTTCAAAGATTCCTCAGGAGGTTGACTGTGTCAAACTCCTATTTGCCTGTGTGCGGGGAAGGCAGGCGTATCCAAAGCAGTTTTGTTCTGGAGGACTCCAAGCACTGTGGACAGCCCCATCTTCACCACTGACATCTGCTGACTGCTGTAATATTTGGTAATATAAGAACTGCAGAAATACTTGATTCTCTGAGCCCTGTCACAAATGACACTCTGAACAGTTGTGCTGATAGCCTCAAATAGTTATAACAAAAAAAGAGAACAAGTTATCTAGACTCATTTCAGGATCTAACTTAAAACAATTTACTTTTCATCCGCTTCCTCCCAACCCTATCCCTGATTCACTAATACCCACTGCTTCCCTGTCACTGATGCTGGATGTAGAGAGGGTCTCTCCGTGACAGGGGTCAGGGATAACACCTCGTGTTAATCAGCGCCAAGATGGTTTCCAGTTCTTCCTGAGACCTCACTGCTATAGAGGAGTCCTGTCAGCAGCAATTACCATGAAGCTCTTTCAGAAGAAAAGGGACCTATTTAGTCCGTTTGCCTCTCTGGTGTTCCCGAATCCTTCTTCAAAATTAAAAATGCCATTTGATAATCTAAAAGGACATGTCACTGTTAGACCATGTAGTTTAGCCAAAGGCTTGATTATCCCTTGGGTCTGTGGCACAGAGGCCTTGACGCGCTAAGTAACAGAAGATGGGATGCCAACATTTGCCTGCTGGTTGGGGTTGGGGCAGTATGAATAGTGAATAAACAGGCATATCGTTGCCTTTCTCTGCAGCTCATGCTATTAAATGTCTTTTTCATGCATTCAGAAGCAGCCCAGCAATCCAAATTTTCATAAAGTGCTGTTTTCAACACAGTCTGGTAAAACTCCCTTGGACTGTTTCACTCTTGTGTCTGGATAATTTTTTTTCTTCACCAGGGAATCTACCATCATCTATCGCCAGAACTGTGTATCCACTTTGAAAAGATTTGTCCTGTATTCTTTTGTCTTGGTTTTGATGTGGTGAAGTACTTTGTCTTTCTGACTATTTTTTGCTGCTTCCCCACCTTTACCTCTAGCCCTTTTGCTGACCCCCGTGTCCATATTTCACCTTTAGCACAGCCCTTTTCCCTGGTAATGCTCATAACCTGCTGCTGATCCCACGCAGCTCTTAGAAGCTGCATCCTCAATGCTGCAATTCCCCACAGGACACTTAGACATTTGCTTTTAATCTGGACCCTGAGTTTATAATGAATTCTGTAAACATAATCATGAGGACTTTCATAAAGGAAAGCACACGCATATCACAGCCATTTTTGCTGACACTTTTGACTCTGGGCTTGATCTTTGCCCAAGTTGCAAAATAAAAAGGGCAGAGGGCAGAGTTCAAAAGCGGCCATTTACCTCTTGGATTATTGAAAATAAAAAGCCAACGGAAACCCCCCTGAGTAATTTGAGGAAACTTCTCTCCCCCTCCTCCCCCAGGAAGGATGTCATTATATTGTTTTCTAAGGTTAGGTCTGTTTATAGAAATAAACACTTGAGTGAAAACAGGCATGAAATGCTAGAAAGCCAGCAAAGAAATCTAGATAGCATGTGATCTGAACCAGGACACAGATACCAGCCACTAATGCCAAGCAACTACCTCAAGTTCAAGCACCTCCTCTCCTGGCTGTTGTCCAGCAAATTCTGTTTTCATACATGTAATTTACTGGTGATTTACCTATACATTGGTAGGGACATTTGCATGTGTCTTTGAGGATGCTTAATATGAAATAAAATTTTAAAAATAATTCAATGGATTTATCTGTTACCACAAGGCCTTGAGTGCACAAAGATGATTTGCGTGCCCTCTTTCGCAGATCTAGTTATTCAATGGAAATTTTCATGATCAAATATCAGTAATTAGTATTATCAGCTCCCATTTAAGGCATCTGGAGCTGAGCTTTCGAAACAAGTACCCCGAGACTGCCAGTCACTCAGAATAATCCATGCTGTAAAGAAGAATCTATGCCACTGAACCGCATTTCCCTGCTATCAGAGTCTGTGCCCCAAGCTTCTCCAAGTATGTGCATTTATATATGTCCTCATCTCTCATCCTCTGTCTCCGATTGGGAATACCTGGAAGATCCTGGAATGCCTTTCAGAGGCATTCACTAATGATATCTGAGCATTTTTTTAATCTTCCCTTCATATCTCCAGTTTTCATTTTTTTCACTACAACCCTTATCACCCTCATTTCCTCTTGTCCCAGGTCCATTCACTTTCTGCTTATTGACCAATAAAGAGTTTACTTATTGCACTTTTTTCTTTTATTGATTACCACTAGGGGAAGGGAGGAAATTTGTTTTTTCCTTTCTCCTCCTTCCTTTCTATTTAAACATTTCCCCCTCCTGTTTTCCATCTGTGAACTGCAGCCATCAGTTTGGATCTCTGGCAGTTTCCATCATGTTGCAGTAGTGCTTCACTCTTCTCAGGCTGGTGTTTCCAGGTCTGGGTATTCCCACCTCCCTATCCAAATCTGGAAGTAGAAGTGGGTTGAATAATACTAGCTGGACAATAAAATGAAATAAAAAATCCTCAAGCCCTGGCATTATGTAGAAACTGAAGTGCGTGGGGAGTCCATAAATCATTCTTCCTGCCACATCTGTTTTTATTTTGAAGTTTATCAGCCTGCTTAGTCGCAACAGGGATTTTTGGGGGTAGAGGGAGGAGGAGGAGGGACGGGTTGCAATATTAATCTCCCAATGTGACTTATAGAATATCAGAGAATAGGGGGAAAGAAAGGCTTTTAGCTGGTTTCTGCTTTTCCTTCCTTAAGACTGGAGATAAAGATTGGCTGCACACCGTGAGCTTGGCTGAAAAGGGCAATTCATGCATCCCTTCTTATCAGTTCTCAGAAGGGAGAGCTGGAGTTCACCCTGCACACTGTACAGCGATAGTCCTGCTCCCACATGGGGAGGTTGGTGGGTGTGTGAAGATAAGACAAGCTTAAAACTGATACCTGTCCAGACAAAATGGACCTTTTTCCCCTCTCCCTGGTCTGCCGGGAACATGTGTGGGCATCTTTAAAGACACTGGCAATGATAAGCTTTTGTCTGTTCTTCACGTCTAGAATCAAGTGGCGGTCAGGGGGGAGAGGGAAGTCGGCACAGATATCCGGCTCTAATGAGCCTTACCCCCTTCCCAGAACTCTGAGCAAGCTGTGAGCAACAACCTCATAGCTCCCCTCCCTTCTGATAAAGATTGTTTGCTTGGCATCATCTTCCATCCCATTCTGTGACAGCAGAGGCTGACATACTTGCATCGCTTTGGCATTTTCAAGACCTGACAGACGATCTTCACTTCTGCTTGTGTGGATGATGCAAAGCACACAGATTGACTTTTCTTTTTTCTTTTTTTTTTTTTTTAAGGTGCAATGTAGTTTACTGTGGAAGTGAGTGCAAGCATGCCTCATGGGAAATATTAGCTGACTATTCTCTTCCATGTGAAATCCTTGCTTTTGGAAGTGGAATATACCATTTCAGACACTTGGACATTCTGGTAAATTTGCCTGTCTTCCTGCAAAGACCAGAGCAATGCAAGGAAAAAAAAAAAAGGAAAAAAAAACTGTGGGTTTTTTAATTCAATTGAAAAGCATGTCTCTTATTTTTCATGAAAGTACATATTAAATGCTGCTTCTGCTTTAGCAAGCTTTAAGTACCCTGACAACAAAATGTCAGGTACGAAGCTTTCCTATACTACTAAATATTGATGCAACTCCAAAGTGATATTAGTCAATATTTTTATACATTTCTATGCCACAATATTTTCATTTTCTTTTATTCCTGTAGCAAGTAGAAATACTCATTTATTATGATTCTAGACTTTTAGCCTGCTCCTCACCTTGAGTAGGTACAATCCTCCCAAACCCCATTTTATTCCATCGTTTTGAACTGTTCCACCGTTTTGAACTCTTCCATCTTTCATTGCAAATGAGATGTGGATGTTAGAATTTTTAAAATCCACAGCTGATGAGTCAAAACTGGTGTCCAAGGCTGCGCTCTACACAGCCAGCACTTACAATCAAGGTCTGTAGTATGTTGGTAGCGTCACATTTGGAAACACTAGGACTCTTATTCTCCCTTTAGTGTAAAAAAGGATTAGTGGAGGCATTGGAGTTACATCAGTGCAGAAGCAGTGTAAGTGAGAGGAGAATGCATTTTGAGTACTGATGTGTGCTACAAATGTGTATTATAGAAACACACGGATATCACCTACTTAAGATGGCGCAAATGGGCTGGGTTCCCATACTGGACCTGTTAGTGAAGGAAAATATTTACCTTGAAAGAAAATCAGTGATGCCAGACCGACAGTAGATGTGAATGACTTGGTTCAGATGGAGACTGTGGGAGGAGACTCAGGCAGGAGCTACCCACCATTATACTTCATCCCCAGCCCAGTGGTGTCCTAGTCTAAACAGAAAGTCACTTATAGATATAACATCATTTTTGGCCTGCTTTTTTTTTTTCCCAAACATTTTTTTTTATTTTGAATTTGGGTCTTTTTCCTCCAATTCTGTGTTCAAAGCTGAAATTCTACTCAGGCAGGCCTGCCCGTGCTGGACTGAAATGGCTTCCTCTAAAGTGGCAGTGAACACAGCACGTCCCACGCTTTCCTCCTCCTGACCATGTCGCTGCCTCAAGAATCATCTGCAAAGTGTCTGGCTGAGGGCGTTTGTACTCAGAGCATGTGTACTGCTGCAGCTGATTTTGATATTGCCCGTTGTGCCTTGTCTTTTATTCTTTTTATGACCAGTAAAGTCCATTGAACCTGCTGGGAATTCTTCACTGCTGCCTTTCTACAAAACGACCATCATGTAGTCATCACCATTCTGCTATTAGTAATTCCCAGGATTTATGCTGTAACTTTCTTCTGGTTTGGATTCACATCCTTAAATGTGAATTTGTGATGAAGGGAAAAATTCAGGCAAAATTGCCGAGTTTCACCTGTCAGCTTATTGTCATAAGGATTTGCCTACTTAGGAGGCTCCTCTTTGCAAAGCTGATTCCAGTTTCTTTACTTTGCAAATCACAAATGCACAAGGACACTCCAGTGTTTGCTTCCAGAGGAATGAGAATGGGTTTCAAGTGATATTTAGCATGCTATACCTCTGCTTTGGGTCTGCAATTAAAGAAACAAAAATGAAGTATGGAGGGTTTTTTTTTAAAAAAAATGCTAAATTTTTCAACCAGAGTAGATTATATATTGAGCTGGAATTTCTGTGAAGGCATCAGAATTGTAGTTATTTTACCCAAATTAGTTTGTCCAACCCAAGCAGTTTATTCGTGTTCTCTCTTTTTTTTAGCTGCCTTTTAAAAATAAGGTGAAGCAAATCACTGAAATACAGTTCCCAAACTCCTGTTTATACAGCCCATGTTGACTTAGCACTTGAATTGCTTGTCTCATTTAACTGATTCATGGTGCAAGAGGATGCTGCACTCTTGATTTGTAGCCCAATTGATATTTTGCTTGCCCGCAGGCTACCACAAATGCCGGGGCCTGGTTTCCATTGAGTGATTAGTCCTGACAGCTGCAGGAGACAATTACCTTGCCAGGCTCACATGTAATGCTTGTGTTGGACTGTTCTTTCCCCAAGGACTGAGCCCTACCAAATCCTGTATGCGGGACTGGAAAGCTGACTCCCAAAAGATGAACTGAGTCACAATCAGAAAATTAAAGCAAAACCAGTAGTGAGCATGGTCTGCTTGCTTTAGGAAAGCCTCATGTGCTATCTTCATTAGTAGTCAGGATAAAATTTTTTTGTGAACTTAATCATAAAAATCTGTTCCAAAAAAATTATTCACTTCAGTTTCATCTGTACTAAATTCCTTTGGTATTATGTTTATAAGCAGCAATTCTATTTTCTTCATGCTAGTCCTTTAGGAGCACCTTGACTTTTATAGCTCTTCCATCATTTTACTTTTCTATTGCCAATCAGCCTATTCTTCCTACTGCTTTAAATAATCATCTGTGTTCGGCTTCCAAAGTGTTTGGTTGGTTGGGGGTTTTTTGTAGATATTATAACAAAGCGCTCAGATCTATTTACTGGAAACAGAGAAACTATCATATTCCTAATACACAGTACAAATTGTTTGAGTATAAACTATTTTCTTGAACAGGATGCTGAAGAGAGCATGAATTCCTTAATTAAAGTATCGCAACAGCTTATTTGCATAGCAAGAAGTTACTTTTAAGGCAAAAATGCTATTCAAAATCTGAGTAGTCTGTAAAGTTAATAATCACCCATGAATAGGAAAATCACAAACCCCTCGATTTCAAGAATTTCTATCTATTCTCAAGAGAACAAACAAAAAAATAATTGATGGGATCAACTGCACAGAACATCTGTAGAAAAAGGGTGCCTGGTTTTACTTGTGTCAGGGAATGACAGCGTAAGAAAGGCTCAAGATGAGTAAACCTGAAGCAGAGTCTTCAGGTGCCCAAAAGTGATACATGGCAGAAACTGGTATTTCCAGATCCTCACAAATACAACTCCTTAACGTGCACCCCTAAAACTTGCTTTAGGCAAAACACTTAGACAAAAGGTAGGTTTTGCCTCCAGAGTCCAATGAGACTTTAGCAGAATATAAATGACAATGTAGAAGATTTCAGAATTTTTTTTTTTTTTTTTTTTAATGTAGCTATATCTTTAAAGAACCATTCTCTAATCGCCACTTTTTTTTTAACCCATATAGGCTGGCTAGAACTTTGGGAGCAGTAGAAGAAGTAGGTTTATAGGGGGGGCCTACAGGCAAATATCTTAATTAGCTGTTACCAAAACCTCTGAGCCATATGGCCACCATAAAAAGGGGACTTTAATACACTGTTCCATTTTATGTCATCAGTTGCAAGCTATGGATTCACTCTCACCCCCAGTAACTCATGATTGTGCAGAAGAAAACCTCTGAAGTGAAAACATAGACCATCTGTTAGTGATACGGGTAAGCCATGTATTCTCTACATACATATATACATTTCCTGCATTGCATATGATTTCAAATATTTGCTCTTGGAACTGCAAGGTGTCCTACTGTCATAACAGTCAAGTTATTCATTAAGCTGTCAGCACCTTAGCGTATTGCTCCCACACAGGGTCCATTTCTGATTTTTCCATTCCCCCTTGGAGAACCCACTCACTCATCACCAAGTGCGGTTACTCTCATAACGGGTGCAACTGAGATCCTCATGTCAACATATGTAAACCAAATCTATACCTTTCTATTGCGACGGTTCCAACTCCCAAATTTCCTAGGGCACTAATGGATTTTGAGGGCCAGCTTGAATTTGCAAGAGTTTTGTTCATATCAATGTGATGCAGTTCTTGGCACGGACTTCTGAGTCAGTGCCGTGAAGTATTAAAAGCTGAGAAGTAGAGCAAACAAGTATCAACCAAAAGAAAACTATGATTGATTTCAAACCCTAGTGTTTTGAAATGAAGCTAAGCAGTTTACAATAGCAAAGCCAAGGCACCAAAGCTGTACAGATCTTTGCCTAAAACCCAGCTATTGTGCTAAACCTGACCCATCAGCTGTCCACCTTCAGAAGAAAGGTAGTTTTTGTTTATTACCAGTCCAATGGAATAAATACAATATACGTGCTTCAAACAATTGTTAACTTTTAAGGGATGCTTTATGCTTGTTTTTTTTCAAGCTCAAATACTTCTGTACATTTCTCATAAACCTCTCAAAAGCCTGAAACTGAAAGCTGCCTCATCACTGAGATAAAATATGTCTTGCTCTTTTTGAAATTTTTCAAGACTGGGGTTGACTCAGCTGTGAATAGAGACGAGTTGATAGACCATTAATTTCTCTGCATTAACCTATGGTTAGTGGGTTGCAAACTGATTTTACTCTCTGATCTTCAGAGGTACCTTTGCCCCATCATGTCACCTGCAGAAATCAGTGCTGAGCCTCAACAGAGAGCAGTGAATAGGACTAATCATAGGAAAGGATAACCAAAGTACCCTCAACAGATCACAAACAGAAAGAGGCTTGACTGTTCATACTGGATGCAGAGCCATAATGGATTTGTGATCAAAGTTATACCCAAATATCCTACGTCTAGTAAGGGTCTCTCATACATGGTGACTTTTGAACAATTTCCTTATCCTGCAGTCCTGAATAACCCAGTTTGTGCTTGAGTTTCCCACGGGGTGATTTCAGGACAATGCTCAATAACTCACAGGTATCAAAACAACATCTGAGTCTGATCCTGTCATTGCAGCGGGGTTTAACTCTGGCCTGTCACTACAAGGTGTTGCAGTTAGACTAAACGATCAATGGCTTGACAAACCTGATCTCCTTCTATGACAGGGCAACCTGCTCGTTGGATGAGGGAAAGGCTGTGGATGTTGTTCAGCTTGACTTCAGTAAGGCGTTTGACACCGTTTCCCACAGCATTCTCCTGGCGAAACGGACTGCTCGCGGCTTGGATGGGCACACGCTTTGCTGGGTAAAAAACTGGCTGGATGGCCAGCTGGGCCCAAAGAGTTGTGGTCAGTGGAGTTAAATCCAGCTGGCGGCCGGTCACGAGTGGTGTCCCCCAGGGCTGGGTGTTGGGGCCACTCCTGTTTAACATCTTTATTGATGATCTAGAGGAGGGGATCGAGGGCACCCTCAGTCAGTTTGCAGATGACACCCAGTTGGGTGGGAGTGTTGATCACCTCGAGGGTAGGGAGGCTCTGCAGAGAGACCTGGACAGGCTGGAGCGATGGGCTGAGGCCAACTTGGAGGAGTTTCAACAAGGCCAAATTCCAGGGGCTGCCCTTGGGTCACAACAACCCCCAGCAGGGCTGCAGGCCTGGGGAGGAGTGGCTGGAGAGCTGCCGGTCAGAGAGGGGCTGGGGGGTGAGAATGAGCCAGAGTGTGCCCAGGGGGCCAAGGAGGCCAGTGGCATCCTGGCTTGTGTCAGCCATAGCGTGGCCAGCAGGGACAGGGAAGGGATCTGAGCCCTGGGCTCGGCACTGGGGAGGCCACCTCTCGGGGAGGGGGTTCAGTTTTGGGCCCCTCACCCCAAAAAGGCCATTGAATGACTCGAGCGTGGCCAGAGAAGGGCAATGGAGCTGGGGCAGGGTCTGGAGCACAGGTCTGCTGGGGAGCAGCTGGGGGAACTGGGGGGGTTCAGTCTGGAGCAGAGGAGGCTGAGGGGAGACCTCCTGGCCCTCTGCAACTCCCTGCCAGGAGGGGGCAGAGAGGGGGGATGAGTCTCTGGAGCCAAGGCCCCAGCGCCAGGCCCCGAGGGAATGGCCTCAAGCTGCCCAGGGCAGGGTCAGGCTGGCTCTGAGGAAGGATTTCTGTGCAGAAGGGGCTGTTGGGCGTTGGAATGGGCTGCCCAGGGCAGGGGGGAGTCCCCGGGGTCCCTGGGGGGGTTGAAGAGTCGGGCTGAGCCAGCGCTGAGGGATCTGCAGGAGTTGGGAAGGGTCAGGGTGAGGGTCATGGTTGGGCTGGAGGAGCTGCAAGGGCTTTTCCAACCGAGACGATTCTGTGATCATTGTAGGTCCCTTCCAACTGAGCTACTTTATTCTCTTCTGCGGTACCACTCATGTTCTGGAGCACAGACGCCATGCCCAGCCGTCCCTGTTCGAAGGCCCAGGATGGCTGCAGGCCCCGCAATGGCACTGGAGCACTTGAGCAGGGCCGCAGCCTCCTCCCAGCCGCCTGGGGCTGCTCCCGCAGGCACCGCCTTTTCCATCGGCCTCTCCGGGCCCTGCGTGGCGCGGCCCGGCCGGTTCCCCCGCCCCGGGCCCGGTCTGGCCAGGCCGCTTGCCCCCGCTCCCGGTCCGGGCGCTGCGGCGGGGCCGGGGCGGCGGTTCCGGCGCCGCCCTGAAGATGGCAGCGACGGGCCATTGCTGCGAGCGCGGCGGGGACCCTCGAATTCTCCGTCTCAGCGCCAGAGCCAGCTTTTACCTGGCGCTCACGTTTATAGAAATAAATATTTTCGCTTAATTTCGGACGATTTTCAGCGATTTTGAGGGAGGGGGAGAGAGAACCGCGCTCCTGTCCGCGGGGATCGCTGCTCCGGCGGGGCCGGGCGCCTTGAGGCGAATGCGGGGGACAGGGTGTCGGGGGTCCGGGCCCGCGGCCCCGGGGCTCTGCCGGGCCAGGGGGAGGCCTCGCATTGTACACGGGCAACTCTGCGGCATCTGCACTGGTGGCCCGTGAGGGAGCTTCGTGGTCACTGGCCCGCGCCGCCGCAGCCCCGTGCACCGCATCTCTGGCACTCCTCCGTGAGATCTCGGTGGCCCAGGGAAAGCCGCTGGCATCAGCGGAGGTCAAAGAGCTCCTCCGGCTGCAGCCATTCCCTACCAGCGCCATCTGATCAAACGTTGTGCTGCCTCCTAAACATCCTTCCCTAAATGCACCCCATGAGGTAGAACAGACAGCTTGGTCTGGAACAGATGGATCAACAGCGCGCGGGTTCTGTACTGAATTCCGGCTCCTTTCCCCAGGAAACGAGGCAGAATCCTTCCCCGAGCCGTGTATCCCCATCGGCTCCTCTTACAGGGCGTAATGGATGGGCTGTCTGCGCGGTAACACGACGTCTTGGAGGAGGCCGAGCGGTGTGGAAGGCTTTACGGTGGCCTGTCTGCACCTGAGGCTGTTTCACTCGCTGTGCCTATTACCGCAGGATTCTTGTAGAAACAAACCGTATCACTCACTAGCAATCTGGTTTAAAAGAGACATAAATAAGGTCCGTGCCCAGAGTTCAGAGTGAAACGCATTATATCTTTCGCCATAGTATAGGCGGAATTATTTTTTTTTCGTCCACGTGTCAGTGTTCTCTCTGGACCTGTTTTTATTTCTTTCATCGCCATCAAATGCCTACTACTAAAGCTCGGCATGCTCACGCATTTTCAAGCTGCTTTACAGGTTATAACTGAGAAAGGGTATGTTTGCTGTGACAGGAACTCTCAGCTGGCTCATTAGACCCTTCAGCAGGTGGGGGAGCCCCGAGCAGTTCATCCATCTAAATACAGATGTTATTAGGGCTGACCTTAGTTTGCAAGTGTGAGTGACCTTATGAAGGCTTTTAATAAATATATCAGATGATTCCAAAAAGTGATCCCACGCTGGGCAGCTAGATAAGAACAACGTCATGTTAAAACATTCCATCGGAGTTTGTCAAATGACATTTGATGAAACCAAATCTCGGAAAAATAGCTGTTTTGTTAATCCTGGCCAAGTGTTCTTAACAGCACAGTTCTGAGCAGAATCAGCCTTAAGAGCTGGAACTAACACAAGTTTTGAATAATCATTTTCTAATTTTAGCTTCACCAGAATGTTCTGTTTCAAGTTGCTGCGCTCAGCCTTGTGCCACTGTTTGTGCGTGGTTCATATTTGCAGTGTGCATGGACGTGCATGGTTGTCTTCACAGTGACACCGATACACACTCAAAAGATAAAGGGAGAAAAGTTCATATCCAATGACAGCGGCTTTGCTTCCCCTGGACAAAGTTAATCGCCAGCATAGCAAAGAGTTAACAACCTTCCAGAAAGAAAAAGTAATATTTTTCATAATTCTCATCTCCATTTTGTTTTCATGTAGCTAGAATCTTATCTGACATTTCGAAATGTTGAAATGGATGTGAAGTGAGGGGAGTTTTCACATCTTGTACCTAGGTTGCTTTCCAGACCAGTCTGCTCTTCCTGTGAGCACCAAAGCAATAAATAAACCAAACCAGCAAAATTAAATAAGACGTGTTCCAATATCCACAACAGGGGAAAATATTTTCTGTTTTTAATGTCTAAAAGCTCATACGGTTTGCATCCCTTTGGTCATTTCATTTTTAAGCATCAGGCTAAAAATTTTGGCTTTTTAATATTTTTTTTCTGATTGACTCAAATTTGCAAATAGTTTTGGCTGACCTAAAACAATATTTTTTGGGTGTAAGTTCTAAGTAATAATATTGACTTAAGCCACTAGGCCTTGTTATATATTTAGGGCTGAAGGTGGTAAGAATAGACTTTTTTTTTCTGTGTCACTGGTAACAACAGCAGTCTTCTTTCAATAAAGTACTCTCAGATTAAAGTTTTGGCCCACTGAGATCAGCTACAATCTCATTGTTCTTGTGTGATTGTTAAGAGGTGACTCATCAAGAACTGGAAGTCACTAAGAACGATATTCCAGCCAGAGTGTATTTGGAAAAATCTCATGTAACATGTTAATGATAACTGTAAGACACTTCAGGAAATACAGTCCGATTTCTTGGAAGTATCTGATTGCGCAAATCTTTGGTGGGATTAGTAATAGGTCTGGTTTACTGCTTTTGCATGTATTTGTTTTGTCTGAAGCCACGATGATGTGTAGTACAGTTATTAGGTGTGAGTCTGGAACTTAAGTATTACATGTGGATGGCTTTTTAATTGCCCATCTCAACCATGAAATAAGGCAGCAAGACAAATTATGTTCTTACGTAGCTCCTCTGGTAGAAACCTGCTGTTTCATCGTTGCAACAAGGAACAGAAGTCAGCGTATGTTGGTCACGTTAAAGAGGGGAGGTTTGTTTCCTTGAGTTTTGTCCATTTTTGTTCAATGAAGTTGCTTTCTCCAGCCATCTCTGTGTGGCCAGCAGGCATCGAACAGTGAGCGCTACGCTCGGCAGGGCTCACCTCTCCCACGCCTGCCGCTGCAGCTTGCTGTGGCCCCAGTATGAGCCCCAGCTGACGGCAGAAGCAGGCCCTAAGGTCTAGAGTCCCACACGTTGTGGTCTGCTACCGCTACTTTGGAGAGAAGAGCCAGGTACTTTCTAACCTGAACTGCAAAACTTTGCTGTCGAGTGAGATTCCTCCTCCACTTTGAGCAGAACAAGAAATACTAAACAGAGGTGGCCACTAAATAGAGTGGATTTCTTATCATTAAACAATTAAAATAACAATGTTTTCTATAGTTTGCATTCCTTTCCATTTCTTCATCTGCTTTGCTTCACCCGTGGTAAAAATGAAGCAGGAACCATCAGCGCATAAATTACAGGAACAGAAACACGGCTGAGCCAACAGCTCTCAGCTTCATTACTCTTTTTCCTTTCAGCGGCTTCATGAGTGTGTGTCATAGTCACACAGACATATAGGACGTTTAGATTTAGGAAAGGGGATCAAAGGCACGCTGGTATCAGACCCTCTGGGCTCAGACAGTATCACGGTTGTCTGCAGACGAAGCAGAGCGCGGTGCATCCATCTCTGCTACCTGTGTGGATGGATAACCCAACCTTGGTGACAAAAGGACCTACTGTACCAGTTGTGATCATGTGCAGACCTCGATCTCCTTTAGTCTTGTCTGTAAATACTGTCCTGGCTAGATGAATGGATAAGTAGACAGACAAGGTAATACAAACACCACCTGGGGTAGATAATGTTATCCTAGAGAGTAAATGTTTTCTTATAGACCGTTCTGCGGGAAGCAGTTGCGCTGGGTGAAAATGTCCTGATAAAACATATTTTGGTGAAAAATGTGGAGTTTTACAGATTATGTGTTTATTAGATTATTAGATAATTATTATATTATGTGCTCACCTTGATTTTGATGAATTATTTGTTGGATTGGTTATATATGTGTGTGTATATAGGGAGTATTCAGAAAACTTAGTTTTGATATTTGACAGTTAAATGTTTTTACTTTTCTTCCTGACGTGACCTGTGCTTTTCAAAGTTGCCTGTAATTCTATTTAAAATAGAACTAAGCAAGCCTGAATCGGGATGAAGTGCTGAGCATTGTTTTACCCCCAAGAAACACATTCGTATGTATTGATTTGCATTAAAATATTTATGTAATGATCTGATCCAAAAGGTCTATACTTGACCTGGCAGTAAAAGAAAAAGCCAGTTACTTATATAGCTCTATTGAGAAGTGCTAATTACAGCTTCTGCTGGTTATGGTGCATGGTATGTGGACATATGACTCATATATATATCACCCCTTTTTCCTTTGAAGAAATGCAGTAGGAATTTTAACTGCAGAGATGTACATAAAGGACCCAAAGTTAATGGTTCACTTAGGAATAAATAGTTCCTCTTCTTGACACTCGCACACAGAGTGCCAGACCTCAGCTGGACTAAATCAGTAAATCATTAACTTTAATAGGGATTTGCCAGTTTACACCTACGGAGGATCTGGCTCACATATTTCAACGACAATTCTCCTTAGACGTAACCAGCCCATCAGCGTGGGGACCTATCCGCGGGAGTCAATAGCTACACATCTGCAGTTCCACCTGGGACACTGCAAACACACCCCTCTCCTCAAGACAGGACCTAATGCAACTTTCTAATCAGATACATGAAGAACCAGGCATTTGTGCCCATAGATCTACTACTGTATTTTTTAATTTATTTTTTTTTTTAATGAATCAGACAGGAATAGTGCTTCAGCTGCTTACCACTAGCTTTAATTTACAGCGTGTGGTAATACAGTGACAGTAATGTTGTCATCATTCTCTCTCTTCCCCTGTGGCATCAAGCCCAGACTTTCACATTCTCATTTATAGGATGGTGTCAAACTGAGTTTTACCCCCACCCACTCAACCCCCTGATGAAATGATATGTTATTTAAAAATAAATAAATAAAGGAGACCTCACTGATAGCTCCAGAATCTGCTGGTTTTTCTCTTCTGCCTTAATGTGCTTTTCATCCAGGGAACAGAATGAAAATGCATTTTCTACGGTAGTAACTGGCATGTTCTAAATGGTGTCAGAATTCAAGAACATGACAAGCAAAATACAGCTGGACTGGAGGGCTCCACCACACATATAGTAGGAAATATTGCATTCCCATGCTGTTTTCATGCATGCAAACGATCAGCCACATTACAAACCCTTAAAAACATTGTGAGAAAACTTGACATTTCCCAGATGGGCGGCTTATTTGAGACTAGCCCATCTGACTTTCCTTTCTCCAAGGGAATTTAACCCCTTGGAGCTCCTAGGGGGAAGCTACATTTCCTTGTCATTCTACCGAAAGCCTAATAAAATGGCACTGGTTTGGCAGGATTGTTAGCGTTCAGGTTGACACCCAAGTCTTTGTGCAAAATGTGGTCAAAGATGCGCCGGTGGCTCTCACTCCTTGGTTTTATGGACAGCAGCTTGTGCCAAGCTACAATCTGCACAAACCGCATTACAGGCTGTAATGAGACCAAAATCAGCAACTGCTAGTCAGTCTCCACCATGTGTAATCCTAACAAGCATCATGGCCTTGCAGATTTTAAACTGTTCTCCATGTGTCAAGACCTCTGGAGCTTAAACTCAATATGTTTTCAATAACTCCATGAAAAACACATAAGCTTGCTTTAGCTTCAGGGCAGATCATTTGGGCAAGAAACTCAGCATCTAGATTTTTTTTGGCATTTCTAACGCACCACCCTGAGCAAATCCGATTGGTATGTAACCAGTGTTGAATGCTATGCAGGACGTTTCGTATTTGGTAGAGCTCTTAAAGCCCTTAAACATATTATTCAAAACGCACTCCGTACTGCTATCCTTGATTTTGTAATAATCCTTCCTTAATTATGCTGTCTCGTAGGCCTACTGACAATTTTTTTTAGGATAGAATTTTGCTCACAATTAACTGGCTGGAAAAAAAAATAGCCTTGACGTTTCAGCGCCAGACTGTTTGTATTCAACGGGTCAACTAACCCAAAAGGACAAAAGAAAGTCTATTTGAAATCCGAGAAATAGCACGAGGGCATCCCACTGTTAAACAATTGAATAATATCTGACGCGGAGGCTCAAATGCAAAAGACAATGTCTACTCTCAGTATAAAGATGGTCTGCCACCTAATAATCCATATGAAGCAAATCTTAGATTTGTGTCTGCTTCTTTCTTTCTTTCTTTCTTTCTTTCTTTCTTTCTTTCTTTCTTTCTTTCTTTCTTTCTTTCTTTCTTTCTTTCTTTCTTTCTTTCTTTCTTTCTTTCTTTCTCTCTTTCTTTCTTTCTCTCTTTCTTTCTTTCTCTCTTTCTTTCTTTCTCTCTTTCTTTCTCTCTTTCTTTCTCTCTTCCCTTTTGCTCCCCCCAACCCCTTTATCAAAAATAACTTCTGGAAGGAAAAATAAACACTGGAAGACACTCAGCTGTTTTGGCAACCATGTGTGCAAGAAAGGCCTTTTCCCCCTGCTCTGTTCCTCCAGACTGAAAGGAGCTGGAGCTCCAGTTTGAAGGCAGACAAGCAGCCTGTGAAACTTCAGCCAGTTTTCATCACAGCTGGCCATGCCTGTGTGATTTCAGACAAAAGACTTCCGTCTTTATCTGGCGCTTATTGAGACATCTCATTCAGCTCGAGATAAAAGGGAAAAGATGTGCTTTGAAATTGAACCATTAGGGCGTCAAAGAAATCAGCATGCAAATGCCACACGCAAATGAATTCAAGATGAAGCTGGAGGATCAAATCTTGGTGCCAACAGGAGTTTGCCTGCACCGGGACCCAGCAAAGCCATTGTAAAGATCTCAGGGGAGTTTGGCCCTATGTTTGTTAAGGGAAGAAGTTAAAAGTTGGATGTAGAAGCAATCTTAAAAATAAATGACAATGGGATAGATTGTTTCAGAGAAGTCACCCTGGTTTCCCAAAGGCTGGGTAGGTTGTTCACCAAAATGACTCTTCAATGAACCACAGAGAATTTCCTTCTGATTTCCCACCTTGCAAATTCTGATAGCACTTAATGTTCCACTCCCTGCCTGTTTCTCACTTTTCCCACTGTGTGTACTGGTGCAGCACTGGTCTGCCATGCATGGACCTGGGTTGTTATAGGTAGGGACTGTATGTCAGACATAAGGGTCTGGCAGGTGTTCATTACCCTATTTCAAAAAGTGAAAAAATTTTAGTTTTTTAGTTAAAATTTAGTGAATACATTTTAAGTTTACCTTCAGGTGTTCATTACCCTATTTCAAAAAGTGAATAAATTTTAGTTTTTTAGTTAAAATTTAGTGAATACATTTTAAGTTTACCTTCAGGTGTTCATTACCCTATTTCAAAAAGTGAATAAATTTTAGTTTTTTAGTTAAAATTTAGTGAATACATTTTAAGTTTACCTTCAGGTGTTTGTTACCCTATTTCAAAAAGTGAATAAATTTTAGTTTTTTAGTTAAAATTTAGTGAATACATTTTAAGTTTACCTTCAGGTGTTTGTTACCCTATTTCAAAAAGTGAATAAATTTTAGTTTTTTAGTTAAAATTTAGTGAATACATTTTAAGTTTACCTTCAGGTGTTTGTTACCTTATTTCAAAAAGTGAATAAATTTTAGTTTTTTAGTTAAAATTTAGCGAATACATTTTAAGTTTACCTTCAGGTGTTTGTTACCCTATTTCAAAAAGTGAATAAATTTTAGTTTTTTAGTTAAAATTTAGCGAATACATTTTAAGTTTACCTTCAGGTGTTTGTTACCCTATTTCAAAAAGTGAATAAATTTTAGTTTTTTAGTTAAAATTTAGCGAATACATTTTAAGTTTACCTTCAGGTGTTCGTTACCCTATTTCAAAAAGTGAATAAATTTTAGTTTTTTAGTTAAAATTTAGTGAATACATTTTAAGTTTACCTTCAGGTGTTCGTTACCCTATTTCAAAAAGTGAATAAATTTTTCTCACTGTCTATAAAAGGACAGCATTAGCCAAACCCCAAAATATTTCTGATGAAGCTTACTGTGTTTTAAAGGCTGTATGACATGCCTCCCAGTAGAAGAGTATCAGGATTCAATAAAAGAGTCTTTGCTGAGGATACTGAAGGTAGACAGACTCTGAGGTTTGCTAGCTCCTTCAGTAATTCACCACAGGGTCACGCTGACTCCTGGCTTGTCCCACGTAGTCCAGGCTGTTACTGCTGACCATGCACGTCAGCGATTGTTTCAAGATCTGTAATTACCTGTAGAGACTAAGTAATGGTTAGCGAAGAAGTTAGGGCTAACTTAAGAAATCTCTGCTTACCCACAGCCTATGGGTAGATGTGGTGAATAAAAATATTTCAATAGGTATTTTATTCTGATTTCATTTGCCATTTCTGTCCTTCAGCTGAGATACACATCGCTGGCCTTTAAAATGAAGAATGGAGCGTTTGATCTTTACATCAGGAGAAATGTTCCACTGCATGATAGCTTTCCACCCACTGAGAAAACTACCACTTAATAACGTGCAAATCTCTAGTTAAAGAATTACAGAGATTAGCCTGAAGCCTGACACTCATCCTGCAGGAGGGAACCTCACCAAAATGCTGTTGACAAAGGGAAACTTTGTTAAGCATGTTTAGTTCAGCCCTGCTATTGCAAGGATCCCTAAGCTGCTTTGTTTTATGAGACTTGGGGCGAAGGATTTTCTCAAAAAATATATTCCTTCTCTAAGGGTGCATAGTCTCATGGGATCTAGGGATTAGGTGTTCATTTCCTATACAAAAGCTTCATAATTGTCTCAAGGATGCCTGGATATTAACCAACCTCCGAGAGAAATATCGAGTACAGTGCCTGAAAAAAAAAAAAAAAAAAAAGACAAAAAGGATCATTTCACTTAATGTTAGCTGTACCAATAAGGAATGGAACTCGTGAGTTTCTCACCATGGACATTGCGAAGGACAAAAGATTGTAGGATCTGAAGAGCAAACAGAAAGCAGTGTGTGGAAGAAACTATGTTTTGATGAATATGAACCTGCAAAAGAAGGTCCATCTGGGAAAGTTCCTGCTGGATCCGTGTCCTGTCCCCAACATCTCCCGTGATGTACTTAGACTTCTATGATTCTCAGGATTAAGGACACGCATCAGTCCGGGGTGACGCGGCATCGCAGTCTGGCTGGGGAGCACATCAAAAGGAACTCTGGGGATGGTTGGTGAGGACTGACGTTTCTAGAACAATGATAACTCTCAGAAGGCACCATGAGAAGATGGAGTTTCATGCTGAACTAATTTGAAATGAAATGTATTTGGCTAGCTCAATATGCAAGAATTTGGGGGAGTCATTTTCATGAAAGAGCATGTCTTCCATGCTGAAAACCTGAACTACGTAATTTGCTGCCCCTTTGAAATGGCTCCAATGCATTGATGAAACTAAAAGGCTTAACACAGAAATAAAATAATCCATAATATCTCACCAAAGTAGAATTTTTCCAGATTCCTACCTGCCAATTTAGTCTGATGGTGTCCGTTCACAAATGAAGACTGCTAAAACATTTTGTGCCTGTCGCTACAAGGAGTTTGTGAGCAATCTTGAACCGTCTATTAGTTAAGTCTCCTCTCAAGGAACAAATATTTATATTTTAAATCTCAGTTACCCTTTATATGGTTATAGCTGGTGCTATCCAACATGATGAAGACTGTTCAGCCAGGTCATCCTCCAACACGAGATTAGCTTGTTCTTCAGTGATACTTGATAGCTCAGCATGAGGCTTGCCTCACAGGAGCATTCCTGATTTACGTGCAGCTGATGTTTTATGCAATCATATCTCCCATATCTCAATGTGAGAACATGCTAGCTTAGCACAAGAGCAGCTGTTCTACATTTATTGCTTCTTCTGAATGCTTTCTCAAGGCAAGCTCTAGCTCTTTTATTGACTGAGATGTTTAACAGGGACCCCAACCCTGCAGGAGCTTCCCCAGTCATATCTCACTGATTTGATTTTCTCTTACTTCTCCTCCTGATGAATCAGTTATTGCTCCTAAATAAAACGTGTCCTTTATTCCGGAGTGAAAATACTTTGGACTGAACGGCTGAGGTTCCCAAAATTCTTGCAAGTTCACTGAGAAAAAGCCCTCATCCCTCAAGAACAGGTGTATAATCCACTGGTTTCAGAGCATCTTCTAAGCAGCCAGGACAGTTTGTGCACAGAAAAAAGATTTGCACAATGTACTGGTGTTCATTTTGTCTATATCAGCTCTTAGAATGATGAGTATTGTTAAAATGGAATGTAGGAATAATTATTGTTATTATAGCTGTAATTATATTAAAATTACAGTTTTATTGTAATAATTATTCCGATTCCCTCTCAGCAAATGACTTCTAATTTTTCCTACCCTCGGTCTTCTAGTAATTTTCCCACTTTTGACTGGGAGATCTGCTGGGCACTGTGGTATCTTTACAGCCCATGTCCCTGCCTTAAGTGAGATGTCAGTTCAGTGCCTCTTCTCATATTAGCTACGTGTGCAGGGCAGGGCGTGCTGAACAGTTTTAATGTAGTAAAGTGTCTGAGATTATCAGACAGCATAGTAAGGCACGTTCATTTCTTCAGTGTTCCTTTGCTATTGAAATGAATTTTGCCATTCTCGCTATTTAAACACATTAAATACCCATTGCTTAAACATTGCGACAGTTGTTCTACCTTTGCACACAAGTTCAGTAGACTGTAAAGAGCAAGAGCAATGACTGACAGATTCACATGTAGCCTCTGACCAAAAAAGTTTAGACTTTTGAAAATAGCCTTGTTCTCATTTTTTAAAAAACCTCTTTCTGTTTTTTGGTTTTTGTTGTGTTTTTTTTTTTTTTTTTCCCTAATAAACCCTTCACGGGGATTGCCTCTTTGTAAAGTGTATAGTCTGAAGTTAGTTTTGGGTGGCTACTCCCTCTCTACAAGAGATTCTCGTGACCGTATGTAGCGTCTGTGCTTGACTGCACTTTCATACAAACCATCACCAGCAGGGTGTGGGATGGGATGTTTGTTGCTGTTGATTGATTTTGTAGAAGAATGGTTTACGTAGTGGTTTTTTTAGAGTGTACTGTTTTTATAATCTTACCCTACAACAAATAATATTACTCTGTAAGGTGCAACTAGATAACCGGAGTGAGTTCGATACCACATTTTACTCCACAGGGAATATTTAATTCCCAGGGAAGATGTTCCAGAAGGGTAAAGGATAAAAAATGAGTTATGTCAGGCATCCCTCTGGGAGGTGTGTAGTACTTCTCTACCTACTTCAATTTTGTTTGCAGATTTGACACCTCAGATCTTTCCTGCTGCAACCAGAATAATTTTTACAAGATTAAAGCTGAAAACTGATGGGTCTGGTTTTGCTCTTAATGTTGATGTTACTGATGTTCTATGAGCTGAAAATGCTATCCCTGAAATATGAATTGCACTCAGCATAATGGTATTTTATGCTGTGGATGGCTGTAGATTTATAAGTTACTGCTGTG
The DNA here is from genome assembly GCF_965140245.1 of Athene noctua. Taxonomy (NCBI): domain Eukaryota; kingdom Metazoa; phylum Chordata; class Aves; order Strigiformes; family Strigidae; genus Athene; species Athene noctua. The sequence goes on from NC_134054.1 coordinate 12,632,184, forward strand.
AGTGGAAGTGAAAGAAAAAAAAAATAGGCTTGTCTTGCCTTCTCTATTATTGATATTGAGTGTTATTGGTACAGGTGATCAAAAAGATAACAAGAGGTCTGTTTTACAAAACATCTTTGAAATACGCATCCAGTGCACTGAGGCATTATGGAAAATGAGCTATGGAGACAATTCCGCCACTGCCCTGGGAAATAAACGGGTTGACTCACAGAGCTTTCTGCCTTTAATTACTATGAGTCCATTGATTAAGCCCAGGAGCTCTCCTCTTAATCCTGAATTACTCATTTTGACCCTCGCAGAGTTTATATGCCTGAGCCATGACACCGTCACCCCAGAAATCCCGTGCTGTTCATTGGAGAGGCAGTCGCCACTGGGTGAAACAGAAACCAGCAGGTACTTTAGCGGGGCGACCTCCGTGTACATGCAAGCATCTGTCAAGGCAGCCTTTCCTTAATTGAGTTGCTTACATTCCACGCTCAGTTACTGTCTGCTGACTTGCAAAAGAACAAAGGAACAGCTACTTCCTATTAAGGAAGGTAATAACTTAATTAAAACCAAGTTCTATGCACTGCAGGATCTAGTTTGTCATCAAGAGGCCTTCCTTGCCTTTCCCTATAGTTTTTGATAATCTATGCCAGATATTTAATCACTGGATACCCCAGTATAAAGCTTCTAGCCTCCATAACCAGCAGAAAGCTTGTCAAAATAAATTTTAACTTCTGACCGTAGTAGAAGACCAACTAGAAGGTATTAACAGAATCAGAGCTGTCAATCAGAGCTTGGGCTCACCGTTTATATTATTAATTCCAACTCTGGTGGCATGGTCTTGGGATAACAACCATCCTAATCTGCATTGGTCCAAAAAACACAAACCAAGAGTGGAATATGTTTCGTGCCGAGGTGACGTTACTGAGTGTCCAGAGAAAATTTTTTTTTTTCTTTTTGTCTTTGAAAGGTGATGTTTTATTAGATTATTCTCGTTGCCAAAAGACACAGCTACTGTCTGGCTTCATTTGCTGACTATTTTTTCCAATGTAAAGATTTATTCCACACGCAAAAGCAACCCATTAAGAAAAAAGCAAAGAAATTGTTTGTTTGTTTGTTTCTGTGAATTTCCTTCTAATTAATGCAGCATGTTAGAATGGAGTCTGTGGATAGTCTTTAGTGGGTTATGAAGTGAAACTGGCCTCACAAATTGAAATCTATCTCGGAGACTATGTGTTGGAGGTATTATTACAATGCAAACCAGCGGGAAAGATTCCAGAGAGAAAGAGGAGAAGTGTGTTAATTGAGAACAATAACATGCCGAAGACCTCCAGAAGCTGGTGGCCTTAATAAAATGAGACAATGCTATGTTGTTGCATAACCTGAACTTCAAATTCAATTTCAGTTATAGTGGAGTAGAAGCGATGCAGAGCTAGGTTTCTTTTTCTCCCTTCGTTTCTAAGGCCGTTTGAATAGAGAAGGTATCGTGGGTCGTGTTGAACTGGGCTTGAACTGTATTTCTCTCTCTCCCATATTAATCACTTGATTGTGGAATAAATTTCAAGGACATTAAACGCACAGAAGGTGATATTTGCAGTCAAAGTAACTAATACTGGTGGCACAAGTTTCCATTCCATCTTACCATGGTTTGCTTTCATGCCCTGTGTGGTTTTGCCACTGTTGTGACTTAAACTGCTGCCTGCAGGGGTAGTAAGAGAATGGACTGTTGGCATTGAGTTGGTTTTGAAGAGTCCCAAGATTTTGGAGTTTGTTTAAATCCCTTGGTTTTCTTCATCACCGTAAACAAAACTAGTCTGAACTTTCCTGGAGGTGTGACAGAATTCCCCTTGCCCAGGCTGTCCTCTCTGGCCACCTCAAGGGTAACCACTTACCACTTGCCCTGGTCACCTCGAGGGCAAAGTCCCGGAGCTGTGCTAGATACATAAACCTTGTACACTCAGGCAGTGTCATGGATGAAATAATGCATTTTTTTTTTTCTACCCCTGTGTGGGAGGTTTTGCTTTTTTCTCTTCAACTGAAGTAATTAGGAGCAAGAAGCTGCCTTGAAATCCATGAGAAAATTAATGAGTCAATTTGAACAACAGTTCTAAGATATATGACAGATGTGTGAGTGTCTTCAGCTCAAGGTGCCCGAGGACATTTCGTGGAAATGATTTCTTATATGGCCAGAACTCTCTGGCAAGTTTTGTTAGTATTATTTTTTTGTATTTATCTGTGTGAATCACTTCCCCACTGATTTCCCACCATTTATTTTGATTCAGTCTTCCAAATAGGCATTTGGATTCTCTTCACTGGATAAAAATGCTTCTGTCTGAAGAAGGCAGGAGAGTGCAATATATTACTAAAAATCCTGAATATACTAATCTGAAGCTTACAGATAAACCCATAACTGTTGTCAGGAGCCATTGACCTGGTTGCTATTCGGCAGTCAGCGCTTTTAATCTCCTTAGAGAATGGCAGTTTGTACCACCTATGAATCTGCCTTAATTTTTAATAAATCTGTTGTGAATAAGACCACAATATAAATCCGGTCATCTTTATCTCCTCTTATTTAATTTAAAAAAAAAAAAAATGGAGAGTAGAAAGTAAATACAAGCTTTAGCATTTTGCAAACCACTCTAAATCCCAGGGTATTACGGAACATTTTATGAACAACCGAAAAACAGTGGGTCTTTCCCTTTCTCCTTTTTGTCTGGGCAATTCAATTTCATCACTCATGAACTTCTACAACCTTTACAGAGCTGTGTATGTATTTCAAAGCCATTGTGGGGCACAAACTACAATATCTATTATAGTTTTCTCCCTCTGCCTCTACAGCTTTGCAGTATCCATCGATGTGGTGTGTGCCTGCATGGGTTATGCATTACTGGGATGTATTTGCGCATATCAAAAGCAGCTAGTCTCTCAATCATTCATTGAAAGTTCCAGTTGGCTTAGAGTCTTCCTGAAAAATATGTTTATTTTGTCTTCTTGACTTACTTTTCCTCATGTCTGAGTATTGTGCCTCCAGGAAGAAAAGCTTAAATTGCTGAAGTAGGGCTTTTTTCAAAGCCTGCCAAGAATAAAGTGGCTTAATAAGAAAGCACACAGATTTTACTTTCTTAGAGGAAAAAAAAAAAAATAACAAAAAAGGAATAAGTCATTTAGAATGAGACTGGAAACTTCTTTAGGAGCAGTGGATATTTTCGAAAAGTGTAAAGATAGAAGCATTTTGGGAAGTAATATGGAGCTAACTAGCCATGAAACTTGGAAAGGACTAGGACCCTGCCAACCAAATCTGATCTCTGAACACACGCTGATTTATGCTGGTGGAAATTATGTAATGGCAAGTCAACAACAATAGGTTCATAGAGTCGTGTAGCTGGGCTACCATGAAGCATCTCTGTCCCCGCGGGAGGTGTTTGCCTTGGGCCACACCAGTGGCTGTCCGTTTTGCAATGGCACAACTGTCACCGTGTCCCTGCCCTATCGATTTGGGCGAGACAACCCCCTTGAAAGGCTGGTTCATTCACGGAACAGAAATGCCAAAGCTGCTCTCGCAGCGTGTATTGCAATCTATTTTCCTTTAGGTTTTGTACGTAAAATCAGCGTTGGCCTGGCGCCCTGATGTTTCTTTTCCTGGCTGCCATAGCGTGTGGTGTCACTGTCAATACCCGGGTTAAGCTGAGATCACATTTACCCATTCGCAGCTTGACCACCAAAATAGATGACACTTCCATTTCTGTGGTGGCTAAGGCAGACTGCCAACCAGTGATTATTTTGTTTATTTTTGTCTGAGCAATATTTGTACAACAAACACTATCAGCAGTCGTCATGACTCATCTCGGTACTGCAGAACATATGCAACTTCTGTTCCCTCCACCACCAAGGGTTGTAATGCTGGGAGGGAAATGCATCCTACTGGGAAGGACAGAGACAGTTCCTGCTGCTGCTATTCATCAGGGAAAAGTGAATCCTGGCTTAAAAGTCAGGTCAAGTCTTCAAGATTTAAGGCTGTCTGGAAGTAGGTAACACCCAGGTTGAGATGTTCCAGCACTACCATCTTCTTGGGCTTTCTGACAAAATGTCGAGTAGCTAAGGGTTAAGGGCGACTCATATTTTCTTCTTCCATCAAGCCTCCTCTCTTACTGAGAAAAACCACGACTCATTTTCACAAGTGCAGAGTGGAACCTAAGAAAAAGTGAAAGAAAACAATATGCCATATTATGTGCGAACAACTGGGAGTTTTATGCCTTGTCTTGCAGAAGGCACCAGCAAGAAGACATTGTGTCCTCACTCAGTGCCAGATCATCAATGCAGTATTGACTCAATGGGCTAGATGCCACCTCCTGAGTCACTTAGCATCACTTCTCGATACACCTGGTCTATAATTTATTTTTCGAGGTTTCCAGCCTAAGTACAAATAAACATACCCAGCCCATCTTAGACCACAGCCTTAGGTGGAGCAGCTGCAGATTTCTTAAAGATAATGCAATGCTGGAAGGAGACATACAGCAGTGAAAAAAAAACCCAAAAAAACAAACCAAACCCAAAAAACTAAGGCAAATATTTCTGAATAATTGGAAGAAGTAAATCCTGAAATAAGTATACATGATTTTTGATCAGTTGATTAAGGATATTTAACACTCAGCATTGTTTATTTGCTCTGGCCACAGAGATCAAATAAATGCACTTACTGCCTGACAACATGACCGCAATGCTTATTCAATCTTCTGGTATTTATCAGTTTAGAACTCACTTGCCATGACTAGGTATTACCATAAATTCAGTTACTGCAGTATTTTCAGAAATATTAACGAACAAGATATGGATGTTATTGAAACAACACCATCGGCTTTATTGCTGTTTAGGAGTATGTGGACATCTCAGACAGGACACTACTGTGCAAAACACGGAATCAAAGGTGGACCCTGCCTCTCAGATACTTTTCAATCTGAGAGAACAGGCTGGGAAAAAAAAAAAAAAAAAAAAGGCAAAACAATGCTAAGGAAGGTGAATAGACTGAAAAGACCAAGAGAGACCAATCATAGCTGACCATCACTGAAAGTCAATCAAATATTCACAAAAACATGTTTTGCAGATATTGTCCAGGGCTTTAAAAATAATCAGTGTCAATGTAACAAGGATGTTATGTCAAGGCTGAAGATATGGCAAGTCTCCTCAGGGATCTGTTGCCAAAGCTCTCAAATTCCGGGTCAGTTGCTCAGCTCTGCCTGTTGTTTTCAGCTGGTCCCACAATGCAGTGAACTCACTGGCTGCTCTTTTCCTCCTCTGGGTGACTTCAATCCATCTGTCCATTGATCCTGCCCCCCTCAAGTTAAAGAAAAATACTGCAGAGTCTTTGGTGAGCTCTGGACTAGACACATGTGGCAGTGTCTCTCTGACAGTAGAAGGGACCACTGGCCCAAGCAAATATTTTCAGTGGAATGTGCAGGATTAGGCTCGTAAATCGTCATTTATTTGGCTTCTGCCCTAACAGTTTTATTCAGGGTCTGCTGAAATTAATTGTATTGTGTAAAGTGTAAAGATTTCAGAAGCTGAACCTCTGACTAGAGGAAGGTATTCCAGGACTCCCATGTCCTGATTAAGCTTTATTTTAGATTCAGCAACTGAACAGATTTTTAAAACCTCTCATTCCACACCAGCAAAGTCACCTGTTTTCAAAAAGACATTCACTGGAAAATGTGGGCAGTCAGATTTCTTTGCGGTTCAGCCACTCCTATATTTGAAACACTGCTCTGAAAAAAACTTGAGGCTTCTGAGACCTGGAAAGTGCAATTTGTCATAATCTCACTTTTTTTTTTTTTTTTAAGAACTATCATTTTCTCTGAGTCTCTTATTTTATTGTCCTTCTTTCTGTGCCTTATATAAAATCAATCTTTGCCCATTTCTTTCACATGATGCCTTCTGCCTCCTGTCCCTTTTCTGCCACTCTTTGTTTTAAAAATTACTTGAGCTGATTCATATACAAAGTTAAAACTAAGCATGGGATGGGGCAAAGAATCTGGTTGATATTTCAGAAATGTCCTGTGGTTAATAAGTTCTGCTTGAGCTACATAATTCCTGCACTGGCAGCTTTCATTACTTTTCATGTGGAAATTTCTTCATTGCTTTGCAAAGTAGATGCGTGTCTGGTTGTTATTCAGACACAAAGCCTACTTTTTGAGAACTCTATAGGAGAAAATGTTGAAAAAATAAAATAAAATGAAATAAAAGAATACCCAGGTATATTCTTATCTGTAAAAATTAGCTGACACTATGACCCACCAACCACAGGCCTTGTTTAACATCCCTTCTTATATTATGAAAAATAAATATATTGAGATAGAGACTTGTCTGTTCAAGACATGTTTTCAGGCAGACCAGACAGGTTTCTGCTTCTGACCATGTCATTTAGTAGTGAGCACAATGCACTCCGTGGTTACAGGCTGGAAAACGACATCAAGTTTTCAACTCCTTAAAAAAAAAAAAAAAAAGAAAAAAAAAGAAAAAAGAAAAAGACCTACTATAAAAAAATGGATTCCTGGACCGCAAACAGCAAGCAGAAGTCCAAGGAAAAACCCCAACCTACGTCAGGCCTAATATTTATCAGGAACCTGACACCAGTGTGGTCATTTTTTGCTTGTTTACTGTTGAAATGGAGTTTATTCAAACTTGTAATCTATAAACTTTCCTTTAGGCTCCTGGGCTGAAAAGGGCACGTTGGGTTTGGATGGAGTGGGTTGAAGGAGGAGAAGAAGAGATGAAAGGAAAAGGAGGAGGCAAGGAATAAAACTTGACTTGCCAAAAATGTAAGGTACATAAACCAAAGTTCTTTGCTGGTCATGTCTCGATTTCACAGTGGTGTGAATACCGAGTATTTTAAAATAAGAAACAAATTAAATTAGGTAGATTTGGCTCTTCTTTGCCGCTCAGAGAATGTTGAAGAATGCTCAGGGAAACTTTCCAGAGAATCGGAGATCACACAAATAGTCTGTAACCCAGGCAGAAAGAGTTAATAATGGACATTATCCAGGGGACTAGAAACCATTCTAGAAAACAGCTGTAGCTCATTTCAGATTTCGGTTCCTATCAGTACAAAGCACAGAAACAGTCACTGTAAATTTGAGAATCACAGCTGCTCCGTTTCTCTGATACCCCGAATGTGTAATCTTTGCTTCTGCATCTCTGGACGAATGTTTGTTTGTGCACCGCTCAGAGAAATCCAGTATTGTAGCTTTCGCCGTGTTAGCCTCTTTCAACTCCGTATGATTTATTTATTTATTGGTTTATTCGGATCACAAACTGGTATCAATGACATCATTTACATTTAAGATCTACCGTGAACATGAAAGACATCTTCAAATAAGATCTTTATGGAGGCGTTCAGAATCTGGTAGAGATGCCCTTGCCATCGAGATGGTCTTTCAGATCTCGGTGAGGTACATAGGACGTTTATGACTAAAATTAGTAATCTCCTTTTAGCAAGAACCTTTCATAACGTACTACTTGCCTGTAACCCTCTCCCAGGTGAATTTCCTATATCTTAAAGCATCAGACTGGATGAATAGAGCACATTAATACAACTGTGAAGGAGAGGTGGGGTTTTGTATTTATAAATAAACAATGTGGAATAATTCTTATTTTAAAAAAATAATTACACGGCATTGGGGAAAAAAAAAAAAAAAAAAAAAAAGTTATTTCCTTTGAAGAAGCTGGAACACAGAGTACAGTCTCTCCTTTCCATTAGCTCCTTGCCTGAGATAGAGCCCAAATGTGGAGAGGGACAGTAATATGATACATTAAAATTATGCTCTCTGGCTTGAGCCGTCCTTAGAAAATGATTGATCTACTTCTGCATATGAATTCATTTTAAGGGGCATCTTACCTGAATGTGTGTACTAAGATAACTCACTGAAGGAGCTATAGAAAAAGGATCATACAGAAATTATTAAATATCCGCAAACCACTCTAATGAGACCTAATTTAGTCTATTTTAAGCTTTGATGATTTTTTTTTTTTTTCTTCTAATGGCTCCCAGCTAAAATTTGTGTCTCAACCAAAGTTGAAATGATAAATAGCTTGTAGTCTACCACCACCAGGACAAATTTATAGCTGCCCACATTACTTGGCAAAGGTAAAGGATTTTAGAAGGATTAAAAAAGTTAGGAGGAGGCAGTAGATGGAGTAAAGGCTCCACTGGGAAAAAGAAGTTGAGATATCAAGGTCCATATTGTATGAGACTGCCAACTAAGAGTGAGACAGAAAACCACTGAGTATTGCCCTTATCTCATTTTCATGAGCATAGAGATCTTCTCCCTTTTTGGTTTTTTTCCCCTAATTAACTTGCTTTCCTAGCTCCGAAGAGGTTGGATCCCAAGAACTAAGCAAAACATCCACATGTGAGCAAAGAAAACCCAGACTTTTTAGCTTTAAGGAGTTTACATTGTACACAAATGGCCTTCTTCCAAACAGCAAATCTCTCAGCACGAAGTACAGCTTTTCTGACAGCCAGCTAGAACTGTAACTACTATCTTCCTCAATATTTATTACACAATTTGTTGATTTAGGTTTAAAGAATGGGAAAACATACAGCTCTATGGCAAGTTAAGTGGAGGTTCCTAGTCTGAAAAGTCTGTGGGCAGTTAAATAATGAAAAGGAGACGGTGTGGAGAAGTCAGATGCATGGGCCACATCACAGTTTTGTTTCCAAGTTGGAAATTAAAACATATTTTTCACTCTTCTCCATTAAAATGTACTACTTCTCGGGAGCAATGATAGCCACTCTGTCACCTTAAATAGGTATGTGTAATTTCTTAATCATCCTGCCTTGTCCAGGGACAAGAAATTGTTACACAGAGATAATGAGGAAAGTACTATAATGGAGTCTTTGTGGCCATTTATTTGAGCAAGAACGAGGACTTCTCTCCATCATTATTCTATACACCTTGTTCACTTTTTGGGAACATTGGCATGAGCGAGAGGAACATGTTGTGAAACTAAGCAAATACTTACATAGGAATATTCCCGTACCATGTGTATTTACATAAATATTCATTTGAGAAGTATTTAATGGCTGCTTTGACAAGCTATGTGCTGAAATGAGCTGAAATAATACCCTGTAACTTGGTAACCGGTTGCTCAGAGTAAATTTGGATCTAATTTATTGAGCAAAAAATGAAGCGGAGAGATGCGGAGAGACCCGCACCCTGAGGACCCCCTGGTCACGTGCCAGTGGGGTGAAGGAAGAGAGGAATTACACTTCCTTACGAGAGCCACGGGGACCAGAGCACCTCTGCAGGCAGGGAAATGCCAGGCTGACAGAAGCTCTCAGTCCTCAGCCTGGATAGTCAGGCTGTGTGCTTGGGGCAAGATTTGGCCCCCGAGTGCATGCAGTACGCACATACAGTACGTAGGGTGAATGTGTGTGAAATGTTTCAATTACCTCTAAAATAATGTTTAACATGTTCCAGACATACTGCATTAAGCAAATACCCAAGCAGTATTTGAAGCATATTCTGTTTTTCATTTTAATAGATTGTAAATGTATTAAACACATGTTAAGAATATATTTCATATACTGCATTTGTAAAATATTATCAAATTTATATAGGCGGAAACCACAGAGCCACCACAGGATCGGCCCGAGAGCAATAGCGTTTTGTAAGTTAACCTTTTAGCACCACTCGATCAGGATAGAATAGAGGATTTGGTTTGATTTGATTTCATTATTTCATTTGATTTCATTTCATTTCTAAAGAAGAGCCTCTAGGTGGAAACCCACCTTATCGTTAACCCTTTTAGCTATAATCTTGGTGCTGTATATAAAGTTTATCCCCCAGTCATCTGTAGAAGAGCCTCCCGAGTTACCTGCATGTGTGCAGAGAGAGGTGCTGAATGTCAGCGCTGAAAAACTGCCCCTGTAGCCGTATGAGGGGATGTATGCTCCACATTTTAGATACCCCCTCAAGTCATTTGATAGTGTTAAATATCTCGAATTAAAAGGCAACACCAGTAGATGTTCCGAGGCTGGAAACTGAGAACTTAGAATTCAACTCAGCTTCTTTCCCTCTGTCTTGCAAACTGTTTGAGCAAACTAGGTTTTGTTTTTTGTCCAAGCTGGGGAGAATGGTTTGGGTTTGAAGGAGTATTCTGAGACTGGACACCCTCGGGTTTCTTTGAAAACAGAATCTAGAGCTATGTCTGTTCCTTGGAAATGAATCCCATCTCCTCGCTGAACTCAGCCAAAATCTTGGAAATCAACACTTAACACGAAGCAGAGCTTAGTGTCTGTGAGACAACTTGACTTAAAACTCCAGGAATTAATCATAAAGTACCACTCCTTGAAGTGTATAGGAATCCAACACATTTCAAGACTCGCCCTCCATTGCTTGTAATACAGGAATAATTTCAGTAGCTGGCTGCTACATTAGATTCTTCTCCTTTTATGTGGATGAATAAAGCAAAGCCAGCCCAGACCCATAGTTTGCTAGTGAAAATTAAGACTCCACATTTCACACTTTGCACTGTGTTTAAGGGGAATCTCATCGCTTTAGGTGCCTGAGGTCCGGACCTGCTTGTCACTGAAAACACTCGCTTTGCCTCTCTGCTCCTCTTACTTTGAGAGCACAGATGGCACCTTGAGGACAGAAAATTATCACTTCCAAAACCGGACTGAAATTCTTGTTTTGCTTAGAGGAACTCTAGAAAAACCCGCTGATGGGTGATGCAGAGGAGAGTGATTCTTCATAACACAGCAGAAGTTATCATCGTACCCGTGCCCAGATAAATCAGCCCAGGAACCCAGCACAAAAGCAACTTTCTAAACATTCTGGAATAGTAAGTCATGTCTTAAAGTTTGTAATTGATGCATGGGTCCTACTTCTTCAATTTTTTGAGAGCCTCCACTAGTTTATAATAAAATTTAATAATGCAAACTTGTTTTCTGCTGGAAAGCAGATTTTTGGTATTGTTTTTCATCTCAATAAAGTATTAAAAAGCAAATGTAATAGATTAATAGGTAGAATTTTTTTTTTAATTGCAATTTGTGTCAGAGTCTGCAGTTGGGAACTTGAATACATAGTCTGTTTTTCCCAGCATGCTAAGCCAAGGCTGGAGATTCCACCATCATTCTCTCTCCACTGGCACAGTTCCTCCGCTGCAGCGGAGATGCTGTTAATGCAAGGCAAGTTGTTGAGTAATAACTGTCTGTAGGAGGCCAGCGTTACGTGAAATCAGTGTTCACCACTATGTGCGGAAGAGGGAGGGCTCTGGGGAGGATTTCCTCAATGCTTTTCACCTCTGAGTCCACACGCAGAGAGGAGGTTTGCCCGGCTAAGGCAGGACACCCCGCAGCCTGCCTGGCTTCTCTGCGTCCTCCCTCTCGCCTGCCCCACTGCAGCCTGCTGGGACTGGACACCCCAGCTAAGACTTCAAGCAGGTTCACAACAGGTTATTTTATTTTTTTTATTTTTTATTTTTTTTTCAGCTATGGAAAATGAGACGCTGGTGCTATTTTTTAACCTTCAGTTTGAGCATTTTTAACTCAAATGTAATGGTAGGACTGTCTTTCAGACTGGAAATTCTTACCTCACTGTCCAGTCCAGTACATGAAAGCATTCATCAGCTTCAGAGGTCTCTGCGATGCTGTCCTTCCCTTCTCTAGGAGTCTTCAGAGAGTTTCTTGCAGGATTGATACATGCAGGAATCAGGACTGAGAGCCCCGTGCTCTGGTAGCACACAGCGTGATGCCCAAATCCCACCTAGGTGCCGGTCTCCTGCAGGAAAACGAACTGCAAATCTTTCTAAGCCACTGCACAGGTGGAAAAGAAGATTCTTTAGAAGGAGATGAGACCTTGGCATTATTACACGCTGCCATTGTAACTGAATACTCTATTGACACTCTACAGTATATTGCCATTGACCTGTGGATATTCAGTTTCCACAGGTCTACTGCAGTTCAAGAGATACATTACAGCTCTGAGTGTACAAGATCAGACACATTATGAAGCTCCCCGTAAGAGTTATGACAGATGTGTCATAGTAACTTAACTATACTCTGAAAAAATATTAACTATGAAGTGTGTTGGTTTTCACAGGCTTATTTCACACCATTATCCACTTAACTATCCAATAATGTACCAGTTATGTCCAACAAGCGGCAGGAGATATTTGCTGTGCTTTGACTTCCCAATTATTTTGTATGGATGTTCAAGAGGAAATAACAGCCAGACATTCTGAAAAAAAAACCACTCAGATATTCACCAGCACTGTAAAAGAATTCCCTTTCTCTCACTTTTAATAATGTAGAATTTACCTTATCACATTTGATAAACTTTCGCTGTGTTAGTTCTCAGATGTGCCAATTTCCATGTTGAAAGGAGTTCATTTCCCACTTTATTATATGTTAAACTGTTCGCTTTCAGGCAGGAGAAAAATCTTAATAAGCAATGCAGTCTGAATTTCAGTCTGTGAAACCGCCACCTTGCATTGCCTCTGATTTGGATTTGTCCTTCCAAGCAGCTACTGTATGACCTAGTGAAGAAAGAACTTCTGGAAGTGATTTTTTTCCCATATGATAGCATTTTCCTTTTCAGTAAATGTGCAGAATAACTCAGAGAAAGAGAAAGATCCCAGACTGCTGTCTCAATGTGAAAATCAGAGCGTCTTTTCTAACCAACAGATTCTCTAGGAATTCAGCTAACTACCAAGGTTTTCTTGTTTGGCCAATTCAAAAGCCATGAATGTAGATTCAGTGAAATCGCATCAATATGTTTGCAGGACAGAGAGAAAATATAAAAATCCTGTCATGTCTTCCTTGCTTTTATTAAATGTGGGCATATAAACATTAAATATGCTAAAGATTTTGGAGACACGCAGCGTGAGAGAGCAAAATCAGATGCTATCCTAATGAGAGCAGGACAGGGACATGACTAAGGTTAAATACAACAGGAAGAAAAAAAAAATATCTACTTAATCATATACAATCGTATTTTTGAAAGCAAAACACCATAAATTCATCTTGTTTTTTTCACATTGAACGCCCTGAATTCAACAGGTATTAGATGCCAAATATTTTTTTTAACCTGACTGTTAATGTCTAAAAGCATAACCTAAGGGGATTTTTTTTTTTTTCTGTTCAAAACGGAAATGTGTCTTTGATAGCAAAAAGAGCATTGTATGTCTTTTTTTTTTTTTCTTTTTTTCCCCTTATCAGATAACTGCCATTGCTGTAAGGTTCACACTGTCACATAATTTTCAAGAGACCTGCACACATGGCTTTGATAGAGTCACACCAGCAATGAATTTAACCCGAGAGTCTTTCTGTACAGCCATGAAATATGTGATAAGACACAAGGTTTGAGAGCAGCCACCTGAAAACATGCTAAGACGGATATATTTGAGGTTTCCAGCTCTGGTAGGAGTCACATTGAGTTCTGCTATGTGAGGCTGACTGAAGCAACACATTGTCCTTTTGTGACGTGAAGAGATAAACTTGAATTGGGAATTAATACGCACCATCCACATCTGTCTTCTGCAAATCCTGCTCAGCTTCATGCATTCAGAACAAATTCTAGGCAAGAGGCCACTGGGAAATTGTCCAGTTCTCTGTACCCCATGCCCAGCTCTGTCAGACTGGCTGCAGAATAATTTATTTCATACAGTTCCTCTGGCCAAGGAAAACATATTTGCGCCTTGTGGCAGGGAAGCTCTGCAATGAAGGCACTGTGTTGCAAATTATACACCCTGGGGGTTGACCTTAGCTCGTGTGCCTTCTGACCTGTAGGAAACTCCACGCAAGTAGACAGGGGCAAATGAGAAATACACTTTATTGGTCCTTATACCTTCAGAAATCAATTTATAACCAATGATGTGTGTTAACTTTCTCTTCACTTCATAAAAGTCCGTGATGAATTGATTTTGTTACTTTTTTTTTTTTTTTTTTTTTTTATTTACAGCTATGTGCAAGGTAAAATTTGTTTCTGAAAGGTTGAAGAAAGGACCCTTCAAAACGAAATATCAAGACGCTGTTTTATGTCTCTAAGTGAATCTGGGCTGGGGGGAGGGGGAAAATGGCTGTGTAGCCATACCCAAACTTAATTTCCTTATGTTTTCTCTGGAACGTATTTTTTAAAGGTATATTGGAATACCTTTTCATTGAAAACACCCCCCACCCCACCCCCCCAACAAACTCCGTTCCTCATTCCTGTACCCCAGAAATAATTTACACTGAAGAAGGTGAATGCAATGCTTTGCCTCAATCATACCACGCCACCATGGAGAATTTTGTCACCGGAGCCTGATTTGGGGCAAAACCATAACAACTTAGAAGTCAGCTAGGGTGCTGCCACAGAATCCAGTGGGACTGGGATCTCACCTTTCAATTCCTCCTTTCAGTTGCTCTCCTTTTGCTCCTGCAAGTCCCAGTGGGTCTGGAGCTAACGGCACGCTCTTTAGGTTGGACGCAACGTCTTTAATTTTTCTGAAATATCAATGTGGTGATGAGTGTCTGTTGCTGCGGTGCGGTACAGCTGGCTGGGAAAACTCTTCTGCTCTCCTGGAGCAGGATCAGTGGCTGTGACAGGAGTTATTGTTGGTTCCCAAGGATGACCGAGGGATGAGATTCTGGTAGCACGAAGATTATCTGAACATGAAGGATTGCTTTTTGAACTGTAACTTCCTTCCAAACTTTCACATGATTTTAATGTCAAATAGTTCAGAGGAGCCAAAGGTTTCATCTCGCATCTGACTCTGTCACACAAAGCCAGTCTGATTTTTAAATCTTTTACGAGCCCTAGCATCCATAAGTGTCAAGATTTTCTACTCTACACATTTCACCAGAAACCTATTTCAAGGCTTCTCAGCTATAATTTTTATCAGCTCCTGGGAACAATATCAGATGGGCCTAATTCAGGCGACATTTTTCTGTATGAGCATAGTAAACCAGAGCTGCAGCTGGCCTAAGCCAAGATGGTTTCTGCTGAAGTCCCAACATCTGGCGTATTAGCATTCTTCACATAAATAGACAGCACAGGGGCTACTCACATGAAGAAAGTTAAGTATGTCTTTGCAGGACCTCATTCTTAACGAACTAAGACACCATATTATTAAAAAATAGTGAAAATTATGCTTTCAGTTACCCTAGTGCCAATGCGATATAACTCCTTTGACAACTCATTGTATTTACTTTGGCTTTCCACTAGCCCGAGTTCAGTGAAATCACTGGAGTTTCTCTAGATTTACAATGGCATAACAAAAATTGGGACTGTGGGTGTGGAGAACTCATGGTCGGCTGAAGACATAATAGTTCTCAAGAACCGCTGTGCTCACCCTCCATGAGAGGCTGCTGGAGGAAGGTTATATGCGCAGCGATTTGAGTGCTTGTATATTCTAATTGGAAATGAAAATGTTGTAGTGAAATGAAATAGTCTAGTGCAGACATTAAAGTTATAAGATCTTCCAGCCTTTGGCTGAATTACAGGTGTTAAATTCCTCTGTCCCTTCTGATGGAAAAGCCAGAGGATCTTTCTTGATACAATGAATTTAATTTGAATTTTTTTACTGTGCATGGAGAGGACTCAAGCTCTGTGCTTTGCTGTCCTCAGGGCTACTGTAAAGCAGTTTTGAATCATGTCATCTTTCCTCCATGTAGTTCCTCTGACCCGTCTTGTTCTTTTTTTATTATTATTTTTTTCCTAAGCTTGGAGGCGGGAGGGTGTCCCAAGAGGAAGACTGTGAGCCGGGCTGGAGCAAGGGAGCTCTATTGGCTTTACAGGCCAGGTCATGCCACAGGGTGGGGGTATGGATCTGCAAACGAGGGAAAATATGTTCCTGAGAGACTCCAATACACCATGTCCTATAAGGAACCAGCAGCGTGTCCAGCCTGTGGGACTCGGAAACCACAACCGAGGGAGTCACTAAAGAGCTCTTTTAAGAAAAATGGGAGGGACGTTGCTTTGAAATGTTGCACAGCGGTTTCCTACCTGAGGAAATGTGTGAAAGACTCAGCTCGGCTCCCACAAGGACTTAGTCCTGTTATCAAGTATATTTGGTTTCAGTCAACTTGCAAGAAAACAACATTTAAATTCCTTGCTTTATTTATGGCTTCTGCTCAACTCCAGCTCCACACAGCTCAACACAAGGGCTGAAGAGGAAGGCAGTGTGTTAATTCTCCTCTTGAATTTGTCTTTCTCAGCAACGTTTGAGTGTGTATCTAATTAAATCTTTCAGAATCATCTCTACTTGTTGCAGGACAGGTACAAAGGACGTAAGGCTACCTACCCGTGCCGCTGTGTGTATTGGGGTCTGTAGGAGCTCCATCTCCTGTGCACACTTTGTGTGTGTGAGCTCCTTGCTGCATCCCAAGCTACACCTTCTGGACTGAAATTTTATGGCACCATAATGGAAACAGAAAGATTCCTCCCGCTCATACCCTTCTTTGTCTGTGACTTTCCCGATGCTTGGTTAGACACAACCCTCATAAAGAAATTGGCTGAAATTTGGGCTCAGAAGAAAGGGAGGTTTTGTGCGTAGGTGTGGGTATGTGGAAGGAGGTAGAAAGGGTAGCCTACCTACATTTTTAATAGTTTCTTTATGAGTGTGATACAGGTATTTTCCTATAATAAAACAGTAATGTTCCCAACCAGCAAGTGCTGTTCTTGGCATCTCATTTTATTCCAATTTGCTTTTCTTGCAACTGTGGGCAAGATTCATGAAAGGGCCATGCCTAACAGGTAGGTAAGAGAAGGCACTATTTTTTATACAAATAAATGTCATTCCTAAATTATCTACTTTTGGAGTACACCATATGGTTCTAGCCTATCCATGCCTCTCTCCCACCTTCTAATTGGCAGCTGCCATGAAATACAGAAAGGTGATTAAATAGTGACTTGTTCCACTGAATCTGCAGCTAAAATTCTGCCAGAATTGAAGACAAATGAGTGCTTGCAGATATCAAGAAGTAGAACTGATTTAGAAGTTTCCTTCAAAATTAATAAACCCCTGAAAATCAGAGGTTTAATTTTTAACAGTAAATGATGAGTGTTGATGTTTCCAAACAATTTCTCACTAAATAGCTGAAGATTTCTCGTGTTTTTCAGTGAGTAAGCTCTCATCTTATTTCAGAAATTTCCTAGAGAAAACGGACAGGAGAGTCCATGGAAAAATAAAAGTCTGATGAGTTGGAAGTCGGGGAATAGAAACCTGCTATGTTTTGCTGTTTACCCCCAGCTGACCTCAGTAATGTCACGTCATTTTGCTGTGCCTGCGTATGTCTGTAAAAATCATGATCATTCTGCTCACTTCCACCAACCATGTAAGAAAACATCTGTAAAGGAAATCCAGCTGCGTCTGTACAGAGCAATGCAATGTCCGGGAGAGACACCTGAGCTCTGTGGATGTATCCTGAGTTTTTTTATTTAGAGTCTTTTATATTGTTGAATTATATTCTCTGTTTATCCCCTCTTGTCAGCTAAACCATTTCTGATGAGGCTTTTAATGTTCCTACTGAGGCAAGGACATGCAGTTCAAATACCAGTTTAGGTTCCAAAACTCATCTTTAATTAGACATTAATTCTGAATCGGTTATTTCTGTTAGCAACTGAGTTAGACCAGTTTTGATGAAGTTTCTAATGGTAATGCTTAGAACTGAGTGCAAAGCCGGACATCCCTCATCGAAATGATGTGTATGTTTTCTTATCACAGTAATAAGTATGACAGCATTGAACAAAATGACATGAGATAAATAACAGAAATGACTCAAGAGTCGCTGTCAAACTTTGCCTTAAGAAGCTAAGAAGGAAGCATTCTTTCGTTAAGATAGTTTCAGGGGAAACAAAAAAAAAAAAAAAAAAAAAAAAAGGATTATTTAGGGAAACTTGAGCTTTGAGGATTGTTCAGCCTTTTTGCAGATAACTGCTGATGAACAAGCGTTTCAATAATCTGTAGGGGTTATATTACCTGCGCAAAAACTTTCTTCTTTACCTGCTTGCAAGCACCTCATTTGAACCTTCCATAGCTCTGTTCTGCCTTTGAAAGAAAAATGGAAGGACTGTTGCTAGCTCATCTGGTTCTAAAGCTTTGGAAAAAACTGTGTATCAGCGCTGGATAACACTTCAACCTTCTGTTTTTTCTGCCACAGGCTCAAAACCACTTTACAAATTAAAATCATATTGTGAAAGAAGGGCTCAAATCTCACGTTTCAGAATGCAAGGAAAGGGCCTCTGGCTGTAAGTCAAAGGTTGAGGGACATCCCGGCTCCCCTTACTGTGGAGGAAGCTTAGTGCTCGAGGGACACTTTTTCAGGTGTGCGCTTATAATGCAGCAAATCTGTGAATTGGAATACCTGATTCGGAGCCGTTTGGGCTTTGAATCTGATCTGCAAGTGTTAATTCTGGAGATAATAGTGAACACAGATCGTTTATTTGGCCGCAGGTGTGCTTTTCTGTCGGAAATTTCTCTGTTTTCTGAACCGAATGCAAACTTTACTAATATTCCTGAAAGCCCTCCTTAGACTGATGGTAACAGTAAACTTCCCACCTTGCAATTCCAGGAATAGGGCTGCTGAGGTTTTCCTGTACCAGCTCCAAAGGGCCAAGACAAACCCTCGTGTTGGTGGTTCCTCCAAAATACTTCAGTAAGAATAGGATGTTTCCATCCACCACTGTATATTGACTCTTGCTATGCTTCTGACCTTAAATCATTTGATGACATCACATTGTTACTTTGAATCCATGTACAAATAAGCTGTATTTCCATTAGGGAACATAAAATGGTCCATTTTGACTCACTCTGCAAACTGTTTATGGGTTACACGCAGCTTTCGGGATTTTTACAAGAGAACATCCACTGTTCATTTCCTGGCCCGGCTCCAACTGGACATGTTAACTTTGCCTAATTTCCAAGACATTTGGTGGGAAGGCTTCATAATAGAAGCATGTTTTTCCACCAGGGAACTTATACCACTTTTTTAAAGTCTATTTTTCCCAGACAAATTAAACCTACTTTTTATGAGCTTCTTCTAAAGGGTAGAACAGTAGCTCGCCTTGTTAGATATTAGTGCTTCTGTTCGGAAGGGTGATCGTGTAACTGCAGGGCCTCAGTATTTTACACTTTCTGGAGTTCATTAACCAGAGGCTTCTGTATTTGAACCTGTAACGTTTTAGCTGGACGAGACCCAGAAAGCGAAATCAATCCAGTCCCGTAGCACAGAACTAATTGTCATCATATCCAAATGTGCAAATATACAAGAAGTATATAGGAACAGAGGCAGGGGAAAATTGAGGGCTTTAGTTTTTAGGGTATTATGTTGCTGAAAAGTTTTTACATGTTTCCTCGCCGACATAAAATGCAAAATTGAAAATATGTTTCCTATCTCGAAATATCTATACCAAATTGAATGGGTTTATATACCTACATTCATCTAATCAAATGCTTTCCGCTTCAGTCATGTATTTGACCACATATTGAGCTGGTAGGAGTTGGAGATTTCTCTTCTTGTCAAAGCTTGTAATGTCACCAGATAATTCAAGGAGAGAGGCACCTTTTTCCAGCACCTTTTTCCAGCTCAGGCGCGTGAGGAGAAGGCAGCACTGTGACCCAGCTCCTCCTCACTGCCCTGGAGAAATTAGAGACTCTCTAAATATTAATATTAAACAATCCCTGATTAACTTATTAAGGAATACGATAGCATCCGGCCAGAAGGGACCTCTGCGTGCGTTGGCAAGGCCCATGAGCCCGCCTGGGCTCCACCTCCCCTGGTCCTGTGTCCTGAATGTGATTTTTTTTGCGAGGAGCTTTGTGCCTCAAGGGCCCTGAGGTCTCCTGCCTCCTGGTCACGCCAGCTGTCCCGGGGCTAGTTGCAGTTCTGGTTTGCAGAGCACTTGCTAATGTCTATCAGAACTTTTAAACTTCATATAAAGTCTTCTGTAGTCTTTCAAATGACAGCAAAAAGTGGAATCTCCTTCTAGTGACAATGTTATTGTACCAGTTATCTGGCGTGGCAGAGGAAAGCTCTCATCCTCTAATCAATGCCCTAATTTAACAGTCTGCACAAAAGCTGAGTTTAGCCCAAATTAAACACATTATTTACCTTAGAGCTGAAGAGGCTATTAATAGAAATGCAATCATTAAGTTATCTCCCGTTGCGACTTAGAGCAGTAGCATATTGGCAGTTTAATTCTTGGAGCGCAGAAATGAGAGGTCTGTGTCTAATCCGAACAGATCCTTTCTAAATAAATATGGCTATATTTAATTCATACACATTTTGAAAACTCCAAGGATGCTTCCAGAGAAGGGCGCTTTTTTTTTTTTTTCTTTTTTTTTTTAAGGTGTTGCCATATGGTTTTAATTTCTCAGAAATATATAGACTAGCTTGTTCACTGAGAAAGCCATGCCAAATATGGCATGTCAAGATAGCTGAAAATGTAATTTAACATCTAGTCTTTTCCTATAGTGCCTCTTTACTAACACAGTGGTAATGCTTCCAACTGGAAAGTCAAATGAGCAGTTAAAGGATGAAATCTAAAATATTTATTATTTACTGGACGTGGAAAAGAAAATATTTTGCATTTCCTGCATTCATGACACTCATCTGGTCTATAATAATTTTGACAAGCCTTTTAAAAAATGGTAAATACTTTTTGCTACTGCGGTTAGACATTTAGCAGAGTTAGACAAATAAACCACACAGATTTAAGGGCATGAAATATTCTCTGGAAAGATAAAAGCCTAAACCCCCAAATTACTACCCTGGCAATGAAAAGCTATGGCCACACTGCCTTAACAAAATTAATAAAATACATCATTTAGGTTTTCCAGTCAATTATTTCATGACCACTGACATTCATATCCTTCTCTCTATCTCTGTTATGTGTTTATTTTTTTTGACTCAGATATGAGTGTACTGGATAATTAAACGTGAATCTTACATTAGGGACCACCACTCCATCAAAACATTTTCTGTGTAACTATAAACTAAAAAGTCGATCCATATATTTGCCATCACTGCGGTTGGTCCATTTTCACACTATTATTATTTTGTCTCAGGACTCCTGTGTTTATAAAATAGGGACAGAAACACAGACTAAATATAAATCCAATCGTCTTTGCACCAGAGAAGCTCAAAGAAGAAGCCTGAATTCAGAATATTCCCAAATATCCTGTAAGGTGCCTGAAGGTTTCTCAGACATCAAGTTGAAATAGCTTTTGTCCTTGGAAGGGACTGGGGAGAATCACATATGTTAAAAGGATGATAAAAGTATTTATGGATTAGTCTGGTAATTTACCTTTGTGGGATTCTTTAAAGGGGGCATCATCCTTCAGGGCTGGATGGAGGGAAATCTCACCGGTGCACACATCATGGACCAGAACATCTAAGGGTGCCCTCACTAAACAAAAGAAGTGAGTCCTGTTTGAAAGGAAAAGAGGAAAGGAGAAAAGCCAAAAGGGGGAAATAATAATTATAGGTACAACAGTGACAGCCTTCACAATTTAGAGGAAGTGATTCGTGGTATTCTGAAGGGCTTGAGAATGCACCAAGAGAAATTTAAAGGGAAAACCGGGAATTTCACGCAGCAAACTCTCACCCACGCAAAGAAAACAAAACCATTTCAGGACTTTTTCCCTGCTGCTCAAAGTAGATAAATATATTAGTGTGGATTATTAAGTTGTAGATGTGAACCCCAGCACCACTATAGACATGATAAAACTCTGTCAGCTTTATTCGTATGAGGGGCTGAGAGCACCGAGATCTTGGATGGCTCTTCCCATAACAATAAAAGAAAACCTATTGTGAAAATAAATAGTATGGTTTTTTACATTTCCCTTCACTCTCAGTATTTCCTCCCATCCAACTTTTTCCTGCTGAAGTCCTGGGTTTTTGCAATGGTTCTAAAGTCTGGCCTGCCTATTGCTATTCACCAGAGTCCGGAAGAGATGAACAAGTTTTTCAATTAATATTATAAAACATGCCTAATCCATCATTTCATTTTTATTTTTTTTTTTCCCCTTTGGACCATCATTACGCAAGTAACCCATTACAACAAAACCTGTATCTGTAAAACAATTGGACATAGCATAAAGCAAGCCTAGTGATTACCCAGATCACTGTATATGCTAGATTATTAGCCATTAGAATAAGATGCTACGAAGGAAAGGGGTTTTTTTTAAAACATGATTTTATTTATATAAGACTAAGATATTGTCTGTTAATTTCTACAGGTTTCCACTGGGCAATAACTTAGTGTTATATTTTAATATTTAAAGTATATTCACAAAGCTAACCTCTTTTCTCTCTGATACACCCACATCATGCGCAGAAGCTGACGTTTTCCCTGCTGAGTGCTTGTACACCGTTCCGCTGAGCTCACTGGCACTGCTGCCTGGTTGTCTGGCGAGCAAAATGCCGTGTGCATTTTCCACACTTTAACTTTGACTCTCAGACTGGGGGGCGCGTGGTGTATTGTGTGCAGTTTTATTCTAAAAGGGGAGATGTGGGCACCCATCCTTGTAGCGTCTCGCTAGACTCCACCCCTTATCTCACCATCTCTGTGTGCTGGGAAGGACAAACCCCACGGGAGCCAAGAACTACTTTCTGTTCCAGCACAAAACATACTTTCCCAACTTTACTTTTTCTAGTATAAACACAAGACGGTACGTACATGACCTGCACGCAGCCAGTGTCCCCAAAGTGCAGAAAGTGCCCTCACTGTCCGCCCTGCCAAAACCAGGATCAGGAAGAATGAACCTCCTGTGAGTCACAGCCCTTCAGGTATTTCTTCAGGCACAATCACAGTGCAGAAAGTAAAGGAACTAGAATTAAATATTAACACTTAATATTTTGAGGAAAAAAATTACATTATTGGGAAACTTATGGAATGAAAAAGGCGTGGAAAACTTTTCACAAACCTCATTCTCTATCATGGGGTTTATCCCATTATCTGTCAGTGTTGTGCTGCCGGTGTGGAGTAGGTATGGGACACGTTAGTGCACAAAACTGGACAGAGTACTACGGTCTGGGAGAAAAAAAGTATCGCTGAGCAAAGTCTTTTTAATGGCTAAAGAGTCTGGAATACAAAAAAAAGTTTAGCAAGCCACAGATAAACAGCAAAATTTTTAATGTTCCTTTTGCTTCTTAAAGTTTCGTATCCACAAACCATAAATGAATATTTCCTGCTGTAAGTCTCCATACTCCCCATGTGCTGCAATCTACCTGAAAACGCGTTATTATCTGTAAGAATTGTACTTGCAAAAATTGTTTGTAAGAGCTGTTTTGCAAAAAAAGAAACCAAAAAAAACCCCCAAAAACCACTGCCTTGCAGAATGCACTGCTGAAGAGGAGAGGAAAAAGGGAAAGGAAGGAGGGAAAATTTGCCCAGGCGCGTTTGTGAGCGCGTGTGTGCGCGCCCAGGAACATTTAAGGCCGTTGCGGAGCCGTTTGGGCTGTTTCTGTCTCAAGTCTCAAGCATCTCTTGTTCCACAGCGCTCCTGGGAGCCCCGAGGAACACTGCTTGGGCTTAAAGCTCACGGTTCCACCGAGCTGTCAGAGGCAAGCCTGAAAAATATGTGACGTGCAAAATTTGCCTCCACTATTTAGTCACGTAACCATGTTGAGAGGACGGGATTAAATCTGCGAGGCCAAACTGGAACACGTTGGCAACTTTACCCCATTTTTGGTTTGTTTGTTGGGTTATTGGGAAGAAAGGGCAAGTTTTGTTTAATGCAAATGAATAAATAAATCCGAAGAGATTTTTTCACCACCCTTCTGTTGACTTTGACTCCTACTGTTTAAAGTAGAGTGTCAACAAGTTAACTCTCCTGTCTGCTTTTGCAAAAACACCCATCTGTTCTGGGACTGTGGGCACAATGTGAGTACAATAGCCTTCGCTTTTTGAAACTGTTTTTCTCCCAACTATATGCATGTACAAGACTTTTTGTACTTTCAGTTCTGTCAACTCAGCCACCACGAGATGGTTCACAGCCCATGAGCCTGATCTAGGCTGGGCAGGGGATTTCTGTAGCCAGGATCAAGGCCTGGCTTTGGGAGGGTGGCTTTGCCCTTGGCTTTGTTCCGTATTTCATGATGTATCTGTGGCGCAACGTGCTGTAAAGTCATAAAATCTAGAAAAGGATCGGAAAAACATTAATGTAATATTGAGTCATTTGTTGGAGTAAACATGCAATTAATCACCAGCACGTATTAATCATCCTTGTATGTTTGCACAGTCCAATATATATTGTCTGTGATCTTGGTATGAGCGTAGGAGAACGCGGCCAAAGAACATCGACATTCATTGCCACCTGGTCTGCACGTTCCGCAGTAGCTGGAGTACGTGGGACCACTGAGATCACTCAGAGATCTCACCGAGATCAGCAGCCACTGGGGAACTATTTTTCTAAACACTGTACTGGATTAAAATTTATATCGCGTCTAGGTTGGGATCCAGTATTCCTTGCAGCTCTCTCTCTGGATGCGAACAGGCTTTCAGACCCTGCCCTGCATATTTTGTAACTAACTGATGTATTTTAGCCTCACAATTTCTGCGGCTTTGCTGATGAATATGTTCAACCATTTCATCATGTTCTGGAGGCCAATGGGAGGAAGGCAGAACTTCTGCAGTCAGAGTTAGCATCTTCAGCACGTCGTGCAAAGCTTGCGCTTTATTCTAAACCCCAATTTTCTCTTCTTTCCGTCCGCCTTGGCTGCTAATGGCCAAACCCCCATCTCTTCTCAGCCTCCTAGGAAAGCAAAACCACGGGAGCAAACTGAGACAACACTATTTGCATCTGCCTGCAGCCTCCCATGGCGCCCTGCAATTGGAGAGCGGCTGCAGAACATAGAGGTCTTTCTACAAAGCAAAGCCAGCGGAAATCACCACCAATGTTAATTCGAAACAGAATGAGATAGCCACAGTGCAGGGCCTTGAGAGAGCGCACAAAGAAGGCCTTTTCTTGTTCGCAGGGTGCTGACAGTATGGGCGAGAGTCCATCCTGTGCAGCTGATGTGAGGAATAGCACATCCTTAAATCTCAACACCTGGGCACAGCTCGGGAGACCTCGGGAGAAACTTAGAAGGAAGGTTTCTGCGAATGACACTGGGGAGATCCCGGGAGGCGTCTGCAGCTGGCTAGCTAAATAGCTGCTAAAAAAGGGTTTTTAAATGAACTTTGGGATCTCTAGAAAGGCTCATTTATCAATGTAAACAAAGTTTAGCTGTTTAATAAATCTGTTTTTCTTTCCTCCTTTTCATCAGGCGTTGCTATTACGGCTGGTGGCTTTCACAATGTGATCAGCTGCTATGTTAACAAGCACCGTGTGCCACCAGTCAGATAAAGATGAGGTGAAAAGTATTTTTATGATTATTTCTATTAAATAGTAGCTCAGTTTGGCCTATGTGCTCTTAGCATTCTTCGGTTTATTCCATTTCAGAGCTGCATCTCTTCTAGGGATGGGTAGATTGCTACGGAAAAATAAGAACTGGCCAAACCAAACCTCAGCCCAAACACTGACATCAACCCAAACATTTTTGAAGGTCAGTGTTAGTTTGGATAAGTAACCCATCTACCCAGTCATAAGTAGGGCTGGTTAGAAAATGGATTTTCCACCTTCTAAAAAATTTGGAGATTCTATCTCTGTTTGTAATCACAGTTTTGGAAAAGCTAAAATTTTGTCACTCTTTTCCGAAACCAAGACAAATCGATTTAAGTGGGCAAGTTTATTTAGCATTGTATCCCTCATTTTTAATTTGGATTTTTTGGGTAAATTTGAATATGGAGAAGAAAAAGTACCCACAAAATACAGGCAAGAGAGTGGCTGATTTAGTAAATCCACCTCCTCCAAGCCAGGTGATGTCTCTACATTTTGCATGATGGCTATAGTGTAGAGAAGAAAGGCATTTCTCAAGGTTTTGGCCACAGACTGGGACAGGATGGACCTTGCACCTCTCAATCCTATGCTTGGTTGGTTCAAGCGATCTTGCCTGAATGCAGCAGCCAGGCTAGGAAGGACTGACAGCACGGCCAAGCCTTGTGCTTGGTGTGTCACCTTTGCTATGAGACGCAGGAGGGTACCACGAGCTGGAGAAGAGGTGCATGAGAGGAGTGATGGCCAGGTGCCATCCCAACAAGCCAGGAGGGGGTATCATAACAGCTGACAACGTAAAACCCCGAAAGCAGAGCTGTAAGAGAGAACAAGGATAGCAGAGATAAGAGAAACTTTTTTTTTTTTTTTTTTAAAAAAAAAAAAGGGGAATATTTGTATGTGTAGCCCAACTTCTCAGGGAGATTCAGGTGGGCACCTTCTCCCCAGGGAGCTGCCAGGGGTCACGGCAGAACGTTGCTGAGGGAAATCCCAAATACTTTTAGCTGGAATAAGCTTGATTGTAGGATTGGTTTCGTTTCCGTGGTGTGTTTGCTATTTGAGCAAAAAAGTGATTCTGGTGAAAAAAATGCTTGTCATTTCATGTGTTTTTATGAGCGTAGTAGTTGTCATCCTAAAACACGGGACATGCTAAGGAAGGTTGACTTTTGGGTGAAAGTGAATTGTGGAAAATTTGTTAAGAAAAATATTGGCCTTTGTTTAGTATGCTTGAAGTAATAATATAAAAGCATGTTCTTCAGGAGGTCGCTTTTCACAAATTGAATAGGAGAGCAAAATAATTATGAAAGCCAATTCAGACACTTCCCTGTCTTTTTCTAAAGTGTTAAATTTTATTTTTTTTCATGAGCGTTTAATTAGATACTGAAAAAAAAAAAAAAAAAAAAAGGCAAACAAACGAGACCCCAGCAACTCAATACTGAGCTTTGTGTATAAAAGGAACTTCATGAAATGTGAATCAGGTTAAATAGTTCAATTATTGTCCATTGCTTGCATGTTTGAGAAGGAGTGCAACTGTTTGAAATTGTTTAAGTAGTTAGTAAGGTGATCGTAACATTTACCAGCAAATGACATAAATCCAGAATTAATTATAATGGCTTAAATGGTTAAAAAGAAAGGGGATCATTGGTCCCATGGTTTATTGTGAACTGTCAGGATAATGGAATTTTAATCAGTCCGTTTATTTTAGGAAGGATTAATTGCATGGCGTGATGCAGAAAATACAGTGACTAACTTTGGAAACTGAGCTGACTCTGTAATTTTATTAAAGCGGATCAGTTGTAGCATCTTAATTTCCTTAGACATGTTTATGGTGAGCCGTTTGTTTTGTCAGGATTCTTTCCTGAACGTTAGAGTTGCTGAAAATGAATGTGTTTTCTGAGAGCATCGCCTGGGCATCACTCCCCATCCCACCTGCCCTCTCCCTGGCGTGGGGTCTGAGGGGTTCATATGGAACAGCACGTCAGGGAGCAGTTCAGGGCTGGGGTATGGGCACGTATAAAGATTATCTGGAAGCTTTCACTAGAAGAAAGCAGCATACCCCAAAAGGCACTTGATTTCCCAAGATCTTCCAGAGATTTCAAAAGGTCTCTTCCTATAAGCACATTGTGATTTGGCCTGAAGTTGCACAAGCTGTGACCTCCCTGACTCACGTGTAGATAAATGATTCAAATATCGTCAAAGAAAAAAAAAAAAAAAGAAACAAAACAAAACAAAAAACAACAATCTGACAGTAAGAAAACAACTTTTTTTTTTTCTTTTCTTTGTAAAATATGGAGATTAAGACACCCAAGCAGATCCTTGAAACATCTTGCAGCTCCACTTTGGGTTTTGGCAAAATATTTTGGTCAAGGGACAAAAAAAAAAAAAAGCCAGAAAGAAAACGATTTCTCTCAAAAGTGAAAACATTTGATATTGACATTCTAAGATAGAACCCTGACAATTTATGCTACGGGAGAAGATTCACTGGAAATTTCCTGCAATATTAATGCAATTCGAACATGAAAAACTTCCAAACCAAAGAAGAAGTTTCATTTCACCTGAACATATTTTTTGCGAAGAAATTATTTGCCATTCTTAACACTGGGTTTGCAAGAGAATTGGAAACTCAAGCTCTAGCTCCAGTGTGTATCTTTTCTGATATTGCACTAGGTACAATAACAATTGTGCCCGTTGTCCCATTTGACACCCAGGTACCCTTATATTCCATGAAGACGGGGAAACTCAACTCCAGAAGTGACCCAGCCCATCCTCTACCCATCAGCCTTTCCTCAGCACCAGCTTAGAATAAATGCTTTGGTTTTTAGGTGGTTTTTTTAGGTGACTGCAGGGGATTTTTCCCATGTACATTGAGGCCTCATCTTTGGCGTTCAAAGAGCTGTGAGATGGTTTTGCTTTTGTAAAACTTTGGTAGCTTATTTGCCTCATAAAACAAAAGCTCGTACACTTTGTATTTTACTTGTACTCTGGGCGAATCCTGGGAGGCTGTGTGTGGAAATTTGGGCTGGTCGCTAATGGTTGTGTCACACCTTCACTTTGTTTTCTGTTGCTTTTCTTTTTATAATTAGAGGGAAAGGAGGTATTTTAAATTACTATCAAGACAGGCTGTCCTTTCTGAAGTTATTTGCTGTGAAGCTATTATTAGGCTGTATTCATCAGCTGGTCTAAATTAAAAATTGGTTATGTGGTGGAGTTTTACTGGTGTGCTAAAATAAAGTGACACAAAACAAGAAAGATGGAAACAAGGTTTACAAGTAGCATCACTTCTCCTTTCTTCTTCCTTTGAAGAGAACGGAAAGTGTGATGGTGTACCTGGCAAGTGTGACTACAAGAATATCTTAAAAAAATAGAGAAAAGCAAATGTTGCTGTAGTGTTCGAGCTACAGAGGAAAAATATTTCTACTGAGAGTGCAGCAGCAGTGAGCTCAGACTGGGAGACAGCCCTCGACTGGCCATCCCTACAGCCCCCAGGCTCCGGCACGGTGCTCGGGGACGGCCGGGGTGCAGTGTGGGTGCCTCTTCAGAACCTGGAATTGCTCTGTTTGAAATAAGGACAATTATTTTTCTCGAAATTGTCTGTCGTTTTCTGGTATCGGCGATAGGAATCATCTAATCGGATTTCACACGGGCACAACTGGAAATTTCTGGACGATCTGAAAAAAGCACAACTCTGTTTTCAAGAATTCGGCTGGTTTCCTCAGTTTTATTATCCATGTTTTTATAGTTGGAGAGACTGAGAAACAAAGAGGATGTGATGAGGATAAAGAAGGGAAGAAGGATGCAGGATTAAAACTCCACAACTTCTAGTTCTTCAGTAAATCCCAGTCCATGCTGCATCGTGTTGTACAGTGGTCTGTGACAGTGCTGCCTGCTATTAATATGAATAGAGCTTTGTCCCACGCATTTGGAGTTTCCTTCTCACCACAAATGTTTTGAGAAGCAATTAAGTTATTTAAAAAGCAGCCAACATGCCTACCAGTTAACAGTAGTTAACATTTAAAGTGAATAACTATAACGTGTTATTTTTTTGAAAGATCAGACCTTAATCCACGGATACTGATACTCACATAACATGAAACTATGTTTTTATTTTAATATTGCTTTTGCATTCAGAAGGTCTCTGTCCTGGCTCCAAATTAGTTAATTTGCAGTTTTTAAAAGTGAGAGAGAAGGAGACACAACTGAAATCTGATCTGAATTTAAAGATTATCTTTATATACTTGAAATTTCACTGCAATCATGTATGAAGTGGTAAAAGCAGAACCAATAACTACTATCAGCATCATTTTTGTTCTTGTGAACAGTGATTTCTTAACACATCCACATATTTCTCACATGCATATGCATATACACACATAGATATTTGCATTCGAGGATTTAAACTCTCATAATCTTCGGTATCTGTCTCTGACTTGGAAGGCTCTGG
Source organism: Athene noctua (assembly GCF_965140245.1). NCBI lineage: Eukaryota > Metazoa > Chordata > Aves > Strigiformes > Strigidae > Athene > Athene noctua. Next base: position 12,661,966 of record NC_134054.1, read on the forward strand.
ATGATCTTGTTGCCACGGTCACCGTACTTGCTTTCTCTCTGGTATCCTGTGCCTTCTCACGGACTGCTGGCCACTGCCGAGACCTGGCTCTGGGAAGGGGGATGTTGTTCTGATCCAGCCTGGGAATTTCTGTCATCTTCATCAGAATTAGTTGCAATTAAATTCACCTTTGCAATAGAGTTAGTAGGAGCCTGTTTGTCATGCTTCCCAAGAAATAAGGCAGATGATTGAAATCAATATTCATGAGTTAGTTTAAAAAAAAAAAAAAATTCTCTTTGATTTTTTAAAATGTAGCTATTTAGTAAGACATCATCCATTGTTTTTGCCAGAGGAACAAACTCAGAACGCTTGTGCAGAGCTTGTGCAGAGCGTATAGCCACTGCCACATTTGTCACAAAAGCCAGAGAAAACAGAGCTACAGGGAGCTGGGGCAGTAGGCTGACATTTTCTTCTCTCTCTCTCTCTCTTTTTAAAATAAAATTATTTGTTTAGTTTGAAAGACAATACCCGGCTGGGCTACAGGGAGTGCGCTCAGTGAGCTAATGCAGGCAGCTGGCATAACCACAATGAGCGGAGCTGCACCCTTCCAAGAGGAAAAAAGGCTCAGATGACAATATAAGTTACTCAAAACAAATAGCGATGAAATGGAGTGGAAGAGAGTTCTCCACTTGAATTACTATAATGTTCCATTTATAGTTTCAGGCTTCTCATAGACTGTGATTATAAAATGTTGGCTGGCATCTACAAAAAGGAAAGAAAATATTCTCCTGGAGGTAAAGAATCAAGATTATCAAGTGGATTTTTATTTGATATCAATAATAAATCACTACTGGGCTAATTTTGTTGTAGCCAGAATGTAAAATATACCCATTAGCAGGGTTGTAGGATGTGCTAAACTTAGACTGCAAGCTCACTTTTCTGTACAGCACCTTACACCACCAGGTCCATGCTTGGGATGATCTTTTGGGGGCTCTTTAGTCAATGATAGTGTTTGACATTGGTTTGGATTAAAAACCACATGTTGCTTTAGACCAGAAAATAGGAGCATTTTTTTTAATATTAAGGTGATGAAATGGGGCATTTTGACACTTCTGAAATACTGCATCACCTCAGACATGCTTTGAATGAGGAACCTTGCTGCAAAAAAACTCCTGCAAATAGGTCAGACCTCAAAAAAATGGTATTTTCCCATTGAGAAACACTTTTTTTTTTTTGACTGTCCTTAGTTTTGATCTGTTCTGCCTCGGGGGGGTCCTCAGCAAGCCCCTGCGCTGCCAAGCCCTGTCCTCTGGGCCGCTGTACAGGATGGTGTAAGGAGGCACAGAGCTCCTGGGGTGATTATTTTTTCAACGAGAGAAAACACTTGAAAGGTAAATGTTTGAAAGCAGTAGTCATCTGAAGAGAAATGACAAAGTGGTTGCTTTGGTTAAAAACAAAACAAAACACAACTGCCACATTTTTTATTTTTGTCAGAAATGGTGTCCAAGGGGGAGAAGTGAATTGTGTGGAAGGAAAAAGAAAATAGAAATCAAAGACAAGGAGAAAAAGAAGGATAAGAAATCATCTGAGGATAGATGATAATAAATGAGTAGGAAGGCCGCTCTGTCACGAAGAGCTGCTTTAATGTGCTCTCTTCCTGCCTCTGTATATAAAAGCTTTTTTTGTCGGACATGCCCGACTAAAATCACATGGAAATATCCTTAGCAGCATTTCACAGGACTAGCACTGATTTCCATCATGCAAGAACCCGACCCAAAAGCCATGTCCTGCCCCATCCTCCCATGTCTGGGGGCATCGGTGCAGCCCTGGTTCCTCCACCTGCAGCCTCCACTGGGCACTGGAAAGGTGCCATGAAGCTTCTAAAACTCCATGATTGTGTCTGAGGGACTGGAAAAAAGGAGAAAAAAAAAAAAAAAAAGGGTGATGATGGATGGAGGTGGGCAGAGAGGCCAGCATGAGCCTTGCTGGTCTCCCAGTTCTCTGGGGAGGTGGATCCAGGGTGTGCTGGGAAGAGGGGTGAGGAATTGAGGAACTGGGAGCTGACGCCGTATTTTATCCTTCCCCGTGTCCCTAGAGGGCCACCTCAGACCATAAACTGGGCCATCTCCAGCTGCGTCCTGGCTGCTGAGGGCCACATTATTCTCCCTCAGCATGGCCCAAGACAAGGACCAGGAGGTGATGAAAGCAGCCTTCCCTTCTCCTTCCACCCTACGGGAGGGGCTGACAGTGTGTTACTGACCCTGTCTACCCGGGGTTTTACTGTTCATTACCCCAAGAAAATCCATCCCACCAGTGTACATTCATCATGTGAATGCACATGGCCCTGGTGTGATGTTCACGGAGACTCAACAAAAACCCCTCCGTCCATCGTGATGGATTTCAGATCTGAGTCTTTTATGGGGAACAGGGAGCACAGGAGCACACGCAGTGCAGCTTCACCCTGCTCTTGCATGGAGTGGAGAGCAAGAGAGGAGAGAAGGGAGAAAAAACCAAATTTGCCACCAGCTTTTTTGATAATGTTTACTCAAAGTCTGCAAACCGGTTAGAGGGAGAGAACCATTTGAAACACCAGAAATATCCCCAACCGCTTGGTTTGGGTGCTGGGAGGGTTGTCCCCCAAGCTCGGTAGCAATTGGAAATGATGCATCCCCCTTCCTGCACCATAATCAGCAGTTAATCTCTGCCAGATAAATAGCTTCTCAGATGGGAAATCCGACATTAACAGAAGAGAAGTACACAGATGATATATATGGAAGCTACGCTCAGTGGCTGATGTCTGGTGGGCGCCGTCCCTTTCCCCGCTCGGAGGACGGGGTCCTTGGCAGCACTGCCAGCCCCACGGACCCCAGCAGTGCCCAGGAGGGGCTGAGTTTTCCTCCCCACGTGCAATCTGTGGTTTTCTCTCCTTGGCCATGTTCCCCACAGTGCTTGCAGTTACCTGCGGAAACCGAAAAGCACCGGTCTACGCAGGCGGCTGTCTCCATAGTCCCTGTGTAGACAAGCGGAGCCAGAGGGCTGATCCCCCGGCCCCAGCACACAGCCTTCCTTTCAGCACCTTCCCCTTACACAAAGACTAACTTATCCCACCTTTTTTTTTTTTTTTTTTTTTTTTTCCCTCTCTCTCCCTCTGTCTCTGCTCCCCGTAGCCCTCGCAATGAAAAGCTCTCCACGCGCAGGCTAATAAAAAGTCCTGTGCCACCTCCTCTCCCCCTCCCTTCCCATCCAGAACAGGGCTGCCAAAAAGGAAAAAAAAAAAAAAAAAGTAAAAAAAAAAGAGAGAGTGAAGGCTGGGGCTGGTGGGGAGTTAAACCTGGAACTCATTTAGCAAAAGGGACTTTAGTTAACAAGAAAGTTACCCATCATGAACTGCCGGTAACACCTCGAGTGATCCTAAATCCATTACCCAGAGACTTAGCCCTGGCTGAGTTTGATTTTATGAACTGTGAGGCTGCTATGTTGAAAGTCTGCAAATTGGACATAAATTGGGCTGCAGAAGGCTGGGGAACTGAAAGGGTTGGGGTTTTTTCTTACTCTGGTGACGTAACAGGCTGTGGCCACGGACCCGCACGCTCCGGTGAAGAAGCTGTTGATGAGACTCTCTCAGAGACAGCGGCTGGGCACGGAGCGAAAACTCAAGAGACCTCAAGCCGGTGATTTTTGGCTCTGCTGCTGCCTCCCCTGTGTGAGGATGGGCAAGTTGCTGCACTTGCTGTGCCTCAAATCCTCCCCTTGTATCTCTTGTGAACTTTCACACTCCTTGTTCACGTGCTGTTTTCATCACCTCGCTTACTTTTGCTTTCATTGTAGTTTAGGCCCCAAAATACTGTGATACAGATCAAAGTCCAGTAAAAGAAACCTGATTTGGTGAAATACCGAAAGCCGCGCCGTGCGTTCCCAGAACTGAGCACAAAGATGCTGCTCCACGGTAACAGCAGAACGACAGGGTTGGTGCCTTGATGGGATGCTGCCGCTTTTGCTGCTCTGTCTGAAATTAAGGGCGGCTTGGCACGAGGCATTGCGGCAAGCACGGCCTCAGGACATCGTGTTTTCTCATGTGTCATCCCAGTCTCAGGTAACTCACACAACTTTCAAAATAGGGAAGTTGCAAACTAAGTCTTGGGTCATTTTACACAAAACCAGAAGAGGAGGTGGGGTACCACAAGGCACATCAGAGGCAGGTGAATTTTGGTGGGAAAGAGGGCAATTCAGGCAATTAGAAGCACAGGCAAGAGACAGGGCCCTCCTGATGTTGCCACACTTTGTACCACCCGTGTTATTCCTGAAATTGAGCCTTTTGATGGGTTTTTTTGGTTCGTTATTTTGTTATTGTAGAGAACCCTTGAGTTATATGCATGAATTGTGTTTACTGGCGGTGGTGGTTTGTAATTTAGGTGGCCTAAGGAAAACCAAGATGTCCTTAGAAGCAAAATTTGGATCTAACTTGAAGAGGCCTGTTCCCAAGCAGAATTCCTGTTGCCATCACATTCCAAAGGATGATGTCCCGGCTGCAGCAGGGGGCAAATTGGGTCTAATGCTTGCCCCGGTAACTCGGGAAGCCAGTGGGCACCAAACGCGCTCCTCTGCTGTTCCCAGCGCCCAGACTGCTGCTGCCTTCTCATTTGCCTTCTGCTGGTTTTAGCTTGAAAAGAATTTACCCTTAGGTAATAGATGCAAAGATCATCAGCTTCTATTAACTCTGGCAGAAGAAATATTTTTTACACATAAAGTTGTATGAAAATTTGATTTTTCAGCTCAATGGCTGAACTAATTGTTTTTGGGTTTTTTTTTGTTATTATTATGACTTGGATTGGACTGAAGCGGATGCATTTGGATTCCTTAGTGAGGTAGAAAATAGAAACAGGAGTCAGAAAAAAATCCTTTCTTTTTCTCTGATTTAACCTTTCTTTCAACCGTTGATGTTTTAAAATGTAGGCAAATTTTGAAAGTTTTTTAACAATGAAAAATCAAGGTGCTTTCTTTTCAAAAACCATTCTATTAAAGAAAAATCACTGCAAAACTGCAATTTTCAATCGAATAAACTGTTTCTTGAACCCATTTCAGCATTCAGCCTTCAGGATAATTGAGTTTGCAAAAGCCATAAAATAATTTGTGTTCTTTCTAACTTCGAACTATTTTTTATCCTTAAATTAAGCATGTATCCAGCTGCCTTTCTGTATGGAGGAAGCACACCACCGCATCTCAGCACAGACCTCTAAAAATTTGATTTAAAAGATTAGTTAATAAAGTTCTGCAAGATACCTTTCCCTCTCTTAAGTCATCAAGTGCCGGTCGGTACCAATTTTGGGCAGTCCTTTGACCTGACACAGCGCAGCACAGCACCTTCTCTGTTATTTGATAAGTAAAGGTAACGCTGTGAAACACGTGGCTAATTTTACCAGCAAGGTGGCAACAATTCAATATGTGATATGTGAGGGCAAAGCACAGGCAGTTCATTTGGGTAATTTCTTAGCCTTCTGGCTTCTGCAATGTTTCTTTAGGGGGCACTGAATATGAGTGATTGAGTGAGAGAGAGTACGACAGAATTAGCACACACTGGATCTTTTGACCAAGGGGAAAAAAAAAAAAAAAAAAACCAAAACAAAACAAAACAGTCTAATGTTGGTCTAGGGGCACGTTCCCTTAGGATTTGGGAAAGAAAAACACCAAACCACGTTAGTTTGGTGCACCTCGAGCAGAGCAGCGCATTCAATTAAAATCCATTTCAACAAAATAAAAAGACACTTAATCTTGGATCAAAAATAACTACAAAATAGCAGGCAGCACCACCCAGCCGGAGCTGCAGTGGCATTTCCAAGGCAAATTCAACTTGCTGATACTGTACCATGAAATACGCTTCTGAGAAATTGCTGGCAATTCCCTCTTGGAGTTTCCAGTGCTGCCTCTGAAAGGCTTTTCTCAACAAAAGCACACAGGTACCTCCTCAGAGTCACCCCATGGTGCCACGGGGGAACTTTCCAGTCAGTTTGTGCGCAGGGCGTGCTCATGTTTGCCATATAACCTAAACACAGGTAAAATTGCTCTGCTCTTTTACTATTTTCCCCTTTTCTTTCCTTCTCCTTTCTTTTATTTATTAATTCTTGTTTCTGAATCAACGTGTTCCACTGTCTCTATGGAAAAGTCCTCTTTTTTTCTCTAACATAAAGAGTACAAGGAGAACCGTTACCTAATTTTAACACCAAAGTCTTGCAGAATGTTTCTCTTACAAACCTTCACGTGCCTTAACGCGATCTGGACGTTGTGCTGGAAAAATTAAAGCCCTGATTTTCAGCTCATCCCTTTCCTTTGCACCTGCCCTTCTGCAGGCTCATGCAGCATTATCTAAGATATCCAAGTGATATCTAATTAATAAGTGTCCCTCAAGGAGGCACTTTTCCAAGGCTATGCTTTCCCTGGGCACATCCCCACCACCCTTGGAGAGGCTCACTTGGGTCTCAGCAGTGACCTCCAAGACCTCCCTTCTCCATCACCTTCCTGGACGACGTGGTCTCCATGCCCTTGACTTGAGGTGGTCACGTTGCCCCGGCGTCTTTCATCCCCAACAGGCCCACATGGACCCCCCTGGCACCTGGCAGACGAAGGAACCTCCGGGATCGTCAGATGGTAGGGTTAGTTAGACCCAAACACGGTACTTCTTGAGTTGCAACTCTGGATTTAGTCCACAGAGGTCCTCTCTGAGCTGCTAAACCCTTCACTGAATCCATCCCAACATGTTTTCATTATTATGCTCAGTACAGCCTGTGGGCTTTTAGGGCTTAACTTCCAGAAAAGCTTGAGCATCCATGGTTCCTGCTTACCTTAGTTTGAAGCCACACAAATCATCTGTAAATGTGGCCCTAGCACCAGCTCCAGTGATCTCCGGAGCGTGTGCTGGAGCTCAGAGGACCAGAACGGCTGTGATGCAGCCTCACTGCTCAGAGCTGTGTACTTTTATTTTAACGAGGGTGAACCGTGCTCCAGCTCCACAGCCAGGGTCCTCCTCGCATGCAAGCTCCAGTTCCTGACTCACTACCAGGAAGGCATAAAAAAGCATTTAAAGATAAATTATTCTTGCCGAGCAACAATAGAAATAGTTAATCTCTTATATGCAAACCTTTAATGACTTGGGGGACTTATGAAACCATCGGAGCCTGTTTAATGAGTGCCTGTTCTGGCCCACACTTTTGGAAGCTTAAATCTTTAATAGAGCAGAAAAGAAATTCACAACAATTGGGGGGTGTGGGGGGGAGTGTGCTGTACTAAAATTTATGGAGCTGTTTGGTTTCCAGGACTCCTGTTCCTGCTGGGCAATGCTCTGATGATGTATTACGGTAACATGTCATCAGGGCAATGGAGCTTCATGATGCATTACAGGAATAAGTCGTTTGTAATACATCATCGGAGCAGCTGCTGCCCCAGATTGGGACTCTCAAACAAAAATTAGGCAAGCAATTCAATGTGCACCAAAGATGCTTTCTTCTTTTCTCTCTTTCCTTCCCTTTCTCCAGGTCCTTCTCTCTCCTTCGTGCTCCCAATCTCACCCTGCCAATAGCAATTGGCTGGTAATTTATTCATTCTGGCTCTCCCATGAAAATTCCTTTCTGGTGGAACCAATTGAGCACAATGCTCCTCACCCCAGGAACGCGCTGCGAGGAAGATGAGGATGACTGTAATGAATTAGATGTGTAATCCCTTCAGAGTGGTAGCCCAGGTCTGACAGTGACTGGCACCAGATGTTTAAGGGGAGACAGCTCACAGCAGCAAGTCGTAGGGTGTAGGGCAATGTAGGTCCTATTTTGCTGTTACTAATTAAGAGTTAATAGTTAAGCCCCCCCTTAGCTGTGCCCTGGTTTTAGTTCTCATATTTTTGTTCTGTTAATGGCATTAACACTTCTCGCTAATCCATAAATACCCAAAATAACTTATAAAACGGGGGTGAACTCTCAGCTAATGTAATGACCGATCTCAGGAGTCTTTAGCAAAAGGCGCCATCACCTTTCTCGCCTTGACTCGAAAGCTGAACAGGTTCTGGTGGCAGAGCACGGGTTAGGAAGCGAGTTCCTGGAAGTGTCCAGGATGCAGGGCAGCCTGGTGGCACCCCGAGCCCTGGAATCTCGCAGTTCCCATTCCAAGCTTTTCCTGTCTATTGTGTGCTTGACTTGGTCTTTTACACATGTGGCAAACAGACCTCTGGAAACATCAAATACACTGAAAACACCCCCTTTTTTTTTTTTTTTTTTTCAGCCTTGAAAACTCATTTTGCTCTGTTCCTCTTCTGCTGTTTTCTTTAGAGGGGGCCCAGGTGAAATGTTTCAGACCTGACTCTCACTGTTTCCTAAGCTTGAAGGTACTTGCACTTGGCAACGCAGCCAGGGCGACGTTTCAGTACATAACAGAGAGAAAGAACAATTGGGACCAGATGTAGCCCCTGATAGGGTGCCTGGGTATTGCAGTAGGATTAGGACTTTGCTCTAGAGCTATCTGCTCTTCTCTTCAGTGGAGGTTGGCTCAGGAGATAATATAATGTTCAGTGAGGAACCACTGGATATACTGTTCATATGCACACACTGCAGAGTTTGTTGTGTTTCAAGGGATTGTTTTTATTTTTTTTTTTTAATTTTTTTTTTTTTTAGTACTCCTTTAGCGTCTAATGCCCTGCACTTATTAAATCACGCAGCACAGCAGAAAGAAAAGAGAGGAAAATCACATCCATGGCTTGTTACAATGCATGAGGCATAACCAAGTGCTTCAAATCCCTGAGGGGATTACTTCGAAATCACCAGGCCACCTGGAGTTTCATTATGGCTCTTACAAACAGGCTTTTAGCAAGAAGGATGAGGTGGGGGGAGAAGGGGTCTTCTATTTAAGCACTGAAAAGAGATAAAGTTCAGAGAGCCGAACAATGGCTTCCAATGGGCTCAGCCGAGTCAGCTGAGAGCAGGGACTGGAAAGGATTAATCAGAGTGAAAAATGTCAGCTTACAACAAAATCTTTAGCAAAGTGTCCAAGCCACAGAGCTCAGCGGAGACCAGAGTTAGTCATTCTCTAATCACGTACGACTTTTTCCCTTGCTTAGTCTGTGAGTCAAGAGTTTGTGTTTGAATCCAAGTCATCTTTGCTATATCTGTGTCACAAGTTGTTCCTCAGCCCTCAAGTCCCATCTGTCAGAGAGCCCCCCTCTTGCTCCCATGGATTTCTTGGCCCATTGGTTACCCCAGGCATCCTCCTCTGTCACATCTTGTGCTTTTGGTTCATTACGTAGCACATATGTCTACAGAGGCATATTGGATCGTTGGAGCAGTCTTAATTAGGATGGAGGAGTATGTTGCTTTAGTCTTTATGAATACATGCAAAAGTTCCCTGCAAACTCTAGGTGGTAAATTATAACCAAGGCGCAGTGTTGGGAAGCTGGCCCTGCTCACTTGACGGAAAGGCACTGTTCAGCACAGAGCACCGAGGGACACGAGCACTCTAGATTTTTTGGACTGATGCAAAGCGAAAAGTTTGGTCAATCATGGACAGAATTTGCTTTAACATACCGTCCTGCTGCAATTTCTTTTATTCCAGAAACAACCACAATCCATGCGGTGAACAAGAACCCGGTTCTTCTTTATGATCTAAAAATAGAGAAAGAAAACACAACGGTCTTTGTTCAGAACAAAATTTTCATTCCAAATGTAAGACAGTAACCGAGGACAGGACGGCGAGGTGCAGGCAGGAGCGGGGCAGATAGCTCACTGTGGCAGCAGGGTCACTGCTCCTCTCCCAGTGGTACTTGACATTTGCATTATGGTTTATACATTCGTAAGACGTCACTGCGGTAATACGCACAATATCCTTAATTCTGAGCCTGTTCTTTATGTCCTGAAGTTTTCTGCGACTCTTCCCCGAGTTCCATAAAATACTTTTGTCTGAAAGCAAAAACCTACACAAATCTTTGGTGTAGATCAAAACCAGTCCTTGTTCTAGTCAAAGATTTCTTTTCATTAACAATGGGATGATCCCACTGTTATCCACGTGCTTGGTCCTGCTTTTACCTAGAGAAGAATTAAATTCCACGCTTTTTCCTTAAAAGCTCAGTTAAGAATGGGACACAAAAAGCCTGCTGAACAAACAGCAGCGCGGCCCTTTCACTGGCAAGGAGCCGGAGAACTTTCTACCCACAGCTCTTGGGGACCTGTTTTTCAAACTAGTGTATGTGACGGGTGTTCAGAAGGAACTTTTGCAGCTCTGCTGTCCTGTGCAGCAGGGAGCCGAGGTTCCTGTAGCTGAGGAATGAGAAAGTCACTACAGAATGCTTTCTAGGCTTGTTTTCAGTGATATACTGAGCTACGAAAAGGGAGATTTGGAGTCCCTAATTCATTTTTACTCCATTCAATGTGTAGAGGACTCCATGAAATGTGTAGGGAACTCTTGTTAAATATGTAGGAGTTTGGGCAATCAGATATTTCAGGTTTTGATTTCATACCTCGAGGCAGCTATCACTGTGATTGCAGTCTGGTGGATTTGTGCAACATCTACAATTAGGCATGAAAACGTAGCTGGTCACCTGCACACAATTGCCGTGATTGCACATGAAATTATGGTCATTAAGGAAGATATCTTAACTTCTCTCAAGTTGGCAGGATTTCTGTGCTCCGCTTACAGAGGCCCAGGATTTCAAGAATGCCATGGTGAAAGTTGTAGGGTTTTTTTCTGTAAGAGGTCTTCCCAAAATTAAATATCCTGAATTCACAGCTGGATATCAGGTATTTTAGTCTGGGACCTCAAAAGTGCATCAATTGTTCAAGTGATGTAAATCTATGCAAAGTAATTTTTTTTTTTAAGAGACATCCTCTGTACTTCTCCAGGTAGATGCATGCGGAGGGGCTTTTTTATTTCTTAAAGTGGGGGGGAGTGTTTCTTAAACTTAGGGAAGTGAGTAGAGTTGAGGCTGTTTAGAGCACTGCGGGTGAACAGAGCTGTTAGTAGTACAGGCACCCACGTACATAGATGACAAAAGTTGAGGGCTGGTTAGATCTGAATGACAACCAGCGGTTTTGACTGGATCTTCTGGCCCTTTGAAACAATTTTGCCATCTTTAAAAATCTGTTTTATTCATGCCTCAAAAATTTCTAACATACATCTTTAGAGGAGAAAGCAAATATATGAAACCTCTTCACCCTTGAACCCCTCCAGTGCCTCTCCACTCATTACTCTCTCACATAAACACATAATCCAAGGACTCTTGGAAGAACATAAGGTACTTTTTTGTAATATTTTGCAAAATTGCAATAAAGAATCAGCAGGTAAAATCTTCTGGCCTACATTAAGAAAACAAATAACTGGCTACAAGGATTGTCTTGAACGTCACTTTCGATTAGAGTTAATCCTAGGTGGTGAAAGAATGGATGACGCATCTGTAAGATATGCTGGCACTGTTCTCAGGCTTTGCAAGAATAATTCAGGGTTTCCAGTTTAGGAGTTTCTCTGCAGGACTCTATTATATATTAGACTTATGACTTATGAACGTATATAGTACCTCTTATGTACTCTCTTAAATAATCTGTGACTTTTACTAACTGTTTCCTTGCAGACCAGACAACAAAACCTAAAAGGATAAAAGGGAATGCGTGTGAGATCTTCAGCTAGCATATGACAGCAGGATTATGTGGGTGAAATAATGTACAGAAGTGGAGGATCTAGAGCTGGAGATCGCAGTTCTTCTGTCTGTGGATTGACTGTTCATAACCATTGAGGATTTTTATCCCCCTGCACTGTTAGTAGCATTGGTCGAAGTGGGGATTCCTGAACGCTGCCCTGGGAGGGCTGGAGTCCTGTTATGCCTCTAATCTGCAACATTTCACCTCCTTGGAAATGAGTGTCAGAAGTGTGAAACAGCACATACTAGTCCATGCTGACTAATTACTATTACACAGACAGAGGGCTGAGGCCACGCAGAAGTTTAGGAATTCAGATTCAGGGAACCCTAAGTGGACTAGAGTATCCTTTTTTTTTTTTTCTCCATCTCAACCTTTATCATGTTATTGAGGATAAAAAGTGTGCCATCAAATTCCTTTACTGGGGTACTGGAATTCAAATCCCTCGTCACAAGCTTTCAACTGGGTGCCAATTTCAAACCGTTAGAAAAAAAAACAAAAAACAAAAACAAACAAAAAAACCAACCAAAAAACCAAAACAACAAACTAACCTAAAAATCTACTTACGCATTTGTTCTGTCACTCAGTTAAAAAAGAACAGCTGAACAAATTATCAACATTTTGTGAGGATTAGGAAAATTGATACAGGCTGACTCACTGCATGCCTATATAACCCGAAGTAATGTTAAAACCCAGGAAATGAGACTGGGACTGGAAAGGCTGAGAGAATTATTGTATTATTGTAGCATCCTATAATGCCAGGTTGTTGGGCTCAGTTTTCCATTGCCTACTTACACCCTTGCAAATGTTGGAATATTCTTGCTCCATCCCGATCACCATTTAGTCTTGTGATTCATTGACGTTTCCTTCCAAGAGCTTTGTCACTTTACGAAAGCACAACTTTCATGAAATAATTAATTCAACTTAAACTGCATGTGCTAAATATCAGAAATTGATTAAAAATTAAACCAGCGTTACAGACTGAGTGTTTTTAGACTATATTTAATAGAAAGTGATGGATAATAAGATCTTTTAGCCCTGTCGGAAAATGTAGGAGCTAGTAAATGTGACCTTTACATTGAAGAACTTCAAGGAGGGGGGGAAAAAAAAAATCCAAAATACGTGCAAAACTATATATTCAACACTAAGGAAGGAGCAGGTATTTTCTGTATATTTATATTTGAAGGAAAGAAAAGGCATGCATTCCCAGCTTGTGTTAACTTGTAGTGTTTGAAGGAAATGGCGTTTATATCTGTATCTTGTTCCATGTGAGGAATTCTGGCCCGGAATTTTCTTTTTGTCTTTGTTTCTACTACTCTGTACACATGCCTATAGTAGAAGAGATAGAGCAGCCTTCAGCAAGCTTCGTCCTGGTAACAGGGTTGTTATAATCAGTACAGCCCAAGCTCTGGAAAAGTCTCCCCTCAATGCCAGTTGTCAGTATTAGAGACGTTATTACAATTAGAGAGGAATCTGACCTGCAGAGGCCACTTTGGAGGCCGTGAATTCTGCCGGCTGTTTTCACATCTGGGATTTTTGACCCAGCTCACTAAAACCTTGGCCTGCCTTATCCCCGTCAGTGGAAGGAGCAGACTCCGCATCCCTCTTGCCCCGTTCCCTGAGGCCAGGACTTTCATTCTACCCCAGTGCTGGGTGAATAATCGATAAAACCGTGCCACATCTTGCTGGGACGGAGGAAGCATGGCGCAGCCAGCCTGCAATCAGCTGTTTCCCCGGCTTTGATCCTCCGCAGGGACCCTGGGCAGCCCCCAGACCCCGCACCAGCGGCTCCCCCAAGCCCTTTGTGGGCCATTGTGCATGGGCAAGGGATCACCTGTCAAAGTGAATGGCTGCAACCTTTCCCTGACCATGGGAGGCCTTTTGATGCAGCGGGTGTTGATAATTAGGGCCTAATTGAGTGATTAACAGCCCCAGCAGCTCATGTCTTTAAGGGTATGAGGAGCATGGGCAGCGTTTCCCGCAGGTCCCAGCCTCTGAAGATGCGTTTTTCCAGCCTTGTCTTCCCCAAGCCCTCCCTGCAGGATCCTTGGCCGTGGCTCCAGGTTGGGCTCCTTCTCAGATCAGGCTGTACACGATCTTCATCAGAAATGTGCAGAGCCAGCAAAATCATAGAAGGTGATTACATTTTCTCACGAGTGCTATAATCACTTTCTCTAAAACTGTTGCAGGAATAGGCTCCCATTTGCCAAGACACATGGTCTCTGCAGGCAATGAAAATCTGTCTAGATATACTGAACTTAATTAACTGAGTTTGAAGAGCCTATTAAGGCAATATTAAAAGAAGCCTATCTCAGCAGGCCCTCACAGTGGGGAGACGCAGCAGAGCTTTCAATTTAAGACTTATTGCAAAGATATCCTGCTGCCCAGCTCCGTGGTCTGCCTGGGAGCCATTTAATAGATGGCTTGGGAGCAGGGTAAAAGGGCTTACAAAGTGAGCTGGGTAAGTGGTGGGTATATCAAAGGAAATCAACCTGTAATATATTATATGCTCACTTTGTGGATGGGGGAAAAAAGTTTTATAAACGGGGAGGTTATTCAGCAGTGAATGAAACAAGTGACAGCATGGACATGTTTAAAAATTTTAAAGTAGGACTTAAGGAATCCAAAGATAAGCTTTTCCTGAGGAACTCTGGCATGCTGCAGTGCAGTAGGAGTAAGTAGCTTCTTGCTAAAACATGCAAACTTCTCACATAAAATCAAAGAAATGCTTCCTGTGTCTCCTACTTTCCTCTTCTCTTTGTCCCTCATACATATGCTAGTGACTAGTTTTGGATCCCTCTGTACTTCTCCGGATAAATAAGTGTTGTCACCAGTTTGAACATAGTGGATTATGTTCCTGGCTATAGGAGAATAAAACAAAGGTAGAAAGTTGTGTATTGCCTGACTGATGAATAAGGATCTCTGTCTTGCAGATGGAGGTTCCCTAAAGCCACTATTTATTATAAGCTGTTGAATTGCGAAATTACACTTAAAAAAAAAAAAAAAAAAAAAGTGTTGATTTTGCCTTACTCGGTACAACCTCCAAAAGGAATGGTATGAAAAATGTAATAACATTGCTAACAATAATTCCCATTTTTTTTTATAGAAGGTTTTCTCAATTTAGAGGGCTGCCCAACTGGTACGTGCAACACTGTGAAGCCAGTATTTGCATTAAATTGAATGGTACGGAGGTGAAGTCAATGAGGGTTAAAACCTTTAGACCCAGGGGAATGCTGCTGGCCCAGCTCTTGACATCAGTGGACTATATTCAAGAGTTTATTGAGATGGGAAGCTCAGTTTTAGTTCTGATAGTTGCAGAAAGAAGCTTGAGGATATGACCTGAATTGACTCAGTTAATAAGGGTCTGGGTGGAGGGGAAGCTCCGCATTATTATGAGATAAAATCTCAGGGTTTGTAACTGAAACAAATGGTCTGTTTAGGGGAGTTGATGTGGTAATGGAGATCTCTGTCTCCACCTGGGGATGAATAGTCCTACCCATCCAAGTAGGTGGATGCTTAAGGTTTGAGTTGATGTTCTCTAGAGCATCTGCCACCAGACTGCTCAGGACATGTACTGAGCCCGAGAGATGTGGCTCGTCTCACTGCACAGACTTGCAAGACTTCATAGTCTTGTATGCCTATGGAGACCCTGTAAGAAAAGTCTAGGACGTGCTATTCTCCTTAGAAACTTGTAAAACTAATTCCTCTAATTCATTTAAGTCATCTTTGGATGGGAGTAATGAACGGCAACTTCTGCTTCAGCCCCAGCAGCCGCTACAGCTCCTCTGTTTTTGCTGGAGCAGCAGCTGCCTGGGCACAAGGGAATAACTGCCCCCATTTGCCCTGCAAATAAGAGGGAAGAAATTCAGCTTCCCAGATTAGATTTCTTAGGCTGACAAATTATCTTTTTATGCTGCATGAGAGGAAAATAAAAAGGCAGTCTTCTCCATGTGCCAAACTCTACCACCTTTGCTTACGATGCATTTAAGAAGCCCAAGTGAATGGGGCTTCCTCGGGGAAAGCTGTGGTGGGAGCAACGTGAGCAAAAGCTGCCCAGGCCAGGTCAGTGGAGAGCAAAGGCTTCCAGAGTGCCCTAACTCTTATATTCCCCATTAGAACAAAACCAAAATTATTATTTGCATGAATAATGTACCGTGCATGTGTTTACACTGCAGTTGTTCCTAATGTTTTATTTTTATACCAAATAACAAGGGGCTGTAAAGCCCAGAATCCTTCGCGAGTTTATTGCAGTAGCTGAATTAAAAATAGAAGATCCTACTGAAGAATGTCTGTTCAGTGCAGCCGAAGCATAATTGTGTGTGGCTTCAGTTTGTTTGGCATAGGAAAACCTGGTGTAACTTGAGAATTCATTACGAGAAAAGTACAGGACTCCTGCCATCTTCTAATGGCCTTCTTAGAGCTTTAAATGCAAAATTTACAAGAAAAGTCTTAAACAAATGACAGGAAAATCTGAGAAGATAACAAAACTGGACAGGGAAATTAAGAGGAGCCTTGGGTTCTCTAATCCGCAGTGATTAATATCTTTTAGTTTCATGATCCTTGGTTTCCACTGGAATTGATAAACTACCAAATGTGCCTTCTCTGTTTTAAATCAATAAAAAAAACCTTAGTTGGCCTTGCTGGCCTATCTGTCATTTTGTTTCTAGCGGAAGGTTAGACATAATACTTATTAGCTGCAACAGTAAGATAGTCTATTTTTTCCAGTTGTATTTGAATTTCTTTTTTATTTTAGTCCCGTTATGCCCAGAAGAAGATGGTGTGACCAGCATTTGAGATGCTAATCACTGTCAGCATGTTGCCAAAGCCAAGAGGTTTAATGATGTCTTGCCAAACTTGTAAGAATATCCACCCCTTAAGTCTCAGTTGTCTTTAAGGTACCTCAGGGCCGGCACCACAAATTAGTTGCTGCTTTAGAAACTCTGGGCTGTCTGCTGGAGTTCGGGCAGTTTGTCTAAACCACGCAGGCTTGTGGAGGGGGATGCGTGTTGCTGGGTTCATTTTTTGGAGATGTGGAAACAGCCGTGGAGAAGGGGGAGTCCTCTGCAGCTGGGGACTCACCTCTTCCAGGCACAAGCCCGCTGATGAAGATGCCTCTAGGCTGGCCCTCGCCTTCCCCAGCACAACTGCTTGTGTGAGCGCTCCCCAGCCTCTCCCAGCAAAAACACCACTGAAAATATCTGTGAAAGACGGGTATATTTCTATGAGCAGTTTGGGGGGAAAAAAAATTGGTTACTGTTGGCAGGGGAGGGAGGCAGCTGGGGGAAATAATCCATCCTCCTGGTACATGGGGATCTGGAAGAGGATGTCTGTCTGCAGCCATCGTCTGTGGGGACCAGCCGCAGGACCACAAGGCAAACCTGCCCCCTCCTTCATCATCTGCAGTGTGTGCTGTGCAGGCAAGAGGTTCAGAAATGAAATTACAGTTCGCATAAAATATTTCTGCATATTGCAGAAACGAAATAGGTTTTTCGTAAAAGCGAGGCTTGCCCTCTCAGTCTCAAAGGATCCTAACCCTGTGTATTTAAAATGAAGTGCATAACGAATTTGTCACATTTCTGAGATTCAAAATGAAATTTTGTCACATTTTTGTCGCACTTTTGATATTCAATACCAACTCTGGCTCTTAGAGCTGGAGGATACATAAGGAGATGTGGTAGGAAGTGTAGGGGTGGGTCACCCCTGGAAGGGAAGGGGTTAAGCCAAGGTCAAAGTCACTTGCAGGTGTTTAGTTAACACCTGCCTCCTAAACTGGGGTGCACAAATAAAAACAGGGCAGGTAGGTCGAGGTGGAAAGGCAGTGCCATGTGTGGGTGAGGCCAGGATGATCCCTATGTAGCAGGGTGATGGATTTTTTTTTTTTTTTTTTTCTGCCTGACAATATTATCTGTTAATTCTGAGCTAGGAAAGTTAAATTAAACTGAGAGCAATCCTATAAAGCAGTAAAACATGTGACGAGTGCAGCCTTGCATCTCCTGGTAAAAGAAGGGGAGAGGCTTAGAGGAAGCAGGAGCTGGCGGGTGTTTGAGTGCAGCACCAGGCCGCGTTTTGGCAGGGTTTAAATTGTACTTTATCAGCATGGCCTTAGAAGTTAAGTCAGGGCTTACTAGACCTGTGTAGCCATTTAGAACAGAATGGAATCATTTAGGTTGGAAAAGACCTTTAAGATCATCGAGTCCAACCACTAACCCAACGCAGCCAAGTCCACCACTAAACTGCGCCACATCTGCATGTAAAAGGGGGCACCTGGCAGGGACCTGATAAAACTGGAAAATGATGGGAAGAGGACAGCCCTACCCCTTAGGCGGAAGCAATGAGTCAGGACACAGCTCCATCCTGGACTCGGGTGGGGGTGTGGGCTGCCCAGTCCTTGGGGCAAAGCCTCCCATGGTTTACGTTCACGCAACACCTCGGAGTTAGTACGTGTGGTTTCTTGGTGTCTTATCTTTCACTTGCTTTTGAGCAGCCAGGCAACCTAGTCTGAGATTAGCAGGACCCAAAAGGTTCCCAGGATTAGATTATTTGGGAAGCCCTCCCCGTTTAGAGGTGATGACTTGTTTATATTCTCAGAGCACAGAATCAGTTGGGTTTTGGTTTTTGTTTGTTTTGTTGGGTTTTTTTTCCCAGTGTTATTCTTTTCTTTAGACTCTGACATCTGCAGCACTGGATTATAAACAGTAGTGCTTCACTAATGCTAAATAGCAATGTATAGGCTTTGAACTTTACTAGAAATCCATCCCTTTCACCGTTTAAAAAGAAAAAAAAAAAAAACAACGTGGGAAAATCAATCAGGAAAAATAGAATTGATGCCAATTAACTGTAAAAAAAAATAAAAATTATGGCCTTGAAACCATTGAAATGTGTGCTGCTTTGCAAGTGTAATTCTCTGATCTTTCAGACTTTTGAATTTGCTACAGAATTTGCTACAGAAATTATTATTGATGAGTTGTCCTTAAATGCAGTTTGTTGGATAGAAGTAGTTCCCAACCTGAAATACAAATACCCTGATATTTCTTTTGCTGTGAGTAGTATTTACCATAAATGTGCCCGTACCTTGCTTTAACCTCCAGTGCTAGATGCCTACAATGACAACGTGGTATAAAATGTGGTGGTCTTGCAGGGCTGCTCTTAAGTAGAATCTCTTAACCGTCGTCATTGCAAACTGAGGTTCTGTTTCAATTCTTTTAAATGTGCCGCCTCCTTCTTTGGGGAAAGGAGAAAAAAAAAAACAACACCAAAAAACCAAAACCCACCCCCAAAACCCCCACCGACTGTGCCTTCCTGTGTTTTTGCTCCATGCTCCCGTCCTCCATTTAGCTGCAGTCTATTTTCCTTCACACTTACTTGACATCATGGAAATTCAATGGATGCCAATAATTTATTATGGCTGATGTGGGAGACGTAGGTGTTTCTGTCATTAGAGCATTAGATCGCTTTCCCAGGGCAGCTCTCTGAAGCAGCACCACAGCAAACCCGGCATGTCTGCCAGGTCCTTCTCCTTCCAAGCTCACTGCGGAGCAGGAGTTCCAAAGCCATCCCCAAACTCGCATCTCGCGTAGCTGCCATGGCTCAACGCTGGTCTTGCTTCTTGAAGGGCTGTCACTCATTAATATTTAAATCTCTGTTCCATAGTAATTATTCCTCCCAGATCCCTTCACAGGAGGAGAACTTGCTAGTTTGGAAAATGAACATGTCATGATGGGCTACCCTTGTGTCAATATATCTTTTTTGGTATGAAATAAGTCCATAATTCAGATATACGTTGTGTTTATTTTTGAACATGGAGTTGGGTTTGGTTTTTTTTTTTTTTGGTCAGGGAATGTGCAGCTCGCCCTTACACTCAACAGGAAAATGTTTATTCAAAGAGTTAATGCAGATGAGTAATCCGGGACACTCCTGCCAGTTCTCGGGTGGTGGGATTCCCGTAAACAGCCAGACACTTTGAACTTACGGGTTTTACTTTATGTCATACTTCAACCACTAAAACAACACGCCACCACGGAGTTCTTCCCTGTTAAACCCAAACACAGAGTAAGCCATGGAAATTTAGGCTGAGAGTCTAATTTGGGGGGACCTTCTGTTCATCATCACGTTCTCTTTAATTCCCTCTGTCTTGAGATAGGCAGTGAAGGGCCGTGTGTGTAGCATGGCGGTTTATTACAGTGCTAGTAAAGCTGCCCTGGGTCTATGTAATACCTGTAGACATGGAGGTGTAGAAGGCATAATTGAAGGTGTGAAAAATGAGGGAGAATTGATCTGGGGGCTAACATTTGTGTGCATAAATTTCCTTCTGGTTCCTTTCACTGGAAATATCATCTTGGGCTGGTTATTCCTTATCTCTCTGCTTCCAGTTTTCCCCCTCCCTCGGAAATGCCTGCTCTGGGGGGAACCAGGTCCTGGGCTGGTGGTACCACTGCTCTGACCCGACACAGTCATTCCAAAGCTGGTACAGATCAGGATTTACCCTCTTTTACCTGTGCGTATCAATTATCATTAGTGCCAGAAAGTCACTTCTAAAACTCGATTTAATGAAACCATGCTCATTTGTTGGAGGGTATACTTACATGTGCAATAAATACTTTATATCTAATTTTCAAGTTGGTCCTAAAAGCTCATTTCTGCCCAGTTGTTAGTGCTAATCACGGACATGGATTTGATATGGGAACTGTATCAATAAGAGTCTTGCGGATATTTTGTGGATGTTATGCAGCTCAAATATTCTTGGATAATTGCTCAATATTAATACCACGTGGAACTATTAGGCTGAAGTATTCAAGAAATAATAAGAATAATATGCATCGCATGCTAAGGACATTACATAATCATTTTATTACACCGGTGTGAGTCACTGTTCAAGTGCCCTGTATATCCTTCAGGGTGGATTAAGGATACAAGCCACCGGCTATCATGAAGGCTGCTACAAGGCTCCACAATGCTTCTAAAATGGGCAATGTCTTTTGAAAACAACTATGAAAAATAGCCACTTGTCATATGCAGTAAATAACTTGGTCACTGGGGAGGTCAACAGCTAAAGGCTCACATCCAGGTTGTGGATTAATGACCTGCAAAGTACCAGTTTAAAAATAGGCTCTTCTTCCACTTAAAGACATGCAATAATGAAGCATCTCCTACCATTGCTTAGCCAAGTTTCAGACAGAAAAATGGGGTTTACACTGGATGCACAGGGCTGAGCTAAGCAGCGATATAATGAACACTATGTAAATCAAGGGCTAGTGGCACTACACCCTGTTTCTTATGCTGTCAGGATGTGGCACGCAGGAGCAGAAACATCCAGGAGCCATTCTTGATGTCAGAAACAACCGTGAGTGAAAAGGTTGAGATGCGTGTGCTTGCTCGTGATGTGTTTACGTTGGTCCAACATCCGATGACAAGTCATAAATGTCCCTACGGTGGACAAATTTCCATTGCAGAAAAGGAATATTTATTATGAGATTAAAAGGTATAGAAGGGTGAAAGGGAAAGCAGAAAACCAACCTGTCCTGTGCTGGGAGGATCGATGAGGTGACTTAGTTCTTCATCCTTTGTGTTGCAATGTCCTTGCATGCACACCCACGACTAATGGACTGGGCTGGGCTGCTTAGAGTAATTTTTCAGAGAATTTGGTGTCTTCAAGTTTGCCAAGATGGTTTTGCAATATGTTAGGAGGCCCTGAATTTAAAAAAAAAAAAAAAATAAATAAATAAATCCTGTTCTAGCTCTGCTTTTTTACAGGCCTTTTTAATGAGGCTGGAAGCCATGATAAAAGGGACTGTTTCATACCTCGAACAGGTAAAAGTGGAGCCAAACTGTGAGCAAAGCTCTAAAGAGATTTTCTTTAATATAAAGTGACTGAAGGGTGAAGCATATTCTGCCTTGCATGACCCTGCAGATATATCTCTCTAACCTAACCGGGCTGATAGCTCTGGGAATCTTAATACAATAAAACATGGCTCAAGACCATTCAGTACCTGTGAGCTGGTGTCAGATATTTGGAACTCATGGTCATTTGTAGCAACAAGAGTTCCTGGATGTTGACCATCTAGAATCACAACGCCCGTCCTTCTACAAGGTTCTTTTCTCCTTCTTTTTGCCCTCTGTTGCTGTCTCCTTCAAAGCAAGCATAAAACAAAACAAAACAAAAAAATTAACGTGGGGAACTGTCTAGCAGATCGAACTCTGCTCCTTTCTTATCCTGCATAGTACAGGACAGATGCTCTGTTTTTCAGTCTGCAAAGAACAAAGCCTCCTCCTGGCTTTTTTTTTTTTTTTTTAAAAAACAGGAGAGGCCACCCACAGCTCCAAGCATGCCTACTGAGAGGAAAAATAAATGGCTATGCTCTTCGCCAGACACGTATGCGCAGAGCATATCTGTGAGGAGGAACTGTTTGGAAAGAAACATTCCCATCCCACCCAGGTGCTGCCATCGGATGGGTCTGGGGGCACCAGCACCTACAACCAGAGGGGAATAGCATGGAGAGTGTGCTGGGATGGTGTAACCATAAATCACCCTGCCCGAGCAGGAGCAAGGGAGCGTTCAGCAAGCCAGACCTGTACAGATGTTGAAGAAGGTAATTTGGGAAGCTTACAGCACGGGGATGCCAGCAATCTTGCTTCACAGGAAGGCAAAAATAAGCAGTGCTGCACTGGCTCGTGGCCATAATATCCAGAAAAGATCCCACCACCATCCTGAACCGGCAGGAGATTTTTCTTATAAGCAGCAGCAGGGAAGGGCGATTGGACATGTTGCAGGGATCAGAGAGGTCGGTTTGCAACGGTTCCCTTCTTCGGGGTGCATTTGGGTGGTTATGGGGCTGGCAGAGGCATCGTGGGGAGGTGTAAGCAAGCGCTGCCCCAACACTGCTCGGTGACACTGCCAGCATGGGAGGTGTCTTCTCTCCCAGGCCCGTGGAAACCACTCGTCCATGAAACAGAAGAAGGAATGAAAATGAAGTGAGGAGCCAAATGTTTATTATTTCCACCCAGTTAGCTCTTTTTTTGAATGTCCCCTTCTCAGCGAGAGCAGAGGTAATCCGCAAGCTCTGCGTGTCTGTAATGCAGTTTGTCATTTTGAGGGTAATTGCCGCTACGAGTGGTTTGGTTTGGTTTTTTTTTTTTTATTTTACATAATCGTTTTAAAACATGTAGAATACATGAGGTGGATGTTGGATTTGGAGGTTTCCCATGCCTGTTCATGGAAAGTGCCTTCATAATACAGCAAGGAACAAGAGTCGGAGCAGGCTCCCTCTGAGGATGGCGTTGGCTTCACTAGTCAGCTGAAACTTGAGAATCGTGTTCAAAATTGTGAAACTCGCTTTTTTTTTTTTTTTTTTTTTTTTTTAAGACCGTGTTTTCATGCCTTGCTTCTCTATACAGACTAAAAAAATTGCTTTTCCTTTTAATGGAAAGTTGAGACGCACCTACAAAATGTCATTAAACTTGGGATGAAGTCAATAGAGCTGGCAGCACAGACATCCCATTGCTGCCTCTAACATCACTTTTTTTTTTTTTCTTTCTTTCAGTAAATGTTCAACCATGGGTAGAGCTTGTATCAGAGATTTGAGAGCAAGATTGCAACACATATATTAGCCTAACTGCGGGCAGGAATTACTCAAAAACCTCCGCGTTTTTATTTATTAGATATGTGTATCGCTCCGTGGGATATTTGTAGTGATTTTAATCTGTTGTTTAAGGCTTTCTTTAAACATAGGCCAGACCCTGCGCTAGGTTAAACCTGTGTAGATCTGAAGAGGGCAGTGGAGCAATGTCAAAGAAGGTCAGCTACAAGACAGAACTAGAAACCCTGAAGATGTGCGTATTCTACATTGGAGCAGGGTGTATTTTGCATTGAAACAGGTTAACGGTGATTGGCGACAGAATAAAATGAGCGCATGCTCTGCTTAATTAATCTGACAAATAAAGTGCATGAAACTAAGCCTTGGAGAAGGGGTTGAACAAGTTCCCAGAGGAGGGAGCAGGTCTGGGGAGCGGGTGCATGGCAGGCACAGAACCAGCAGCTCATCACGTTCAGCTCCGCCGCCGCTGCCAACACCCCTGAGCCCAGACTGTTTGTTTTTCCTTTCATTCCTCTCTCTTTATATCCCGGGAGAAGCGAGCGCTGTATTTCAGCGTTTCATCCCTATCGTGAGCTACCGTCTAGTTAACTGGCAGCCTGATAGCAGCTTAATGCCAGAGATCAATTGGTTGTTCCCAGTTTTCAAAAAGCTCCTTTTATTTTACCCTCACTGGTAATAACTAATATGAACGCAGCTAACGTTGTGCGTTATACTTTGAAAAAAAAAAAAAAAAAAATTCTTGATTAAGGATCATGTCTTGATAGGTTTAATAAGTTACAATTCAAGCCACATGAAAGTGAGGAGAGTGAAGCTAAATAAAATGTGGCACTCGGAGGTCCGTGAGCGGGGTCTGTATTTTTCATACTCACTGGAGGCTGGGAGCCAGCGTTCAGCTCCGCATCGCAGGTTGGAACTAATGAAAACCTTAATGCAAACCTTGAGCTAAAGTGGCTTAGTTTCATCAAAACCATATTTTGTGTGCATGTTTTCCACTGTAAGTTAGACAAAATTCACATGAAGCCTTGTCCAGCCTGGTTTGAATGTGAACCCCAGTGAGGCTTTTTCTAAGCCAAGCTTGGGATGTTGTGCATTAGGAAAAAAAAAAACCAAAAAAACCCCAACTCAGCGTTGCAATACAAATAGGGAAAAAAAAAAATAAAAAAATTCAAGTGCATGGAAGTTGTTACATGCATTTCTGTATCAGCATTTCACCAAGCATGTAGTGGAGAAGGAAAAAAAAAAAAAAAAAAAAAAAATTGGATTTTGGGTATGTTTCTACAAGTTCCTGTTTACAGAATGTTTTCTAAAATCCCGCTCCCTCAGCGTGGAAAGGATTCATATAGGAAATAATTTTATTTGTTTTCATTTTATTTATTTGTTTATGTTTCGCTAACCACATATGTTTAAACTCTTTGAGATACTTGAAAAAACAGGATGTTTCTTTCTCCAGAGTTGCTCCTATTAATACATTTTCTTTCTCGGATGATGTCAGAATCATCTGTTTATGGCGTAATGGAGATCGCTACAGCCAACTGGTAAACATTAAAATGTAGGTTTAAATCGTGTCCAAATTTTTCTCAGCTAATAGTACTTCAGAGGAACTGGATGCAAGTCTCCTCAGAAATACTTTTTTTTTTTTTTTTTTTTTTTTGTCTTGGAGGTGGTTGTGATAGCCCAGTGAGAGACTCCCTCATGGAGTTATGTTTAAATATTTTTTTTTTTTTAATAGAAAGTGAATATTTGTGGAAGGAGACTGTTGGATTTCTGGAGGTAAAAGGACTAAGGAAAAGAGATAATTTTAAAAAAAAAAATTGCAAAATATGTAGGTTACAAAGAAAAAACGAGAAAGAGGTTGATAAACTTAGCAAAAATCAGCATATGGAAATGCTGTTTTATTTTTGGAACCTACATACAGCTTCATTTCATTTGAGAGTTATTCACAGATCCTGTTCCTGAAACCACTCTGGCTTTGAAAAACGCAAAGCCGAGGAGGCACTGGAGTGACCTCTCTTTCAGGGCATGTTGGACACATCTCGCTCTGTCCCCAGCGTGCCAGGGGCGGCCACGAGCCCTGCGCGGCCACGAGCCCTGCGCCTCTCTGCGCCTCCGACGGCGCAGGGGCCAAGGGAGACCACCAGGCTCGTGTAAACCCCGGATAAAAATATGTCAATTTACACTTGAATGCACTTTTTAGAACTTTTCAAGTCATGTAATTTTAGAAGTGCCTTGGGTCCAAAAATATGACAATGCAGTAAGCGCAAAATCAAACTGTGGAGGTTCATTTTATTTCCATTAAATTCCACCGTGAATATTGCAGAAGCTTTGGTTTTATTATTGCTAATTCCAAGCATAATAAATATGCTTCAGGATCTAGGCTGATTTATTATCATTTTAAACAGTATGATATTTGCAGCTTTTCGTAAATTTGCGAAATAACGTCTTCTTTCCAATTTCAGCCTTTCTTTTCATTAACCTGAGAGACACCATCGGTATATAAAATCAGGTATTTAAAATAGAATCATTACTTTCCCTGCATCATTAGATATATCTTAACTTACTCAAACTGAGGGAATATGGGAAAGATTTGTTTTTTCTCGTCACCTTGTCAATCTGAAGATTTTTTTCCGAAGGCAGTTAAAAATCATTGAACTGAACTAGTGACTTGTATTCAGGTTTCAGAACTTTTTATTTTTTTGTACTTTTGGTAAGTTCAGATAATGAAACTAGGTAGTCTTTTCCTAATCGCTTGCACTTTTTGTTTGTAGTTTGTACAAATTTAATACATTTTGTTCCAGTTCGTAACCAGTAGGTTACCAAATTAGAAATGGTATCAACATCTAACCAAACCAAATGCAAACTTTTTTTTTTTTTTTTTTTTGATCTGCCTTTACGTTATCCATCATACCAAAAGTAAATGGTCATTTTAGATCTTATACTAACTTCTTGACTGATGTGAGGCCATTTTCTATGCAAATAACAAATCCCAGTCCTAAATGCTGCATAAAGGACTCTTTTATTTTTTGTTCTGGGGGTAGAAATACACACATAGAGATTTACCAAAGGCATGTTAACCCAAAGGCTGCTAAAGAAGAGAAATTCCCACAAGTCTATTTAGAAAATGTGTTGGCTTTTCTTTTAATCAGGCTAGTCATAATGAAGTGAAACCTGAACTTAATGGCTTGGCCCAGAAAATCCCCAACATGGCTCACAAAATTCTAGCTAACACCCAGACAAGTTTTGCTAGCAGGTTACTGAAAGCCTGTTTGCTATTTTACACTAATCAGTTCAGTCTGAAAATAAACAAAGGGTTGACCAGTCCCCAAACCTCTGACCTTCTGGTCCGGAGAAATGCACCAATAAAGTGATGCTCAAACCCTTTGCCCAGCTCTCTTGACGTTGGCATTGCTGCACTTGCACAGAGGGATCAGCTGCTCCTGCTCTCTCATGCTGACCTGAGCGTCCGTGGCACTGATTTTTGTTGTTAATATGAATATTTTAGTCACACAGCTTGTACACGACCTGATCCCGACACCGTTCATCTGCTCCAAAACACAGTAAGGACAGCTAACTTACCCCAGCCTCAGCATTTCAGGAGGAGTCTGACAGCCCAAAGAATTAATGGAGCAAAACAAGATAATTCAGTAACCTGCGGCTTTTAGTCCCGAAGTGATACAAGGGGCCAGTCAGAGTTTAAATAAAGGATAAAACATTAAATCTTCAGGGGCTATTAACCATGTCATTTACTGAGAGACTCCTCTGACTGCAGCTCGCATTGATTTCTGTTCCTGCATATTTACCTTTGACTTGATTTCACGGGGTTTGTGATCTGCCTGTTGTGTGGAAGGTTTTTCTGGAGGAGCAGAGGGTGGCATCGCTGCATCGGGCTGGGACGGGCTCGTGGAGCTGGATTTCCCCAGAATTATGGGACTCTCTCCTATACACTCCAAACTTCCAGCATACCCTGAATTTTATCAGTCACCGAGGGCTGGGATGAGCTGGGGCAGGAATTAAATCTTCCTCTTAGTAACAACTATTAAAAACCGAATATAAATCCCTCAGAGGGCAGCGACAGGAGAGCGATGTGGGCATTTCCCTCCAGCGTTAAAAGCACTTAGCATTAGATTAGAGTCCTGCCCTAAATAATTTCTGCCCCTGATTTATTCCTTGCAGTGATTATGGGCTATGGGAAAACAATCCTCCTGCAAATTCCCATGTCCATCTCTCTTCAGCTTACTTTGGAAACGCAGGTCTGGGTTGTCTTCTCTCTTCCAGTTCAACAACTCGTGGAGATTTTACTTAACTCTGTGTATTGATTTCAAACCTTTATCACAGCTTATTTGTCCAGAATGGTTGGATAGATTACTTACTTTGGTGTTAGGCCAACATGAATTTTTGCAAGTTGCTATATTAAGATATAAAATGAAATTATTCTCCTGTTACCGAGAGTACAGATGTAGGTTTCCCTTCCTCATTGTCACACCGGAGGGCATCATGCCTTTTATATTTTATTTTCTTTGGAGAGCCGCAGCAGTTCATAAGATGAGTCTTTATGATGTTGGCTGCTTAGCTATTTCTTTTTTTTTATGGGAGTCTTTCAAGATTTTACTATTAGCAGTTAAAAGCTTCCTAGAGAGCCATTTGCCTCTTGAAAATTTAGCAACATACCACACTGGGATAAGTGGCAGTGCCTCAGTCAAAGGAGGCATCGGACCTGTGAAAAACCATGAGAAGAGTCACGCGCCTAGAGTTAAACGCACAGAAATATATAGAGGGATGTAAGTTTTTAACACCAGATATAAAGATAAGACATTCTTTGGGACATAAAGGTGACTGCTTACTTGTGTGTGAGCCTGGCGTGTCATCTATGCATTTATTTGTGGAAAATCTTCCTGCTCGCACGTACAACGTTTACCCAGTGGTTTGAAATCCTTTTGCAATATGTTTTGCTGAAATCTCCTTCCATCGAGAATGCTGGTATAATCCTTTTAGACAGTCATTCTGCTTTTTATTTGCCAGCTTTTATTCTGAGCTTTTAGTTTCATTTATTTTAATGTTTAAATTAAACTGTCTTCTACTGGATTGAATACTGGTGCCACGGTTTGCACCCCGAGGGCTCCCCAAAGGCCCGCACTACGAAATGGTGTACAGACGCTTCAGAAATGTGTCCTACGTCTCTTCGGTCAAGGAGTCACTGATCACAATGTCTCCTTGAATCAGAACAAGTGCCTTCAGGAAGGCAAAGGGGGATGATCAAACTTAAGGGAAGCGCTTGAACTTGGTGCCAAAATCTGACCAAACTAACACCTGAAGAGTAAAACAGGAGAAGGTGAAATAAATACCTTTCCAGGAATCTGTCCTCTAAACTGGCATCATAATATTGGTTATTGATTAGCTGGGCAGTGTTTTCAAGTTATATTTCTGTCTTTTCATGTATTTTAAATCTTGGCAGCCTTCTTTTGATCCCGAGTTTCCTCTCTGTGTGTAACGTGTTTGCCGTTCAGTTACTAGTACGGGTTCTCTGGTCTATTGTAATTTTTTGTGGGCAGCCCTGTGCTGTCAGTGCCAGCAGCACCTGGACTTTGTCTTCTCATGCCCGTGCATGCACAGACACCCGTCTGCTCATGCACACACGTGCAGAGGCAGGAGGCAAGGCAGGATTCGGCATTTAGAGGATCTGAGCTGTCGTTTGCATTTGTGAAACACAATTTCTGCTCGACTCCACCCCTTCTCTCTCCAAACCAGATGAAATATTTATTGGGTTGGAGTGTAAGGGCTCAGTGTTTCGTCTGAGGAGGAACAGGGGAGTCCTGGTTCTGACCAGAAATTTCTAAGACTTCTTTGTGGCTACTAAACGTTGGAGGAGAAACCACAAATTACCATTGCAGTGGGGCTGGGCCCTGTGTCCTGGCTCCAGTGCTTCCCCATTCCCTTCCCCCTCCCCTCTCGTTTTAAAGCGCACTGCATCTGTGTCAATAAGTACCCCATGTGTATGGCAAGGTAATATTTAATGTGTGCACAGTGTGTGCAAAATTAACCACTGACAGGGTGGGGGAGTGAGGGAAGAGCAGAGTTGTAATTACACACAAAATTAAGCTATTACTGCGATTAAGATATTTCTTTAATACGTAGCTGAGGAACCTCCTTTCCCCCTAAACTAGTCACAATTCATCCCCTGTGTGTCATTTTCTGGCTACTCCTAATTTTTTTTTCCCCTTGCCACACCTAATCCCTGTATTACCTGAGGTTGTCCCACCTCGCTCTGCCCATGGGTGAGGTGCTTCTGCCCCGGGGTGGCTGTGACCCGGCTGCAGAGCCACCTCCCTGCATTGCCCTGGGGGACACCAGCCTGTCCCCCATCGCTGTGACCAAGTTCCCAGGGTCTTGAAAGCACCAAGCTCTTCCCAATCGATTCATCCCACGTGTCTCAGTGTCGTTATGTCTCATATTGTCTTCTTAACCTTCCCATGAGATTAATTTGGAGATAGTCTCATTAATTTAGTTAGTCCATAAGTGGAGTTGAGTAGCCGTAAGATAATAGTATCATAGAAAAAATGATGAAAACAATGAAACATTGGCACATTCAACGCCAATCCGTGTTGGAAATGGGAAAGTGAGGAAAATAGATGCGATTCATTATTTTGGAGGGTTGGGAAAGAACAGGAGTTCAAAGATACCCATTAAAAATAAAGCTTTGCTGAGCAGCCACCTCCTCTTCGTCAGCACATACTTGAGCTGCAATATTGTAAATAGCATGAATTATTGGGATGATTGTTAGAACCACTCAAAACTTTAAAACATGAACTGTTCTGCTCCTGCAAGCAACGTTGCCTTCATTTCATCGTATTACAGATGGCCCCATTTTACACTTCTTTCCGACATATTTTGTAAAGTAAAAATGCTATATGGGTGATTAATTGACAAAGATTTGGTAATATTTCCAGTAAAATTATTCAATGAACATCACTTTAAAAAAGTCAATTGTTTGTAGAAAAGGGAGTATTTCAACAACATATCATCACGTTCAGAAAAATTATTTTAGGAAAATGTCTTTTTTTTTTTTTAATGAAAATATTTTTCCTAGAAATAACATTGGTCAGCTGTATTAATGATATTGGGAGAGTTCGAAGTGACAATGAGCAAACCATGAAAAATGGACAGAAAACAAACACAGAATCACTCCAGTCCTGGACTGCTTTTTAGTTATATTGGAGACTTTCCAGGGCTTCCATTTTTCCACCAGTGTTTAATGGGCTCTCTGTTTGCATTTATGTTTTCCTGATCTTTCAATCTGCAGAAATGGCTGCTCCTGGCAAGGCTCTGTTAGCATCACTCCCTTCGTCCCCTCTTTTGAGCATGTGTGTGCCTTTTTTATTCCTGAGGTGGTAAGAAGGAAACACCCCGATATGAATGTGTAAAGGGTAAATCTGAAAAAAAGTTTGGAATTCGGGGGTTTCAGAGACTCTGTGAGACTCCATCAGTGGATTTAGCTTGTACACGCACTCCCTGGAAAAAGTCCCTGCCCCAGAGGGTTTATGCCAATTAAAATTTTAAAATGACATCAGTGAAATTAACCTAAATTTTGCTTGACCTAGAATTTAGGTCAGTTTAGATCATCGTCTTACCAGGGCTGTCTAAGATTCAAAACCACGCGGAGAGCTATAGGAACAGAAATGTACTTCAGAGCAGAGGTAGATCCTGCAAAGCCAGCATAGAGGCAGCTGCAGGACTGGGCGTGAGCTGATCACCAGGGCTCCCCTTGCACCCCATGTGCACACTGGTATGAGAAACGGTCCAAAGCCTGGCGAAGAGTGCACAATCGGTACCCCAGGGCACCAGGAGCTGAATGGTGGCTCAGCAAATGGATGTGGTGCTCAAGGCAGCAGAGGCTTGTTCCAGGAGAGCTGGGTCCTAGACTGGCAGTGTTGGTCTGAGTGTGCCTGGGGGGAAGGCAAAGCCCCATCAGGTCTGTTAGCACAAACGTGACTCCTTGGCAACATCCCCCAATGCTTGGCTGGGACTTCTGGTAGCCCCGAAGCCTGGTGAAATCTGCTGTCTTTGGCCTGTCGTGCTGCAGTGTCTAAAGAGGTGAAGGATGCTCTGTTCGCTGTGTGCCGATCGGATTCGGATTCGGGGGCAGAGCTCCCCCAGCTTCACACTCTCGATACCCTTATACCACTTTGTACAGGTTTTAAGTGCCAAAAGGGCTTTTTCAGACTCCCAGTTCTGTATGCACGTGTGTGTCCACCTCCAGGCATGTGTTACTGGAAATGCATTGACCTCCCCTCGCTCAGCTGCACTCTTTTATTTCCCGAGATGATGATATTTCCATCGCTTGCTCACTGGATACTTCCAGCATCGAAAACACTAAAAAAAGATAAAAGAAAAGAAAGCATCAGTTGCTCACTCCTTCCAGTGCTTTCCACCTTGTAGTACAGCCTTTGTGGTATTCCATTTGCAATTTTTCTTGTAGCGATTTGTGCTGTCCTTGTGCATAATTCTTGGCAATGATTGGAATAGAAAAATTAAAATAATGGGGGTGGCTGGTCAGCCTGTGCCTGTTACGTGTAATGTACCTGGGATACGTTAGGGACTGCATTTAGAGTCTGGCTGTATTTGCTTATTCTTCCTTTGAGCTCCCAGGATGGACACAGGTCCAAATTTATACTCACAGCGCATTTAACCAGTAGCATAATGCTTCTTTCTTCACGGCGTACTGCAGGCTTGCACACAATTAAATATTTTCCACTCCTCTGATTAAGACAAATGGCCCTTGCAAGCAAGCTCTGTACTTCGTCCTGCAAAGCTTGTTCTGATCAAATGGTGGCAGTAGGTTGCTTTGTTAGAATAATTCCTCCGTGGATTTACATGCCCCACCCTCATGTAAATAGAATTGGGATTTAGAAGGTGTGAGCTGGCATGGCAATGAAGTCTGCAAAATGTAAGCTGCAGTAGCCCTTTTTCCGAAGTCTTGACAGTAAGCAGAGTTAAATAAGAGACTGGGATCTCATTCAGTATCTGTGAGTGGGAGAAGTGTTGGGGAAAATAAAGTCATGCGTTGCTCTAATCCATTCCTCCCTTAAAGTTCGCTGCGGTTTTAGTTGGTTTTGTTTGTTTTAATGTGAGGATTTTTATTTTTTTTTTTGGTGCTGTTGGGTGTGTTCCACAGGAATAGCTGTGAATTATCACGATATCAGCGAAAGGGTGTGGGTGACAGAGACTGAAAGCTCTCTTGGCGTGGATGTCCTAAAGTTGGAGTGATGTGAGGTAACCTTTCCAGAGCATCTGTGTGCTGTCCAGAGAGACGAGGGCTTCCAAGGACTTAAGTCACTAATGGTCCAGAATATGCAGCACCACACTTGGAAATGTTACAGACGAGTTCAGCTACACGTTATTGTTCTTCAGGACTCAGTCCACGCTCCGACTCACTGAATGTAGAAGGAAATCGCTCTTAGCATTAGGTTATCCTGTATCTGGGTGCTGTAAGGGGTCTCCTACAGCAGCTGGTACCAGCCCTTGCTGGGTACCCAGAGCACTGCAGGTAATTTTCTCCGTCCTGCTGTCTGCAGAAAGCGCTCGGCTCTGCAGCCCTCGCCGTGAGCTCTGTGAGCGTGGAGCTTGGCAAAGAAGCAAGGAGAGAAGGTCTGATTGCCTGTTCGGGTTAGAGACTGAATGATGGAGCTTTTTTATCTTTCAGTGTCTGTCTGCCCTTCGTGAAGCAGAAATCTCGGGTGCTCCTTTCCCCCAGGAAAGGCCTCGAACAACATATCTGCCGTTGTCACGTTACAGACAGCCGTAACACCACGAATAATACAAATTGAATTTGTTCAGTAACTTTGGATAGTGATAAGGACACTGCCCCACCCTTCTGCTTTAATACTGGGACAAATCTGTCCAGATTATGCCACTTCCTGGCCGGCATTGGAGGTCTGTATGTGCAGCTCCCTGGTATTAAGAGGTTAATTATTAATTTCTCACCCTGACGTTAGGTGATTTTTCTTAATGTGTTTGACAGCTACCCCTGTCAAATTCCCTTTCCAAAGTGGCATCTTTTCTCTGGTACTTTAAAGTGATGTGCTGACATCTTTCCAAGAAAATAAAAGCCCATGCGAATTGTTCTCAGACTTTTTGTATTTCCTGAGCTCAGTTCAAAGCATTGATTGCCCCAGGGCAAAGAGAGGACGAGCAGCGCGAGCGCTGCCAAACCGGCACTGCGCTCCCAAGGGGATTCTGTGCATCTGAGGGGGGGTTTGGGTCAAAGTTGCCAACGAACTGCAGCACTGAAGCGTAGTCGGTCTGGGGTGGTTTCCTACCTGCGCTGCGGGGTGTTACACAACAGCGGGCAGATGGGTGAGATGGGATTTGTCTAACCCAACCCTAGTCATCCAAGTTCTGTAGACTCCCTTGATAATCAGCGTGAGGATGAATCATCCCTCTGTTAGACAGCTGTCCAAGATGAGTGGGCTGAATTGTTTTCTGGATATGTCTGTCTCCTCCATTAATTACAGAGAGTTTAGGGAACTAGTTTGGACTAGATGCCTGACTTCTAGATGGCCAAAGTGCATCCAACCTAAATCTCTGTCTGCCTCACCCGTTCACCTGTAAAATTCAGACCATTTGTGTGCTTGAGTTTTGATGATAAACTCTTCATGGTATGGTCTGCTTGGAGCTCATGCTGGTTGCCCTGTTCACTAAAACAGAGGGTTGCAGTTGGGTCCTGTATTCATCACAGTAACAGATACGAGGAGAAAGCTTGGGAGCTGCAGGTGATAGATCTACTGAACTTCAGGTTGTGTATGTGTGGTGGTTTATTGTTTTCATGTGGAATAAGCGGGGGAAGCAGTTTCTTGCGAGGAAATAACATTACAGCTGAGATCATCACATTTCACATACTGTACTGTCCTTGAAAGCTTGCTCCTCAGCCTGTTCTGGGGGGCAGGGGTTGTAGTTGCTGTGATATATTGCATTAAAGGATCAGCAAAATTTAGCTAAAGCGATTCTAGCTTTAAAGTTTTCTGATCAAAAATCACGGTTGGAGAAGCAGATTTCAAGTTTATTATTTGGTTCAGTTCAAAAACTTGTTTTCAAGTACTAAGGCAACATGGAAACGCACGTTCATTTAAGATTTTGCCCTTTTTTTTTTTTTTTTTTTTAAATTTCAAATGTGAGCAATAATTAACAAGAGTTACAAGAAAAAGCCTTATTTACTTGCTTTGGTTTCCACATGTGGTCTTCTTAGGTTTGTTACACAAACCAGTAGTTTATTTTTGTTGTGAGTAATCTCTCAAAAAAATCGACCAATATGCACGGTGTTATTCAGTAGAAGGCATGGGGAAGTCACCAGTCTAGTCTGGCTTCCAAACACAAAGACAACTAACATGGAAACCCTCTGGCCGACAGCTTTTTAGCAAGAGGAACAAAGCTTTGGTTCAGGACAGCTGAAGTCTTCCTCTGCAAACAGATGCTGTCTGGGTGTTATCACCTCAATCTGAACCCTGGGCCATTCACATTAGGAATCTGCATTTTCAGTTTCTATTTCCTCTCCTGTGGATACTCACAGGAGTCCTGATAATCTCCACAACAGCAATACCATGATTTTTTCTTCAGAAAAAAAAAAATAAAAAATGCTGTCACTGGTGGGTTGAGCCACCTCAACGTTCTGGTCCTCAAAGAAAACCTGGCAGTGACCTCGCACTCCATCTAACCTCACCTCCATTCAGGGGGCAGAGCCTCCCCTCGGCTCCGCGTAAGATACAATCATGTTTTGTTTGTTCATTTGCCAAGTTCTTGCTGGTTTAAAGACATGACTCCATTAGGCCACTCTGGGTCTAGCGCGGCGTCTCCCAGCTTGGGCGGCTGCCTGAGTTGGGTGATTGATTGGAGCTTTGATCACGAGAGTCAAGACAAGTCTGCAAAGGGTAGCCGTGCTCTGTAGTCTCTCCACGTCGAGCCTGACTGTGTGATTTGTATGAGTGTAGGTTGCCATATACCTCCAGATTAATGTGCTGCGCTCCCGAACGAAATAACCCCACTTCCTGCTGAATCAGAAGA
Source organism: Athene noctua (assembly GCF_965140245.1). Taxonomy (NCBI): domain Eukaryota; kingdom Metazoa; phylum Chordata; class Aves; order Strigiformes; family Strigidae; genus Athene; species Athene noctua. The sequence goes on from NC_134054.1 coordinate 12,697,241, forward strand.
CTTGCAGGTATCTTCACACAGTTACATGGCACGTTTCGTGAGAAAAAACTAAAACAAGCAGTTGCCCAAATACCTTGAGAAAAGGATCAATGCAATCATGTGTTTTTGTCTTAATTTATAAGACAAGACAGAAAACTCGGTTCATACATCAAATTAGCAACCCTCAGGAACTCCTCATTCTTCAGCCAGCTTCACCTAGGGTTGGAAGCAAAAAACCCACTGTTTCTAAAATACATCCATTCCTAAAAAAACCCTCTGTTACTCCCACCTATTTTACCCCAAAAACCGACAAGTATGAACAACAGAAACCAAAGGCATCACAGCCACAAGAATGTCCTTATTGTTTTGTACGCATCACTGTGTTTCCATAAATACCAGCCCAGCTGCTGTTGAAATAATCTTCAAGTTTCTTCGTCTATTCTATTCCGCTCATGTGTCCATATTAAAAGGGTTGTTTTCATAAAGCCAAAATATCTCTTTCCAATGAACTGAATTTAGCATTCAGCAAATGCTGCTCAACCATCCCTCAGACCATTACGTTTGTAAGTTATTTTGGGGGTTTGGCAGAGCCGTTAGCATCAGCCTCAGAGCAGCCCTTCAAAATGTGTGCTCAGCTAAATTCACTTCATATAAAAAAATATTTAAAAGTCCAACCAAGTCGCCCACCTTCCTTTTTGCTTCCCATTCTATGGGATTGTTTTCAACTAAAATACCATGTGGGTGTATATGTTCTGCTGCCTCGTCCAAAGGGATTGTGGATGTAGGTTATTAGGAATAATTTGCATGCATTTACATTCTCCTGAAGAACATTTTGGGAAGGGGGATGCGTAACTTACACTTTACATAGAAACTTTTATATGTTTAAAAAATTAGAAGTATCCTCTGTTTTTTGGGGGGAATCTAGGATCATTCGATTGGAGGGCATCAGCCGAGTCAGCAAGTTTGTAATCCCCTGCAGTCTCAAACGGTCACGTGATCCATAGTTAGTCCAGTAAGATCCGAGAAAACATCCAGTCCAGAAACAACCACGTATTGCAAGTTTTAAAACACCCGTTAAAAACCCCAAGTAACTGCTTACTGACCCGTATGAAGTTGAAAATGCCGAAAGTGGCTGGAGTTTTTGCAGCACCTCAAGGAATGTTGCTCTCTGTCTTTAGAAACCCCAAATATTTGCCCAAATCGCCCCAAGATACGGCATTTTAAAAATCATCTCTGATTTGACCCTCATGCGGCGACTTCTTTAGTTGCATGGACTTGCAGTAAGAAGTAGGATGTTTCTACAACTTGATACTACGCTTTTATCCTAAATGTTAATGTTTTATCCTAAAGTGAAAAGCGCCTAGTTGATTCATAAGATTAGGGTTTAAGGTTGATTTTAGTTTTATTTTCCCTATCTATTTCCTGTTTGCAGTTCAAGAAGGAATACAAAATATCCTTAAAATGTGATAGCAGAAAAGCTCTGAATGGGGGGAATCAACAAAAATATTTCACTGAGTCATAAATAACTTGGATCTGGGCATAAGATTTGATTCAGAATCAAAGGAGAACTCCTGGAAATTGAAATGAAGTTCAGAGAGCTTTTAACTTCAATTCCCTGCTGCTCTTCCTCTCCTCCCTTTGTCTCTTTAGTTTCATCATTATGTTTCTCTCTGCTGTTTTCCTCGTATTTCCCTCTCAAATGAAGTATTTCCTGTGCTCCCTATGGCTCTTAGCCTACTTAGACAAAAAATTTAGGCAGCCTATAGTTTTATCTGCCCTGTGCAGGATTGGGGATGGTATTGTGGAAGTTTGCTGGAGTTGGGACTGGACGCCTCGGGTCAGTTGGGATGAGCATCCAGCAGCCTGGCTGCTCACCCTGTGAGCGTTCTCATCCCGAGTAAGGTGGTAGAAGAACAGAGGAGCTGAGATAGTGAGCAGACTCCAAGTGTCTCCTTAGTTGCGTAAATGAAGTTTCTCTCTGTTTCTGCGTTACGTGGAATCACTATTTAACATCCGTGTTCCCATCTCGGACACGATGCTGATGTTTCTCCCACCGGCTGCTCTTGATGAGCTCGTTCACGTTTGCCGACGTATCCTGTGTGTGATGCTAATCGGAGTGACGGTGAAGCGTTGCTGCTGGGTCAGAATGGTTGGCACCTGCCAACAACAGCAAAATCAGATTTTAAAATTTATGTTCCCGACTCTGTGCACAAGGCTGACGTTTCTTCAGCCGATGCTCTCTCCCCAGTCTCCACGCGTACCCTAGGTGCCTGTGGAAGAGGCCCGGTATTTAAGCTGTAAAATCCAGGGGATGTTATCTTATTCTACAGAGACTGGCTTCTTTGTGTCACCGCTGTGTTCCTGGCCAGGAAAGCCATGTGCTGAAACTGCCCTCATGATACCTAAATAGTGGATAAACAGAAACTTTTAATTTTCACTGCTAGTATCATTGGCCACGCTCTCTAAACAAGAACTGCTCACCAAATATCACGAGTTCTTGATGGATGGATGAACGCTGCCTAATCGAAAGTGCAGAAAGAGGGTTTTGTTGGGATTTCTCTCTCTTTCAGTTATTAAGTAGATTAAATAAATAAAAATAATTCCCTTTCACTTGTGGTCCAGTGTAAGCAAGTTTATGACGTTCGTTGCCTTGGGATTTATACATTAGAATAACCTTCAGTTCCAACATTTTCAACAGATTTGCCAGTAAACATTGCTCTTTAATTTGGCTTAATCTGCACATCATGGAGGATGGGAATATAAAAATCCAGGAATGCTTCTGCATTGCTCATACTAGTCTACCTTACTCATTTAAAATCAAGGTGGAACTAATGTAAGCAAGGACTGAGTTCACATTTTAAACCAGTGTATTTTCATTTAACATCATCTGAGAGGTTCCCTTGGTAGATGGACTTTCTGGCAAATTCCTCCTAAATCCTTGTTTGCTTCTTAGCTGTGGTGATGTACAAGGAAATCGAGCTACCAGATTTGGCTGATGGTTTAAGATTTCTCCAGACATCTGGCAGATTCAGTGTTGGATCAAGCTTTTATTTTTTTTTTTTTTTTTTTTTTTTAAGAAACTTTTCAAGTAGATATAATCTGAGCCACAAGATTCAGATCATCAGACCAATTTTGGGGGTGTTCGGGTTCTGTGGTTTTGGTTTGGCCCCATCTTATTTCTTAATGTTATGGTCGACAAGTCCTCCTTGTTCCTACGTGCAGATTGGCTTGGGAAAAAAAAAAAAAAAAGAAAAAAAAAAAAAAAACAGTGGAAAAAAACTTTTCATACGGACAAAACCTAAAACCATTCCCATGTTCTGTCTGAATTTTTCCAGAATTGGAACCTTCTGGATAGCCTTGTGAAAGACCCCAGAAAAGACTGAAGTTTTACTTCAAACAATTACCCCAAATGTTCAGGAGAGATTCACTGCTGGGTTAAGCAGGTGTGATTCTCCTGACTACAACAGTTGTCTTGAAGGTAAGCTTGCAAATTTATTGGTTCTATTTTTCAGTGAACCGTTTTTATTTTTATTTTTTTCACACTGTCCAGAGCAATCTAGCTGTGTAGCTGGCAGAAACAAGAGCATAATCTTGTCTCTCCTTGCCTTTTTTCTTTTCCCTTCCTGCTTTCAGTTTATTGATCTTATTCCTGTTGAGAACTTTTTCTTTTTTTGGATTCTAAGTACATCAAGACAAGAGTAATGTGTCATCAATCTTGTCTCTTTCAAAAGTTGCATTATATGCTTTTCTTCTTGGTGTGTGGGTGGAAGAACAAGCTGGAGTTTTTTCATGGATAATCTCTATGCCAACAAGCAAACACCGCATTATGTATAATAACAAATAATGATTCACTGAGATGGTGTTAGCAAGGTCCGGAAGTGCTAATGAACCTCATACAAGTTCACATCTCGTACAATTTCTGCTCAATCTCTAATCTCCAGTCCTTTAGAGGGAACAAAAATAACACAAAATAAAGAGCCAGATTATGTGTTGAGGAGGAGAGGGGAATATTTATCTTCCCACAGGTGGTCAGCTAACACTATGATGCCTGAGATCAATATAATGTAAGCGTGGTGTAGATAGATAAAGAGCAATAAAACACCTTTTTAACTTTAAACAAGTGTAAATATTTCTATTCATTTTTCATCGGGAATGTTGCCTTGTTAGAGGTCTCGTTATACATTCAGATGCATCTCACTTAATTTAGAGCATCTAGGCTTTCTGTCCAGTAAATGGAGAGATCTGGGTATCTTCAGATGGCGATTCAACCCATCTGTCTCAGCTTAGGATGGGATAATTTATTATTTGGTAGAACAGTCTATCTTTTTATTCTATCCTTTGACTCCTGATGGATAGAACCACTATCTTTGATTACAAATTTAAATGTTCGATTGATCTATTTGCATGAAATAAATCTGGATTTATTTCTAGAAAATGGAAAGTAGGGTTCTTTTGTTTGTTTTGCACGTTTTGTGAGGGTTTTTTTTAAAGTTTATAACCACTTTGTTCCATATCTAGCAAGTCAAATACATCATTTCACTTTGGAAAAAAAAACAGCTTTCTTAAAGCCAAAATCCGCATCTGAATCTTCGTCTTCCAGCACATTTATCAGTCCTGGTGAAGGTGTTCTCCTGAAGACCTTAAGCAGATAAGTAAGCATGAATCCCACAGTGACAAACAAAAACAAACATAAAATCAAAGTACTAATTTTACGTGCGTATTAGAAACTTTCTGGGCATTCTACTAAATCCCCCCACAGGGCACTCAGGTAGTTTCGTGCTGGTGGAAATACAGTGAAATTCTGTAGTTGATTTTCTTTGCAGTGAATTTATACTTTAATAATGATGATAGACTAAGGTTGATTTCCGCACTGTTGGTTTCAACATCAGCCAACAGAGTTGCCTTACAAATCGCTGCCTTTTTGATGGCAGGACAGCGAGATGGCAAGGCAATAGGTATAAATTACACTTAGTTTACTTAAGAAATAAGCCTGCATCATCAACATAGGAAAGACATCCAGCATCACTTCTACCATGAGTATGCAGTCCAAGGAAAGCAAATAACTAGCAACAAAAATCTCAGAAGGAGCCTTCCTAGGGCATTTGCAGGTCCTCTTGGAAGGATAAAAATGCTCCGTGATCCATCATTCATAAATTCACTGATCATATCAGGCTGTTTATAAGCAAACTTGGTTTCATGTGGTGCCAGACAAAGATGTAAACACTGGCTGGTGCCGGCAAGGAACATCACAACCCGTATTGCTCTGTGCTGCACTCAGACAGAATACTTGGGGATAAGAAGGGGTTTTATTCTGCGGATATGTAACAGTTTAAATCACTGAAAATCATTGTTTCGATGCAATATTGGAAGAAGCACATCAAGCAGGCTGGGCTGATATTTTAGCAATCGCTTCTGCAAGTCTGTATCTGACTAAAACTGTCAGCAACAAAAAAGGATGTGTTTGGAAATGGGCCTGTAATTTCCAAGAGTTTCAAGCTCCTGGGATTGCTCCCCTAGGTGAGGGGAAACAACTGCTCACTGAAAGGCAGGAAAAACGCAGCCAACAGTCAGCAAGTTGTTTATAGTAGAAACTATTGATACCCTCATACTGTGCACGAGGTACCGAAAAGTAACTTGGAATGGGATAAAAGGGACAAACTTGTCATAACATTAATAAATGCTTCCACCAACAATAGTGTGTAGGCACCAGGGATTAATAAAGGTATTAACCTTACCCGTGTTCTCTTAAACTTAATATTTGATAAAACTGATAGCGGTCTGTATTTCCAAACTATTTCCTATCTAAAAGATATGTCCAGCCCTGCGCAATAAGAATGCAGGGGTTTAAAAGCTTTCCCACGGAGGGATGGAGGACGTATGGCCTCTGAGCCCGTCATACCATGGCAGTCGTTTCTGGCTCTACTACCTACATTCTCTGGCTCTACTACTTACTTATGAATTGTGACATTCATAGAGCCGTGTCCTTTGCTGAAATAAGTTGTGGCCAGTCTGCGGCGACTACAGCCCGAGTTAAACATAGGAGTTAACCTTCCCTGAGCATTGGTTTGCCCAGTTTGCTTTGCTCAGTTGTGACTTTCGACAATAGCAAAATGAAACGACTCAAGCAACCGCCTGCTCGGTTCCACGGAGACAAACCCAGCTTTGCCTCCTCCTCCCCCTTCCCACACAGGTAACGAAGCTCAAAGTCACTCTGCGGTGTTTCAAAGCAAATACTTCACACAACTGACCAGTAACAAGAGATCAAGACAGCTGAATTCTGGTCAATAAATCATGGTGTGGAAGGACATTTTTTTTTTTTTTTCCCTCTCTCTCTGAGAAAGCCATGACAGCGCCTGATCAGTTAAAGGTCTGTGGGTTTATGTTTCTCTGCCTGTGTGTGTCTGGAATCAAGGAAATTAGGATTAAAAAATTAATCTTGCGTTTTAGTTAAGTGGAAACTCGCTGCTCCCCTTTAATAGCCTCATTTTTTAAATCAGCAGGATTTTTTTCAGTAAGCACATCACCATTTATTTACCCTAAGAGAGAGTTTATGGCAAGGCTGGTTGTTTTTTTGTTTCCTCAGCAACACTGTTGTTTTTTATACGTACTTTAATCTCAGCCCCAGCTTTGTCAATATTTGGTCTTATCTTAAAGAACTCCAAAGCAGGGTCGAAAGAAAGGAAACTCTCCCTCCAGAAAGCAAATATGAGTTATTTACCTACCTCAATCACAAAGCACTCTTTGGGCAAGTTCAGAATAGAAATGGCAAGAAAGTCTGGTTCTCCAGACAGACCTGTGTTGTGGTTTAAACCCACCGGCCCCTTTCCCCCCCAATGGCTGTTGATATGGAACAAATGTGGGTTTCCGGCACTTGGCTGCCGCACGAGCTCACCAGGCAGAGCGGGCGGTGGCAGAGCATCACCCGCTGCGCGGTCCCTGGAGGTAAAACCTTGGCTGTATTAAACCTGTGTTTCTTTTAATATCGGCGACAAGAACAAACTGTCACCTCTACCTTTTCGAGCCTGAAAGCACAATTCAAGCCGTCGTTATTTATGAGTGTTTTCTGGAAATACATTAGGACTAAATTGCAGAGTGGGAGGCAAGCTGTTAGAATTGAAGGATTATTTTAGAGCAAGAACTGCTGGGTTTAAATTAACAGTGAAAGTATTTTGGCTGGGAATTGAAATGAGGGTTCTAGCCATCGAAACAAAAGAGGTTCTGGAACAATGTCTGAGCATGAGCAGTGGTTAACAATCTACCTTTTTAAAAAAATCATTTAAAAAAATATTGTCAGGGTCACATTTTTAGGAGAACCTGTCATTTACTGTGATGGTTTTATGGTGATGGAGTATCTAAAGATGTAACATCCATTTATTTCCATTGCACATTTCTGCTGCGTATCACATAAATGTTATTAGGCACGTTCAAATTAGGCTTTAGTCTGTTAAACTCTCCCAGAACTTTGCACAGGCAGTGTAGTGGCAGGGGGAGATACAGGAATCACTAGCACAAGCAAGACACATCCAACATACATATGTACTTACCTCAGAAAAATCCTCGCATGGAAATATCCCATTACGGATGAAAAATCAGAACGTTCGTGAGCACGTCACGTCATTGGGGAATTCTCATACGACGCAGTTTCCCTCTTGTTCACCCACTCTTGAAAGCAAATTACTGAGCTGTGCAGGGAATAACAGAATGCTGTGTGTGTGAAAGCACACACTATTCACATCCCTCTTTCTAGATCCTTTTTTAAAAAAATTAATTGCAAATTCATTGAGTTTAATACACTCTAAGTGGTAATTTTAGTTCTTGCAAAGCACTTCCAACTACACTTTAGAAGTGCGGGCTCAGAGCCTGGTTTTCCAGAACTCATCCTTAGAAACAAATTTACCAAGCGGTGGCAAACTATAATTTCTGTAATCTCTAAAAATTCCTTACAACGGAAATTTGTGACAATTTATTGACATTAATACAATGATGGTCATCACTAGAGCCAGGTTCTCCCAGACAACTACCACAAAAGGAAGAATGGGAATGGGAAAAGAGAGTAAAAGATACTCTAATGTCACTGTAGGAACCACGTGGGGTTGAACTCTAAATTTCAACCGTGTCGATAGGAATGAATCTAGTGGAGACTAGTGGCTAGTTCACGCATACAAATACCACGATAAATCTGATAATGGGTCCCTGAAGCAGAAGGCTATAAAGGATTTATATACTCCTCTGTGTAGTCATAGCACCAGAGAATCAGACTGGGTTAAAGGAGCCTATGTGTTAATACCTCACACTTTTATAATCCCCCCTTCCCACCTTTTTTATATCAATAGTAGGCATAATGTTCATTTTGTGAATATTCCCTGTCTGAGCTTTCTGTTTTAGCATTACATTGATTAGAACACACATTGAGTTACCTGCCAGGAAGGCTCTACAGATATTAGGACACGATGAAATTACTCCAAGTTTATAGAATTTAAGAGAGCAGGTCATTTAATACACCCTCTCAGCAAGACTATATAGTAGAATTAGTCTATTGAGAATGGTTTCGCTTAATTACATAAAATTTACATTTTTGAAGAATAAGCTCTGTACTATCTGAAAAAGTTTCCATTGAGCACTGTTGGATTCATCTGTATTAACCCGTGAAGGTCTGAGCTCCCTTTGACTGTCAGGGACGAGCTGCATTGCAAAGCTTGTGCATTGCAGAACTGGAAGACACTGGTTTTGCACTGGTGTCCGGGGAGGAACGCTCTGCAGTGTGTTTGCCTGGTCTGTGGCATGTCTTTCTAGTGAAGTCTGGGGCGAGTCGAGAAGATGAAGACTGAAGGATCAGTTGGGATGAGTCAGGAAACGTTTTGCTTTTACTCTAGTCCCCCCAGAGTGGAAACTTTGGAGGAATCCTTTCTCTAAGATAATATTGATTGTAATTTATTGCGTACTATGTTTCTACTAGCTAAAGAGAAAAGAAAATAGTAAGTCCAGTGTTTGGCGATGGATATCTGCCTGGTTAAAAAAAAAAAAAAAAAAAAAAAAAAGTACAAGCTTATACAGACGAAGTGTTTAAAAAGTAAGGAGTGAATCACTGGCAATGGGAACTCTGTCAGAATTAGGAAATTAAGTTCATTAAAGGTGTGGTAACTTAATTTTCTATGCGAGCATGTAATGATGAGGGTTGGGCAGAAAAAAAAAAAAAAAAAACAACGTTCAGACATCCAATTTAACACAAACCCACCCAAGCTTGGCAAGGTGGAGCATATCCAGCTCAGCCCCGCCTCCTGGCTCCCTATTTGGATTACATTTGCTCTAAATAGTCCAAATTAGCCCCGGACTCTGCACCCTCCTTGTCCCCTTCATTAGTGTCCTGTTGTGGGCTGCTGCAAGCGTTCGTGTGGGGCAGCTCCCCAAATCCCCTCCCAGGGGACCCCCCATATGGCTCCTGGGTCTAAAAGGGGAGGAAGATGCATCCCAGATGGAGACATGGCCCCACTTTTCCTCCACATGAGGCACCTCCCGACGCGCAGCGTCTCTGCTGCTGCTCGGGGAGGAAGACGGACTCCGCTTTCCACGTTGTTTACGTATTTGTGTTTCTGAGTATCCGTGTTTGTGGCATCAGTCATTCCCTGACCCATTTCCAGCATCCGTGGGACTATGGGATTGCTTTTTCCCAGCTGGGTTCAGGTTTTTTACTTGGTAACTTCTTTAAACTTCTGTAAACCTGTAATACAAATGTATTAGAATCATGTAATCCTTCTATTAAGCATCATCATTCCCTGTTCTTGTAGGTGCTCTGAGGCATGTTTATGCATTAGTGCGTGGTGGATGAACAAGTCTTCCCTCTGATTATTGAGAGAAAACCCAGCGATTAAACCTTCTTTTTACCCAGATTGACTCTTTATATTCACTCCTTCTTGATTCAAATCAAAGGCATAAACCCAACATCTGCTTTGACCTCATCCTATGGTCCTTTTTACAACTAAAACTTTACAACTAGCTTAAAAATCGCACTCACTGACTCACTTATTCTGAAAATGCTTAAGCTAAAATGAAGCGATTTTTTTTTTTTTTCCCCCAAACAAACACCAAGATTTCACTCCTTTCTAGTCTTACCAAGGGTCACGTGGTCGCCTTGACCAAACAGAGATCCTCGATCAATTTACCAAAGCCCACGAAATCACTCTGGTTCATATCTATATACCTAAAATGAGAATCCTGCCCATGTTCTTGAATTCTCTGCGTAGGTTTATTACTGTAGCCAAAATTTCTGGTGGCCTATTAGCATTATATAAAACTATAAAGATTTCCTGTTTCAGCAAGCAGCAGGTTTTACAGAAAATCTGAACTGGATTATTTCAGGGAAAGTCAGTCAAAAGTCGCAACGAGAGACACTGAGATACCACCAAAAGCTTCTGCTGCCCATGTGAAGGGTTTTTCCCTCCACTCCCACCCCAGCCATCCACGGTCCTTCTTGGACTTGGGAAGAAAAGGTTTTCAGAAAGCCCCTCCTGGGGTGGACAGTTGTTTCATAGATGGTACAGCAGCATGTCAGCTGAGGTCCTGGGGGGTATAAACAGCAGTCTCATGGCTTCAGCGGAGCTGTGTTGCTCTACATTGATCAGAACAGCGAACAGGGACTGAAATTTGACATTTCTTCACGACCGCTGATTGTGCATCTCCTTTTGGATTCATAACAGGCTCTTACTAACGCTGCCCTTATTGCCCGTGCCCAAAGGCCGTGATTAATCTCGTTCCAATTAATGTTCGTTTCCACACCACCTAAATCAAATTCTGAGCTATGGCCTCCGAAGTAGGAGACGAGCCCCAAGCAACCCGCCAGAAACCGCGGCTCCATCCTCGTCATCATCAGCCGATGGAGCTGCCGGGGGGGGCACAAGGGGAGCTCCCGCCGCCAAAGCAGGCAGCGAGGCAGGTGACTTGTTATAACACGGATTTTCGACACCGCACATTTCACTGCGGATTTGCTGTGTTTTTATTCCGCCTTCTGAAAGCTGTGAGAGTGAACATTATTAAAAATTTAAAAAAAAAAAAAAAAAAAAAGCAAAAAGAAAACAGTGAAAAGCAACAAGGAAGGTTTCTGTCCAAAAAAAAGTCCGAAACTGGCTCCAATTGGACCTCAGTACGGAAATGCTGGAACTTGTACCCTCCAGTGGCAAAATAAAACAGGCTACCATTATTAGAAATTTTCTACAGCTAAAGATGTAACATCATAGCTAAATTCAGTCAGAGACAGGTCGAGCAACAAAAACCAGGAGCCAAGGCAGTCTAGTCTGGTCTGAAACTTGATTCAGGCACCAGATTATGAATAGATTTAACTAGTTTGCCAAATGAAAATGTAGATTTTGGCAGTGTTTGGACTTTTTTTTATTTTATTTTTTTGGTGTGCTATATGTGGAGTCCTATTGCGCGCTGTGGGGATATGAGAAAAGAGCCTTTTTATATTATATAACTACTTGACGCGCATGTGTGTGTGTATATAATGCAAAAAACACAATTAACCCCATAAATGCTAAAAAACCTGAAGGACCTCTGTCTGACGTCCCTTAGTAATGAACACACTTGGCACTCGAGCCAAACTGGTTCCGCTTTTGCCTTTTATTACGAACCCACCCAGGACCACCGCTGGGGCACGGCTGCTGTCCCGGGACAGACCTCACAGAGGAACCCCCGGGACTGCAGAGAAGTTGGGGAGATGTGGCACCACCTGCAAAGCTGGCTCAGACCCTGCGTCATCTGGCTGCTCCTCGTAGGGCATTAAGGCACGTTGGGGGCCTCTTTCTGCCTTGGTCATTCATAATCTTGATGAATTATGTTGAAAACCCACGTTCATCTACCTATTTGCCATGGAAGCCCTACGCAGTAGCAGCTAGGGCAGCCCTGAAGGAGATAGGTGGGTATTTCAAAGTTAGAAAAAAAAAAAAAAAAAAAAGGTTTAAAACATCCACAATGCTGCAGCCCACATATGTACAGCAAGAAAAAACAAACAGGCGATCTCTGGAGGTATATTTTGATGACAGATGCCAGTTCTCTGCGGTCAGACTTCGCTCTGATTCCGTTCAGGTATGTGATCTAGGAAGTAGTAAAAAAGGTAGAAGTTTAAAAAAGAAAATACAATCAAGGTGGGGAGGAGGGGGTTGTCGAAGGAGAAGGGGGCAGATGCCTGCTTGCTGTGACTGCTCCCCGGCTGTGGGATTTTTTGGAGTATTTCATTAACAAGGAAAAATACACATCGGTCTGTGCCTGTGTGTATTTGCCAGATGTCACTGTTGAGTCTCAGCATAAATATCTCTATTACGCTCTGAGCTTCAGAACTACTGTCACCAAGACAAAGGACACCAGCTCTCCTTTGTACAGCACAAGGTTCCAGCTTCTTGTATCACAGAGCACTTAAGTCAACAGTTTGAACCGAAGTGTCTGCGCGTTAATTAATTGTAGTGGAGATGTCACGAAACAGATAATGGAGTTTTCAGAGTTGTATAAATACGCATCCATGAGAGCGAACACAACCGTCAAGCTGAGACTCTTAAAAGAACCCGAATTTTGTCCCTGTATCTAGTGTATTGCACAGTCTGCTGTTCTGTAAGATGTAATGCCAAAGATTTAATGAAATTGTTTTATACTTGTAGAATAATTTGGAATTAATCTCTTCAACCACTGCATGAATCCATAAATTCACCTACTGATTTAATCTTTTATTTTATTAAGTCATTCCACGCACACTAAATCACTGGAAATAGCACCGGTCTGACAGTGTACCATGTTTTACCCTTCTTTACGGTGGAATTGTTGATTAACTAGGTCCTGTAAGAACTGCACTGTCTGCTGGTGTCTGTGCCAGCTCTAGGATCAGAAGGAATACAGCTCTATCACCATGGTGGTGCAACTCTATGAGAACAGGTTTTGCCACCCAGACTCCTCACACTGCATGGCATTGGTTTTCCCTTGGGGAAGTGCCGGATCAGGTCAAACACAAGGTTACGTGTCATTGTACCCTTGGTGCTATCAGCACACCCCAACTATTCCAGACGTTTAAAAAGAGTTTCATCTGCAGTCAGCCCAAATTATCCGCCCAAAAAGTCCATTCAGAACCTAAAGAGTTACTACGTGCCCCAAAGTGACCCCCAGTCGTGATCATCATCTCTCCTAATTCAGGTGCTTGTTGGAGGGATTGCAGTAGGGCCTCTCTCCGTAAAGCTGTCCTCAGGGATGCTGAGCTGGTAGAGGTGAGATAAAACTTAAAGGAGACATTTCTCACCTCAACACCTATTTCTAGACTCTCAGTTTTCTCTTCTATATAGTTTGGGTGGTGGTTTTTTTTTTTTTAAAAAAAAAAAAAAAAAAAAAAAGCCCAGGAAGATATTGTGGTTAGAAACCACCTTTCTCAGTGATACCCACATCTGCGCAGGAGACACTCTGCAGTGCAAAGAGCAGAGACAGCTCTCGCGGCAGCAGATTTCACACTGGGCTGAAGCATCACAGAGGAGAATCCACATGCTGGTTTTGATATTCATTAATCATCCAGCTAATTTGTTTTTACACAGGAGCGCTGACAGCAAACGAATGTTATTATAGCAACAGCACACTGCATAATCCAGACTATTATGGTATTAGCATTGATGAAAACGACTGCTCTGTGTTCACTTATGCTCAATTCTGTATCCAACTGCAATTGTAAATATAATCTATTTTTATTCACATCTGCTGAGAGAAATAGACCTACCATATGTGGCCAGAAGGATAAAAGGATTGCTGCTGTCTTTTTCTTCCTCCTCCCTCTGGTCCTTATCTCAGGAACATGAGTTGAAATCTGGCCCAGAATTTACTGACTGTTCAGAGACTTTTTATGAGGCAATGCTTTCTCAGGCTGATACTGAGAATATATATATTTATATATGTGTACACACACGCACACATGTATTATTGTGCCTAAGGTCATTTCTCCACTAAATCTCTTTCATATTTGTATACAGAATGCACAGACAGTATTCACACAAGGGAGAAAAAATAATCCAGTGGTTAAGGTTATCTTGGGATTTCAGAGACTTGTTTTTAATATTTCCTTCTGCCACAGGCTTCCTTTTTAATACATACATATATATATATATATATATATATATATATATATATATACACGTTCACCATGAAAAAGGCACATGGGACATTGTCTACACCGTCCTTCAAATGCAGACCTGAACCTGCACTAGAGTCTGATTCTGCATTGCTTTTGCACTTTATGGTTGGGAGTCCGCATTCAGCAAAGGATTTCGGTGAGCTTTGACCCACACGGGACAGGGACAGAGGTGAGCCACATCCTTCAGGACAAGAAGAAACCCACTCAGCAATTCCCTTCTGTCCATACATATATGAGCTATAATAGATCTTGATGCTGCCCTCTGCTCTGTCCCGCAGTGAGATCACAGAATCACAGAATCATCGAGGTTGGAAAGGACCTTGAAGATCATCCAGTCCAACCGTTCACCTAACACTGACAGTTCCCAACAGATCGCATGGGTAGACAGTGCAAAGGAAAAAGGGGAACCCATACAGCGATCAATCCTGTCGGAGGACCCTCCGGAAAAGCAAATTAATTCTTTTTTCTTTTCTCCTCTCATTCTGCTGTTCTCCTGGATCCTTTCTAGAGCCAATACTCAGTTCACCTTTTGTGTCAAACTGCTTTGCCATCACAGCAAAGATGAGGTCAGGGCCCAAAATCAGGTAGACCTATGAAAAGCCCAGTGTGTTACGGAGGTTTCCACATTCCCTTGGGTTCCTCTTCGGGATGGATGGTGGAGGAGGAACCTCTGATGGCTGCAGACAAGGAGGCACAGAAATTGTGTGGATTATCCTGGAGGGCTGTGTTAGCGCTCTGTCAGCGCAGTTGCTCATATGCTGTTACACTGAATAATGGATTTGCTTATATTCAACACCACATGATTTTAAAGCATTTAAAGCTTAACTATAGCTATAAGAATTATTTTGAAACAGATGGGCACCTGGTCTTTCACAACATGGCAACTCCCTGCACTCCCTTATTTTAAGCAATCCACTCATAAAAACCAAGGGCGCCAATAAAGAGAGGACAAGAGGGTTTTCAGGTGTTTAGTGGCTGCAAAATTATTAATGCCGGTTTCAAATACGTGATTGCGTTGTGTTATTACTGATAGTGCAGTATAAAAATATCACAACAATAAAACGTAAAAAAAAAAAAAAATGAAAGCCATTTGTTGCAATAGTTTCAGGAGTCGTGCACATGGCCTTTATTATACTTAGATTTTAACCATTTGGGTTGCTACAAATTTATAACGGAATCCTGCTTTACCTGGCTGCAGAATGATTTACAAGAGTTCATTTTAGCCCCTCATCAAACACAGGCTAAGTACAGGACAAAAAATGGAACGAAACCCCAAATCCAGCTTCAGTCTGCTTGAAGGAAGAACTGAAGAGATACAGGAGACCAAATCATAAATACATTGACACCCAGTGCTACCTGGAAAACTTAACGGGCACGGAAAATGAATTGCTCCTTCTCCTATCTGTTTGTCTTCCATTATTTGTGGTCTCTTACACAGTAGGAAAGTTGTGGTTCCCCTGATTTGCTCACTCATTCTGTTATTAGAGGAGATCTTGCCCTGTACCATGGGGACCCATTTTTCTGTCCTCACTCTTTAGCCAGCGCGGGGATCCCCGTTCATCAAAACCGTTTGTCAGAAAGTTAAAACATGTCTATGCTTCTTCCTTCCCATTTTCTGTTGTTCAAATACCGACAGCCAAAAATGTGTTCATATGCTTTATGCATGAGGAAAGGTGACTATTGATGCTAGCAAATGTGTGGTCATTTTTTTTTTCTTGTCAGAAATCAGTGTCTGGAATCACTGATGCCTTGTGAAATTACAGTCTAATGTAACCAACTGGAGTATAATGTAACCAATTTCTTTACTTTTTAAGAAAATTGTTCTCCTGGAGGTTGAAACACAAAACCTAGAAATATATGAAGTTATTTTTGTCCCTAGTCAGGGGAAATTAATGAAATAGCACCTCCCATTCTGTTGACATTGGCCAAGATTGCTAAAGTCCTTAGTAATATTGGGGTTCCCATTATGGGGAATATTGTAATCACAGAAGGGATTCGGAATATTATACTGGTGGGAATGTCCATGTAAGCGCCAATGCAGCAGAGTACTTAAGCTCATGCTTAACTTTAAGCAAATAATCAGTTGGAGTCAATAGTTACAGAGCTGTGATAAAATATATGCTCACATGTTGGATCAAATGCTGTAATGAAAAATATGTGCACTGCAAGCCTGACTGGAAACATCAGAAACCATCAGTAAACAGTGTCTGAAAAAAAGATTTCCTCAATATTTACTGAGTATCCATATTTAAAAAGCAATATTTTTGCTGAACTTTCTATAATTGGCTTAATTATTTTTAATAATCATGACATTTTCAACGGTTTTTCAGTTTGCAGAAGCCATTCTTCCCTTTCAGCTCCGGTGTGAAAATTTTCCACGGTATCTTTGAACAATTTATCTGTGCTTCCAAGTTCTTGACACTGGAGTCATTGCTATGTCACATATATGTATTGTCACCTGCGTGTGATGAATTTGTGAGGGAAATGACACAGGGAGGCCAAATATACACACTGAATTAAGGAACCCCCGTAAGAAGAAAACACATTGTTCTTGGCTAAATAAGCCATTATTCAGTATCTATTTTGAGAAAAATCTTGGAAAATCCAGATTTTTCTTGTCACAGATATGTTAGTTTACTGCACAGAGGTGAGACTGGCTGGCCTGTAGTTCCCTGGATCTTCTCTTTTCTTCCCCTTTTTAAAAATGGGGGTTACATTTCCCCTTTTCCAGTCAGCAGGAACCAGACTGCCGCGACTTCTCAAATACGATGGATTGTTGCTTAGCCAACTTCATCCACCAGTTTCCTCAGGACCTGCGGATCCATCTCATCAGGTCTCATGGACTTGTCCACCTTCAGGTTCTTCAGATGGTCTTGAACCTGATCTTCTTCTACAGTGGGTGGTTCTTCGGTCTCCCAGTCCTGCTCTTTGCCTTCTGTGTCTTGGGCAGTGTGGCTGGAGCACTTGACAGTACAGACTGAGGCAAAAAAGCTGTTGAGTACCTCGGCCTTCTCCATATCCCAGGTGACGAGGTCTCCCGTTTCCTTCCAGAGAGAGCCCACATTTTCCCTAGTTTTCCTTTTATCACCAACGTACCTATAGAAGCTTCTTGTTGCCTTTGATGTCCCTGGCCAGATTTAATTCTTTCAGGGACCTGGCCTTCCTAACTGGATCCCTGGCTACTCAGACACTTTCTCTGTATTCCTCCCACACTGTCCTTGCTTCCATCCTCTGTAGGCTTCCTTTTTACATCTGAGCTTGTCCAGGAGCTCCTTGTTTATCCATGCAGGCCTCCTGAAGAGGTAGTTAAACCGTCATCCGATGAGGACTAATTCCAACCCAGTTTCCACTGGTGTTACCATGGAATAAATCCCATCCATTAGAGTGGAGTGGCTCCTGATGGATGCTGCTGTGTGCACGAGGATGGGGATGGGTGGATGAGATGCCTGGCGTCAGCCCAGCTGCTTCCCCATCTCAGCACTCGTGTGCCGCGGGGCTGGCAGAATCCCACACAGGAGAAGGATGGGGTGTCGTAGCAATCCCCCTCTCCCTCTCTTTCCATCCTGTTTGCAAGGAGAGTAGCAGTAGCCCAACCGAGATGCTGGACATGAGCCTCACAAGTCCCAAAACAAAATCCTGGAGCTTAATGGAGTGTAGAAAACTCCAAAAGCGTGGCAGGATCAGGCCCGGGAATGAGGGGAAGCTGTACTCAGAACTAAAAGAGAAAGAAAACCAAGGGAGTTATTACAGCATCATGTAGCTCCTTCTTCTCTTCAGAGAAAGGCCCCCATAAACATTTCCTTTCTAATCTTCCCGATACCAAGTGTAGCAAATCGTCAGCAGAGGTATGAAACCCAAAACCCGGTCCATGAGCATTCAGTCAGGAGCAGACCTTGGCCAAGGAGCCCTTCCCTTTCATCTCCCGTCCTGGTGTGCCTTCCCCCTCTCCCCCCATCCCTTCCCTTCCACCCATTGTCTGGCTTCCAAGATTTCTCATGGAAATAACCCCATGGCTTGTTTTCCATTGCAGGTTAATACCGGATTTAAGGCTGTTATTTTCTTTTTCCTGACATGTCGCCCATCACATTATGATTATTAGAGTTTTCTTTTGAAGAGTTACCTGAGGTGAAGTCTAATTGGACTTGAGGCTGCTGAGGAAGGATGCCAGGGCTCGGGAGCGCTGCCAGGCGCTGCTGTGGCTCACGCACAGACAGGGATCACGGCAGCGGGCTCGATTTCATGCCATGATTTAAGATAGAGTCTGTAAGGGAATACCGGTGATAAAGCGTCAGTGCCTGTAGAGAGCTGGGAGCAGGAACGGTGCCACTTCGATGCAGAGAGACCGATCAACATTTAATATAATATTTAATGGCCAAAGAGCTATGTATCAAATGACAGAATGCAAAAAGGAGAGGTTTAATGGCTCCGAACTCTAACCCTGTAAGAGTTTCCAGGCTCTCTCGCTGGTTTGGGGAATCCAGTACTGGCTAACAACCACCGCAAAGCATATCCATTAATAGTTTAAATCGAATTATCTGTTCTGCCTTATTCTGCAAGGCATTGCAGGCTGGATTCTGCCACCCGGAATTGCACAAAGCCTGTCTCAGGGGTTGTGGCGCTAATCTCACCTTTGCATTACCGACCTTTGCTGACGCGAGGGAGCGCCGCGCAGCAAACACGTCGGGGAGAATCGCTTGCAAGGGCTTGAAAGTCTGACTTGTCGTTTTCTGTCAATGTATTCAACAATAACTGAATGAAAAGTAGCAGCAGACACTGAGCATCTCTGGTGACACTCCGTTGGTTTCACTCCATCAGTTTATGTTTTCCCTTCGGTTCATACCAGCTTTCATCATCTGTTTCTAGCTAAGACCTGGCTGTGTTGATAATGAATAAAAAGTCAGTTCCAGAGATACGGCTCTTCCTGGTATATTCAATTTAAATGTTGCTGGAGAAATCAACTTATTTTCTTTCTTGTCTACCAATGCACCTATTATATTTTTTTAACTAATAACACAACAAAAAGGAGGGAAAAGGTCTCAAATGCCATCACAACTCACTTTCTGGACCTCAAGGACTCCACTCAACAGGCATTAACAGCAGGATTAGCAACAGGCTTTTTTGTCTGTTTTGGCATTTCAGAGCACAAACACTAGCTAAACATCAAAGTCAATTTATTTTCATGAAGTGTTTTAAATAGAACCCTTTTATCATCAACCGAATGGGATGACAGTGGGGCAAGGAGAAGGTGGGCAAAAAAAAAAAAAAAAAAATTCAGAAAAACAAATTGAAACGTAGCAGAAAAGAGAGAAGTGAAATGTTGAAATAAGCTTGATTTCCTCCTCACTTCTTTTCTTTTTGCTTTAAACAAGCTCTAGAGAACATTTTGATGTGGTCTGTGGGATTGTTCCCTCAGAGATGATTAAAAACAAATCCCATCAGCCGTTATGCCCTTTCGATATGATCATGTTTTTCCATCTAATTTTATCAGCCCAAATGATGACTTCAGTGGGGGACGAGCGCCAGTTGACCAACTCTCTCCCAAAGCATTTTCCTAACCAAAGGTGACAAAGGCTCCCTTAATGAATTCTGAGTTTCCATTTATAAAAACGTCCAGCAAACAACTGCACGCATGCACGCACAGGAGGGAGAAACTCAAACCTTTATTTACCATTTCTGTACAATCAGATGTTTTAGAGATTAAGCAAAAAGGAGAAGGGGGGAAAGAAGGAGGGGAAAGTCACATGGGAGGGAAGAAAAAAATGAAAGCCACGTTCTTCCTGCTTTTTTTTGTTGGGGGGTTTTTTGGTGTTTTGGGGGGTTTTTTTGTGTGTTGGTTTTTTTTTTCATTTTCCAGCCCCATGTTGTGACTTTGACAAATGATGATGCGTAGAGAAGATTTATGCCAGGTCTCGGAGCATTAGCACATTATCACGAGCAAAACAGAGCCCTTGGTCGACATCATTGGGGACCCATTGAAAAATTTTTTTGAAAGTGATATATGGGCCAAAGCCCATCTTAGAAAGAGCTGTGGTGCTGTCCTGCTGGATGAAGTCTGGGTAAATGCCCAGAGAGAGCCAGGTGAAGACACTGAGCATTAGATGAGAAATGGTTAGTAAAAACCCATTCTGGAAAGGAAAGAGGAACCTCTCTGCTCTCGAGGGACCCGCGTGTTGAATGATTTAATGGCTACCTTTAGGAAATGCCTTTTGCTTTATTGCTCTCTTTCTGCCTTTTTCTTTTTTTTTCTTCTTCTTTTTTTTTTTTTTTTTAAGGAAAAGAAATACAATGTAGGCTCTTCCCCTCATTTTCACCTCAGTATCCCAAATGAGCACTCCTGCAAGGCCACAACTTGAAACCTGTCATCTTTGCAAAAGTATCCCCAACGGCCTACAGATGGTCCTATTGATCAGGACGTTCCAAACTGTTGAAATAAACGAACCAAAACACTCCAAATTAAATGTATTTGTATTTTCTACAAACGCAAAATGATTTCTGAGTTCGCTACAGAGGGTTTCCACTTCTGTTAACTTCATTCTGAAGTAATTGCCAACACCACTCAAGAGCAGGGCTGTAGCCCCCAGGATTAAGCTGAACAGACTTTCCACAGAGGTGTCAGAAATCGCATGGAAAACCGGTGGGATTTTCTGAGCTACTTGAGGCATCGGCCCAATAATCTTTATCCTGTTTCACTGCCAAAACTTCTTTAAAATGCTTCCCGTTCCCCTGCACAAGAAGCTGTGCAAAACTTAATTTGCATCTTAGTTGAGTTGCTGATGACATTCATTGTGCTTCTAGAACCAAATGTTTGATTGTTAGTATTTCTCAAGAATTAAAACTCTCTTAAATTTTGGAAATGAATACTAGCATTTCCATGATAAGGTTTTACCCTCCAATTTGCGCTCAGATTCAAGAAAATCACACAGAATTTTAGACTGTTCTTTTAGGAACTCGAGCATCTTTGCTAGAGCTAGAGAAGCTTTAGAAGCCACAATAGTCTCACAGAATTTATTGAGAAACTTCGGGGTACAGTATGTCTATGAGATCAATGCACATAAAAAATTTGTATAGGGAGAAGAAACTGTAGAAATCACACATGTGTTCCCTAAAAATTGGATTATTATCTCATTAATTATTGGATTTATTGTCTCATTGGAATCTCCATTGTTTCCAGGCATGGCTAAATATTGGTGATATATGTATCATAGTTGAAGGATTCAGGTTTTTCTTTCATATCTACAGTACTCTGAATGCTCTGTGCCTCTTGGAATGCCACAGTTGAGCTAGAAATCTTAAATCAATAAATAAACCAACAAAAGACTGGAATTAGCAGAAAATATTTAAAATTTAAGGGTGTGAAGTTAACACAACTTGGTTCTTTATCCCTCAGAAATCTGCTCAGAAATCCGTATTTTGAATAAAAGTGCCACTGAGTGAAGAAAGACTCAGTCATTCTCCTTTCATATGCAAACTACAAAAGTTAAAGACATCTCGTAAACAACGAATGGGGAGCGCAAAGGTTTTGGTGCTCTCACGGAAGTTTTTAAGGGTGCACACAGATAATGAATACATTTCTGAGTAAATGACTTGTATCTTTTCAGCACCGTTTCAAGTACAGTGTGTCAAGATGATTGATGATATAAGCCCGTAGCAGCTTCATGACAAATTAGTGATTTTGACATGTGTTTGATGCTCTAAGCATTTTTCACTTGGAGGTAGGACGACTTGCTCTTCAGGTGCTGCCTTTGCTCAGAAGTTTGCAATTGAGTCTGGGAATTCAGTTATCTGGAGGACAGGAGTATTTCTGGAAATATCATCAGAGCACCCAACAACCCGTGTTTTCCCAGTGCTGCTGACTTATTATGTCTAAAGAGATACAACCTAAATGTGGGAGGAATGCCAGTACAGAAATAAGGGAATTGGCTATTAGGTTCATAAGGGACGATGGGATGACTCTAAGAATATAGTCTTGCTTCTCGAGGCAAATGTCTGTCTTTCAGGAGACAGAGCATTTTATTGGTTGTTTTTATTTATTCATTTATTTATTTTTGCAAATTGTTCAGCCCTGCCAGTTTACAGTTTTGTGGATTTATACATGAATAACATTCTACAAGTGATCAAGGTTGCATCATCATGCCAGGTCAGTTGTCTTCAAACACAAGACCGACAGAAAATGCGGATCTTCGGGTAAAAAAAAAAAAAAAAAAAAAAAAAAAAAAAAAAGTTACAAATCTAATCTACAGGAAACACTAATAATCCTAATTGCATCAGCTGCCTTGCTTTAGGTGCCATCTCACCAGCACAGGAACAGGTCAGAGAACTGAACAAGTCTTGCAAAGCCTCGATCCCTCCCTTCTTTAGCTGGGTATTGAGATAACCTTTGCTGATGAGTTACTGGCTTTGCATAAGCACGTGTGGCAGAATCAGATCCAATATTTTATCATGGATAGGAAAAAAAAAAAAAAAAAAGAGGGAAGAAAAGGGCATTTTCCACAAATAATGCTGCTCAGTGTTGCCGCCAGCTCTACTCTGAGATATCGGACCGTGCTTGTGCTCTTTCCTCCTTGGACAAAAACAAACCAGTGTTTTGAGAGAGTACCGTTGTAATTGCGGGTAGTTATATGGAGGGGAAAAATAATGTGGTTTGTCATCAATCTCTCGGTGTGGCACACAAGGGCTGACTTGTTGAAATTTTGTAGGCTGTATTTACAGAGAAAACATAGACCTGGTGCTGTGCAGGGCCCTATCAGTCCCCAGGTCTGGAAGAATCATATCAGAGAAAAAGGGAAGGCTTGAATCGTAACCTTTCAGGATAATCTAATCCATAAGGGAACAGAAATTACTCTGCTCCTGTGAGCAAGATCAAAACCTGAAGAATTTAATTATTAGGGATTTATTTGTGAATATATCCACAGACTGGTTTGAAGCAAGAGCTAACAAATCGCAACAATTACTCATATTGCTGTTTTATGCAGCCACAGACAATGGGGAAAATTAAGGATGGCTGCTTCCAGCCTTGAAAAAAGCTACACTGGAGTAAAATGGTGTGTTGCAGTAGAGAGGCAGCGTTAGCGAAAGGTGTAACAGAGCTCTAACCTAAAAGACACCATTCGGAGAATGTTCCGGAATTCAGGCTAAAGCACGTTTTGCTTCAGGTTTATCTTGCATATAGCTTTCATCGGGGTGGTGCCCTTTATTTTTCACTTGCCTGTCCAAATTACCTGCTAGGCCTGGTGAAATGATGTTAATTCTTCACCCGAGTGGATGAACTGAAAAAGTGGAGAGCTAAACTGGTAGTATTTGAGGGGTTTTTTTGCTAGAAACTATTGCGTTTGGCCCTTATTTGTGAGTACTGTTGGTGTCTTTCCTCCCTCGCTCCTGTTGTTTTTCAGAATGGTGTTATTACATGGAAGAAAGGAGCATGAAAGATGGGCTGCTTCTGACTCCATTTTTTCCCTGTAAAAGCCAGGCAGCTCCTCTGTAGCTGCAGAATCCATCCACAGTCACCAGAGATAGGAGCCAGGAGGCTCCAGGGGGACAGCCATGCCTTAAAGCCTGATGCGGCATTATCACCCGGAAACAAAACGTGTCTTAGACTGAAGAGTTCATAGTACCTCCACGTATGAACCGCACGTACATCTCTGCAAAATAATATCTCTAGCCCAGCTGTTCTATTTGCAACTCATACCATATATTTTCTTTTTTATTTTCTTTTTTTTTTTTTTTTTAACCTTGTTATTCTGCGAAATTAGAAACGCCGTATGAAAGGTAAACCCCCCCCCAATGTGGTAAACGGCCTCATTCTGCAATTTGACCGTTTTTCTCTTTCACTTAAATAATTTTGGAGGAGATTTCAAAATAAAACTGAATCTACTTCTTATTAATATTTCCAAATGAGTCACCCACATGCGTAGCTCTAATACATAAAAGGAGCATTTTCTTTTACTTCCATAAAAATATCCAGAGGGCAGTGGCAGCTAGAGTAAATTGAGAAGACCAAAGTTAAACAAAACCAGTCTCGTACACTTTCTGCAACTTCATTGTCTGCTCTGCGTCTTTGCGGGGAAAAAAAAATGTGTAGGTTTGCACTGTACAAGTCCCATAGTTAAAGGAATTATCATAAAACCCCAATGGCTATTTTAACTAGCTCACTTCTTACGCACGCATATATAGATCTAATTTTCACATTCTGTCTTGTTAAGACCACGGTAGGTAGCTGGTGGGTAATCGCTTGTAATGTCACTCCAAATGATTTGAAATTTGCCAATTTTCAGGTTTTGCTTTAAGTCCAAATCCAGGACAGATTTAGGGAGTTTTATTACTGAAATTGATAGGTTCATATATCTTGAGCTGACATGCCTCGAGTCCACAAAATTCCAGAGAATAATTGACTGACCAATCAGTCTAGTGTCTATAAACGTATAAATTGAGCAGAGGTGCTCTCCAAGTCTAAACCTTCCTTCAGTGCTAATTCTTGGAGCAGCGTCTTTGTTAAATCAGTGGCAAAACTTCTACAGAGCCCCAAGAGTTTAGGATCTGGCCCGCACAGCCTTGTTCACAAGAAGGGAAGGGTGAAATTTCTTGCATGAGTTATTTGCCAACTATTGTAGTCTTCAGTCAACACAAGCTGTTTGCAAATCTCGCATTCCACCGTACTTCCAACCAATACAAATAAGAAAAAAATTCAAGACTACCAACATGGGTCATTGCAATGTTTTGGACACAGAAATGCTTCAATATTCATGATTCTTTCCAAAGAGTCCTATATTTAAATGGAAAAAAAAAAAACAAAACAAAACAAAACCAAACAACCAAACCAAAAACAAAACAACCAACAACAACCCTTATTAAAAAGCATTTTCAAAATTAAACTGGAATGATTGTTGCCATTTTAAAGTTGACTGGAGGCAAACATTTTGCTCAATGTGTTCTTTGGGTCAGCCAGCCAACCAGAAAACCTCTGGCTTGCACAGCTCAAGTAACTGATGACTTTTTGCCTGCTCGTAGTAGTGTACATAACGTACATACAAATCCTAATACTTCTCACACAGCCTTGTGTACAGGAGCAGCATTAGAATAACTCAGTAATGATGATGTCATTGTTTCCCAACTCTCTGGTGCCTTTAGTCCCAAAAGAAAGATTTCCAAAGCTTTTTATGTCTATATTATCTCGTGGAATAGGACAGTTTCTTGGCCAGGTGAGGAACCAAGGCTCTGTGTTATCAGCTGTTAGCTGAAGGGAGGTGGGAACGCTGACCACATTCTGGGGTAGAACCCGAGTCTTCCTTAAAAATGTGTCCTAAAATCACAGACTGCAATGCCAACTTCACACAGCACTTTGTGTGGCTTCTTTGGAGGAAACCTCTAACCCTGAACCTTGGTTTTCTCTAGCATGAGTTTTAGTTTGTTCTGCTCTAGCACCTGTAGCTTGCGCGTGCACACACACACACACACACACACACACACACACAGAACAGTTTAAAAGGCATTTCTTGAGTCTCTGCAAGGGGAAAATACTGTTCACGTGCATCCCTCGTATATTTGTTGAACCTGGCTCCTGAGCAGCACAAAGCTCCTCTGCTGGTGCAGAGAATTAGGACAATAATTTTATATATATACAAAGGGAGATAGGATTCAAATTTGGGGATTATCAAGCTCCTGATGCTCTTCAGTTAGAGGGAATGTTTTCCAGAAGGGCAGAGCAAACTGAAAGGGAGAAAAGTGGGAGGAAGGCAGAAAACTCATATATGCAACAGTAAATATACTTGTAGAATACCCAAGGGTGGGTTTTTTGGATCTTTCTTTTTTTTTTTTTTTTTTTTTTTTTAGAATACTGTAGAATTTTAAAAAATATTTTAATGACATTCTAAAATATTCACTATAATCAATAGTTGTTCTTAAGAGGCCTGTGAATGGCTGGAGGTATCTAATATTGATCACAGTCCTGTCCAGTTAGCACATTTTCCTACGCACATAATTTTAGAAAAGCAAGTGAATAGAGACAGAGACACTAATTAGCATTTGCCTGCCTGTTTGTCCAGATCAAAATGAACAGACGGGTACAAATCTGTAGGCACAAGACAACTGAATATAATGGGGTTTTGTCTCACGGACTTTAACAGAGAACAATATCTGCTATACAGGCTTTTAAAATGAACCTCTGGGATTTTGTAATGAATTCTTTCCCGTTTTTAGTCCCACAGAAAGTTTCTTACCTGTTTAATCCAAAAAACAATCGGAAACAATGGAAATCTTTTCATTTGCCACACAGGATTTTGAACAAGACCCCGAGTAGCCATGAAATCAGTGTAGCTCTATAAAAACGAAACATAAATATGTACAGAAGTCATTTTAAAACTGTTGAAAATGTCATGGAGAATAAGATTTATTTTTTTTTCTACAGGATTTTTAGATTGACTTATAGACTTCGTAGACAGAAATGTGATTTCCCATCAGATGTCAGAAGCTGGCTTGAAATATCTGTACAAAAGATCTCATTTTCTATTCTTTTCTGGGAGACGGAATACCCATCATTCCAGAGAGCAGATAATCCTGCAGGGATTCATTCTGAATTAGCTCCTTGCTACAAAACCACTCCAAGTGATCACGTTCATCTTTTCAAAATCTGGTAAAAATACACGACAACTAGCAGCTTTAAACTCATCTCCAGAAGTTCCTGACTCTGTTTTAAAAGAAGTTTCCGGGGATTTTACAGCCCTTCGTTTCAAATACAGGCTGCAGAGTGGTGCCACTGCAAAGAAACTTCCTCGTGTTAGGAGGCTCAATTATTTTTCATGTGATTTAACATGTTTCCACTCATCTTCTGTCTTCCTCTCTCTGTTCTTCACGTATATATCTCAGTGTATATATATCCAGCTATGTCTGTGTATGCATGTTTGGGGTTTTTTTTTAATGCTGAGAGGCATTGCAGTTTGTTTTCAGCTTAGTAGAAAAGCAGCCCTTCATTAATGCCCGCAACAGTGTCTTTGGGGATAGATTTCAGTATCAATCCCCAAAAGACTTGTTCCTTCACTGAAGTAAATTATTGCATTATTATTTCTTCTTCTGTATTTGAGAAGGTGATGAGATCATTTATTGTTTTTAAGGGTTAATAGAGCCTGTCAGGGTCTTTTTTCCCTCAGCTGGCTTCACTGCTGCTGTAGGATCAGTAACAGCTCCAAGCTACATGATGCTAAATCAGACCACACTTTCCTGCAGAAAAGAAAAGAAAAAAAAAAAAAAGAAAACTTACCACCAAGCGAAGAAGCAGTTCAGTCTGGTTTAAAGGAAGGGGAGGGAGGGAGGCAGGGGGAACAGGGACTAACTTTGGAGAGAAAATAACAAACTTTAAGTCCTGAGGTCTTTCCTCTATATTGAAAAGGCAGTTTGGAAAGGAAATTAGTAAAAACAAACAGAAGGTGCCAAGGTTTCTTTATCATACCTGGAGTAGGATATGCTAAATTCCACAAGCCCTCGCACTGGCGCCTGGTGCTGTGCTGGAAAAAATGGTACCCATGGCTCTATAAAATGATCTATTGGGACTTCAAAGTCGTGGCAGCCCCGTGTGGCACAGGATGTGCTCAATTAATTATGTGATTTTTAAATGACAGGGGTTGGGAAAAGTAAAAATAATAAAAAGGGAAAAGAAAAAAAAAAAAGAACATGATGAAGAAGAAAAAGGTTTTTAAAGAAAATAATATTTTAAAAAAATCGAAGAAGTAAACTGAAAGGCCTTGTTGTCTGTCTGCCAAACAGCAGCAGCAGATAAGGTCCATAGTTGCCGTGGAAACTCAGGCCTGTAGGAGACAGAATCCAATTTCAGAAACCACAAAATCAACATAAACGTGTGCAAAAATAAAAAGGTTTGTTTGGCAAGTAATAAGTAGAAGGCTACCAATGTATAAAACAGATGAACCGGGGTGACCTTAGCCAACTTTAAGCCATAATAATGATGATGTCCCATGTAGCTTTGGCACCTCCAGAATGAGCAGTAACAAGACACCGTCCGTGCTGCCGACTGTTATCATCTAATTGCCACCCTTTTTCTGTAATACTCAATCCCCCCATCTCCTGCCCCATTCACCCCCTCGCCCTTAAAAAAAAAAAAACAAAAAAAAAAAAAAAAACAAAAAAACAAAACACCAAAAACCCAGAAGTGAGGAAGGAGAAATATTCATAAAAGCGGTGTTAGAATCTCATTTTAAACCTCAAAACGCTAAGGGGTTCAGAACTGATGATTTTAATTCATTTTTCACCTATATATTGTCTACTAATACAGCCCAAATCATTCTATATAAACAAGTAATTTTCCTTTCTTGCTCTCTATCACATGTGGCCAGATAAAGCCAGACCTTAAACCATTTTCAAGTCTATGAAGACCTCAATTACATCCTTTGCAGTTTTCCTGGATAAAAAGGTTCTAGCACATGGGTGACTATCACTATAATAAAATAGACATCCCTGAAAAGACACCAGAATATCCCTTCTAATAGCAGCTCCAAGGATTTCTTTAGTAAAGATGGCTCTGGGATACTCAGACAACTTTTAAACCAAACTATATTGGTCTTGGACTAAGTGGGATGGCCAATACTTGCCCCCGTTTCTACTTTTTTAAAAAAATTTTTAGCATGTTCTGCCATTCTGTGAGACAACCCTAAAAAAAATAACGCAAAAAACAACCTGAAAAGCCTTAGGCCAGTAAGATTTCACCCATCCTGGGTTTGGTGCCGGCAAGTGGGATGTAGGCAGGGAGGTTTTAAAAGATCTGCCATGGCTGGAAACTCCCTGAATTCTGCTCCGCTCCTCTGAAGAAGATGCCACAAATTAATCCAACC
Source organism: Athene noctua (assembly GCF_965140245.1). Taxonomy (NCBI): domain Eukaryota; kingdom Metazoa; phylum Chordata; class Aves; order Strigiformes; family Strigidae; genus Athene; species Athene noctua. Next base: position 12,726,200 of record NC_134054.1, read on the forward strand.
AAACGGGAAATATCTCGGAAGCCATTTGAAAGAGTATTGCCAGCAAACTGGGAAAGCAGTAGGGGGAGACAAACAATTGTACTTGTGGGGTAAAAACTCAGTTTTATTTTTTATTGCCTCCTGTCTGCTGGGAGCCCCTGACAGTAAGAAGAGATTCATTCACTTTATTTTAAAGGTCCATTTCCAAAAGAAACAACAGAGTGGATCATGCCTTCCTCCAGTGCTGAGTGACTATTTTTGGTTTAGAAAATACGACTTTATCTTCTCTATCTGATGATCACTCTGTGTTTCTTTTTCCCGTGTGTCCTGAACAAGGAGCTGTGTGTTAGCCCTGGACTACTGCTGCCCTACCCGGAGCACTGCAGCCTGCTGGGCAAAGACAAGCAAAACAGAGTCCTAGGCAGGACTCCCATAACACTGCTCCTCATCCTTAGGCTGAAGATCTCTTGCTCAATTGGTGCTCGTAGTGGCATGATACAAGCGTTGTGTTGGCATTCCCTAAGAATATCCAGTGTAAATACTGTCCTGATGCTGACTAGGACACTTCTTGGCAACGAACTGGGCTTATTCACTAAGGACGGCAAAGCTTAAAGGCCATTAAGCTTAATAGGGTCCTTATTTCTCTACCGCTGCGTCCTATAATTTCTTCTTTCAGCAAACGCCTTACTTCAACGTTAATCGTCCTTATTCAGGCAAAATGCATTTGGCTTCAACGTCGGTCAGCTAACTCCTCTGGAGGGTTTGTCTTGATGAGCACGGAGGGAGGCATTCCTCTGTACAATGCATTGAAAATGGTATTTATGGGCAGGAGAGTTTTTATGAGGCTTTGCAAGGCAAAGGCCCGGTAGTTCTCTGCACTTCATACAGCCCACTGCATTTTTGCTTTATGCTAATATTTTCTTGCTTCCAATGGTGGCGTGTGGGCAAAACAGCCAACAGCCTCTTCAAACACTGTTATTTGTCACTTTTTTGAGAGCACAGTTATACAACGACACAGAGTTTGAGTTACTCTAACAAGAAAAGAGCAGAAGATTGGGGTGGAAGGTGCGGGACTAATGTCACAATTTGCAAGTCTCCAATATTTTTGATTCATTAATGCTTTCATCCAACCGCATAGTAAGCTTGTCCTTCTCTAGCCCATACTCGGAGAGCTTCATGTTTTGCCCTCAAATGGATTGATTTTCTGCTATTTTCCAAACTCCCAGGGAACATGATTGGGATCTTGGGCATTGCAACCATCTGTAGACTCTCTACTCTCCTCTCTAAGGTTGTCTTTGTTAGGAAAAAGACTCACGATGGAAGCAGAGAGGAGTCAGGAGGAAAGAGATGGGAGGAAAACCCAAGGCGAGAAATATAAGAACATCCCTCATTGTCACAAAAGTAATTTGCACTTTCAGCTAAATTCACTACAGCTTTTCAGCGAGTTTGAGAGAAAAGCATTTCTGTGTCACCGAGCAAGCTCAATAAGAAGGAGTGACAGCATGGGGTTTTCATGTCTCGCTGCATGGGGACTCCCCGTGCACAATGCGCTTTGACCCTGCGAGCCGCGGGGCCAGCGCTGGGCTTGGCAGGTTTTTCTCCCCTTTGCTTTCACAAGACTTGCTCTGTCAGCGAAATCCAGAGCTAAGGTGGCTCACTTGCCATCCACAGGCCAGATTTGTCACCTAGCCTCTAATGTCCCCAGCAAATGGAGCGATGCCAAGTTCCCACACTCTGGTCATGCACAGCCCTCCAGAGCAAATATCGGGAGGGTTTGTTTTTTCTTGTCACCTGGGCGCTGCAGGGTTTAAGCTGCTCCTATTTCAGGGGTTTTGCTTGTGACTGCGCGAGCCCAAGCGGTCTGCAAAATGGGACAAAAGAAAGAGGTGCACCCTCACAGACACCGGCCAGCTTATGGGAGCCGAGGGATGATGGCGTAGCAGGCGCAAGGGGATGGGAATAAAGAGGCCTGTGTTCCCCTCCCGCGGCTGCCGGCAGTTTGCTGCGTGACAGCGAGTGAGTTATTTTGGCCTCTACTTTCCAAAGTGCCCACAAGCTTGGATGCATCGGTTTTCACATGGTCAATCCGGCTTACTTGCATTCTGAAGGACCCGGTTCTCAGAAGCAATTATGGCCTGAAGATGGAACTCGCTTCCCTATGGGCTGCAAAAAGTAGACGCTCGTTACCCACAAGCAGACACCAAAAATTAGTGACAACTCCTCTGCCTATGTACATAGCTTGGGAAAAGATAATTACTCCTTCTCTCCTGCACATCTGCACCAGGCCAAATATAATGAAGCCCTATATTTTAATGGGCAGTAATGTTTAATATTTGACATTAGGTAAATATACTTTCCTTGCCGCTAGAATAATTTCATACAGATTTAGGGTGGAGCTTTGAAAAAGCTGCTGGGTAATGGAGTACAAATTCGACTGCGCTCAAGGCTTATACTGTTTTGAAAGTCCCACCCTTAATCTCTGATCATTATAAACTCTTACCAGCCAGTAAATCTCGACCGCTGTGTTTTCAATAATGGTTATACCAAAAAACCCAACACCTGAGGTCAAATCTTCTGAGGCTCGGCGGTGGTGTTTCTGAGGACAAGCGGTGATGTCACACGCAGCCCCGTGGGCTCCACGGCAGGGCTGGGGCGGGGGAGCTGACAGGGAAAATTTCTATTTATGCAAAAGCCTTGGCAATGCGGAGCAATGGAAAAGGACATAAAGAGTGAAAGTATATAGCTGAAATGTAAATAGCAGTTTTTATGAAATATGTCTCCAAGTTAGTCCATGCCCGACAAAAGTTCTTGAAACATATCTGGATATATTGTAATGTCTTTTTTTTTTTTTTTTTTTTTTTTTTAAGTACTTTACCAGTCTATCTATGGCAGTTCAGTGGATGTCAGCAGCAGTGCTGCGTTTAAAATGATAGATATTTTAGAATGAAGCTATAAATCTTTACAGACTTACAATCTACTTCCTTTTAAAAAATGTGGGTAATGGCAAATGGAAATTTACAGTCATAAGGAATGGAGTGGTGGTGGTGTTTGGTCCTGATGCGGCAAACATGCATCTGCTTTCTTTAAGGGGGTGATTCTCCTCATTGGCTTGAAGTCAGCAAAGGCATCAGTCGGGAATGACCCATGAAATGTGCTTGTGGAAAGCATAGACTACTGATCTAGCTGATCCCGTGCAGGAAAAGCACCTTAAAAACACTGCTTAGTGTATAGGAACACTTACAACTGATGTAAGTGAAACAATAAAGTTTATTAAATAGGGTAGACTTTAAAAAAATAGAGACAATGGGGGATTTTCAAGTGTCAAATCAAGTTTCCTGAAGGGGTGCTTGGACTGCGGCAGCTTTAGAGGTCTGGGTTTGGTGAGGATCCGAGTGAACAGAACCCAGCTCTGCGGTCAGTGCAGATGCAGCCAGAGGCGCAGAGGTACTGACGCTCCCCCTCTTCTGCTGAGGCTCCACCGCCCTCCCCTGCCGTTCCTCGTGCCTCCGATTGCTTCCGAGCGCTGGAGCGGGAAGACAAGGCTCAGTCAACTCAGGGCTTGGCTCTGCCAGCCTGCATTTGGGATGGCAGAGAGGGGAGGAAGGGAAAATTGTCTAGAAGCCACAACACTAGTCCCGTCCCGAAGCCTGGGTAAACGTGTCGGACATGGTGGAGGAGATGCTCACGCGATGCTGAACCAGAAGCTACCTCTGGTTTGCACGAGGGAAGTGGCCAAATGCAGGTGTAATAAGGTAGCAAAACTAGCCTCTGAGCATCACCTACCCTCACAGAACCCTCACAGGTTCAGAAATAATATCTGAAGTGTTTTGCAACGTGATATCAGGCACCGGAGGTGATTTCTGTTCCCAAACAGTGACCTTATTACAAGGTACACCAGCATTTTGTGAGATGTCTCTTCCAGTATTTTTCTGTACTAGATAATAATAATACAATAAATTGTCCTGAAACAGAATAACAGAGCCTCCTTAAATCATAACATTGAGAACCTGAATTGTTTCTCAAAAGAAAATTAAATAGCCCATTATAAGATTTATTCTCTTCTACTACACATGCAAGGCATAGCTTATTTTTCCACTAAAATTTAGCTGGTCTCCAAGCACAAGAAAGACAAATGCTCGCAAACACCACATTTTTTAGGACTGGTTGAGTGGGAATAAACTTCAAGTATCACCTATTTGTATTTAATACATATACCAATGCTGTGCTGTCTCATTTGAGGCCTTTCTCGGGACCATAACACCAAAGAGAGGTGCCTCAGCTTTCCTTGCAAGGAACTGACTCAGCCCCGTGATCCCAGTTGGGCCAGCGTATGATTTGTGGGGGTGGGTGGGTACATTTTCTGCCCAGTGTATCACACAATAACAGCGCTAAGCTTAAAAACAGTCAGTGAAATAGGCTCTGTTTTTTGCAGGGTTCATTAACCAAGACAAAATCAATTAGCGTCTGAGACCTCACAGGTTTCTGTAGGCAAATTGTTCCAATTACCAGCACCCAAGAGCAAATTAGGAGGCAATTAAAAGGAGCAGCTGCGATTTCACTAAGTTACTCTTGTCACTGTCATATACATTCCATTTTAGGCTCATTAAAAAGGTATTTTGTCATTTCAATTTTTCTTTAACAGTGGCATTTTTCTTTTTAAAAAAGTTGAAACACACACATTTAGAAATACTTCCAAGAATTGAGATGGGTGAGGGTATGTGCATGTGTATATTTATATTGAATGTGGTTCAGGTAAACGCCTCTGGAGGGGCTGTTGCTTCTACTTATTCCAAGAGCTGATTTACATGCACAGAAGTCTCAGGAAAAAAAAAAAAAGAAAAAAAAAAACAACAAAAAAACCCAACAAAACCAGACCTCTGTGCACAACATACGCTTTCTTGCAAAGTATCTATCAGAAAGAAAAACAAGAAGAGAGAAAAATCCATTATCTATCCATCTTCTTGCCTGAAACAAACCAATAAAGTCCCGTTTTATTGGCAGACATTCACACAAATCATGCACAAACCATACCCAAGAGTCCACTGCTATGAAGTTTTTAGTCAAGGATCTTGGGTCACATGGCAAATATGAATTAATTATGCTTCACTCTAGTTTTGCCTCCCGGTCGAGATGAAGTGGGGAATTAAGATTTAAATTATTCAGCATCACACAGGAAATAGGAATCCTAACCTATAATATTTCCTAAGCAAATTCACCATCCTTAACTAATTCCAATTGAAAGAAAAAATTCACGCTATGCAGCCTTGCTCTGTCGAGTCCAACTTTCCTCATCTGACTTTTTTCTCTAATCACCGTCTGCTGTCACCAGCCATTCTGCCCCGGGCTCTTTCCCATTCACACTCCTAAACCTTTTGGAGATTCTCCATCTTCTGTACCTTCAGACTCAGGGCTCTGGCTAATCCCAATGTGTTTAATGCTTTGGGTGCTGGCCGGTTTCCTTGGGCTTGGAGCTGTTCAGTGGTGAAAGGCTTCATGCCAAGGAGGGAACATTTCTGGTCAGTGAGAAGCAGGATCAGCCCCAGGAGTGGCGAGGAACAAAGCCACTTTTCTTGGATTTTAACCGTCAATTGATCCACCTTATTTCTGCACCCAGCCCATATTTTTTGCTGGAGCAGTCCCCACTCCCTGCTGAATCCAAATCCCCGTGTAAGAGTGGAGGCAAATCACATCAGCAGCAGAGCCGAGTACAAAGGTCCAGAGTGAGCGGGGTTTTTTTTTTTTTGGCGAAAGAAGCATTTGCAGTCATACTGAATCACTGCACAAATCCATCTTGCTTGGGGGCAAGGGCAGGAGGATTTGGTGGAGATATGGCACTTGGCACTACAAAGAGTGACCAGAGAGGAGGTGGCAGTTCCACCACTTGAGGAGAAAGTGTGTTCATGTGTAAAGGAAAGTGGGAGGTGGGAGAGACCCCTCCACCTTCTGGGGAGTGGGGAGGAGAGATAAGGCTGCGGGTCAGAGCAGGAGCAGGGAAAAATCAGGGAGATTTAGAAACCCGCATTTCAAGGAGTTGGGATGCTGATTGCAATTGTGCTTGAGCGTTTAAAAGGTTAATAGTCTTCTCGGTGAAACACCACGCGTTAGTCTGAGAGGTACCACCCAAGGCAAAAAAAAAAAAAAAAAGGGCAAATTAAAAAATAAGCCTCACACCCACTAGTCTGCCATCAAATCTGCCCCGTCATGCTGAGGGACTGGTGGAGGAGAGGAGAGGAAAGGAAAGCAGCTCGCTCCAGCCCTAATAATTCTGATGATTCATTGCTCCGAATTTGCAGAGGTCTTTGGGGACAGACGCAACAGGATCACGCCGCTTCTTTAGGGATAATAAACACTCCTGGTAAACATGCCTTCCCCGTCCCCTAAATATTCACCTCACGCAAATAACGTGAGTCATAGATCCCACCCAACGGCAGGTCACCGGCTGCTCAGACCTTCCTTTAGCGCAGAGCTTCTACCACCCAGCATCAATCCTCCCCGGGCAAGGGCTGCTGGAACCCGTTCAGGGTTTATTTATTTGGACGGAGATGCACATGCACACATGCACACTCACACATATATCTGTACAAGAAAGACTTTTTTTTTTTTTTTTTTTTTTTTTAAGGGAGCATGGAAAGGCGTCTTGCCAAATAAACGACACTAAGCGGCGCGTTCCATTTTAGGTGTTGACAGTGTATAATAAATCCCGGCCCTACCTAACATTTACAGGAACATTATAAAATAAGTGAAACGGCGTGAGCTGGTTCCCAGGGCAACCAGACAAACACAATAAACAGGCCGCAGCGGCAAGAGTAAGTTACACCATACTCCTGGGTCTCAAATATATCACTTTACATTAGCCTTCTGCTCTTGCTGCTCCTGAAGGCTCTTTGTTTTATTATTATTTAAAAGAAAAAAAAGAAGACTATTATTTTTTTAGTGCAGATCAGCGTGAAATCGATGAGTTCCTTTGGTTGCTTGTCTTTATAGGTATTTTACTGCACATTAAAGCTTCTGTGAAAATAATAATGACTATTAATAAATCTTTATAAAGAACTGCATCCCCCTCCTGCAGAAGAATATTATTAATAAGGTGTCTAGCAACCCAGGGCCTTTGTTGGCCCACTAAAAACTAGTTCTGAGGGGTATTTTTCCTCAACACAGATACAAGATTAAGTGTAAGATCTATGGGGTGGCTCAGCTAGCTTTCTCTTGATTCAACAGCCTTCCTCCCATTTTTCACATAACCAAACTAGAGGTTTGGATCCGGCTGTCACTAATTTTAGAGGACTGTTCTGGACCCAGCTGGGTCATTGCAGCTTGGGCTCCTCCAGTTCCCTGACGAGCTGTACAAACCAATGACATTTAGTTCTGTTATTAACTGGCTAATTAATTTCTCTTCACCTACGAACTGGGGGACTGTGCATATATTCCATCAATATTTCCAGATGCATTCCCTAAATACATGATTTTTAGAATGCGGGCTGCCCAAGAACAGGAATGAGGAACTTCATTTGAGTTGGGAGAAGGAAGGTGAGAGTTTTAGAGAGGCACAGAAGGAGTGATAGGTTTGGAAATGATGTGACAGTTTGGGGAAGATGACCTTAGAAGTTCTTCGTCTTTTAAGACCACCCACAAATGATTTATCCACTGATACATCATCAGCGCTGAAGGAACCAATTTTTGCAATTTTTTCTCCAGTCCTGCCCATCCACTACTGCAAACCATATTGTGCCTGAAGCTCTCTTATTTATATTTGTTGAGCCACTTTTTTTTTTTTTTTTTTTTTTTTTTTTTTTTTTTTTGTGTGTGGTTTCCATAATTGTTTTGGCTTGGCTTGTTTCAGGATGGGCAAAATATGGGGAAGCTCCATCTCAGAGAATTGTCCTGGTCATTCTGCCTGGATGTAAACTGGGTGAGTCAGAAGCAGTATATGGAACATGTGAATCTGGAAATCTTAAATGAAACAGCAGGAATCATTCAGTTCATTTACCTCCGCTTCTCCTGACCTGTCCTTGCATGAGGAGCAAGTAATAGCGACCAAAGGGAAATTCCTTGGAGACAAGGGGGTGCCAGTTAATAGCCCCAAAACTTTAAAGGCACTTCAGCAATGACTGGAACCCTTTCTTGGTGCGTTATCCAAGGTTTTCTGCACAGTAATGACATTTGGAAGCATGGATACCAGACTGACTTACAAGTGAAGGGTGGGGTAATCACATGCTCCCGGTTTCTTTGCCATATTTAGCTCCATCCTTTCCAGACTGCCGCAGCTTACGGTCTTAGGTCGAGTGGCCCTGCCAAGAAACAAGCTGTTGGCCCGCAAACACCAGGGTGGATGGCTGCTGAGTGAGAACACATCCACCCGCTCCAGCCTGAGAGCAAAGGAGACAGCTTTGTGTGTAATAACTGTGTGTAAAGGCAGGGCTAGGAGAGTGGAGGTGGATATTTTTATTAATTTTTTTTTTTATGACCAAATCACCGCCCTATTGATGACTAATTAGAATGAGTGAGGTCCAGATGGCCAGCTTCTTTAATGAGGCCAATTAAGGATCCAAATGTTTTCATACAGTGCCTTTTTTTCCTAGAAAGACTAAGCAGCAATGGAGGTCCCACCTTCTCCTCCAGACACAGGCCAGCAACATGATCCTAGAGTACTGAAAAAAATAAAAGGCAAATGAGATAAGGAAAAAAAATCAGTGTAGATTTTCAGCAGGGAGTCTTCGTGTCATGCCTCAGTCTCCAATATTTATGCCAAAGTCCACCCCTGAGCAACACCTCAAAACTAAAAGCCTTTTCTTGGTAGGCTTGCCTAGCTTCGCTTTCTCTATTTTTTTTTTTTTTTTCTGCTGCAAACTCTGCACTCCTGAGTCATGGTCATGAGGAGAAGAGCCGTAACACTGTGAAACAGAATTTCCAATTTCTAACCTGAACAGACACAGTGAGCAGCTCACGAGGTTTCCACCCTTGTTTTGCAGGTTTTCAATAGGGTGTCTAAGCAACTGGCTTCGGAGTGTTTATTTGAACTGAAGGAGCTTCCTGAAGCTCTGTCGTCGCAAGAGCTCTTTCTGTCTGGCCACCTGAGGTTTACAGGACATCAATTCCCACATTACAATACTACCTGAGGACCTCTTGAGGTTTTTAGACTATTTCTCTCCACAGCCCTCTGATTAAAACTTGCACTTTCCAGATGGGGAATCCAGAAGGAGGACTATTGGGATTGCACAGAATGCAGAAAATGAAACAGAGAAAAGAACCCCAGTTTCCAAACTCCAGGCTAGTATTTAGCTCCCAAGTCAATCTTCTTGCTGCTGCACCTCATGGGCATTAAGGAAGAAACCAGACTCCAGTTCTATCACGGGCCAGATATCTGCAACCTTTCCTCTGATTAAGAAATACTTATGTACAAAGGCAACCACGGTAATGTGCTTTCAGTAGAGATGCTCAGGTGCAAAACTCCCAGACTTGCAACCACTTCTACTTCTCAGTGACTTCAAGGATGCAAAATTTGTCTCAGTCTTGAACTGGTGTGCAAGCATGAAACTTAAGTGTTGTTAAATGAAACAAACAGATTTTTAATCCTTCTGTTCACCCAACATTTAATTTTTACAAAAGAGATTTCTGTTTTTAATAATCCAAAGGGATGAACAAAGGTTCCGTTTTAACATTTCCAGTAGCTGGAGTAACTCCACCTGATAGTCAGGTTGGTTGCTGGGTAGCTGAGGGCCTGGCTGAGATGTTTCAGGGTCACAGGCTCCTCAGGTGAGCGAGCTCTCTCGCCTGGGAAATGGCAGCAGAGGAATGCTGTGCATTCCAAAATGTCTAAGTGCTGCTTGGAAACGTACATGTCTGAGTGCACTGGACTGGATCAACCACAGACATTATGAGGTTTGCGGTGTGTCTGAGTGTAACAATAGCAACCCAAGTCTATATGAGATTTCCCGGACGTGTAAGGCTAATATAGATTACATATGTTCCATTAAATACTCTGGGAACTCCAGGAAAGCTGAACTGGAGTTGCAGTGCAGTGAGCTCCTCACATGTGTAGGAAATAACACCGGTGTTGCCAGGATTCACGACTATGTCGCGTTATATATGTTTCACTATTATCAAAAACACCGTGTGTAGGAAGCTTTACCCTTCACGTGGTTGTCCACTCCCCCCTGCTCTGGGAGGTTGGGTCCAAGACCTGGTAAGGACCATACAGTGACCACAGCTGGCTCGCACCGAAGACAGGGAACCCAGTGTTTCATGTGATAAGAGATCTGGGTTGTTTCCTCCATCATAAATGGCAGAGATAATGGGCTTTAGAAAAGCTAGTGCTCTGAAAAGTCGGAGGTGGAGTGAAGACCCTGCCTGCTAAATTTGTCAGTGTGCTTGAGAAGTGATTTACCAATGACCTACTGGCAGCACTGCTGTAGTTTTCACACATTATCAGGTGAGTGGCAGGAAATACCTGTGACAACGAACCTTTCCCCCAAATTCCTTAGCAAACTAAATGAATAGAAATACACGTCTAGAGAGAAACTCTTGGGCTGGGCAGTGAAGGGGAGACCAAATGCTCTACCTGATGTGAATACAGTGGCACTTGCTTTCCTTTAAATTAGAAAAAATATCAATGACGCTTCAAATTTCTTTCTTGAGTTGATAATGTCACGCAAAACACGTGCCTCGCAAACAGGCAGACTGAAGCTCCTAAAGGAAATGTCCAAATTGCTTGTATTTCTGGCAAAAGAGACTAACGGGGACTTACAGGGAGACTCTGACAGAAAGCAAAGACACGGGCTGCCCGCTGGCCCTGTGGGTGCGTGAGCAGATGGAGGCTTGAAGGAAGCACAAGGCCATTTAAGGGCGGAAAAGTCTCCTGGGAATTTCTGACGTATTTTGGGGATAAGCCGAGGCAAACAGAAAAAGGACTTAAAGCACTAATAGTGGGCAGAGTAGAGACAGCCTAAAAACCCAGAGGTTGAGCTCTCTTTGTAGTTATTTGTGGTGCTGGGTAGGATTTCACTCGTGGTTTCTATTCTTTCCCTCATCCTTAAAAAATGTGATGAATTCAATAAGCTTTCTGACTGCCAAGCAGGTCCAGCACCGCAAAACCAGCCGACCCTCCCCATTTGCACAGTCCCTGCTCCCAGTTGGGCTTTCACGCTGGGCATCCAGAGCATGTGAGGGTTATCCAGCCGGTCTTCAAAGCTCAGAGCACACAGCTTACCAGACTGGTTATTACTTCACAGCAATCGTCCCAGGTTTTCCAGGGTGCTCAGAGAAAAGGTTTCATTCTGCATTCATATAGGCTGTCAGCAGTGGGAGCCTGATGGCACTGGGGGGAAGCTAACAGACCCGAATTCTTGATTTATTTCATTCTTTCTTGAAATCTTTGTCTGGGTATTATCTTCTGCAACTGCCCCTCTTTGTGTCAGTGCCTTTACCCCAAAGCACAGGACTCCTGCCAGCTCAGCCCCCAGCAGCCCCCATAATATCAGAGTCTTAATCTCCAACAGCTCCTGCTGCCCTTTGCTTTACTGCACCGAGACGAGCGCTGGCCGGGCCACCAGGTCACCTCCCCGTGCCACCGCAGCGAGCACCAGCTTCAGGAATTTCCAGGCAGGGTAAGGAAGGGTGTAAATGTGCTATAAACCATATGTCAGATGATTACCTGTAGTAACATCAAGCAGCAAGGAATGCATTTGTAAAGCTTTCGGGAACGTTTCTGGCCTTCAGTCTAAACTTACCCTAAATTTACCCTGTTTCAGGTTTGGGAAACAGCTTAATTTCCTTCAGAAGTTGCCTACCGGTCCTAGCCTACACGCCCCATCCTGCCCGGAGGATGCGGACACAACACCCAGAGCAGACCACTGCCTTCTCCTCCCTGCTCCCAGCTGCCATCACCCTGGGCAGGGACCACTGACACCTGCTCGAGGATAAGGGATTTGACCCCGCGGCTTTGGATTCATCATGGCTCACCCTAAATACCCTTCCACTACAGCCACACCACCTACTAAGTAGTGATGGAAATGTTACCAAATTCCAGTGCAAATGCCTTTATTTTGGTCAGGTACTCTGTGGTTTTCCCATGTTAATGCAGGATGACTTAACACTAGATAGAAAAAGTCATTTTCTGTCCATCCAAGTTAATAGTTCAAGTGAAAAATCAAAACCTTTTTTCCAGATGCATCTTTCCACCCATAATTTACTAAGACAGATCTGAGACTCAGAGCTACCCATCAGCCATTTGTGCTATTTACCAGCACTACCACGTCACCACACCACCCAGGTGTGCTCTGGACTATTGCTCTGTATGTGGAGGCAGGTTACAAACACCTATTCCGTCCCTATTTGAGAAGCCCCTTCCAGCACCAAGCCAGCGACCTGGGCCATTTCCCTCAACACGCTCCTGGCAGCTTCATCATACTGCTCCGAGAGCTCCTTGGCCAGGCTGATCTTTTGGATGTTCCCTCTCAGATTGCCTTCTAGCCGTACCTGGTCCAGATACTCTGGGTTTGCGGCTTTGATCCTCTCTTCCAGCTGAGGCTGGCTCTGAAGCACGGAGCGGACCATTTCCTGGAGTATAGTTTTTCTAGCAAGGACGTGCTTTGTGGAACAACTCAGCTCTCCCACCTGCTGCTGGACCCGCTTCAGTTTGTCAGGCACTTTCTCCTCCTTTACAATGAGTGAAAAGCGATAGCCCTCCACACGCACCTGCACCTTGGAGGCACCTGAAAAGACAAAACAACATCTACCTTGTGACTTGCATCATCTGGTTGGAGTCCAACAAAGAGATGTCTAAACACTTTTGTTTCTGCAAAACTAAACGCATGACGCAATAGCTCTCCCGTGACTGACTCCGAACCTCTTCCATAAAATAAGCTTGTTTCCAGTTTCCTTATCACTGTCGCTGCTCTGGTGTGCATGTGCTCTATAACAGAGGTGTTTGCCAGTAGCAACCCAACAGAATCATATATAACTTCCTTACAGACTTCCTTAAGCACGTGGGGTCAAAATCATCCCCGATACAGCTGCTCTGCCTTCCCTTTGGTGAAATCAGTAGGCTTTCCACCTGGCTAAATTAAAACTTTCCTCTCTGTTTGTTCATTTAGTGAAAAGCATAGGGTATCGGCTGAGTCTTTTCTGAAAAGCATATTGCAAATCCATCCTAATCTTCCATTAGACACCTCATTGTTCCCCTGCTCAGGTCGCCCCAAGTTTCAGGACTGGTTCTGGGGTATTACAAAGGTGGATGTCCTAGGGCAAGGCTGGAGGTGGTGCCATGTGAAGTAGCGCTAGAGAAGCCAAATCTCATAACATGTGTTTTCAAGATCAGTCAGCCCAGCTGAAAACATTATGTTGCGCCATAAAGTAGAAACAAGCTATAAAAATGCCCAGAATCTCCATGAAATCTGAAATTTATCTATGCTGTGTCAAACAGCATGCAAAGCAGCAGTGATGGGGCTCTGAGCAGGCTCCAGACACAGGTACTGTCACACGGCAGCACCTATGAGAGTGCTGTTAATTCACACGCTCTCGATTATTTTAATGTTGGCTTAATGTTTATTTCTTCACTTTCACCAGCTTACCGTGCTCCCGCCGCACAGTCTCTATGCAGGCTGTGAGACCAGCAGTGGGAGCGCAGCCAGAAACCTCTTTCAGCTTTTGGGCAGCCTTCATCATGGCAGAGTGATCCTCGTGCTGCTTGTTGAAAGCGTTGGCGATGTCAGAGAACACGGTGTCAATAGCGTGCACGTTAACCAGCTTCATCGTGAGGGTCCCCTCCTTATTGAAGACCCCTGGCGAAATGAAAAACCCAAAGGAATTTCAGAGTTAGCAACAGAATAAATCAAGCAGGTGCTTGGGGAAGGGGTGAAGGACAGTGAAAACTTGTTTGAAATGAGCATGGGACCTGTCTTTAGATGCTGTGATCAGCTACAGACCCTTCGTTTGGGATCATTAGCTCTTCTATCACCTATAATTAAACTTTACAAAAGGAAGGATAGGTCTGAGCAACTTCTGACAAAGCCTTTTGGAGCAAGGGTGTGTGTGTGTGTGTGTGTGTGTGTGTGTGTGTGAACACTGAAATGGTTTAAACAGTCCATATGAATGATTTCCAAAGCATAAGAAAAATTGCTATGACTTTTTAGTTTGAAATGTAAATCGACTATTAAATCATTCATCTCGCTCCCTGTGAGATTCTGGGGATGCCGTATAGACAAAGAACTCTCCATAGTCAGCAGAAACACGTAATCTGCTATTAGTCTAAGACTAGATCACAGTGAAAACCTCTCCAACACCTGAAGTATGATATCGCTATGCCAGAGGCTTCAGAGGGAAAGCAGAGAACCCCTCAGTATGAAGGTGTGGATTGCGTGGCCTCCACAAGGCTCCTCCTTGGCCAGAAAGAAAAAATTACCATGGCTCTTACACCTTGTGGCTAAGAATCACCTTGGTTCCACTGAAACGGGATAAAATACTCTGATTTACAGTAGCAGAGGATCTCGTTCTTTCTCATACCTCCAGTAGATTAAAGTTTTTCTCCACTAAGCAAATCCTTCCTTCTTATACAAAGGGAATATATAGGCCAAAAGTTTCAAATCCTCTTAAGAGCATGCTCAGTTCACACTAATTTTAATCAGAATTTGACATTCAAATCCCTGAGGCAGCTTTAGAAACGGCAAAGCAGTTGCACCACTGGAGCCCTAATTAAAAGCTCAGTTATCCAACTGGAAATCAGAGCACTGGTTCCATGACAGCACTCCTAGACCATAGTTTGTTTTACAAACCTGCAGAAATCTAATTGCATCTCCTGCGCAATGGAATACATGATCCATTTGCTAGCAATATTTCCAACAAATGTCAGAGAGGTTTGTTTTTTTATAGAAGGAAAACTTCAGTCGCAGTTTTAAACAATAAAATCTGTTTTAGTAAGTCTCCCTGTTGCCAAATTAATGCTGAGTGTGCTTTGCTTTGCTTCTCTGTTTTGCTTTTATGTGTCTAAGTTTCCTAAAAAAAAAAAAAAGAAAAAGAAAAGGGGGGAGGAGGAGCAGGGAGGGAACATGGGGTTTTTCCAATAAAGTGATGGATCCTAATGATAAATAGAAATGAAGAATCTACTCTCTGGGGTGCCACAGAAGATCAAGATGTTCCTACAGATTTATAACAGTGTAAGAGAAGGAAAAATGACTTTCTATCAAATTCCATCTAGTTCCATAAAAATTATTTAGACTCAATGAATAAATAAATATTTCATTAGACTACCCTGAAGTGTGTTGTTTAGAACTAAATTGAGGAAAATTCAGAGCAAAGTCTGAGGTAATTATTGATCCCACAGCTTACCCTCTCCAGCACTCGTTCTTGGCTCCCTTCCCACTAAACCACTAGGACTGGTCTTTGACAGAAACATGGAGTTTTAAGAAAATGAGAATATTCAAATGAAATGCCTTGTTTTCTGGAGAAAGTCAGACTTTTATTTTTTTTTTTAAATATATATCCTGGAAAACTTAAAAGGTTTTTGTCTTTACTGAAAGCTGAAACATTTAATCAAAAGTCTAGAAGACTCCTGTTCTGAAAGACCATCTTGGTGTTTCTTTGAAGGGTCTTTCAGCTGTGTCTCGTTTTTAGTCTGTGAGTGGCTGTCCCGGGCACTTGTCCCCCCTGTCACGTCCCATTTCCCTCCAGAGAGAGACGGCAGGCCAGGGCTCACTGGGAGGGGTGTAGTGAGATAGGGTGAGTTGGCCCACGTAGGAAAATTGTTCTTTAATTCATCCAAACTACAGCTCCCACAAACCGAAAAATACTAGCCTTTCTTTTTTTTTTTTTTTTTTTTTTTTTTCCAGGAAGTTCAAACTTCATCAGTTTTAGTTCTGCCGATTAAGCAAGATTCCTTTTATTTCTCCTTCTGTGATCCCCACCAAAACTTTGGTTATTCGCAGCCCCGGGAACGATTTACATGAGTGAATGGCACGGAGCTGGACTTGTGTTGTGTCTTGTTGTTGGAGAATTTATGACTAAATTAGCATTACAAATGGAAACTGTCCTTGCACACTCCTTGAAACGAACCTTTGCATTGACATGCAGCACAGTAAAGTCAGCACATCCAACTTGGGCTGGAAAAAATGTCCTAATTTGTTATATACTTTTTGCTCGTACAATGTTATTTTGATCTTCACCGGAGTTTCTATGTCACATAAATAATCCGCTGCACATTCTTGCAGCTTCAACACTTTTTTAGTCTGTGCTTCTTGTCAACAAGCCGTTTTGGGGGATCCTTGAATTTTCCTTCGTTTCTACTGAATTTAGTATTTTTCGCTTCCTGTCCTAAATTGTCCCAAAGTGGCTGCCCATTCGCAGCCCTGCAGTGACTTTTAGAAATGCTTGGCAGTTTGCAAAGCAGTTAGGTTTCTCCTGGATGAAAAGCCCTGTATAAATGTGAGATCATTACCATTTAACATACTCTTTTATAACAGCATGTTTACAGCCTCTGGCAGGGGTTCCACACCATTATTTTTTTGTTTCCACCCATGTCAGAAAGTGGGGTGCTGACACAATCTGTGTACATGCGTTTCTTGTGTATCTGTATACAGTTTCAGAGCTGGAGCATTTTTGGATGAGTACCAGAATTTACTAATTATCACTTTAACCACTATCCACAAAGAAGGGGGCAAGGGGTGAAACATCCAAAGAAAATAGTTAAAATCTTATTACCAATGTTTCGACAGGGCTGCCTTGTATTTACAGGAAGGGGTTCCCGCTGTGAGAGAGAAAGAAAGTTATGATGTCTTTTTCAAACAGAGGAGGAATCAGCTTTCTCTACACAACAGTTTTCTGTATATACATTCTCCAGAGGGAAACGCTGCCCTACGGGGGAAAGGGACAGGAAAGCAGGAGGGTTCGGATGGATCAGACCCAGCTGCTGTGCAGCGGGACGCGCTCACCTCATGCCCTGAATTAAGTCATAACTCTCTGGACCACACGTTCAGAAAGTGTATGAACCATGCGACCCAAAGAAAGGAAAACTTTACATCGAAATACCAGCTAAAACTCAGATTTGGAAAGTTCTGAGTAGGGCACGACGCCGGTTTCTCTCACCTCTCCCACCAGAGTCTGTACAACTTTCCCTACGTCTTTTGCAGCTCCACCAGCAGAAACCTTGTCACCTCCCCGTCCGCCTGTTCCTGAGCCAACATCAAAATGCTTTTCTAACACTTGGCTACCTTCGAGAAAAGGCAATGCCTGAGCCCTGTGAAGCAATCAGAGGTAATCTATCAGGTGATGCCTGACGGTGTGCTGGCACCAAACTCCCCGACTGATCTTTGGTTCAAGGGAGAAGGGCTCTTCTGGTTTCAGCCTCCATTACATGCCCTGGTATTACCACCAGAAGTTGTTACCTGCCTATCGTCACTACACCCCACACTTCATAACTCCCCGTACCAAATCCTACCTCCCGCTTTCCCAGCCTGTCCCAGGATGAAATGCTGGAAAAAGCATTTGCCAGTCAGTTCAGGAAGTCTTTAAAAAAAAAAAAAAAAAAAAAAAAAAAAGCTTCAAGAAATTAGGGCTTTTTCTACCCTCTCAGTGCCTACATTTCTGGTTTGGGTTTTGGTTTGGTTTTTTTTTCATTGGAAGCAGAGAACACTAACTCTTACCTAGCTGGCAGTGAGGCCTCTTGAATTGAGATACTGAACAGCATCTGATTATGAGAACTACAGATCAAATTCGGCAGAAAAAAAAATCACATTTACTTGAAAACTGTGAAATTTCAAGGCTTTATACACAAAATATCTAAAAAAGCAGCTATATTCAGATTAAAAAGCTGGACTGTGACAGTGCACTAATAGGGAAGCAATTTAAGAATAGCAGTTTTGGCTTTAGCCCTTGACTGGAAAATCAGTGATATTTGTTTTAGGAACCCTATAGGTGTTAATATATCAGATGAGTATGTCGCTGTTAAAAATTATATAGTTTGGAACATGCTCTCCCTTTCGAAATGAATCAAAAAATCGCTTTTTTAAGTATGAAGCAAGGAGACCAGAGAAAACTTGTTAATCATCCCATAGCAATAGTAGTTCATCAATTAATTTTATGTGGTGATCCGTCTGTTACATGGTTCCTGCCCCACAGCATTTACCAGTTACTCTCTGAAATCTGTCTGGAAAATGAATATAATTATTGCCAAAAATTACAAACCAATTTCCTGGCCATCCCTAAACGCACATAACAATTTGGGGGCCAGGCTGGCAGCGTCTGCCCTGCATGCACAGCAGGCTCCTGTCTCACCTGCACGGGTGGGAGAGGTGAGCACCTCAGCCCGCGCCACCTGCACCCACACTGGCTCTGAGCGGAGACGACACCGTTTGCTGCCCCCCTCATCCTTGTGCGGACCCACAGAGCGGGATCAGACCCCTCTGTTACAAGCAGCGGCCAGCTTGCCTTGCAAAACCCTTGTGGAAGGTCTGTAGGAAGCTGGGGCTGATGGAGCTGGAGGGTGGTGGTAGGTGGGATGTGAATGGAACCCCCCCGGTGGGATGAACCGGGGCTGGGTCAGCACACGGGGCACAGCTCTGCTGCCCGCTGAGGGGTCCCTGCTGACCCAGGCACCTCTGTATCAGGGCCCTGGCATGGGAGGTGTGGAAGTCCCTCTCTCTGTCCCCATCAGCCGAGTCACATTCACAGAAGGACCAGTCCTTCTCTCAACGCTACAGCTCCACATCAGATCATACGCACCCCGATACACTCAAAAAACTCCTTCCCCTCCCCTGCTACTCTACGTCCTTCCTGAGCTGTTGATGGCAACAGGGGAAGCTGCTTTCTTACCTCTTCCGGAGTAGCTGAGAGACAGCAACAGCAAAGGACGGGCATGTTAATCTAAAAAAAAAAAAAAATATCCCAGAAAAGTGGGATGTAAGAATACAGCGTCTTACTGGGACCTTCTTCTGCACCACAGGAAAACAACAGCAACCCAATTGCAAAACAATTGCAGGCCAAATAGTCAGGGCTTCATGTCACGGCATGTCTAGGGACTTCCCAGTGCAAAATGCTCCTTTGCCCAAATAATTCACTGACAACATTTCTTTTTAAGTCTGCATTTTCCTTTCGGCAGCGTAATGTCACCTGACAAGTCAGCTTGTGTCCCTCTGTAAATAAACTTGGGACTATCAAATACTTTGCTCTGAATTTCCTCCCAGCACTCCCTCCTGGTTCTTCCAGGCTGGGGAGAGGCCAAGGGCAATCCAGATGTTTGCCAACACCAGGAGAAACGAGGCCAGCCCTGGGGACAGGTGGGTGCAAAAAGCATTTCCCTGCACACTGAGCAAGCGGCATCGTGAAAACATGGGGCTGCCCCTACAACAGGATATTTTATTGTGCCCATAAAGCTGGTGAATCAGGACTGGATGTTGATGTTTTAAGCAATGCTCACCTTTGATTTTTGTGTTTGCTTCCATACTGTGGCTGATTTTCTTGAATGACGTGTCACGGCAGGAGGATGATCCTGTACGACACTGCGTTTCAGCACCTTGCCTCTCATCTCTGTGGACTCCATTTTTTTGAGCATTTTGGATTCCAGCCTGCACAGGCTGATTGGGCAGTTTGTTATACATTCTATTAAAGTGGAATAAATCTAGCCTACCACTACAGACTAAGAGTAAACTGGTGTTTAACAGAACGAGTCGGGGATCTGTGGCACACCTGAATGGCTACATCTGTCAGCGTAGGTAGGGACCTGCGGCAGCAGTGCTAGAACTCAGATCCTCCCCGAGACAAAACAAAAGCCAGAGAGATTGGCATCAAAGAAGCCTTTGAGTTTTGGAGCTCTCCTGTAACACAGTTAGACAATCAGTTTCCAGCCAATAAAAGGCAGAGACACAGATTCATAAAAACTTTCTGCATCTCATAAACCATAAAATGCAATTGCTAAATTAGAAACTCAGATCTTCCATGTTCTTGGCTCAATGGAAATGGAGACTCCAAATTGCTTATTATTAACCACAATGTGCTGGGCTGGTTTTGGTTTTCTCTCCCAAACCCCCTCCCCACGCCTGCTATGTCATCTTTTCTCTTTTTCATATCAGTCTTTCAGCCACGAATCCCAAGTCATAGTCAGATTTGTGTTTCAGTCTCATGTCTCCTGCCCATTCTGTTACTCATATAAAATGGTGCAATTAATTTATTGCAGTCTCGCCACAGTTGTTTTATTCATCATCACTGTAAAGCTCCTGTGAA
Source organism: Athene noctua (assembly GCF_965140245.1). Classification (NCBI taxonomy): domain Eukaryota; kingdom Metazoa; phylum Chordata; class Aves; order Strigiformes; family Strigidae; genus Athene; species Athene noctua. The sequence continues at coordinate 12,746,384 of NC_134054.1, forward strand.
GTACGCCCAAGAGAGGTAATATCATTTTAGCAAAACTGTCCTGATGAAAGAAAGCTGAGAACCTAGGGAGAAACAGTAAGCTTATATACCTAGAGTGTGTTTCTGAGACAATATTTCTTCCAATAAAACATTATTTCATATGATAATGAGTATACAGCCTGTTCAGCGAAGAAGCCACACAGTAAACAGATGTGGAAAAAGTCAGAGAGAAAAAACACCATTGGCAGACACCAGAATTAAGCTAAGTAAGCTATGGGAAATTCATTGAGAGACCCACTCCTACCTCGTGTATGGGTCTGGGATGAAAATGTGACTGCCTTGAAAGTGTGGGCAATATCCAGCAAGGAAATGATTGCAGCTGCTTCATGGGTGCTAAAATGCAGCTGTGGTGGACGTGAAGTAAATAGTGGCCTTATTCAAAGAGACAAAGAGAGCTGAGGGGTAGCCTGAGGGTTTTTGAGAGTTTGGGAAGAGGATCCTCTGTCCACAGAAAAAGGCAGATCTGGGTCCTGGGGTTCTCCAAGACTGAGTTTGTAATGTCTTTTGATCAACTAAGACAACCTGATGGGTACTAGCTACTCATGATGCTATCTAAGGATTTACAGGGAAAAAAAACCAGACAGATCAACCTTACAAATGAGTCTGAGCAGGCTGCCACGGGGTGAGTTAGCCTTTGTCGTGAATCCGAGCTACGTTTTGTTTTACGTTAAGATTGCGGGTAGAAACCCTGACAATGTCATTGAGTTTTATGGACTGTAGTCACACACCTACTTTGAATCTTACTATCTAAAATGGTACGTGTGAGTCTAAATCGTGGTCTACAACCTGTCTCACTCAATGATTTCTTAATGCCAGGCTGAAGTGCTGAAATAGGCTCTCCATTTTTTTTTTTTTTTTTTTTCTGATTTTTTTTCAGTCAGTACCTGAAATCCTCTGAAGTTACATTAGCCAGGGCCATTGACAAATAGCTGTCATTCTGCTTCCAGTCTACCTCTGTAGCCCATCGTTTTTTATTATATCTCTTTTTAATGGCTGTGCAGAACATTAAAAAGGTCTGCATATTAAAAAAAAAAAATAAATAATAAAAACAACAAGCTGAGATACAAAACTGGACTGTCTCACTATGACATAGTGCCATGAGGTTCCCAGACTGCTATTAAGAAAATATAGCTCATACGCGTAGTGCCCCTGCCCAGCTATGCTTCATCTGCCAGGAGATGTTGAAATTGTGCCTTCCTGGCGCTGCCTTTATTTACCACAGTGGCATTGACTTCATGCGCTGCGGCCCTTTCCATTTGGGTTGCCTCAGCCAAGGTCATCATTGCGTAAAGCATGAGCCCGCAAATAGCAATTTCTTGCTATTTCTGAGGAGAATTACTAGTTCTGTTTGCATCAAGGACTGTGAGGAATCCCTGCTACACTTGGGACGTGGCAGAGCTGACTTAGTCAGAGTTTCTTGGATTAAGCAGTAAGAAAAAAAAAAAAAAAAAAAAGAGTTAGAAAGATGAGTCACTGCTGAGTGAAAATGTACTCTGTAGCTTCTCATGGAAATAAAGCTGTCTTAAAAGTCATATGAATTGCCCCTATATATACTCCTATATATTGATATAGACGTAAGAATATAAACGTACAGACAAATTCAAGTACACGTGCACCCAGAAACGTGTGTCTTCAAGCATACAATATGTAACACCAAATTCTGAATGGAGGGGGGCATATATGCCTAGGACATAGAACCTAAATCTCCTGAAGGAATTGTACAAGCATAGCACCACATGCCTCTTGTGCCTACTTCACAAGAAAATTAATGCTTTAAGAAAATGAATTATCACGGGGAAATGATCCCCTGTGTAAGACCTGAGGCACAGCAGATCCAGATTTTAAAGGTATTTCAATGCCCAGCTCTTGATGAAATCACAAAGCAGATGTTCTGCTCATCTTCTGTCACATGCCCAGGGCAATGCAGAGACATTTCGTAAGTGTGAACTTCTGATTTCAAAGTAATGTGTCTTTTCTTCGTGGTTTTACTTTGAATTTCCCCTTTCCAGGCAGTCAGGTAATACAATATTATGGGGGGGGGGGGGGGGAACAGGCAATGTGATACGGTTGAAAAATACTAATTCAAGATTTTATAACTAGTGGGGGTATTTCTTCATTCTGCAAAGTGGCATTGTAGGAACTCCTACCAGCTGATGAGGCTGCATTTACACACTGGTGTAACTTCAACAATTTTGACCTTAGCCAAACCACCTATAGTTAAACCTACAGATTGGAGGGAAGATTGGTGAAAAGGGTAGGGTCGTTTGTCTTTTTTTTTTTTTTCACTTTCCCAATACCTGATTCATCATCTTTGATAATTTCTAGGGCATATCCATCCGTGAACCTGAGATATTTCAGCCAACAGTTTAAAGTGTTCGCAGAAGTCCAATGAATTTAAGAAAAATATCTCAGTTCTCTCTCTGAATTGTCCTTTTCCTGTACTGGGCATTGGCCGCAGGTACAGGGTGTACACAAGAGCTGCTGAAGAGTTTATCTTTATTCCTGGGCTGGCTTAAGTACTCAATGTCTGTCTCCAAGCATCTTACCTGGAAAATATCCTGCATCCACACTGCGTAGGGAAGCAGCATGGCCACTGCTCAGGACACCTAAATAACGCTGATCCTGTAACTAATTATCATCGATGTGTTGCATCTATAACAGGAAATAAGCATCGATGTTCTTTTTCCTAATGGAGCTAAATCTGTTCAGTAATTAATCCCAGCTGAAGAGGTTGGCTGTTATTTCTTACGGCTGTTCTTATTACGGCTGTTCTGACTCAGAAGGTACAAGGTGACTGGATAAGAAGCACAAAACCGACCACAGAAACAAGAGTATCATACTTCCAGCATGATTTGATTTCTCCTGCTTTGCTATGTCTAATTAAGGTTTTACAAGATGCTGCAAGCCCTGGTCTCTCTCCACCCCCTGAGGACCCCCTCCTGCATGGTCACCACATGACAAAGAGACACCCCCTTATAAAACACAGCTGCAAACTATACAGACAATTTACAGGTCTCAGAGATCATATTTACGCAGAGGTCCTGCAGCAGGGAGATTCTGAATGTCGGACCCTGTTGGTGGAATGTCATTAATCAGAGGATAATGGACAGGAAGGTGGGTGGCTGCTGATAGTTTTGGCTCATTTAAGACGGTCTTGGAAGGCTGCCAGATTGTGTGGAGAATTTTTGAAATGTTTTAAACAATACCGTCTTTACAATGTTATAAAATACTAGGGTGGCTCGAGTGGGTTTCAAACTGGCTCCCAGCCAGTAAAACCTCAGGATTCCAGTCAGCTGTAAACTGGACTCAAATGTGTGTCTGGGGTGGCTGAGGTCACCGGCACCCCTTGCATCCTTCCTCGTGTTTGTGCCACTGTAAAGCAGACTATGTCCTGCTTTACCTTAAAGTCTCCAGCTCATCTCTTCATGGCTTTGCTACTGCAAGTATTGCCCGTTTGTAATTCATAGAGCTCCCCTCCCCTTCAGGCGATGATGTCACATCGTGTAGTACTGAAATAAAATGATCAGGTAGGGCTGAATCTTCCATTGTGTTGCAGGTTGGAGCCCAAAATCTGTCTAAAGAGTTAATGCTGCACAGTGCTTCAGTAACGTGCAAAAAGGAGCTTTACCTCGAGTGAGAGAGAGAGACCTAAGTCATCTTAGGTAAAAAATTATTAATGGCTTTGGGTTCATGCTTTGTTGGCTTCTTATTTGCTTTAGAGTGCCTTGCACTCATCACCTGCTTAGAAGCTGCATTGGCGAGGGGACCTGAGCTACATCATCTGACCTGCTTCAGCATGAAGAACGGCACAGAGCTAGGCAGGGCCACCTCGTCGCCAGTGCCCTCCTCTGCAAGTCCCACACACGACTGTCAGCTCCCAGTTTACACAGCTCTTCTCTCTGAACCATGGGCGTTAACGCCCTGGTGTAAGTAGCTGCACCGCGTGGATGATAAGAAAGGCCACAACCAGAATCATATGGTTTGTAAATCGTTGTTGGGCTTGTTTCTGTTGGGTATCACTTGATCGTACAAAGAAGTGAGCTAATTGTATTCATATGAACAAATGCTGTAAGCCACAGGCCAGGCTCCTTATTCTTATCCACAGGAGGTAGTCACACTTTCATTAAAATTAGGGAAACTTTTCTGGGCTCTCTCGAGAGTTATAACACTGAAGTCTTTCAGCTTTTTAAGAGTAAAAGTTTCCCATGCTGGTAAAAGTGATATTATTTAATTTTATTAATTTAATATTTTTTTGTTTAAACCTTATTTTAGTAAAATATCATCCTGATTTTTTTTATTATTTTTGTTACAGAGAATGATTCCATTTCCAAATGAGACACAGTTCAGAAGACTTTATTTATAGGAAAGTAAAACCTAAACCTGAAGCTATCTTTTGCTCCCTTCTATGTTTCCATAAACATGATTTCTCCCAATAGAAAAAACAGTAGAAGTAACTTGTCATAATATCATTCATCAAAAGGAGTCTGATAATCCCAGACACTTGAAGCCACGTTTGCAAGCAAAGCACACTAAATGGAAACAGAACGCTCTAAGAATTAACCAGTTTGCATTGCTTATACTTTCTATATTGAAAAAAAAAAAAAAAAAAGATTATCATGCTGTCATGTTATACAAGCTCGTAGTATGTTATGATGCCTTTGCACTGTAAATCTAGAGTAAAATAATTACCTATGGAAGCACGATGGTGTCATTCCAGCCTCAGCTATGTGACAGTACATAAGGGAAATTCCACTTCTGGAGAAGGAGTTTTGCTTTTCTTTGGGACAGAACCGGCCTCCTGAACAAGCCCATCTTCTTGCCGACGCCCTCCTTCTTTCTTCCTGTGACTGCGTAGTGGATTTTTTTATTGCTTGAGCACATGGCATATGTCAGGGACACACTTTCCCTTTTCAGCAGATTTTGATTGATCCATGAAATAAAACCCGCTGTAACTAAAGAAAATAAAGCCATCAGCAGTCACAATGGTGAGGACTAACAAGCACCCACTAGTGTCCAAATAAAATAAACAGATATAAAAGCAAATTAGGCAAGACAGTATTCTAAATGCTACTGTCCAATCCCTTGCTCAGATTTATGCTTTTGTAATTTAAAGGTTCATTCTACTCAGCTGGCTTTCCATGCCGTTGGCACTGGTTTGTTCGCTCTGTGCCCTCCTCTGGCTGCACACAGATTCCCCAGTCACTAGTGCACACACACACACACACACAATCTAGCACAAGCCAATGTAGCGATGGTTTTCATCCTTCCCCGAGCACTATGTTTTAGTTTTAATAATTCAGTAGAGCTCAAGTACTTGGAGCATTTACTCTTTCCAACTACTCACTGTGGCATGTCAAGAAGGTTATTTTGCACGCTTGCTTTTACTACACGAACCTCAGGAGCAAAGCACCATTATTTCAGGTCTCTCTTTCAAGAAAGGTGATCACACATGTTAAGGGTTGAAAACCTTCCTGGAGGTCTGCAGAAACAGGCGGGCAGTAGAAAAGAAGTGGCCCCACTAAGTGTTTGTCTTCGGTGAGTAGCTCAGTAGAGCCCCCCAACTCCTGTTGCCCAGCCAAACGGCTTAAAGGACAGACCTTAATCTTAAACCCGCGTTTCTATTCAGCTTTAAAATTGCCAGGGCAGTTTTCCTGATATACCTACAGTGTATCTCAGCCCTCAAAGCCTCATGCTCACTTCATTAGCTTTGCAACGACTGCTGCACGTCTCTAAAGTTACGGAGTCTTTTTGTTAATAAAAATGATGCTGTGATTATATAGTAGCTTAAAAAGCAGTAACATTAGAAGTCTTTTCAATATTCCCATAATACTAAAATAAAATAGATGTTATTTTGAATTCCCAGAAATATAATCTTTTCTTGGAAGTAAACTCATGGCGTGTAATCGCATGCTCCTCCCTGCTGGTGAACGCACTCCCACCTCTGATTCACATTTATGTTGTGAGTGGCTTTTAATGACAGAACAGGGGAATATATTGTGGTTTCACACATACACAGATTTTACAGTCACTTATTCTTAACTAGGAGATAGAGAGACATAGCAGAGAAGTATTCTTTCTTTCTTCCAAGGTACTTCACCTCTGAGTACAGTAGGTGGTTCCCTGTATTGTAACAGAATATCTTGGAACCAGTTTTATATCAAGAAAGGGAAAGATAAAACAGATAATCCCAGGGGCTAGATGATGGGAAAATGTTTTAGAATTCATTTCAGCCCTGATACCTGTGATCTGGGGTAACTGAACACTTGGTTTATTGCCTCACCACAATAATTCATCAAATTACCTCTCTCACTTCTCAGCGAGCCTGAACGCCATGATCTTACCTCATTTTAGTGTGTCTGTGAGTGTGTAATCAACAAGCTGGTTTATTAGAACAAATCAGCCCACATGTTCCTGAGAAAGGGCTCCCACCCTTTGGTGCTTCTCATCCATTGCCCCATACTGGGCAAATCCTTCTGCCCTGGGCTGGCCACCCCCAGGGAGCAAGGCAGCACGACAGCTGGCTGTCCAAGAGTCTGTAGAGAAGGAAATAAATTTGCAAGTCTAGGCTGATTAGCCATATTGTAGATGGCTTAAATTGGAGGAAGTGAATATTATCTTAGTTCACCTTCCCTTTTTAGTACTTGGAAGCCTATTTCAGACTTGAAATATGCATGTCTGTCTTCAGTCTTTATGTTGATGTGCGAAAGGCAGTGACTTAAATGTATAATCTACTTCCTATCAAGCAGTTCTTTTGCACAGAGTATTTGCACATATATTGTGGCAAGTCCTGCTTTCTGTAGTAGCATCATCTCGTTTCAGCCAGGGGATGAGTAATACACAGAATCACAGAATTGTCTAGGTTGGAAAAGCCCCTGAAGCTCCTCCAGCCCAACCATGACCCTCCCCCTGACCCTTCCCAACTCCCCCAGATCCCTCAGCGCTGGCTCAGCCCGACTCTTCAACCCCCCCAGGGACCCCGGGGACTCCCCCCTGCCCTGGGCAGCCCATCCCAACGCCCAACAGCCCCTTCTGCACAGAAATCCTTCCTCAGAGCCAGCCTGACCCTGCCCTGGGCAGCTTGAGGCCATTCCCTCGGGGCCTGGCGCTGGGGCCTTGGCTCCAGAGACTCATCCCCCCTCTCTGCCCCCTCCTGGCAGGGAGTTGCAGAGGGCCAGGAGGTCTCCCCTCAGCCTCCTCTGCTCCAGACTGAACCCCCCCAGTTCCCCCAGCCGCTCCCCAGCAGACCTGTGCTCCAGACCCTGCCCCAGCTCCGTTGCCCTTCTCTGGCCACGCTCGAGTCATTCAATGGCCTTTTTGGGGTGAGGGGCCCAACACTGAACCCCCTCCCCGAGGGGCGGCCTCCCCAGTGCCGAGCCCAGGGCTCAGATCCCTTCCCTGTCCCTGCTGGCCACGCCAGGGCTGACACAAGCCAGGATGCCACTGCCCTCCTTGCCCCCCTGGGCAGAAGCAACGTGATAAAATGATGGTAGATGACCAGCTATTAGAAGCACAGAGCGGGCAGTGCATGAGTAGACAAGAAACCTGGACTTTCCAAGTATTAATCCCACTTGATTCTCACTCTCCTTAGCAAGTCTTTTCAGTGGCTTTACATAATTTGGGTAACGATGCTTTCACCTGATTTTTTGAAGGAGTTGAAGGAAATTCAGCATTGTGCAAAGGTGCTTGGGACCTGTGGATACCACGTGAAGGCTGTTCTGTAGCTGTGCAAAATGTCTGGGATTGGACATTCCTTCTTGCTTATTTTAATCTTCCAACTTTACACAGAGGTGTTCAACCTTTTTGCTGCTCATTAGAAGCAGTAAAGTACTTAAGCTTATGGTTTTCTACAGACAGTGGACTTAAAGTAAATGACAAGTGTTAGGTGAACATTTAAGTGCTTTATGTGTGAAAGCTCATTGACTAAATTTTAGCCTTATTACATGCTTCATTTTACACAGCCAAATTTGAAAAGTTTGGTCTAAATACATTTTCGAGTCACTTAAGTCTCTTCTTTCCATGCCCTCCCTTAATTACTATTTTACAGGAATTTGCCTTAAAAAAGGCAATGAAAAAACGTATTTTTGAAGTAAACACTACCTAATTTGGCGCTGCTTTTGATTGGCATTTCAGATTTTCTTTTTTTTTCTTTTTTTTCTTTTTTTTTTTTTTAACCAGGATATTAGTAGCTCCTTTACAAGCTGCAAAAATAAACAAGAAAAAGTAAATGCAAGCCTTTGTTTCGGAAATTTTTCTTTTTTTCTTTGGGTTTCCATCTGAATGTATTCGGCCGTCTGGGGTGAATCAAGGCTGATCCTGATGCAAAACTATTCTCCAACAGATAGCCAAGCTGCTTGAACAAATGGTTCGTGTTAGCTAGAGAAAGACACTGAATCTAAACCATGTGCTTCTGGGTCTTGTGGTTTCAAATTGAACCACAAACACTCAGGCAAGCTGTCAGTCTCTATTCACAATTTCAACCAACCTTGCAGAAAAAAGGGGGGGATCTTTGCCCACCAATCATGTTTTTAACCCTTATGTGATTAGTGGGGTGGCTTTGACACTTTGCGTTAGAGAGGCACGCTGTCTCTTAGAAGTAGACTGATGGCCTGGGAAAGAAATAAAGACAAACATTTGATGCAACGGGGATGAAAATACAGATGTTTAGAATCCTACAAGGTAAGGCTCGAAGAGATCTCAAGAAATCATCCAGTCCAAAACCTTTCCAAGAGGCAAGATCATACAAAACTAAGCCATCCCTGGCAGGTGTCTAACACATTCCATGGGAGCCCCAGCAGAGCAGCTTTTTTGCAGAAGAGTTAATTTATAAAAGGTTAGATTTTTGCCATTCTCAGTAAGCAGCTGTGAAAGTGCTATTGTAGCAGAAAGCCACCTGTGAGAGCAAGCCTGGGCTGTTCTGCATCAGAGGAATGTGCTGCTTCCACCTGGGCTAAAGAAATAACCACTGTGGACTTGGGCTGTGTTTACTGCTCCGGACCAGAGCACTAATGGATGGGGTTTCGAGGCAAATGTCCCGTTTGCTCCCACTCACTATGTGCTGGTTTAGGTGACACAACGGCTTAGAGGGTGCCAGAGCCTTTACTCCTTCCATTCCCATTGCTTCGTCTAAAAAAATCAGAGTACCACGTAACACAGCATGCCCAATCCCAAACAGCTGGGCCAAGAAATCCAGGAGAGACACCTAAGAGAAGATGCCTGCGTATGTTGGAGGACAGCGTATGAGGCAGCTACTTGCAGGTTCTGTCTGGGTTTTTTCCAGCATGTAGGTGACTTACGTGCAAGGAAAGAACTGCTTGTTCAGGAACTGAAGCTGCTGGGGAAACACATGGGGACAAGCTACATTTCTGTTCCAGGAATCACGCTGGGTAAAACCCTGCTGCAGAAAGTTCAGACACACCTGGTTGCAAGCCCAAAATGGAAATGTGCAAGGGTTGAATATTTTTGTGAGGACATGTTCTATAACAGCATTGTTTGGGGGGCTGAAAAAATAAAATCCTCGCTGTAAGGCCTTCGTAAATCTATATCTCCCACCTCAGCACTCTTGAAATACCATAGGAATGTTTGTCTCCTAAAGTGCTGTATCATATTTGGGACTGCTTAGAGGACTGAGGGCTAAAGAAGGAAAAAAAAAGAGGTAAGCGTTAGAATTTGCAATTTTGAATCTCATTAGTGGTTTACGTGTTAAAAGGAGTTGCAGTCTCCTTCGTCCTTGTTTCTCTACCTGCACAATGAGATAGCATGAGTGAGATCTTCTCAGGAAGCACACTAAAATTGTCATGCCTCACTTCGTACACAAAATCTTCTCATGCGTTCCTTTTTATTTAGAATGAAAAAGCAAATTTTTTTTTTTTTTTTTTTTTTTTTTTTTAATTTGGAAAGAAGTTCCAATACAAATTTTATCCAATTTCACTGCAGTGGAATAGGACCGATTTCAGCAGCTGAGGATTTACCCTAATATTGAATTGAAGACATAATGTTAGTGTAAACTGATAGTTTTAAGTACTAAAGAACGACTTGGGGAAGATATGAGACTAGCTCCTGTGTTATAAGAAACTTAAGCAATTAAGCCTATTGAGGGTGAGCAGGATTGGGTGTATTGGGCGGGTAAGTATGTTTGGAAGAAAATAAGATTGCTGGTTTGCCAACCGATCTGCTTACTGGACAATGTTGCCCTTGTTGAAGAGGTTAGTCCCATTACTGCTTTTTCACTAGGAGACACCATTAATGGAAATCTTAAGAAACTACTCCTTATTATAGTGATTTCTTACAGCACAGCTGTTGCACAGTTCTAAGGCAGCGGGTGCTTACGACAGGTCTGTGGCAGAGCCTGCTCAGCACTCTCCGAGGAACTCCTCAAGGTACCGTGCCCTCCTCGTGCATCCACCTGCTTTTAGGGATGTAAATGGGAAGAGTGGCTCAGGGGGATAAAGTGGGACCAAATTCCATCACTTCCGATACCACCTCAAGGTTTTTCACCAACAGTGCTGAAAGATCTTCTCCATCTCAGCACCAGTCAGCAGGGAGGAGAATGGGAACTGCTTTTGTGTGGACAATAGAAGAACGTTGTTCATCTTCTCACATCATACACCTCCCTTATGGATATTTAGTGATGTCCCATTGTTAACTGATTCTGAGGCATGTCTGGTCAGAGTTTCAACCCATTTGGTTTAGCTCATGTTCCTCCCTTCATTTCCATCACCTCCAGTTGTAATCTGGAGAACTCTGGAGAATCCAAACTCAACTTTGGGCGACCAAATAAAGTTCTGGATTAACAGAGGTGCAGTCCAGAGCTACCTCAGACTGACACTGCTATAAATGAGCGCTATAACTCTTTAAAAAAACAACCCTTTCCAACACTGCATGAAGGTTACATGATCCCCTACTTAATATGCACATGAACTGGGATGCCACAAACTTCCCTGGGGTTTCCTGAGGGCTGAAGTAAAACTTAATTATACCAATTGGTTAGACAGACTGTTCAAACTTTTGTTTCACATACACTTTTTATTCCCTCTTCTCCATCTTTTCCCATTTGCCAAAACCTCCTGAAGAGAAAATAGAGATTATTTTACTTTTTACCTTAAAGGGCTCCTTGTGTGCATTTGCCTTATTAAATAACTGCCAGAATATCTAATATTCCGTGGACAGGACTGATGAAAATGAAGCATAACATTGGTCAAATGAGCAAGTTTCATGTATAGCATTGTCCCTAATTTGGTCTCCAGCCAATTAAAATTCTGTACCATGCATCTGTTGGCTATAGATGAGACTTTGCATTTTAAAGGGTCTTAGAAAAGACAGGATTTATCTTTTTTTTTTTTTTTTTTTTTTTTGTCACTACCATTTTGAGCATAATCATAACCCATTCATTTATGCCTCACTGAGCTTTCTGTCAGCCAAACTTCAGTCATCTTTCTTCTGTCCCTGTGTAGGGCTGAGTCTTCTCTTTCTCCCTGATGCTGTTATTTTTGCCAGTCATGCACTGAGAAACGAGCGCACGTTGGGTACAGCAGAGCTAAGTTCAGCAACAGATGCCATTATATCGATAGTATTATTAGTGATCACAACAGCCTCTCATCTTTGCCAGTTCAGGTGGAGGGAAATGTGGTTGTTACTATCTACAATAGGTCGGGTAAGTCTAAGGAGGAAATGTGGAGCTTCAGCGTCTTCAAAGCAGCCAGTCAAACACCCAGAATGCTTGTGTGCATCTGGCTGAAATGCACTCTGCAGACTGATGCATCATTAAGTTCCCTTTTAATGATTTAAAGGGGAAAGGGTCTTTTGCTGGATTTCCACAGAAGGTTAATTTTCCCTTTTCTGGCAGATCTGCAAGGCCCTTAATGGTAGATGGAAGGAAACGGTGCTACCTTTCTACACAGATTTTTCTGTAGTTAGACCACTAATGTGAGGACCACCATATTCTTATGTTTTACCTATAAGAAATTAAACACCAGCCATTAATATGTTACCTACTGACGGCAGCTCAATTCCTTTCCTGTAGGTTTGCCAGTTGTTAACTAGGAGGTTCCATTCCCTGACTTCAGACAGGGATTTCTTCCTCCATGGTAAAACATCGCCTACCTGAGGCACCAGGATCTTGTTCAGCATTTCGGTCCAGAAACAGCAAACACAATCTAGCTGTGGCAAGCAGGGGGAAAACTGGAATGCCAAGAGCAGGCTGGGAATCCAAACCACGATCTGCTGGAAATAAGGCCGGTTCCTGGAGAAGCCAAGAATTTCCACCCTGTTTGTTTGAAAAGATTTCACTTGTCTGTGCATATGGACAGGCTTGAATACAGAGCTCCAGTCCTCTTAGCAGCCTCACTGCAAATCATGCTAAACTTCAGACCGCATATGGATCATGAGTTTAAAACAGTTTTTCTCCAAGTCCATCACTGTTAGTACAGTGAGCTGGATTGCTTTCAGGCTTCAAGAAATCATTTCTGGTCATTAGGTTTGTAATTCTTTTCAGAGACGGGGATACCAAAAAGCTTGTAGAAGCTGGAACAATGATAACGTTACACTGGATGAGAAGACATCTCCAAACCTTTTCAACAGTCCTCTGCAGTCAAAAATGTTTTAATTTACTGTCATTTGTCTTTGCCTCATCCTGCAGTGGCTCTTACGCAGTCAGAAACCTTGTATCTCAGACAAGTGAACCATCTCTCCTTTTTTCCATTTTTTTTTTTCCCCCTCTCCAGTTTCTAAATGAATTCCCACCAATTTGCAGAACTTCTGTCACACTTACATCCAACTAGTAGATACAAGATATAAACCAGCTCTCTAGTTTCGCAGAGCAACGGTGGAATGAATTACCCATTCAGAAGAAAATGACCCATTAAAAGAAAATCTGACACACAACTGGGAATAATCCATCCCTACGCCTTTGTCAGCATTTCACGTTAATACTCCTATCAGCACGCTGAGTGGGGCTGGAGAATCATACTTAAATTAACATACCAGAGTAACTAGTGAGTGTTCAATAAAGTAAACAGGATTGAGGATTTGAACCAAACGTTTCAGAAAGCTATTCAAGGTTAGACTGATGAAGAATATACTTTAGGATGCATAGCTGAAATCTGGGATTCATCTGAAAAGTTTTTAATTAGTCAAAACAACAGCAATTATAACTACATTAAATAATTTATATCATGATTGTGAACTTTATTCTGTAAAAACAATTGATACAGCATTTCTATCAGAGTGAAGTAGGGTATCTTACGTTTAAACAAATGAGCAGAGATGGGAAAATGTGGTTTAATAAATGATCTTGCATGAAATTTATCCATTAAAAAAATTTACTTAGAGAAGACCAAACTGTTTCAGAAAGATCGGAAATATGAATGTGACACATTTTACCGCACTCTGAGTAATTTCCCATGGGGAAAAAAAATAAAAAAATAAAAAAAGGGTTTGTTTCATTTTAAAATAATGTGTTTTGTTATCCTTGATTGCTGGAAAGAAAGTCGGCTGTTGGACTGGTACAGAACCACGCTGCCTAGCTGAAGACTACAAAGGGGAATTTTAAAAATGGATGGGGGCTTTAGTTCTAGAATGTGGCTCTCTGGAAGAATGTGAGTTTTAGCAGGCTGTAGCAAAACCAAAGCAAGAGAGACGCCAAATAGGATCGAACATGTTGCTGGAATCAAGAAATCTGCTTTGAGTATCTCTTACCCCAAAGGCGATGGGCTTCCTATGTACTCCTTTCTGCAGTACAGTCCTCTGGGCTAACTTTTTAAAGGATGGCATGACACTGAAAGACATCTCCAGGACAGCAAAATATCTTGCTACTAACCTGATCTCAGTTTCAAGTGTACAGAATTCAGATTTCAGGCACATAGATAAAAACAATTCTTCAGGTTTCAAAAAAGACGGAAAGAAAATAAAATGAGACAAAAATAAGACAAAGAAGATTCTAAGATGGGAGTTATTTTAGGAAAAAAAAAAAAAAATAACCAAAGTTTAGGTGGAGTGAAATGTTCAGTCATCATAAAAATGTCACTTTTCATTGTCAACCAAAGGTCTACCTCCTCCCTCCCTATGCCAGAATTGCTCAGCAATCGTTACAAGGAGCTAGTGATGGACCTTACCCCAAAAATCGAAGGTACCAACTCCTGTGAGCATTCAGAGGGCAAAGAGACGTCAGAATCCATTCAGTTTTAAGCTCGCAAATAGTCCCTTTCCTACAGGCTTCCCACCAAACCAGGCAGCACAAGTACGATACAAAACTATTTCCAACTCTACTTAGAATGAATTATTTTCTTTCTTTCATAGCCTCTTGTCTCTTGGCTAATGGTGTATTTTGGTTAGAAATGATTCTGGTTTGACATCTTCTCTATATGTATACATACATATACACAAATTTATATATATATGTGCTTATATTTTTATGTGCACTGCCAGTAGTCCTTCAGTTTTGATTAAGCTAGCTAAAAATTAAATCCTGAATACAAATAATCTCCAAACCGAACCTAAGTCTTCTCCAGTTTCCACGTGGAGATGACAAAAATAGTAAATAACGGAATGCATTCACAGCTTTGCAGATTAGCTTTCCACATGATGTGCTGGGGATCTCAGAATTGAACATAGTGGTACCTCTGGTGTATTATTTCCCCACAGATGGCAATGGGAGATTTAACTCCTTTAATCTGGGCAAGAAATGAAGATCCAAACCCGGAATGATTCTAATGATTCTAGGTGGATTTGGGGAGTCAAAAATGAAAGTGACTGTGTAGTGTGAAAAAATGACATTTATATACTCTACCTAGAGATTTTTTTTTTTTTTCCACTATGGAACTGTTTAAGTTTACTTTTTTTTTTTTTTTTTTTTTTTTTTAACTGCAGCCATGGGAAGCATTTTTAGGACGTTTTGTACACCTGCTAGCTCCATTTCATTTGTTTAAACACATTTTATAACTGCAGTTTATATATTTTTCCAAGAAAATAAAAACGCTAAAAATATAATGTGGTGTTTGGGAGAACGTAGGTGGGGGATTGGAAGGAACAAGAGGGCCTCATCTTGGCATATGTTCCACTTTATGCCAACTGCAGCACATTCATCATTAACGTACTGGATGGGGATTACCTCTGTACACTCATTCTCACTCACACACACGTTTCCCCTTTGCACCAAAGAGCAAAATTGTATATGGGACACAATAGACCCATTGGGCATGGGTGCTGCTTTATTGCTAATTACAGTGTTTGCTTCACCAAGGTGTTACTGCTATTAGCCTTGAAGCAATTTTCTGCTCCATTGGTAGGATATGCCTCAGCCCTTTTGGTGCAGTCATTGTTTTGGAGCAGAGCCAGCAAGGAAGGATTTCTATACCTTAAATGTTGCAGTATTCACCCCATGGAAAAGTCTTTACATGGAGACCCAACTGGAGCGCAGAGAAGATCTTGAGATTACTTTTTAACAAAGGGCCTGTGATATCCTTGTCCTTTAAATGTTTTCGTTTTCACTAGCCTCACTGCCACTGTGTTTGAAGCAGTGTTTCATTGTTCAGCTACCACACAGTTCTTGCTCATGATAAGCAAATGAGAAAAAAGATGGTTTAGTCCTGGAGCTTCTCCTCCTCTTGAGAAACAAGGAGTTTGGCAAGATATTTTTCAGAAATGCTGACACCCCCTACCAGCTAATGTGATGTGTTTATCCAAAGCCTTTTATCTGAATATAGAACTATGGAAGAGCAAAGCAGCTTTGGATGCTTTATCAAGTCCCCCCGTTGTCACAAGGAGCACATCTCCTTTCATAAATTTAATTTCAACAATGCAATGCTTTTGATTTGGTTCCAGTGTCATAAACTCCATTTTACAAAGGCAAGAACACTACGCATCATCACTGAGGTACTTTATTTAAGGTCTTTAAATGAACTATTATGAATCTCGGGATAGAGAGACACACCACCCACCAACCTCTGTCTGGCGGTGTAAGCAGCACCCACGCTAGACTGGCAATAAATAATGAACCTGCTTCTGTTCTAAGCTCTAGAAAAAAGAATGGTTGGAGTTACTTGAAGTTTCATGAACCACTGTGGACCTACCTATCTTTCAATATGGAAAAGCTTCCTGACCACTGCATTTGTGACTTAAACAATTACATCATCTCACCACAGAACATGTTCCCTGGCACAAAGAGATCTTTTTCCTTCTGAGGGAGTTGGTGTTCTTCGACTCAAGCTCTTGACTAAACTAGACAGCATGATTCAGATCTGCCAAGCGACACATTAGCATTAGCATAAAGAGAGGGAGTCTCCGTTCCCAGCTAACACTGATTTAGCTTGGCATTAAGTATTCCCTCCCTTATGCTCCTGCCCCCCAGTAAAAGAAATTCATGACCTTTGATTTTCTTTTCAGTTTTCACCATCCAGAATACATGTCCTCTTCCCATATTGACTGTCCTCTTTTCTACAGATGATGGGAGAGGTCTCTCACCTCCTAACCTAGTCCCATCTGAGTCTTCTCCTGCCGCTAAGGTGAGAGATAACGAAATAAATAAAAAGGAATCCAAAGCAAACAAGAGCATGTTTTGCCTTCTATATTTGAAGAGGAAAAAGAATAGCCTCAAGACAAGAAGACTCCCTTACGGCCAAGACGACTGACAAATTCTTGTGGTTTTCTCCAAAAGTCAAACCAAAATCCAACCGCCAGCCAAGCTGAGTTCTGGCAATCTTGCATTGCCTGGAAATGAGCGCAATCGTATCCTAATAGCTATTTGGATAATTGTCCGTATGAGTGATCTGCCAACCAATGTTGGAAACAAGTCTTTATTACAAATATAGCATGAAGTCTAATCTGGAATACATTAAAATGTTATTTCTGTAGCTGCCTTTTCCCAAACTTTAAATAATGGCTAAACCATTTATCAGCTTTTGAGGAGAAAGGTTGTATATACTGTACTTTTAGAGCAGAGATGAAAAAAAGTCTTCAATAAAAAATATTCTCCACATAAACTCTGTAATTTCTAGTCCCCTGTACATTGCTAAAAAATTATTACAAACCCATTTTAGATTTGATGCAAGGGGCATGGTATGAACATGGTGTAATAACTGAACTGTCTTTCTAGGCACCTGCTACAGACCTCTACCGATATCACTAAAAGCTGCAAGTGGCCAAAGCAGGCAGACCCACCCAAGTTTTGTAGACTACGTGTAAATAATGGACAACACTTACTAAGACCTGCCTGAACAACCCACGCCGCACAGCCTATCACCAACTTAACATGACTGCTCACTACGGTGATGGCCACTGTGCAAGGACTGTTGTTATTGTTTTGTTACCTGCTTGACTTCATGAGACTAAACCCACGTGCACTTTCTACTTATACACGGTTCAGGAAGCTGTTTTACCCTCAGGCTTCATTTGATACCTGCACGAGTTCTCCATCTTGGAAAACATAGTTGGACTAGATGATCTTTAAAGGTCCCTTCCAACCTAAACCAGTCTATGGTTCCATGATCTTTGTCACCATCTTCTGAAGACAATATCTCAGATGGAGCTGAGTCACTCCTTACAGATACCTGCCTTTCCCTGCTGAGATGGTCTAGGTGGCCAAAGTTTTGATGGTTGAAGGTAGCTGGGATGAATCCCACATCCACCCATAGGTAACGCAAAGCTTTGTAAGCGTAATGCTGTGTGATAGCAGTTAAGGCACACAGAAAACTCCCTAGCACTATAATTGGGAAAAAAATATCAAACTTTTTTTTTTTTTAATACATAAATCTGAATGGCAACTCGGGCCTCGGAGCCATTATAACACAATAGCAGGTCTAAACTTTTTTTAATTGTTGTTTTCTCCTGTACCAGAAGAGTATTCTGTGTTTGATGGATGTGCTGGGACGGCCGTATTTCAGTCCTTCCATTTCTCTGCCTTCTTTATTTTTTTTTTTTTTCTTCTTGTTATATCTATTAAAGTGATTTATGACTTTTTCATTGTTCTGCCTGGAGCTTGGCCAACTCTTGAGATCAAAATCCAAAAAATTCTCCTCAACAAAACATTAGGGTGACCAGAATGAAACAGGACCTGTGGAAAAGATTTGAATTGTGGGAACGGAAATAACCCCATCTCCATGGAAACGCATTCACGTTTTCCAGTTGCTCTTGAATAAATGAAGTTTGTGTTCTCTAATTCCTAGACTTCAATTTCAAGCACACCTAGGCTTAAAGTACCTGAGAATACTGTTAAAAACATCAAGGTTTCTCTGGGCAGCACTGGAGTTTCACAGCAATGTGGGGGTTTGGGGTTTGGTTTTTTTTTTTTTTTCATTTTACCTTTTTCTTTTTTTTCAGGAATTCTTCAGAAAATGTCTGCAAAATGCACACAATCCACAAGGTGCTTATAAGAATTAGATGTAGTGGCTAAGTGTCTACTCTAGAGTTGCAAGCCCTCCTAATTCCTTAAGAATTGCTATAGTAGTCAGTAATACTTAACAAGCCCCACGTGTGTGACATTATTAAAAAAATACTTAAGGCTTTCAAGCTTGAATTTACATAATATGAGCATCCAGCCAAGTATTTCACTCAATTTCTCCTTCACAAGACTTTACTGTCTCTCCTCGGCTGTCGCGGTGCAGGAAGACATCATGCTGTTTGATTTCTGCATATACAGCTGAAACAAACTCAGCACCTGCCCTCGGACCACTGTGGGCTTGTGACTGTTTTCAGACAGTGTAACGTGCCAACAAAATAGGGAGGCAGGTTGCCCTCCACCCCATATCCCTGCCCCATATCACACGTTGCAGCTATCTCGAGGCTCCGTGGTGTTCCCACCGTGTACTAGGAGTAAACTCCAGGCTGGAGTCAGAGTGGACTTGCAGGTTTTAGCTGGTAAAATTATTTCTCGCTTTCAGCAAGCCATGAAAATAAATATAATCAAATCTCAGAGTATTTGTGGTGGAGGTTAGTTATTTTAGTGTGTCATCCCAGAACCAGGATCAATTCTTACTGGGTTCAGGCTGAAAATTATCCTTATTAGCAGTATGTATTAATTTTCATTGCTCATGGCTTTAAAGACACGGGTGCTGCTTCATCGTATCGTTTGGTTCCTTTAGCATAGACTTAGAGATCTCATTTTAAAGTTTTCAGTCTCCCACATAAGAGTCCCCTTTGAACAAGTAGCCCGCATTCCCCACTTCTCCGTTAGCGCCTTTCTTTCCCAAAGCCGTCAACCTTCCCCAGACTCATTTACAAGAGGAAAAATTAAAACTTGAGTTTCAGAACCTTTGAGGGGAGGTAGGTCTTTATTGTTTCCTTACAGAGGTGAACTGGTACCTGCAAATCCGCTGGTCCATAGGGAGATTCCCGCAGATGCCCCCAAGATGGAGCCCACATGTCCAGCTTTCCCTTGCCCCCGCAGCCGTGTAGCCCTTGCCCCGAGCTGCCTCCCGGCCTGAAGGGCACCGTGCTGTCAGCAGCCGCCCCGGGGGCCAGCTCTGTACTCTATCCTGTGCTGCTCAGGAGGCAGAGACACTGCGCTAAACCCACCAGCCAGGGGTTGGGGGGTCCTCCGGCAGGTTTCAGTCCTTTCTGCTCTCACCCTGCTTGGTTCTGGCTGGCCCTCACCCCGTAAGTGAACCACCTCAGACCTCACGTATAGGGCATGTTAAGCCACTGACACGAATGATCCTTCCTCTTCCTCGTCTTTGCTCAGGGTGCAGACGGGTTTGTCCCCTCTGTCTCCTTCTCTCTCTGCACTCCCCTCGAAGGGAATGAATTTATAAACAGAGGAAAGATGTTTCACGAAGAAACCAAGAGTCCCGTTTGCTGACCACAAGCTAGAAGGTTTTGCATCCCTTCTCCACTCCCCAGCATCTCTTGTCCCCAAGTCTGTTTATTTTAATGTTTCTGTATAAAATTAATGCTTGTGGAAAATAAGGGATTACTAGAACTACCTGCTGGAGCCAGGAGTGGTGGAGGTAGACTCTGTACAGGATTTTTTTCTTAAGTGGCTTTGCCTGCATGCCCAGGTTCTCAGTTGCTGTGCTCGCTGTATTTGAATTTGGCATTCACCCCAATGAAAAAAAAAAAAAACAAACAGATTTACCCATGCAATTTTCATTGCTGACCTTCAACAACCTTTGTTACTCGGCATCCTTCCCTGAGCAGAGAAAGGCTGTTACCCACACGTGGCCGTGTCCAAATTCCATATAGATTTTTAGTGACATTTAACTGGGATAAAGATGAGACCCCCTGAATTTTTTTTTACTTAATATCTAAACAGATCTGTCAACTTTTGTCCTTAGGAATTGCTTGTAGCACCAGCGATCCCCCACCTTTAAGCTGCTTCTTTATTTATGACAAAGGGAGCTCTATTTTTAGTGTAAAACGATGAACTTCCTTTTATTTTGTGTCCTTACCTATCAGCCCTTCCCAAATTTATGAAAAGGAAGAACATAATCTTTAAATCCTGAGAAAATAATGGTTCTGTTCTGCCACAGAATTATTTTCTGAGCTTCAGTAAAGTACTTTAAGCCTTATATGTCTTAGTATTAATCTGTAAGTCATGAAGTAAAGGAACGGTCCACCTTCCTGATGATGATGTGAGCTCCCTGCTCTGTAACAGGAATCCCACAGCTGGATTCACAGACAAGCATGTATAACAATCTAAAATACAAAACCTCTCATAGTTAGTATATTCTACACGATGCCAGGGTTAAAAACCCTACTGTGGGCCACATTCTGGCCTGTGGACAAGACTTTTTAAAATCACGGTCTTGTGTATTACCAGTAAAGAGGGCGAATAAACAATGTCGTTTACCAGGAATATTTTCAGGGATGTTGAGCACGAGCCTTCCCTGCGGATTGGCGGACACTAGGGTGGCTTAGCACTGTCAGCCGAGTTATCTGGGGGTCACCATACAGAGGTGCTTGACATTGGACATCTAACCTTGAAATCCTGGCTGAGTCCTGCCGACGTTTTCCAACTGTCATGGGTCTATCAAACACCGTGGCTTTGCATTGCTGTGAATGGCGTGGCTGACACTTGCAGTGGGGTTTTTTGGCACTTTCTGCCAAAAACTTTAAAATGGATTCAACAGAGGTGAATTGTCCCTGGCTGCACAAGCACACAGGTAGAAGGTGTTTGGTCTTCTTTCACTGTTGCACTAGACTCGCAAAGACCCAATAGCTGTGTGGATCAATAACCCCTGTGTTTTCAGGCCATGCTTATTAAAGGTGGTGCATGGAAAAAAAATAAGAAACTTTCTCTATTTATATCTGGAACTTAATGAAGTGAAATTATCACAGCCGACAGGCGCTAGTGTTGTAATTCAGAGACATGGCTTGGCTTAGAGGGATCTGTAGGCTGTTTTTATTCCAAATAATAAAAAAAAAAAAAAAAAAAAAAAGAGTGAAACCTAATCCTCTAATCAGTTCCAATTTACATATTCACGGGTCTTATTTCCAGCCTGCTGGAAGAAAAAAAAAGATAGTGTTGGAGTCACGAAGCGATTATTTGATTAAGTAATTATTAATCCCAGAGTGCTCTGATTAATTCCGAGCAAGTTAAACAAACGTATTGGAGCTGGGCTGCTCACCTTCACACCATTGTAACATGTAGGGGCAAAACTCGCGTAGATATATTTTTACCTGCTCTACACTGAGGAGTTTTGTTCACTGAAGGTCTCCCATTCACTTCCCAAGGGGTTAATACTCTGCTAAATGAAGTGTTACAAATTTGAGTTTTATCTGTGGCTAACTGCAATACCAAATGCTGATCTTTACTTTCAGACTGGAAACTCCATCCTGGATCTGTGCACAATTCTTTTTTTTTTTTTTAACATGTTTAAATAAATGTGGAAAAAAAAAAAAAAAGAGCAAGAATTAAAACTCTGAATGTACTTTTTTAACAGCTTTTTACCAGCTGCCCTGAATCTATCCTGTAGATAATGTTGTATCTGAGAGTGCCTCAAATTAAGAGTATATCCACTGATTTCAAGAGAGTGGAGATACACCCTTCAAAATAGTATTTTTCTTCTGGTTGCTGTATTTCTTCAGGCATACACACACACAAAACCTCTCCTCAAACTCGCTATGCTGTTCACTTCAGTTTAAAAGCTGCCCTTCACACCCAGCCTTTCTCAATCTCTCCATTTTTATCCAGAAAAAAAGCTTAGGAAAATAGAAGGATGATGTATAATAAACCCATGATAAATAAATCAGAAGTACGCTCTAGCAATGAAAAGGTGAGGAGCACAGCACAGCACACCCTACCCAAAACAGTTTGTGAACAACTTGTTGCTACGACTGAAGTCAACTTATGTTGCAGGGATACGTTGCTCTAAAAAGCCGAGTTAGTCAAATGTCTCAGATGTTCGAAAAATGCTGACAAAGGCACTGAGTTACTGATTAGGGACAGAAGAAAGCAATTAGACTTCACCATGGTGGTTGTGTGTCAGATCAACAGATTATGGAAGTGCATTTGTTATTCATTGTCCATTATTTTACTGCTTAACCATATCTTCTCAACTGATCCGAGGTCCAGATCCATCTGGTTAACCACATTACACAAGCGATGAATATTTGGAATCAAGAGTTTTCAAGCAATCTGGAGACTGAGACTGGCTTCAGAATGATTTGTTAATGAAATACAATATTCATAACAAACAATACGATATGCATAACAAACAAATTCTTCCTGCAGGCATTCTTAATGACCGAAGTATTTCCATCACCGTGGTCCAGCAATAACACCTAGGAACAAATCTCAAATCTCCTCATTAAACTGAGTTTTTATGTTTCCTTCACATTTTTTAAAACAGAAAAATGTAAATCATCTTCACTGAAGATGGTTTTGATATTTTTGGTTTGGGTTTTGTTACTGCTTATGGATTACAATAGACAGCTCCCAACTCACTTGAGTTCCTCATCCCTTTTGAGGCTACCTGCAGACTGCATATTGCTGCAGTGTGAGTAAATGCTTGGTCCCAGGGTATCCTCACGACGAAAACTTCCTCGGTGAGTTTAAAAATACTGACCAAAGCCCATTTCTTTTGATACAGGCTACTGTATTTCAGCTGAGCACATGGAGGGATGAAAAAAATGTCAGATGCCCCATCTGGTGGGGAATTCAGCATGGATGAAGCAGCAGAGGATGAGAGCGGTGACCCATGGCTGCAACTGAAATTGCTCCTCATGAGCAATAATGAGCAGAGTAATTATGGTAAATGACACTATGCAATGAGTAATGCACACAGACCCAGCTCTTCCCTTTCTTTTATGGTGAGATGTGAGGTTGAAACAGCTCAGCTTCTAAGGGAAGAAAATATTCAGAGGCTTCATTTGAGAAAGATGAAAACTTTTGTTTTGAGTGAAATGGAAAGTTTTGCTTCTCCTCTGTTCTAGTGATGTATTTGTCTCAGTCATCTCTGCAGTATTTTAGCATCTTATAGCACAGCATTCACTACAAGTAACCAAAATCTGCTTCCAGAGCCAAAATGATTAATTCAGATTTATTAATCAAAAAATAGCCGGAAGTACCTTAGGAATGACAATAAACACACAAAATCAACCTTCCTCCTGGAAAATGTTGGTTTTGGTATCAGAAAATATTCCCTTCAAAATCTTTTGAGCAGCTCTCTGCGTGACTGCTGCCTCCCACTTGAGACTTCAGGAGAACAGAGGGAACCACGCTCTGCTGAAGGAAATCCTTGGATCCAGGGAGGTTGCAGAGGATGTAATTTAGGGCAGACTGTAGCCATGACTGTAATGTGCTACAAAATCTGTCTGAAACGCTGCGGAGAATGTATGAGGAGGGCTGTAAGAATGTAACTAACAACCTCACTCTTTCAAAACTTTCCAAGTTTAAAGGAAACTACTAGTCAACGAAGAGATCTCAAAAAAAAAGAAAATAAGTACTTTAAATGTGGTATGTGGTGGGTTGGTTGGTTTTTTTTTTGTTTTTTTTTTTGTTCTGAGATCATGAAATCTTTATGTTTCTTTGACTTGCTGTCACAATCCTGAGGCGCTGTCAAATCCAGTGAAAAAAATCTCGCTGGCCTCTGGGGTGATATTTTATCCTGAAAATGAAAGGGAAAACAGTGGACAGTTCAAAGGCTTCTGGGAGCAGATCTAGAATACCGCCTGCCTGCTCCAAGCTGAGCCTGGCTCAGCTCCAGAGCTGAGGCATCACACGTCTTCATGTGATCCCAGTCATACATGTCCCACGCTTGCTGGGACCACCCATCATTTTCTGTAGATCTCCAAATGCAAAGCTTCTCTTCTTTAGGGTTTGAAAGGATGTTTTTCAAGTTATGATCTGGCAATGGCTCCCTTGACTTATTTAGCATGAACTTCTCTGTGTTTGATAAGTGACTGTGGCCAAATAACGCAGATATTGGTTTGTAAATACTTTCCTGAAGAAGAACATGGAGCACTGTGTATTTTGTTAACAACTGGGCCAAAGAGTTGACTGTTCAGAAACATTTGAAAGCCCCCTGAGTTCTTATGAAAACTCTAGAGTTGAGATAAGCCTTGGAAAAGGCAGGTAGAATAGCCACCAACCACTTAAGCGAATGTAAGAGTTGAAAACTTCAGTGAATCATGGGCATATGCTACCCTAAAGTCGCACATAAGAACACCACGGCATCTGAAACGTGCGAAGGACTTGGACGAGACAATGTGAACGGCACCAGCTTGGCAGAGGTGCTGCACAGACACTTAGCAGGGCACCATCTCAGCTGGCCAGACCATGGCAGCCAGACGCTTTGAGAAATCAGATGAGAAAAGATTTATATTTGTCTGGTGCTCCTTAATGACCAGAACGGGGAGGTCTCCTTCAGCCCAGTCCCAAAATAATGTGTATGCTTCTTTAACCTTTTTAGTTTAAAATCACCTCCTACCTAATGGACCAAAAAAGAACAACTAATAATCTGAGAGGGCGGAATAGAAAATCTGTCAGCCTGAGTCAGACTATTGGACCATCAAGCCCAGTATCCTGTCTCTGAAATGCTGTCAGTATCTGACACTTCGGGCTTAGCTGGGATAATAAAACATTTTCCTCAACCTTATGTAACATCTCAGCCTGGCAAAGAGAAGATTTAAACATTGATTGCTTTCCACTCCCCTCTGTCCCATGAATGTGAATCTGACTCTCTTCCAAAATGAACAACTCTGATGAGCTGGAATTGGTTTCTGGGCAGGATGGGAAAAGCTTCTCTCTCGTTACTCATTCCTGGATAGATCTGCTAAACCTTTGCCTCCTGAAAGGGGGACTTGAATTACGATACATAAAACTTCATCCGCAAAATTTGGGGTGCCCAAGGATACCTTTTCATGGAAGGTGGAAATGCATGTCATAAGACTTCATGTCTAGTCACTTTACTTTTCCCCATCATGTCTACTTCCTTTATTTTTTTATTTGTTTAAGCGCTCCATTAGTTTATTAGCTTGACAGCAGCCCAGTTAATTAGACCGTCTTCCCTCCCTCAGCATAAGTGGTGTATTAGGCTCCCCAAATGCACACAAAATTTAGTGCTGCTGCTGGGGCACTTCTCAAAACAAATAAAAGATTTGCAAACCAACCACCAAGCATCCAACGTAATTAAACTGCATTTGTTACTTTCTCGGCACTCACACACAATCGAGGCCTTGTACGAAGCAAGCACTCCCCAATCAGGCTGTTTTTCTTTTGGAGGGAAGAGTGCCAGGAGTCTTACCACCCCAGGTAACATAAGATCTCAACGAGCAGCAAATGGACAGTTGCAGCCAGAGTGAATGGACTGTGGGGAGATCTATATGAATGTGAATATCTAGAGAGAGAGTTATAGATATATGCAAACATGCACATACAGGGGAGTATAGTTCTTTACGGGGAGGGAAAAAAAAAAAAAAAAAAGCAGTGGAAAGCCTCCTAGAAATTACTGCTCCATGCACAGGTATGTAAATGACTCTGGAGTCTTGCTGTCCACCACCTCAATCAATTACAAGGTTATTCAAGATAAAACAAACACCATTTCAATTAACTGCATATACAGCAGTGGTTAGAGGCACAGGCAGGGAAGAGGAAGTGGGAGGAATTTTTGGAAAACGGAACTTTTTTTCTTCATCTTCTGTAGATACGCACAAATAGAGGTTTCCTTGAGGTGCTGTGACTACAGCCATGAATGGTCTTAAACCCCAACCCAAAGCTGTGATGCTCTAAGCCGAAAAGAAAATTAGGAGAAAAGAAAAAAAAAAAAATTTAAAAGTGAGTGAGCCTTGAAATATCTGTTTAGTTTGTACTGGCTCAAATCAACTATTTGTGAGAGCCAGTGGGAACAGAAACTGGGGCAGATGCTCCAGTATCACTGACTCTGTTGGGGACAGGACCTAGCTAGCATGTCCCTCGGCAGCTCTACTGAGCAGCTCTGTACGAGTACAGCTGTCTGATCTGTGCGCATGGGAATGTTGAAGCCTTGCTGTATTAGGGCACAGCTGGATGACAGAATCCGAAAACAACTTGCAAATTTAGTAGTGGCGTGAGAAGACAGAGTAGTGATGAAGACACGGGGACTGGACATTCAACTTCAGGGGTCATTTTCCATCTGTGCCACATTGCCTAACACTGAGCAAACCATTCTACCTCTTTTCTTCCTTCTTCACACTTCCGTGCAACAGGCAACTCCCTCAACCTTTACCTGTGTGATGCATTTACAATATGATCTTTTCAGTCTACCAGCAGTGTTCCACTCAACAGAGGCTTCATTCTCACTTGGGTATGTGTGTGCCACTGGATCATAAATCAGGTGCTCTGATCATAATAGATCATGTTCTACATGACCAGAGGCATCCGGTCTCCAAGGAAATGGCTATTTTTGAAAACAGGGCACGTAATGTCTGGCACAATATTGATCAAATGAAATTTCATTCTCTAATCTTTCTGGGAACTGGTCATGGTTAGATTTTGATTATTATTTGTCAACTGAAAGAACAGACTAAGCATTTCTGGTCAAAAGGTCTGTTACAGACTGTTCACCTGCAATCGATACGATACTCAACATGAGATTTTACATGATTTTTCTATTTCTTTGGCTGACACAGTAGAACAGTTATGATAACTGCCTTTTTGAAGAAAATCATTCTTTATTAATCAAATACTGCCTTCTAAATGAAATACACCCAGGCCAGGAGATAGGAATAAAATTTATAGCCGCAACTCCATAAATCACCATCCAGTCTCTTGCAGACATCCTCATGACCATAAGCAATAAATTTACTGCAGTTGCACAGTTTTCATCGGTGACTTCAGACACAATAGCTGACTGTGAGCCCGCTCCCAGCCCAGTGCAACAATAAGGTAAAGCAGGTGTACGTGAAACACTTTCCCATGAGTTTTGTTCACTGCCATTTGGAGGGTACTGGAAGTCTGTTACACTTCCATGCCTCCTTTCACATCACTTCAATTCATACTTGTGGCAGACCAGAAACACCTACTTTCTCACTTACTGCGGTCCCACCTAATGGGCAGTAACTTCTTGGAAATGAACTCCACTCTCAAGCCATGTCAGCCTTCTCTTTGCTGACTACAAGAAGTGAAAAAAACCTTGAATTTGGGGAGGAACGGAATCAAACCCAGAGCTGCTAACTAGCACTCCTGTGAAGATTCAAACCTCAAAGCCCTGAAATTTAAAGAGATGGCTTCATGGTAGACATATTTAGGAAGATGAGGTCCGCATCCTGGCCTTGATTTTAATGCCTAATTAAATTCAGAAAAATCAACGATTCCTGATCCGTCTTCCCTTTCGACGAATGTTTTTTCCTCTTCTCCAGTAGACTCGCTGCCAAGAGCCACCCTAAACATCAAGTCAGAGATCCCTGCTGGAGCAGAGACGCAGCTTTGAGTTTTTTATATATTTCCCAGGACTATTAGCAGAGTAATATAATGAGAAATGAACTGAGGTTAAAGAATTCAGTACCTCGTGTATTTTCACTAAAAACACTGACTGCATCAGGGGACCTGCCAAGAGGAGAGTTTAATATCGTATGAAGAGGAAGAATTTTCATAATGATACTTGGCAGTGCCTGCATCCCCCCCCATGAATGAAGCTGCTGGTGCTTTCTCTCCCTATTCTCTCTTTCCCCTCAGCCCAATGGCAGGACAAGTTATTTTCATTTTGAAGTAACTGGGAACCACGAGACCTAAGCTTCTTCCCAGCACTGGCCTGCTGGGCAGCCTTGGGCAACCCTTCAAGGGGGTGGGGGGACTCATTCTGCCTGCATTAAAGCACCTCATTTAGGAAGGTACTTTGGGAAAGGAGCTTTTCAGGCTACGTAGGTTCTGTGTAGTCAAGAGGGAGAAAACGTATCCTGAAGTACTTACAAATTTTAGCCTGTGTGAACCTCTCTCCTTGGTTTCCACATCTAGACAGAAGTACAGTAGCACAAAACAATTGCTTCCTTTGTAAACAGATTTGAGGATTTTTAATGAAAACTACAGATGCAGGAAGAATTGCCTGAGCCACTAAGACACCCCCCCCCCCCCCCCCGCAGCTCCAAACAAACCAGCTATTAATGCTCAGTCCAGAAGGACACAGAAAATCATACACATTTTGCCTTCTATCACTCACATGCCATATATACTCTGATACCTGGTAACAGACATAAGACTGTTGCTATAAAAGGCCAAAAAATGTCCAAGATTATAATGTGTTGAATGAAGAGGTTCAGGAAAGATGAAAGTAATCACTAATGTTTTGAGTTTCTGCAAAAACAGGGAGTTTGTAATAGGAAAAGGTTTACATCATCTTCAGAAATTAATCACTTCCCACCCCTCAAAGGAAGACCAAAAAGCCCTCAGAAAAACAATATCCAGTCCTAAAGGCAGCTTCTCAAACTAACGTGGTGAAAAACTTGATTCCTGGCTTCAAACCTGTCTGTTATTGAGCATATAAGGAAGGTGCACCAAGAGGGCACGTAGAGTATCTGTAAGCTCTGGTGATCCCTTAGATTTACTGCTCAGATCCTGCAGAGAAAGTGTATTCTCTTAAGCAGACCTCTGCTAGAGGAAAAGTGCTTCACCTAACCCCAGAGAGGGCTGAATGGGAAAGATGCTCATGAGATTAGAAACAGGGAATATTGTGTTTGGCTGCAGAATTTAAGGGATGTGCCCTAGACAAACAGAACTGCCAAAATACTTCCTGTGAAGGAGAAACATGTTGATATGATCATTACGTTTCTGACATTTTGTGTTAGAACAACCAGTGGTCAAACTGGGTGAAATGCAGGCCAAGTTGGCTTCTTTTCAACTTAGCCATTAATGCTTCAGAAGACGCTAAGCTTGGCTGGATCTAACCATCGATGGGTAACACTGTACCCCATAGTGCCTGTAGAGACAGAAACCTGGATATTATTTTAATTATGTCATGCTCTGCGCTAGATAGAAATGTCTGCAGTGTCATCTCCTAACTTTCAGATTAAAAGATAAACCCACGCAACAGAAGCTGTGGCTGTAAACATTGTCCCACATATTCTCTTTCATCTTATTTGGTTCCAAGAGTTAAAAATAGGAAGTTTCAGCTATTCTGACTTAGGGCATCTCCACACTTGCTGCTTCTTTAAGCCCTTCCGAATATCACTGGGTTAGCTTAGGTCAAACTGGATGGCAAAATACTCCAAATGAGTCAGGGACTTAATTCTTGATTTCTGTTGGATAGGAAATCTCTCAGGGATACTCTTTGGAAAAGTACTGAGAACTGATGAAAAATCTTTCTTTTTACTTCTTTCTTTTTTAATTAGCATTGTCAGCTTTCACTTTAGTTTCTGATTAGGAATAACTGATTCGTTTATATCTGGTGACTCTTCCTGAATTGCCCAATTCTGGTTATAATCACACACACACACTCCAATAGTGGTCTGTGTTATGTGTTCTCTTACAGTGCTGCTTGTTCCCTCACTCCCATCTATTCAGAAACTTCATGCCATGAAAAAAGAGCAAATAAAATAGAAACTAATGCTTTGAAAGGGGATAATAATATGTTTTCATCACATAGATCAAAAGTTCTTGATCTATCATGTTTTACTACGCAGTCAGCTCCAGTTCTCAACGAAAAAGTACAGGCTGCAGCAGAAACTGGGCCCACTCCCTAACAAGGGGTTGATCTCAAATGGTTTTATCTTTTTTATTCAGGCAAAACTTGCCGTAGAGTCAAAGTTCTGTCTGACTCAAAGCAGACTAAAAACTGACGGGCTGCCCCAGCGTAGCTTTTAGGTGGAAGAAATCCTAAACCAAAACCCTCCCATGAAAAAGACCCAACATCAGGAAAACAATTCCTTGTGGTGACACGGAAGAGCAGTGGTCACATCCCCGCTCGGTTCAGATGCCACGTGCAAATTAAAACAACGCCGTTAAGATTTCTGGGGCTTAACAGCCACCCTGAGGGAGTCACTCAAATCCTGCCGCAATCAAACCAAGCACACTTAGTTCATTTTCACTGAGACTCCTAGAATAAAGTAAGCAGAAAATACCCTGGAATAAGGATTACAGAATATAACTCTTCCTTTGGAGGTGACGGTCAGGCCCTCATTTGCAAGTGATAAATGTCAGTGCTCTTCCATCTGCAACCTTTTTAAACCATTTTGATGGACTAAGGCAGAGCAAGTAATGAAGCTACTCAGCCCACGGTGACTTGGAGGGACCGGGCAGGGAGACAGGAGCGAGCTGAACTTTATTGAGTGTGTCATGGGGGAGTTGTCCTTTTTTTTTTAAAGAAAATGAGGTGCCCCAAGGGAAAGTCAGCAGTTAAAAGCGGCCCCACCTGAGTGTGTCTTGGGAGGAAGCCTACTGCCTCATATTTTTTAAAAGGGAAAAAAAAAAAAAAATTATAATAATAGAGCTGAGCCAAAAATATCAAGCAGTTCATAGCTGTTAAAAAGCCAGGGAAAGCTGAGTCGCACCCGCTCAGTGTTGTTCTTCCAAACAAGCTGACCACCCTCCCTTCATAACATTTTATTTATTAAAGCAAAAGTAGCCCCACTGGTATAAAATTATGCTATAGTCATCTGCATATACATATATATGCATATATAAAATTATGCTATCTACATCTGCATATATATATATATGGATGTATGCGTACACACACACACATACAGCCTTATTTATGACCGCGTTTCCAGCCAGAAGGTCCCCCCAGATTTTCTGCTGTGTGAACTGCTCGATTCGCTGCGGACAGAGACACCGAAAGGCCGAGGAAGGGACGCGCCGGAGGCCAGCGCAGGCCGCGGGCGCTTCTCCGCCGGCGCGGCAAGGCCGCACTCGCGTCCCGCGGCCGCCGCAGGCCCCGCCGTTGCCGCGGCAACAGGGTGCTCGTCTCCCATTGGTCCGTGCTCCGGCGTCAGCCAATGGGCGCCCGGGGCTTCGCTTCCCTCAGGAGAGGCGCCGCGGCCGCGCGTAATGGCCGCCCCCAGGTTCGGGCGGGAAGGGGAGCGTTGTCCTGAGGGAGGCGCGGGGGGAGAGGCGGGAGGCGGGCGGGCGCTGCGGCTCGGTGCGGGTATTACCGCGCCTGCCGCCGCCGTTCGAGAGCTCCCTGCCTCGGTGGCTGGTTTTCTGGAGCTGTTTTAGTAACTTCATCCTTCACCAGCCCTTCAAAGCAACCTGCTCTTTCTCACAGGGAACAAAACCGGATCATGCCTTTAAATATCTGGCCAAATGTTTTAGAGGGTCAGGTCAGTAGAAGCAACATCTTGGGTATTTTCCTTTGGCTCTTTATTTTATTCTATTTTATTTTAATTTTATTTTCTCCTGTGTATTCATTCCCATTTTAAAGTACCCTGTATTTACCTGCAGGACAGTCTAGACAGCTAATGAAATAGTAAGAGCCCAGTGGATTTTTACAAGAATGTAAACAAAACGGAACATCAGAAATAGGCACGTATTTGAATAAGGTTTGGAAGGTCCTTGCCTGGGTACCGAGTGTGCCCTAGGCAAGGGTATCCCTTGATTATTAGGTGCATTACTGTCATTCCTAAAAACCCCCAAAGGAATCACCCCGTTGTTCTTACAGGAAGAGCAGGTCAAATTTATAAAATGTGCTTAAAGATGCAGATAAGATCCCGAAGGGATTTTTCCAGACAGTTCATAAAACCAAGTTGTGAGTCACCACTGGAAGCTAATGGGAGTAAGGCCTGGAACTTATCTAGGTGCTTTTAATAAATCCTACTCTTTCCATATCGACATGATTAAATGCATAATATGCTATTTAAAAATCTGACCCAGTGTTTATACGGTGCCAAGAGCAGCAATCTGAGCACTAAAACGCTCCATACTTCTGGAGAATAGTGCTTGCTCTGGAGAATCGGAGTGTTCAGTCAAGACTCTGAGACAGAGAAATGAAGCTTCTTCCTCAGTGTCTCACAGCAGGCTTTTAGTCTTTTATTTTATGTTGATGCTTATGTTTAGGCCCTAAATTTCAGAAGTTGCCTCTGAACTGACAGGGCCAGATTTGCATTCATCATTTTCACTGAAGGTAGATTTCTTGTCGAGTGTCCTGACAAAAACGGCAGGCATTGCCGTGGTATTTTCACAAGGAGTGAGAAAGTGGCCGAGGGATCATCTGGAAAACCCAGTTCTTTCATTCCATCTTCTCACGGAGGAGAGACGATGCAGAGAATAAATCTCCCCACTGCCATTACCTGTTTCTTTTCTTGCTCATTGCTGATGCTCATCAGTCACCTTGTTACCCATCATTTTTTCCAGATCCGCACAGGGTGTTGTCGTGTGGTGCTTCCTCCCGTGTTACTGTTGCGTGTTGTTTCTGGAGAGCACAGTACTACTGCTTGGCATCCGTTCTGGTGAGTGACTCGGAGGTGGTGGCAGGCAGAAGTGAATCGTGCCCAGCACTTTCCCAGGAAGGCCTGGCTTCCTCACAGAGGAAAATCAACTAAGGCTGGTGAAGCATGTCTTCCAGTCTATGGGGAAGAAAATAAAAAGTGATTCAGCTTATTTTTGTTTCATCCATCTGTCTTACATCTAACATCCCCAGTAAAGGGGAGCTGTTGTGGTTTTATTTGAAACATGTTCTTCACTTAGAGCAGTGATTTTCTTTGAATGTTAATTGTTTATTTACAGTTCCCTTCTATGTGTATGGCTGAACAAAAAGCCCTTTTTTTTCTGAAGCATCCTGTTAACTGCATGAGGATCAGGGGAAGCTCAGTAACTTGTGGCGGGCTGCTAGAGTCTGAATAAAATACACTCAGTGATAATAAAACCATAGAAGTTTGGAGCCAGAAGGAAACTAAATACATCATGTAGTGGGGCTTCCCATGCTGAGTCAGGATGAACTACACCTGGACTTGGATGTTCACCTGACCTGTTCTTAAATGTTTTTAACATCTCCGGGTTGCTTTTACAACATTGCTGGATGGATCCTCTTAATGTTAGAGGATCAGCTAGAAGCTGTTAACTAACTTGGCAAAATTAAGCATGGGAAGAAACTTAAATTGCTCTGAAGTGCTTTCCTTTAAATAGGTTAGAACTTGAAGTGCATTGTAAGAAAGAGGAAGAAATTTGGGGCGTTGATTTTTCTGAGATGTTTTTATTTAGGAACTTTAAACTAAGAAATTTAATGGTGGAACATGAAAAAATGAGAAGTCTGTAAACTGATAATAGGTTTCCCAATTTTCCTTGTCTTCTCCTGCTTTAATAAAAATGAACTCGTTTGTTCCTTGTGGCCCACAAAAATACAATTTATATACAATAGAAATTTCTGATACTCGACCTATTTCCCGATAATCTGTCACAAGATTACACCTGGTGGGCAGTTATGACGTGTTGGTTTTACACCTACTCCTTGAAACAGCCTGGGCATATTTTTGCACACCTACACGTGCACAAATGCGCTCGGAATATTTTTATCCCAGGCAAAATAACAATTGCCTATCAGTAATACTTTTAGAATGTTCTTCACATAGTTTCACACCTGCCTGGGAAGATCTTTTATCTTTTCAGAGCTGCTGTATTGAAAGTCACTGATAAATAGGTTTCTAACAAAAACTGCTTGATGTTCTCATAAAGGAGATTAAGCTGCTGTCTGATGCCAAATGCTTTACACCTGTTTATTTCTAGAATTATTCTGTGTGGTGATAAACTTGCTTTTATATTTGATTGAGGTTTTTTAGCAACTACTTGACTTTGCAGTGAAACACTGGTGAAAGTTTTCTCAATGTTTAGTAAAATTGCTAAGGAAATGTTACATTTTTCAGTGTGGCTCTCCAAACAAGCCAACTTTTTGTAAGAAACAGTTACTCCCATTTTCTGTTTCATCCAAATTGTTCAGGGTTTTGTGGCAAGATAATGTGAAAAACAATAGTTTCTGGTGATGGATTCCTATTAAACTTCCATCTCTTTTTAAAATTGCTGTAGCAAACAATGAAAAAAGTAAAGCAAAAGTAAAGCTTTTTTGTCATATATTCTCAGGGGGCAAGGGAGAGAATAACGACCAGTTTTAGTTGGGATGATTTGGAATCTTCTTTTTTAATATATTGGCCAGTAACCAGTGTATTGGTTCTATTCTGCATTTCTGCAGGATAACTGAGGATCAGGAAGGAAGTGGGTACATCAGGAAAACAGTTGAGCGATAGCATGTGATAGAATCCTGGATGATCAGATTCTTTCTTACACATTTCAGAAGCTAGATACAGAGGGAGAATTCACGCCCCAAATCAAGTCTTTCTTACCTGAGCTGAACATTTTTCACTATCAGATGAAAGTTATTGCATCAAATTTGATTGAGACTCAGTCGATATGCTATAAGTGGTGAGAAGAGGAAATCCCAGTTTATATGACTCACCATTTTTGTGCAAATATTAACTTTGGCTGATACACATTTCTCCTTGTATCTCTTTTCCAGATCTGAGTGGAATTATACCATGTCTCAGAGTAATTTGACTTGGCTATATTCAACTGTAGCCTTTGGTTATTTGAATAGCTTCCATTTTTAACTGTTTTATCTAGTTATTGTTTCTGAAGGATAAATAAAATATAATTTTTCCCATGATTCTGCTTCCTGTGTGATGCAGTATTAAATTCTGCACCATTGAAAAACTTAGATTTAATGATGACAGGAAACACAATGCTGAGGATTTATTTGGTGTTCTAAAACCAGCGGAATATCCTAGGAGTTGGCAGTCTTTGCTCCCCAGGATCTACCTGCACTTTTAAGTCCCACATTCTCACTGGTTTATTTTGCCAAGAGGGCTCCTTGGAAGAGGAAATGTCGGTGGACGCTGGATTTAACCTTTCATTTTGACAAATGTTCCTATCCTCTGTCAAAATGCTTTTCAAGGTTCCTGCCACCAAGCAGATTGTTCTGTTCAAAATTAATGACAGATGAGGAGAGAGCAAATTAATTAGCAGATATCCAGTATATTGCTTGTGCTTGGACTCCTGATCATGGAATGTGGAGCGTCAACACCTGCAGCAGAGGAACACAGAGTCTGAATCTAGAGCCCCCCAGGTTTCTGAGCAATATCTAACTTTGATCATTATGGGACAGTACTGAAGCTGGTGAGCCATGGCTATTAAGCATGGTTAATGCATTTAGACTTCCTGAAAACAGTCTGGAATTCAAATCAGTCACTTTTTAAATTTTTTTTTTTTTTTTTTTAAGTATCTTTTTCACTCTGTGGGTGTTAAAGTGCTGATGTAAGATGATAAAGGAAACTATCTTCCCAGGACTTACCAGCCTCTGGGACACTGTTCCACTAGCATTCCACATGCCACTGTTGGACCTGCATCATTGTGCGGTTCCAGACAGAAAAGCAAAATTAATTTTTCCAGTTGAAACTCCAAGCAGTATTTTAGGGAGGCTGAATATAAATAGCCAAGATTGGATTTGGACAGTATACCAGGGCTAACACCCATTCTCTTGCAAAATGTGCCCTGGGATCTTGAATGACCACAAGTGCTCAGAAGCTTGGGTTTGGCATCCTGTAGTGACATATTTTCTTTGTGACGTCAACAGTCATCTCCCCCGTGGTCCGATCTTCCTCTCTCTGTGGCCAGAGCAGCCCTGCAGACCGACAGCTGTGACCTGGGGAGGCTCTACATAGCCCGTGGTTTTTTTCACCTATTCTGTAATTCTTTTACAAAATGAATAAAATAAACTGCCAGGCAGATAAGGAACAATCGCTCCAAGCCAGTAGGGAAAGGAACTGGGAAAGGTTCCACGAGCAGAATGAACTGGGCGATGCAGAATTTCCAGGGCATCATCTGGTAGTTCTGTCTTGCTTGACTCGTTTGCTTAACATTGTCAAGTTTCAGTTTGTTTAATTTTGGGTCCTTATATAGTCTTAATTTTTGACTTCTAGGCTGTTGCAACCTTTACAGTTACCAAGTCCCTCTGCACTTATCTTATCTAGGTTTCCTGATTTCCACCATTAGGTGATGTCTGACACCTTCTTTGCTCAGATCTGGCAGTCTGGACACACAGTGAGTCACTTACTCTCCCCCCACATCTTCCTGCCTCCCCCCATCCCCACATGGAGGGTGTGATTGTTTGCAGTGTGAGATATGCAAAAAGCAACAAAGAGAATTTCAGGAGATGGGTGACGTTAGTTCTTCACAATACTACAGGCAGCGAACCCCACTAATCAAAACGTCCCTGGATTTGGAACTGAATTACAAAATTCAGTTCATAAGCACTCAGAGCCTTAATGATGTGCAGGAGGACAGCCTTGTAGCTAAAATCCATAGGAATGAATGCAACCAGCAGTGAAAAAATGGAATGATAATGCTTGTATGATTTTTTTTTTTTTTTTTCCCCAGATTCTTTATTGATATCTCTAACCAATCCCAGCAGTTGGATTCTAGCTTGAGGTGAACTGGCATAACGACAGGGAATTCATAATGCTCTTGAAGACTTTCATCGGGTTGTATTAGTGCATTGAAATGAAGGGTACGGCCGCATGCAGATGAGTTTTTAAGATAAACCTCTCATTGATAAAAGGTATTCTGTCAGTA
Organism: Athene noctua; assembly: GCF_965140245.1. Classification (NCBI taxonomy): domain Eukaryota; kingdom Metazoa; phylum Chordata; class Aves; order Strigiformes; family Strigidae; genus Athene; species Athene noctua. The sequence continues at coordinate 12,783,375 of NC_134054.1, forward strand.
ATTCTCCAGGAGGGAATGAAGTCTGATGATGTAGCTTTGGACATGGGAAATATCCAGGAGATGTTTCCAAATTCCTGGAAAAAGGGTTCTGTGTTGGAAGGGTGGGTTTGTGGCAAAAACATGCGCGCTGGAACGCACATTGTTGTCTCCAGAACAAGAGGAAAGTAACAAATAATCAATAGGCAAAAAGATGTGACAGGAGGGAGGACAGCAATTCTGGGAATTCATCCGTATTTATCTGTTCAGATATGAATCCTGGTGATTGTTTTCTCAGCTCTTAGGCCCTGGACGAAGTGCCACAAACTTCCTCTTCACATTCACAGAATAGGGTGACATCACATGGTGACGTTACATCCAGAAGAGTGTAACAGTACACCCATCAAGAGGGTGACATTACATCCAGAACAGGGTGACATTGCACTAAAAATTGTGACGTTGCACCCTAAAAAGGGTGAAGTTGCACCCTGAACAGGATGAAGTTACACCCTGAACAGGAAGACGTTACACCCTGAACAGGATGACGTTGCACCCTGAACAGGAAGACGTTGCACGCTGAACGGGATGAAGTTGCACCCTGAACAGAAAGACGTTGCACCCTGAACGGGATGAAGTTACACCCTGAACAGGATGAAGTTACACCCTGAACAAGAAGACGTTGCACCCTGAACAGGATGAAGTTGCACCCTGAACAGAAAGACGTTGCACCCTGAACAGGAAGACGTTACACCCTGAACAGGATGAAGTTACACCCTGAACAGGAAGACGTTGCACCCTGAACAGAAAGACGTTGCACCCTGAACAGGAAGACGTTACACCCTGAACAGGATGTTGTTGCACCCTGAATAGGATGAAGTTACACCCTGAACAGGATGACGTTGCACCCTGAACAGGATGACATTGCACCCTGAACAGGAAGACATTGCACCCTGAACAGGAAGACGTTGCACGCTGAACAGGATGACGTTGCACCCTGAACAGGAAGACGTTACACCCTGAACAGGAAGACGTTGCACCCTGAACAGGAAGACGTTGCACCCTGATCAGGATGAAGTTGCACCCTGAACAGGATGACGTTGCACCCTGAACAGGAAGACGTTACACCCTGAACAGGAAGATGTTACACCTTGAACAGGAAGACGTTACACCCTGAAGAGGATGACGTTGCACCCTGAACAGGAAGAGGTTACACCCTGAACAGGAAGATGTTACACCCTGAACAGGAAGACGTTACACCCTGAACAGGATGAAGTTGCACCCTGAACAGGAAGACGTTGCACCCTGAACAGGAAGACGTTGCACCCTGAACAGGATGACGTTGCACCCTGAACAGGAAGACGTTGCACCCTGAACAGGAAGACGTTACACCCTGAACAGGATGACGTTACACCCTGAACAGGAAGACGTTGCACCCTGAACAGGATGACGTTGCACCCTGAACAGGATGACGTTACACCCTGAACAGGAAGACGATGCACCCTGAACAGGAAGACGTTGCACCCTGAACAGGAAGACGTTACACCCTGAACAGGATGAAGTTACACCCTGAACAGGAAGACGTTACACCCTGAACAGGAATACGTTGCACCCTGAACAGGAAGACGTTACACCCTGAACAGGATGAAGTTGCACCCTGAACAGGATGAAGTTACACCCTGAACAAGAAGACGTTACACCCTGAACAGAAAGATGTTGCACCCTGAACAGGATGAAGTTGCACCCTGAACAGAAAGACGTTGCACCCTGAACAGGAAGACGTTACACCCTGAACAGGAAGACGTTGCACCCTGAACAGGAAGACGTTACACCCTGAACAGGATGAAGTTGCTCCCTGAGCAGGAAGACGTTGCACCCTGAACAGGAAGACGTTACACCCTGAACAGGATGAAGTTGCACCCTGAACAGGAAGACGTTGCACCCTGAACAGGAAGACGTTACACCCTGAACAGGATGTTGTTGCACCCTGAACAGGATGAAGTTACACCCTGAACAAGAAGACGTTACACCCTGAACAGAAAGATGTTGCACCCTGAACAGGATGAAGTTACACCCTGAACAGGATGAAGTTACACCCTGAACAAGAGACGTTACACCCTGAACAGGATGAAGTTGCACCCTGAACAGGATGACGTTACACCCTGAACAGGATGTAGATGCACCCTGAATAGGATGAAGTTACACCCTGAACAGGATGACGTTGCACCCTGAACAGGAAGACGTTACACCCTGAACAGGAAGACGTTACACCCTGAACAGGAAGACGTTACACCCTGAACAGAAAGACGTTGCACCCTGAACAGGATGAAGTTGCTCCCTGAACAGGATGAAGTTACACCCTGAACAAGAAGACGTTGCACCCTGACAGGATGAAGTTGCACCCTGAACAGAAAGACGTTGCACCCTGAACAGGAAGACGTTGCACCCTGAACAGGATGACGTTACACCCTGAACAGGAAGACGTTACACCCTGAACAGGAAGACGTTGCACCCTGAACAGGATGACGTTGCACCCTGAACAGGATGAAGTTACACCCTGAACAGGAAGACGTTGCACCCTGAACAGGAAGACGTTGCACCCTGAACAGGAAGACGTTACACCCTCAACAGGATGACGTTGCACCCTGAACAGGATGAAGTTACACCCTGAACAGGAAGACGTTGCACCCTGAACAGAAAGACGTTGCACCCTGAACAGGAAGACGTTACACCCTGAACAGAAAGACGTTGCACCCTTAACAGAAAGACGTTGCACCCTGAACAAGAAGACGTTACACCCTGAACAGGACGACGTTGCACCCTGAACAGGATGAAGTTGCTCCCTGAACAGGACGACGTTGCACCCTGAACAGGATGAAGTTGCTCCCTGAACAGGATGACGTTGCACCCTGAACAGGAAGACGTTACACCCTGAACAGGATGACGTTGCACCCTGAACAGGAAGACGTTGTACGCTGAACGGGATGAAGTTGCACCCTGAACAGAAAGACGTTGCACCCTGAACAGGAAGACATTGCACCCTGAACAGGATGACGTTGCACCCTGAACAGGAAGACGTTGCACGCTGAACAGGATGAAGTTGCACCCTGAACAGAAAGACGTTGCACCCTGAACAGGATGAAGTTACACCCTGAACAGGATGACGTTGCACCCTGAACAGGATGAAGTTACACCCTGAACAGGAAGACGTTGCACCCTGAACAGAAAGACGTTGCACCCTGAACAGGAAGACGTTACACCCTGAACAGGAAGACGTTGCACCCTTAACAGAAAGACGTTGCACCCTGAACAGGAAGACGTTGCACCCTGAACAGGATGACGTTACACCCTGAACAGGAAGACGTTACACCCTGAACAGGAAGACGTTGCACCCTGAACAGGAAGACGTTGCACCCTGAACAGGATGAAGTTACACCCTGAACAGGAAGACGTTGCACCCTGAACAGGATGACGTTGCACCCTGAACAGGATGAAGTTACACCCTGAACAGAAAGACGTTGCACCCTTAACAGAAAGACGTTGCACCCTGAACAAGAAGACGTTACACCCTGAACAGGACGACGTTGCACCCTGAACAGGATGAAGTTACACCCTGAACAGGAAGACGTTGCACCCTGAACAGGAAGACGTAACACCCTGAACAGGATGAAGTTACACCCTGAACAGGAAGATGTTACACCCTGAACAGGATGTTGTTGCACCCTGAACAGGATGAAGTTACACCCTGAACAGGATGACGTTGCACCCTGAACAGGAAGACATTGCACCCTGAACAGGATGACGTTGCACCCTGAACAGGAAGACGTTGCACGCTGAACAGGATGAAGTTGCACCCTGAACAGAAAGACGTTGCACCCTGAACAGGATGAAGTTACACCCTGAACAGGAAGACGTTACACCCTGAACAGGAAGACGTTACACCCTGAACAGGATGACGTTGCACCCTGAACAGGATGAAGTTACACCCTGAACAGGAAGACGTTACACCCTGAACAGGAAGACGTTGCACCCTGAACAGGAAGACGTTACACCCTGAACAGGAAGACGTTACACCCTGAACAGGAAGACGTTACACCCTGAACAGGAAGACGTTGCACCCTGAACAGGAAGACGTTACACCCTGAACAGGATGACGTTGCACCCTGAACAGGAAGACGTTGTACGCTGAACGGGATGAAGTTGCACCCTGAACAGAAAGACGTTGCACCCTGAACGGGATGAAGTTACACCCTGAACAGGATGAAGTTACACCCTGAACAAGAAGACGTTGCACCCTGAACAGGATGAAGTTGCACCCTGAACAGAAAGACGTTGCACCCTGAACAGGAAGACGTTGCACCCTGAACAGGAAGACGTTGCACCCTGAACAGGATGACGTTGTACCCTGAACAGGATGAAGTTACACCCTGAACAGAAAGACGTTGCACCCTGAACAGGATGACGTTACACCCTGAACAGGAAGACGATGCACCCTGAACAGGAAGACGTTGCACCCTGAACAGGAAGACGTTACCCCCTGAACAGGATGATGTTACACCCTGAACAGGAAGACGTTACACCCTGAACAGGAAGACGTTGCACCCTGAACAGGAAGACGTTACACCCTGAACAGGATGACGTTGCACCCTGAACAGGATGAAGTTGCACCGTGAACAGGAAGACGTTACACCCTGAACAGGAAGACGTTGTACGCTGAACGGGATGAAGTTGCACCCTGAACAGAAAGACGTTGCACCCTGAACGGGATGAAGTTGCACCCTGAACGGGATGAAGTTACACCCTGAACAGGATGAAGTTACACCCTGAACAAGAAGACGTTGCACCCTGAACAGGATGAAGTTGCACCCTGAACAGAAAGACGTTGCACCCTGAACAGAAAGACGTTGCACCCTGAACAGCATGACGTTACACCCTGAACAGGAAGACGTTACACCCTGAACAGGAAGACGTTGCACCCTGAACAGGAAGACGTTTCACCCTGAACAAGAAGACGTTGCACCCTGAACAGGATGAAGTTACACCCTGAACAGGAAGACGTTGCACCCTGAACAGGATGACGTTGCACCCTGAACAGGAAGACGTTACACCTTGAACAGGAAGACGTTACACCCTGAACAGGAAGACGTTGCACCCTGAACAGGAAGACGTTACACCCTGAACAGGATGACGTTGCACCCTGAACAGGATGAAGTTGCACAATGAATAGGGTGATCTTGCACCCTGAAAAGGGTGAAGCTACATCCTGAATAGGGTGAAGTTACACCCTGAACAGGATGAAGTTACACCCTTAACAGGATGACGTTGTACCCCGAACAGGATGACGTTGCATTCTGAAAAGGCTGAAGTTGCACCCTGAACAGGGTGGCGTTACACGCAGAACAGGGTGACAATGCCCCCTGAACAGGCTCACATTACACAGAAGGCTGTGCGATCTGCACGGAGAACTGCTTTGTCCTGGGTGCCAGAGCGTTGCCTTGTGTCGCTCAACAGTAGCTCTGATTTCCCCTGAGCTGATCCCAGCCCCAGCCTTGGCTTTGTAGTTGCATTCCATCGGGTATCTCTAATTCCCCTGGGCAGGGAGACCAGTCCTCTGAAGTCAGTTGCTGCTTCCTTTGCATTGTAACTACTGGCTAATGACCAGTGTTTACTAACTTCCAGTGAGTCATCTACAAGTGTGATGCTTGGCTAAAAAAAATTGTTTCCAAGAACCCTATCATCGTTCATCATTAATTCCTGCATCGGGATTCTGCTGCTTGATCTGATTGCCCACGGTCTGAACTGGGATGGTGACCCGGCATGTACCTCGGGAGGACAGGACAGCATGTGGGAGATCCAAGCTCTGGGTTGCCCCCGTTCACATCCCGGCCAAGTGAGCCAAGTCACTCAACAATGGCAGAATTTGGCGTCTTTCCCTGCCCCAAGGAGTTTGCAATTTGAAGAAGTGCTGCTTTATTCATACTGCTTTTATAGCTCTTCCCGTGTCAGTCGGTGAGATGAATTCCCATCTTCCTTTTATTGAAATGTAAATGAAGTTTGTCAGGACTTCACCTAACCTGCATGAGTAAAGCTTCATTTCGCAGAACACGCCAGGTCACTGAGATGTGTTCAAGGCTCTGTTCTTCCATCTTTCACTCTAGAAGAATGCTGAAATGAAGAGTTTGAGGGTTTGAATGGGGAGGAAAAGAGGAGTATGAGGGAGGCTGACAAATTCCAACACTAAGGTGCTGAGGCACGTTGCCAGAGTAGAGACCAGTGCTGGAGACCTCTGGGTGGAAGAACCCGGTTTGACTGGGGCTGACAGGCAGTGTTGATAGCACCGTTGGCTATAGGGTGGGATTAAACTTATAGCTGCACAAATGTCTGAGAAAAAGTATTCCTTACACACCAGCTGCTGTGAGTACTTGCTGGTGGATTTATGTTGGATTCGAAGAAGCACTTAGTGTGTGAATAACAACCACCAGGTTCCTCAATAAAACTTTAAAAGTGGACAATTAAGTTATGATTGGTTTATTGTGGGAAAGACAATTAGCGGGAATGAGCTGATGGATGGCTCGCTGCTTCATTTGTGAGCCCCAAAGACTCTGTGTTCTCAACACTTCCCACTTAGCTGTTAGACCAGAAGTAAAAAATTGTTAACGAATTAAAATGTGCTTGGCCTCAGTGTATTTTCCCATACAATTTCCATTTTATTTATTAAACAAAACCGGTAATACTATCAAGATTCATCATTTCAGGCTTTTAAAACCTTTTAACTCTGATATCAAGGGTGATAAAAAACCATCTTCCGGAGCAAGAGAAAGAGCAAACGAGAGATGGAAGTCTTTAGTTCCCATAAATTCAGTTCCTATAAAGTCTGGACACCCTGGGCGGATGCCTTGGCTCAAAAATGACCTCCTGGCTCCTCCTTTTCGTCTTGGTTTTTAATTGAAGCCAGGAGAAGGATCCCGGCATTTGCCAGGTGAATGCGAGCTGTACCCTGGCAGGACGCCTGCAGACCCATTACTGTTTTCTAGATTAAAATAAGGACAGCAGAAGGGGTGGAGGGGAGCTGGGGGGAGGGAAAGAGAAGAGAGAAAGAGAATAGCAAAACACTTTGTTCTAATTCAGGTGAAAAAGTTAATCTCGATGTCTATACAGACAGTCTGCCACGTACAGGGTGGAGGAGGGAACAAGTTCTTTTTATATATGTGTTATATTCCCTAATTATCCCTGTGTGCCAGCCTCTAGGAACAATTGAAAACCGCTGCCAAAGTCTGTGCCTGCTCAGACATCATCCTCATGGGGAAACTCTGGGAACGCTTTGCCTGCCACGTGCTCAGGCGACGGCTTCCAGCTCGGGCTCGTCGGAGCAGCTGCTCAGACCCGAGTGTGGTCCTGTGGTCAGAGGGGAGGCCGCGGGGCCGGCGCAGCATCCCCGGGTTCTGTTCCTGATGTTGTGACTGAACCGTTGTAGCTTTGGCCTCAACACTTGATCTCCGGCTCAGCTTCCTGAACCCTAAAATGGGGAGGATACTGATAAGAATATTTACTGAGTTATGAGGAGCTTATGAACTGAGTGGTTTCAGGTCCTGGGTTACAAACAGATGCTATAACTCTATTTTCTACTGTGTGGGCCACCCTAGTTTTGACTGAACCGCTTTTTTTTGTGGAGTTCTCAATCTAGTGGACTTCACAATGAAGACCAAATTTCCTCTTACATTAGGCAGTGAATTTCTGTTACTAAGTCTCTTGATTCTCAGGTTTACTTGGACGTGATGGGGAAGACTGTTCAGTGTAATGGCAAAAGCAGTCCTACAAGTCTACCTGAAAGTCTGTAGCTGCTTATTTAATGTTACCGCACACACTCAATAGGTCCGCTGGGCAATTTTCCATCAGAATAATTTTCTGATAGAAAATGGCTCTTTGCAAAATCAAAATTTGTCCTGGAGAATACTAGAGTTTTGCCAAAAAAATTCAATTCGCCAGTGGGAAAATCAAAATGACAGCTTCCTGGCTGCCCACCTTGAAGCTTCACAATAATTTTTTCTCCTCTCTACTGAAGACAAAAATTGAAATCAAAGAAATCTTTAAAATTTCAAACAAAAAACACAGGGCTTGGAAATCCCTCCACACAAATGAATTTATATTAGGTTTGTGGTTGCCATTGTTCATTTTTTTGTACCTGTGTGAATAATTTCCATCATTATTTTATAATAAAGGTGGGCTTTTTCTGGAAAGGGAATTCCATTTTCAGCCAGCTTTTGTTCTAAGGGATTGAAACTAATGGGGAGGACAAGATAAGAAACACAGAGAGTGGAGTAGGAGTTAGAGGATAATCTTGGCCTGGGAAAAATTAATTTACCTATATGACAAAAATAATCTTTTAGCTAAGATGGAGTCATTTTCCCGTGAAAATTAGTTGGTTTGTAATTGATTGAATGCAAAGGCAATTCCACTGAAAAGTAATGCTTGTACCTTTTTATACTTTTTAGTATTGAAGAGATCCCAATTTCAAGCGAAGAATTTTTAAGCTGCTATGTTTGCCATTATCTGCTAAACAGTTACCTTGAATTCTGGCATGAATATCTGAGCTCAGAACCTCGGAAGAATTTGGGTGCCTAATAACCGTCAGGAAATACTAGAGTGCAGTTGTGTCTCTTGAAGTGTCTTAGACAAAACCCCTGGGAGAGGGACTGTGCATATTATCCTTCTTTTGGTCCCATCATTATTTCAGTGATACGATCTCTTCCTAAAATATAGCAATTTTCACTTTGATGTCCATTATATTCTGTAATTTTATTAATGGCTATATCCACTATCTTATGAAAATGATGCCATCATAAAATCCATCAAAGTTGCCTGACAAACAGATTTATCTATATTCTGATATTTATGAAGCTTTTTGGAGAAACACTGACTCTCTCGGGGCTGCCTTGTGTTTATTTGACATTGTTTATGCTGGGTAAACTCCTTGGAGACAAGGAGCAAATTCCTCTGAGATCTTGTGGTCGGATCAATTTGTAGGGCTGTTTCCATGTTTTCTGATGCAATCGAGTGTAACAATGTTGTATCCCGGTAAACATGGAAAGGGAGCAAGGAAAACATTTCTCAATCGACTTCCTAAAAATACTGCTCTGGGTGGGGAGGGGCTCAAGTTTTATTCCAGGAGCTCATTCAAGCCCTCATCAGTTTCCACAATGTCTCAGATTTTACTTAGTCTTATATTTCATGTACTTATAGATTGGGAAGCAGAGTGCTACGTGGGCCAGATGCCCATGAGCGTGACATGCAATAACCATTATACATTCAAATGTTCATATTCATGGATGGAGAGCTGCCAAGCATGGCTGGAAGCAAATCCAATATTTGGCAAAGTGGGCAGATCATCAAGGGTGATCCTGGGAGGGGCTATCTTGAATTTGCCTTTTCTGACTTTGTATTTGAATATTCTAATGCTTTATTCTGTAGGAGGCAAAAAAAACCCCAAACGGGTGATGTCTTTACTGTGTTAGTTTAGTATTCTGTGATTTGTTTTGTGTGCGTTACTGCTTTGTTTTAATTGTCTTCCTTCCCCTTGCTGCCTGTTGACTAGTGTTGAGGTTTCAGATGGAACCTGATGAAAATACAACTAATAACTGAGTTCCTGGAGAGGAGGGAGGGAATAAGGTGCCAAATTTACCAATGTCCAGTTGAGGAGCAGCAGTTGTATGAAGGTTGTAAAACTCAGTTGTGCTGTTCCTATGCCTGTGTCCACCGTACGAGTAACACACTGTATTTAAAGACTGTTGAGGACCCTATTTTTCAAAAAGTTATTCGTACAGTGATAATCAGAGAGGGAGATAGGCATGTATATTCCCCATTTCTTACACCGTTATCACAAGAGCACAGTGCACTTGTGGATTAGCCATTTGCACAGAGGCCTGGCCGTCTTGTGGGCAAAATACCTGCTCTGAATGAGCATCTGTAAGAACAATTTATGCACAGGAGGCCAACAAGGCATGGAGCAGTTGTGTGTGTGTGTGCATTCGTGCACGCTTTTTGCGCCCACAACTTCTAGAATTCGGGTTCTGAGTCATTGGTATGCCTTTATCTTTCCTGTCCACTATCCAAATATGAAAAAACTAGTATTAAAATGCTCTAAAATGACTGTTTATAGTCATTGGTGCTGTGTTCCTTTTATGTCTGTACTGAATTTTGTCTTTTGTGCATATACCCCATGTGGCTTCAGGAACTATTTTGTTCCAGAAACGGTTGCAGTGGGATGTGGTGAAGAATTGTCCATGCTAGTGGAACCTGACTCAGTTAGATGGATAGCAGGGGTGCAGCCGCGTGAGGTGGAAGGTGTACAGAGCTGGGTCTGCAGCAGAGCTGTGCCTCAGCTTGCCCTTCAGCAGACACCTCACCATGGAAAAATGGATCCAGACCTCCCACCCTGGTCAGAGCTTAGTCCAAGGGCTCAGCCCACAGCACAGTGCTCTTGGCCTCATCAGATTTCAACACAGCATTTGCATCTGTTTTCTGATTCCGCTGCTTTTGTTCCTGTTTTCAGGACACTTGAAAGAGAGCGTCTCCCAACGGCCAAGATAAGGGCCCACGTCCCGCATCCTGTGGCTGCACATTCTCAGCCACAAGAGTCACTGCAGCCCCTTTCCGGAGGGAGGCGATTCGGACAATGGTGTCTCGGACTGATGCAGCTAATCCAGCTTTACCCAAGGTAATTATGTGAAGTGACATTCAAATCTGAGTGGTTTTTCTAGACACAGAGATTATTGCATTATGAAGAAAGTACACCAGCTACTTTCCTCCCCGCATGTCTCTAGTGCAATCTAAAAATAGCCCCAAGCATTTGAAAATGTGCCTTAATCTTTTGACAGGGAAGTGGATGAGGTCACAAGACTGGGAAAGGACTTGTTTGCCGTCGGGAGGATGGTGAACTTGACATGTCGAAGAGAGACGAGTGCTCTATCTGTGGGCAAAGAAAGATAGGGAAATGGGGCCCGGCATGCCCCTTTTTTCAGTGTTTTTTGTATACATCATTGGTACGTGTGAAATGCTGTGGATTAAAAACCCCTTTTGATGTACAGAGGGCAGCACGTGATGGGATCAGCTGTTCTATTTTCAGTGTAGTAAGGTTGCAAAGAGCCAGTAAAGAAAAGGACAAAACAGTATATTCCAACACAAAAGCCAACGTAGACACATCCAGAGTACAGCTCTGCTTTAATCCCTGTGACAGCTCACTGTCTGCATTGAGAAATTTGGGATTCCTCCTTCCACACAGCAAGCCTGAATGAAAGTTTATTCTCTTTGGTTTTGGAAAATGTGTTTTCTTTGTTGGCCTTTGATGATATCTCACTTGTTCCTGGAGAAACGCTAAGGGTAGTAAGCTTATAAGCACAGGGAAGTTACATGTTAAGAAATCCAGCTTCTTGAAACAGGCTACATCTCGGCTGTAGGTTCTCATAATACTTAATGAAAAAGTATTAAGTATCCTTCTACCACCCCAACAGAGATTGTGTGGGATAAGTATTCTCCGAATCCTCATTTCCTGCTCATACAAAATGGACCCAGACTATCACAGTCATTCATGAATGAAACACTTTTCTATAAATTTGCAGCCCAATAGGAGCAGTTCTATTAGAAGTCTATTATTTGCATAACTGGGTGCTAACAAAAATAAAGCTAACAAATTGCTAATAATTGCAAAATGTCAACTATATTGGGATAGGTCAGAGGTGAAATATAAGGGTGAAGCCTCCAGGTGTGTTGAGGTCAAAAGCAACTTGTTATTGAGGGGAAACTTGTTAGGGGTAATAGCTATCAGAAGAAACTCAGCTGAATAATGCTAAAGCCAACCAAACTTTAAGTAATATGTTGCTGCAGTACTCCAAGAGAGAGGGACCGTTGCCTGCACAAGTGACTGGTTAGTCCTTTGCATGTTACTTGTGAAGGTCTGAAAAGGGGCACTGAAGAGAGCTATGAACACTCTTGTTGTATAGCAAGTGGTACAAGACAACTGCACAGAAGGACATTACCCAGAAAATGTTATGAAACAGAATGGACGTCCCAAAATCATTTTAGTGCCTGAACAAATTGAAAGTTGTTTCCCAGAAAAATCCACATGCACTCCAGATGGCTGGGAAGAGAAATCTCAGTTGGCTGCAGTAAGAAACTAAGGGTCAAAAGGGAATGAACTTGCACTGATACCTTGAGGTGATCCAAGGCCCATTGCATTTAGCTGCCTTCTTCCTACCAGTATTGCAAAGTTCTCTGGTATTTTTTAGGAAGACAAAAAAATTATGGATAGCCTGAGGAAATGCAGCTCTTTTTAAAATGGCCTTGGGTTTTACTACCATACTGTATTGCTTCAAAATCCTCTCAAGAACTTCCTTATGTAAGTGAAAAACAGCCTCACAAATTGCCAGGGTGGTTTAAATCAACTTCAGTGCAATAAAAGGTATATGTGCTCCCTTAGTCAGGGGAGTTGGAAAAAGAGCTATCAATAACAGTATGTCAGATAAACACTGAGGGCAAAGAGAGGACTTTGCTGGGACATGACTTTTTTCATTCTCTCAGGGATTCTCTTTCTCTTCTGTCTTCAGTTGCTTTTATATCTTTAACCATACAGCAGCCAAGGCAGGAGAGGAACTGTCTGACAAAGGTTTCATTGACAAAAGTGTATGATTTTTGCTAGAAAGCACTTCCTTCTCTGCTGAAGGCTTTGAAGTGTCGTCTTTGTTCTTTCAGGCTTGTTATTTTTTTTTTTTTTCTTTTTAAAAATGATAGACAAAATACTTGAAAGTCATCTTTTAGTACAGGCAGAATAACAGGAGCAGCAACAGAAACCTTTCATTTAAAAAGGTATCATCATGCTAAAATGATATATTTGAAATATCGTTTCTAATCCTTGTTAAGAAAACAATGCCTTAAATAATTTAAAACTGCTTGTTGAATTCTAAAAACCTGTATAATTTACTCTTCGAGTTGTGCTCTTCCTTCATTGACTATCTCAGTGCCCTGTCTCTGCTGACTGATCTTTGTACCTCTTTCATGTGGCTTGGTTTTACTATCTGCAAAATGGATTAATGGAAATGAACTCCTTTGTTGAAGCTCATTGAATCAGCATCAAAAAGTGCCATTGTAAAGGACTGTTGATGTAGTCTGCTTTTTAATATTTGAACAGTGTGGTAGACTTTGGTTTTCTAAAACCTGAAAACCTAAATTACTTCTTCTTTTGACCAGGTGACCTCTTTCACATCCATACTGACCCACATCCTACGTCCTGCATCCCGATACCTAAAACTGAGCTGCTGGCATTGCAGGCGTGCAGCATCTCCCTGCGATTCGACGAATCCAAGTGCTCTTGATCCCCTTGTGTGATTCTCCAGTGCTGAGTAAATGGAAATTTCACCTCTGGTTTCATTGGTAGTAGGGTCAGATCTGTTTGAGACACTACAGGATCAGGTCCTGTGAAGTTACAGGTGAGGAGAAAGACATGTGATAATACTGCCAGCAATGAAGTTACTGTTCCTAATAATTTCAGTTCAGTCAGACCACAGAGATCAGCAAACCACCAGAGACAACTTCCTGTGGTTTGACACTATAATCCTGTAGTGAAACATGACTGTTAACCTCCTTTTTTTTTTTTTTTTTTTTTTTTCCCTCTTGATTAACTCACTTTCCTAACGAAAGTTTTAAAGTCCCTGATCTCCAGGTTATTATTATCCACCAAAGCGGGCTTCCTTGGCATGGGCTGGGGAGTGAGTTTCTTGGCACATAAGGATGGAGGATTACACCAGTGCAATTCCTTTTGGTGCTTCCAGACTTAGCATCCAGATGAAAAGCTATTTGCTACACTTAACAGTGCGTGTGTCCAAAGCACAGCAAAGCTCCATGCTAGGGTTGATAATGGAGCTTTTTATTCTCCCACCCTACAAAGCAGTAGCTCTTCTGCGTGTGCTTCTGCAGGAGTGCTTGGCTGTGTGTTTTGCTCTTTGCTCTAACTTGGCAGTCGAGGGAAAACTGGACAGAAGCTTAGAGCTGAGTAGAGTAGCAGCAGGACAGACTGCTCTTAAGCCCACTCAAACCCGTGAGTTTAGAGATGAAGTGACAAAAAACCCCAAGAGCCAGATAATGCCATGAGTATATTGGTCCATGGGCATTGCACTCTCTATCAGTTATTCCATATCACTACAGTTTGCAGGGCTCATGCTACCCACAAGTCTGCTCATACAACCTCTTCTCCATCAGGCTTTTATTTTTTCTGGCAAACACAGACCAGAAGCAGGCTGGCTTCTGGGTGCTGCCCCCCAGCTGGTTTTCCCAGGATCCCTGCCAGGATCACGTACTGCACATCGGCGTGATGCTCAGCGCGTGGCCAAACTCCTGCCCCAGGAAGAGCAGCCTCACTGTCGATGAGATGAGCTGCACCAGACCTTCCCCGTAACCCGGAGTGGCCTGAGGTTTCTTTTTCTTACCCTCCAGAAACGGGTACAAGCACATCGTGCTCTGCCGGTGCTCCACGGCTGCTCAGTGTGAGCCAGCATAGCTGCACAAACACAGGACTGTTGCTGAGCTGACAAACCCTTTAAAGTGATGAGGTAGCTTAACTCAGGGAAATTGTCACAATAACACCATAAACTGCCCTTGTGTAAATACCTTAAAATCCAGACAAGATTTCTGCCTCTTCAGCCATCCACCTGCACAGACGCCTTGCTCCCATCTCCCTGAGCTTAACAACTGAGCTGGGTGAAACTTTATCAACTGTTGAGTTTTCAACAAAATGTTTGCCCAGAATTTCCTAAATATTTTATAAAAATAAAAAAGGAGTATTTTTAGTGGTGGCTGTTAACTGTTGGGAAGTCCATTTCATTTCTGCTGAGCTGAATTTTCCTTCGCTTTCATAATTACGATGGTTTAGAGGTCAGTCTTTATGATCTGTAAGTTACTGGGATTTACAGGAGAAAAAAAATAATTTGCTCCCTGTCCCTCCTGCTGCTCCTCCCACTCCTACAGGACTGCAGTAGCAGCGTCTTAGAGGAAATAAACCCCAATAAACCAGCCTAAACATTGTTTTTTTTCAAATCCCCATTCTTAGCATAAGCAAGGCTCAGCTGGAAACCTAGTAAAACCTTTGAACCGGTAATTTGCACCCATTCTTTTAAAGACTTTTCCCATTTTAAATATTAGTATAAAAAGGGGATTTGAGGAATCAGTATCGCCAAAGCAAACATTTGACACACTGTTATATTAGACGTATATAATATAAAGCTTAGGCACACGGACCCACGCTGCTGCTGCTGTTCTGCGAGTCGGTGCATGTGTCTGCAGTAAGGACAAAAGTGCTGGGGAAAAAAAAAAAAAATTAATCTGTTTCTCTGTTTGTCTGTGCGTGCATGTGCACGCTGTTTTTAAATAGGAGGAGGATTGCACCACATTGCTATGGCAGGAAACTGTAAAAAGAAAACCCTCCTATTTAAGGCTCTGAAGGATATTAACTAATTTCTGTCTTTCATCATGAAAACAGTAACACTGACACACTTTGCTGTGCCACAGCCACTTGTATTTGGATGTTGTTGTGGAAACTAACTGGGCTGAAATGTCACTCTGGGTTCTGTTTCTGAAAGGATACGGCTTGATACCGGATTTCAGACCCAGATCTTCTAAGCCTGTGTTTAACTTTATGGACCAGAGAATATAAAGCTAAATCCCCATGTGTTTCTCGGACTCAGCTCCTGGATCTTGGAAGCAGAGAGGTGGATGTAAAAATTCTCATAGTAATAAACAAGTAGTTTTGTGTGCAGAGGGTTTAATGAAAGCCACTTTTCAACATCTCTCCGTCTCTTTTCCTCCCTTTAATGTGATTTCTGCTGCTTTGGAGGCGGGGGAGGTTCCTCTTAGCATTTGGGAGCTGTCTCCCCTACCCAATTCCCTGTTTGATTAAATCTGTTCGAAAATTACCTTTAAGGTCTTTATTCCTTCGGTCGGTTTGCTTGAAATTAGTCAGCGATTAAAAACTTTTGGGATAGAAGGGAACGGAGAAGAAATCCATACAACACTAGCACATAAGCCTTGTTTCTTTAGGCCATCCAGTTAAAACATTCAACATGTTCAAGGTGAAAAGCAACATGCTGGTCTGATGCTCTGTGTTTGTCATTTCTGCTTGCAAATCCAACACTGTAGCTTTATGTTTCTGCTGGAAAGAAAAACAAACTGAAAACAATAGGAGAAACCACAGAGCCTTGCCTGGAGTTCAAGGATTTGTGCAGAGACAGGGCTGGGTCTGCTGTGGGGAACTGAGTGATTTCCCATGCCCCAGTTACACAAGGGGCAGCCCCAGTACTGGGACTGGGTTGTGTGTGAGCTGGGGGCAGTCGCTTGCTTGGGTTGGGAGCAAAAGGGTGGATTTGGGTTAGTGTCTTCTCCCCGTCCCTACTCACCTCTCTGCACGGTGCTCAGTCATGCTAGCACAAAATACGTCTGCCAGGAAAATACAGGTATTTAAACTCTTAACACTCAGTAGTTTCCAGGCTCCCTATACTTAACTTTTACCTGAAGTAGCACTCTTAATGCAATCCTAGCAGTGGAGAGTGAAAATGGGGGAAGGTCCAAATTTGCTTGTTTCTGAAGATGGTATTTGGAAAAAAAAAAAACCCACCCAGGTAGCCAAGAACACCCAAGAGCAGAAAATACCGTTTTACAGAGGAGTATCTTTGGATTTCTGACTCTTCAGAACAAGGGAGAAGTTTTAAAATAAAAACCCGAGTTTAATGAGTGATACCAAAGAATGCTGCTTGACTGCTGCACATGAATGGTGCCAGGTTCTCCTCAGCAGCACATCGGCAGAGGCACAGATTTCCCTGGGAATTAAAAGAAAAAAAAAAAAAAAAAAAAGGAGGTACGTGCATGTGGGATGCTGTCGCAAAAAAAAAAAACATAAAAAAACAACCTTGGAGCTACCATTCATCTGCTTCCCCATCCTGCCTGTTCTAGGCCTGTTACATATTTCACCCTGTCCATCCCCTTAGCAGGACACTGCTGCTGCAAGCATGGAGGGGCCGAACGAAACCTAGGTTCACAAGTATGTCGCTGTTTTTCCTTTGCTCGTGGCATAAATCAAAAAGAAGAAAAAAAATCTGTTAGCACAGAGCTCAGGTTTGTTTATTTTTTTGCCAGCTGCAACATGCTACCCTCTTAGGGGATCACGTAAAACCAGTCATGGTTTAGGTTGGAGTGACATGTCAAACCTGAACTGTAGGCCTGGCCCCTCTCAATGAATTACAACCTTGTCAGGAACCTATTATATATATACATATATACATACATATATGTATTTTTTTTAAATTAAGGTAGGTTTTTTATCAAATCAAATACCTGCACACTAAATTATATTTCTGGTGCCAGCCTGACTCTCCCTCCCTCTCCCCTGCTCTCTTTTCCTCAGCGCTGCAATACAGGGGGGTTTGTTCCGAGGAGAGAGTGAATGGTGAGGTCCCATGCTGCCGAGGAAATGCTGGGTGACCTTGCCACATGTTTTGTTTTTGAATATTTACCACAACACATCCCAGCGCGCTGTTGCCTTAACGTTAAAAATATTCGGAGTCCAAGAGTGGAGGCCTGGGGTGGTGGGTGAAAGGAAGGAAGGTGAATCAGTAATAGAGTACAGCCATCAAAGATGTTTACTCATCTGTTTTCTGAAACAAGTTTGTTTTGTTTATTAATAGGGCTTGAAATGCCAAGGGGAAAGTTTAAGGTGAACTAAAAATGCCATAGATTCTTCTGGCATGGAGTCTCCTTTTGTGCTTGCTAAAATTAGTTGGGTGCTGGCTTTTCCCTTTTCATCCACCTCCTCCCTTTGAGGAATAGATGCCATTGGTATTGTAGAGGAGACCAAATTGCTCAGCAAATGAAAGTAGTAAAAGTTCACTGGAGGTCTGTTTAATCCATGGCCCAGCAGTTTCTGTAGTCAGATGCATAAGCTACTTCAAAATAGTACACACAGTAATTTGAAAAAAAAACAAAAAAAAAAAGAGAAGCTTTCAACTCATCACCTTCTTCTGTGGAGGAAAAGGGGATTAATTGTTATGAACAAACATCATTTATGCACAACCCTGCATACAGCCAGGAGATGCTTCTGCTGTAATTATGGCCTTACAGGGGAAGAAGTTACACACAGGACAACACTAGGCAAATTAAATTGATACCCAGCATCCCTGTGCCTCATAGTTTGATCGTGTAGTGTATCCTCATGAAGGGAGAAATCTGTACCTGGTTAACAATACATGCAGCTAACCACTGGCATAAAATCCTTCCTTTGTGTGCTTCCGAGGAGCATTATGGTTTGGTTTTGATAGAATTGAATTCAGAGCACACTTGGGGGGGGCGGGGTGGTGGTGGTAGAAAAGTTTTCCTCAAGGGGACCTCCACAAACCGTGACCATTTCTCTTCAGAGAACATAATGAAAAACTCTTACTAATCCTGTATCATGCATGTCTGGGCATTGAGCTCATGTGCAAGCTGAAAGAGGCTCGTGCTTGTAGGATCAATTGCAAATTTAATACAGAGTGATAGAATACGCTAGTGTCTGGGCATACCAGCGCTGCATTAACTCCAGCCTGTGTTCAGGCTGCCCTACTCTCGAGCAATTATTTGTTATGCAAGATGAGAGGGTGAAGGAATGCTTTGGACGCAAGGCTGCGTTTCACAGACCACTCGTGGAAGTGCCTGTGCTGGTGGACACGTGGAGGTGAAGGATAGAGCAGGACCTCAGAGCAGAGCTGAGAGAGATCAGACAGTGCCTCTTTTCCTGCTAGCTCAGGAGGGGAAATGTGGAGTTTCATGGTTAAAAAGCCGCAAAGGAAATCCATGGCAGTTCTTGATATTTTAAACTGGGAATGATGAAATAAGCTGAAGTGAAGATGAAAGGAAAGTAGAGCTATGAGATGAGGAGAGAGACCCTGACAGAAAAGGCTGGATGTGTTAAGATAACTCTGCGCATAGTTGGAGGGGGGAATAAATTTCAAACAGGAAAAACTGCAACGCGATGGAGGTGTCGGAGGTGTAGAGGTCCATTTCTGATGGGTTGGACACTTTCACTCAGCACTGAACCTCAGTCTCTTGCTCCAGCTGTGTAGTATGGGCTACCCAGCCCTTCTGAGCATTGGCCTCCGGACCCTAAAACCTGGGCTAAGTCACTCTAGTTCAGGCTTTTATCACCTGAATAGGAGCTGATGGGGTCAGTCAAGCACCAATTCAGACTGAGATTTAACATGCCCAGGAATCCTAAAGCAACTATATCTAGCAGGATTGTGATGTTCCTGTAGGTCTTGTCTGATTACTAGTTCATCAAATCCAAGAAACAGCAACATGATTCCGTGTTCCTTAACATTCGAGATCTTACACAGTCTCCCCAGTAAGTACATACCCTTCAGGATGGGGTAACCTCCCGCCTACTCTGCCTGCTGAGGACAGAGAAAATAGGTCCTGCCTAACTCTGTTGCTTTATTGTACTCAGTGCTCTGAAGGGGGCAGAAATCAGTCACTCCAGGAAATGGCTCGGAGAGAAAAAGTTAAATGTGTGTAATCGTTTAACTGCATTATGGCCCTTATTAAATAAACGTATAGGAGAACAGAAAGGTGGCCTGCTTCTATTTTTGATGCAGATGTTATGTAAATTTATGTACTTGGTTATGCCAATCTTGTGAACCCCCTCAGGTTTCTGAACACTTTCCAAGCTGTCTCCCTTACTCAGTGTGGAATACTTTGTTGTTTTGTTCTCGTTTTGAAGTGGGCCTGCTAAACCTCCAGTGTGTGTGTCTGCGTGGGCAAACGTGTGTCCTCCCTTGCTTTCCTGCAAGCCATGGACTGAAGCTGGCATTGGGTTTTCTGGCTGGTTGAAGAAAAGTGTGTTTCTGAGGTGAAAAATTTGCCTTTTAAATTTCTATGTAGCTTATACTAATATTATAATTCATATGCAGGGCTGAATACCAAATGACCCTCTTACTCATTTCCACAAATATTCTGAAAGGCGAAGAGTGAGGCAAGGGAAAATACTGGCCTAAATCCAATGCTGTTGGAACCCAAGATCAATGGCATTTATATGAAGGTTGGATTTGGCCTCCTCCATCTTTCATTTAAAGCTATAAGATTAGCAGAATATAAATATTGCATGATGCCCCAGAGCTGCACCAGCAAATCTACTCAAAGTTGCATCTTTCCTTATTGAACAAGGCAAATATTATAAAATGAAGTCTCCATAACAAAGACCCGGTCTCTGGGATTAGTGTTAGTAACTGTTATTGATATTGTATGTTACAAGTTACTTGTGAAGGCTAAAACCTGGAGATAATCTCTCCAAACATGAAAAAGAAGCTCCTCTTCGGCAATAACAGAATAATCCTCAGTGGCTATTTATGTGATACATTGTTAGTAAAAGCTTTCATCAAACTTAGTCTTTCTGCTTCCATGCTGACAGACCCATGTATTATTCCAAGAATTTTCTAGAACAAAGAAAGAGAAGGAAATAGGAACCTTACTGCAAGGGAGATAAACTCACTAGAAAATGGACTGAAGATTTTTCAAGGATCTTGCAGTCAAACATGATTTACTTTGACATCTCCTGTGAATTATGGTATCTCTCCACTCTGTTCAGTGCGGTGGACAGTATTGTGGAAACAAATCACGAGCTTTTAATCATGAAATAATAATCTTTATATATGACACCAGGAATGCTAGATCTCTGTGCCAGGTCAGATGCTAATGGTGACTCTTGTTGAAATGCTGAGCAATGTGATCCGTCCCTGCAAGACCCCATCCCACCATCGGTGCTCTTCCACGCCGGGAGCCTTGAGCAGTGACATTCTAAATCTTTGCACGTCTGATACCGATTGTTCACTCACACTTGAATCCCAAGGAGGTGATACAGCAAAACAGTGACCAAGCATATGTTTAACTTCCATTTTGGAATGATCGCTCTCTGGGATTGAAATTTTGAGATAAAACATACAGGTTTCAGCCGTGTCTCTAGGTTTGCAAACTTATAGTCCTGTAGAATACATATTTTGTATAATGCACGGCTGTTATTTCTGCATTAGCACCGCCCGTGCTGGAGTTGGCTGTTAGCGTGTCATTCTCCTGACACATCATTAATAAACAGGTAATTTCATACCTGATTTCCACAGAGTGTCATGCTGAAAACCACCTGGGCTTCAGTTTTCATCGACATTTAAAATTAAAAAAAAAAAAAAAAAGAAGACGCAGACTGAAAAGTGGTGGTTGTATTTGATCTAGGACTAGTCTAATTGAATAATGGATCAATCAGGTTTGAACAAGCATACATGCTGGAAGGAGGGAAGGTATAACTGGAACCCGAGAGGCTCCGTATGCCCAGTTGTGAAGGAGATTTCACAGCATTAGCTTCCCAGTTAGGAACCTTTCACTAAACGGGGATCTTAGCCAAATCATTGCTGCTTCAATAGCCCGTGCATCGATCCTTTGGTACGTCTGATCCCCTGGCTACCAAGAGCAATTTATTGCCTTTTGTAGCAGCATTTCCTGATGTATGTTCCTTTTGGTTTTTCTTACTTTCGCTGAGTAACTCCAGTTCCTTTCACTTTCCCAGGTATCATTTCACAAAAAAAAAAAACAAAAACAAAAAAAAAAAAAACCTGACCTGAACTCACTAATCCAAATTAATTTTGTAATTGATCCTTTCCAGAGGTTGTTACAGCGGTCTGCGTTTGCCAGCAGGTGTCACCATAAGAGAACAATAATACCGAGCTCTGGAAGGCAGCTGCTTCTTGCAGGAAATGCAATTTCTGTCTCTGCAGTTATCTCTATTTTGCATACCACTGGAACTCCTTTATTCCATTATGAGTTGTCACTTTTTTTAGAAAATAATTATGTCCTGAAAACAAGAGACCCCCAACCAAAGGAAAACACACCAAGTTGGGGAAAGGAGCTTGGCAAAGTTCTCAGGGATTTTACAAAGGAGTTGCTGGCTGGTGGCAGCAAGGAACTGGGTACGATTCGGGATAGCAGAGGTGTCTGGGTCTAGATGTCCCATAAAAGTTGACTTCTTGAGGGTCCAGCAGACTGAGAGCACTGGCGCCTTTCCTCTGCAGCCTCTCTCCCGCACTGAGCATGGCTTAGAAGTGGCTTCATCTGTGTTTAGCAGGCAGTGGCCTCTGCAGACAGAATCTGCACAAAAGCTAAGGGAAACCCTCACACTGACTGACCTCTGTCATTTACTGGGGATACCCATGACGTAAACGACTAGCTCATTGTTTTCTTTCTCTTCCTCATCCTTTGCTTGCTGAAGGATTTCTGAGTCAAACCTCTCCTAGCCCCCCCTCTCCCCCAGTTGGCACAAACCAGTGTGCACGAGTGTCCATTCACAGGCCATGTTCTGATTGTCAGAAGGCAAGAGGCTTCAACGAAACCTGTTTTTCTCTCAAAAGCTCATCACGATTTTCTCTTACAGGAGCAGGGCAGTAATACACATCTGTAGCTCCGCAGAGGTTTTTAAGGGTGGTTCTGGCTGAGCTGATCATTTCTGGGCAAGCACAGATGAGTGCAGTACAGCCTGCATCGCAGAACACGCTGTTGAAAGGGTTTGAGAAAATGTTTTCTGATTTTTCTTTTCTCGATTAAACCAGCAACTGCTGCATAAATATTGGAAATAAAACCTGCTGCAAACTGAAGGATTAGTATTTAGCTCTTTATCTAAATACACTCCATTCCCCCCATGTCCCCTCCCCAAAATAAAATAGCGTTGTTTGAAATTTCCAGGGAAGCTTAAGGCCTAAAGCATTGGGTGAGATGTAAATTTCTTAAAATATTTATCCATCCATAAGTGGCTACATATTTGACATTATTATAGGGTTTCTCAGTGTTCCATTTTATTAAAAAATATTTATTTGGTTTCTAAGATTACTGCTTCTCTGACCACAGAAAATTCAATTACCGAAAACTGCAGCTATCAAATTGGTTGAAAATAAATAGCCTTTTATCCAAACCTGGCATGGGCTGGTTTACTTTTAATACGTAGCCATAAAAAAAGAAGCTCTTTCCACAGAGAGCTGGTTGGTTACAGAGCAAGAAGCCAAGGAATACTTTGCATCATCAGGTTTTATTTAAAATAAGGTAGGGAAGGGGTAGAAAATAAGTCGTTAAGAGACTAATTAGCTGTTCAATTTTCTCTTTTAACAAGTGAGGGACAATTTCTCAAGGCGTTTATTTTGTTAGGATAAGTTTTCTCATTCACATGGACGAATAGATAAGCAGGTAACGATCCCAAAAGTTTTCTTAAAGTACCAGATGTCTCCTACCTGTAAAGTTTTCAAGCAGGCATTGCGTTTGCAAATGGCAAATAATAGAAAATAGTGCTGCAAGAGCTGTTGGTGGTCACCCAGTCACCAGGCTTATTAATTTTCATTTTTAATGACATAGATTCCATCGCATCTCAAGACGACGTATTGCAGAGGTTTATTAATGAAGCAGGTACTTGAATATAGAGAAAGGCTTTAACACCCTTTGTGATCCGCAGGGAATGCGCTACACCCGCATGCTTGGTGAAGGTCTGACTCACACCTTCAACCACAACCATCTAACAGTGCCTTTGCAAAGGGGAGACAAAACAGAAGGGAGCCAATTTTTAAAGAATAATTGTCATTTCCAGCTCTTTCCAAATGGTCTGGGCTAAGATTTCCCCTCCTTTAATTTGTTAAACACCCACACTTTTTTTTTCAGTCTGCTCCCTTGCCTGCAAAGTCCCTTCTACACCATGTCTGAAGACACCATGTCTTTCAGCTAAGGTCCAAAAGGCATCAAAGGCTGGAATGTGAAACATCTCTGTCCTGTCGTATGCCAGGAGTTGATCGTTAACAGGTTCTGTTAGCAGACTGGCTGACTCAGAGCCCTTGCCTTCGAGGGATCAAGGAGGCTTGCTGAGAGATGGCCCAGCCGCGGCTGGACCGGGAACAATGTGCTCCAGGCAGACACACTTCTCAGGATGCCCCAAAGAGCTGTCTTTCCCAGCACCAGGATGAAAAGCTGTGAGATCAAAGCTCAGACGAAAGCAAAGGGAGATAATTCAGCGGGCACATGGTCTTTCCAAAAATGCTGCTTTTAAAGGGAGACCGCCCTTTTGCCTGTAGAATGAACGTCCATTGCTTAAAGGTAACCTTGAAGAGGAGTTAAAGGGCCGAGGAGATTTTCCTAAGAGAAACAGAAACATGTCACTATTAACAATTTCAGGTTTTATTGCTTTGGAAAGACATCTAAATTCCCTAGAAGATCTGTGGGAAAATTCATCAGCTGCTGCGATGCGTAAAAATATTGCTGTATCTCCCACTGGGCACACTGAGAGAATCACAGTTCTAAGCATTTCCTTGAAAACTGGAAGCACTTTGTGGTTCCTGTTTACTGAGTTTTTGCACTTGAAAAACACGTGGGAGGAGGATTTACCTGTAGATCTCAGCTCGAGCGTGTGGATCAGGATGACAACCCAGACCTCTGCTGTCCCCATCCCCTTTAGGTGACACTTTTCATTTCCCCGTCCCTCAGTCTTGCCAGCTGCTAAATAGAGACATTGCAGAGGGTTATATTGTAAAATTTAGTAAAATTAAATAATGCTTAGAAAGGGCTTTAAGAAGATTTTGTGAGGAAAGGACTCCCTTAGGTTTGAAGAATAGCTGGCTGGTTTTCCATCGATGTGGTTTTGCAGGTCTGTACACACACGTCCCATTGTACACAAAAGCCGCTTATTTTTTTTTTAAGCCAGTTGGTGAGTGTATTATATGACACCAAGTCATCCAAAGAGATTCCTTCAGCCAAAATGGCAGGAGAGAAAAGAGGCTGAGAACCTGCACTTTAATCTCTTTTCTGATGTGATTTCCCAATTGCATCAGGAGGCAAAGTCTTCCTGAGCTTAAAGTCTGATTATGCCGGAAGATAATATACACTCGGCGTTATGCCACAGCCAGAGACCTCTCCTTTCCCTCCTTTCCAGGAGACCTTTCCCCGGCTTCCCTGGAGGTGAACCAACTCCCATTGTCTGCTGCAGAGTCTGCTTGCTACAATGCTGTTGAAATGTAGTTTAGGGATAAAATGTAGTTTGGGGATAAAATGTAGTTTAGGGATAAAATGTAGTTTAGGTATCTCTAATGGATCCTGCACTCAAAGCCAATAGACCAGTAGCTCAGCCATCAGTTGTCAGCCCATAAAATCTGTGGTTACCTTTCTTTTCCTTTTTTTTATTTTTTTCCCCTGCTTTTTCCTTTTTTCATCCTTCCTAAAGTGATGGCAAGAGGGAAGCTAATGGATTTGAAATTACGGGAACAACTCCACAGACTTCTTCAGCAAATAAAAAGTGTGTTGCAATTTTATATTGATCTGTATGACTGCTCAGAAACAGTGGTGTCCCCACTGCCTTTCTCGTGGGCCTTGCCTCCTCACCTGAACTGCTTCACTCTCACTGTTGACTTGTGTCTCCTGAAAAGCAATAAAATACAGCAGGCCCCGTTATAGCGAGGTAACACATCACTTGCAGCAAAAAACTCCCTGCAGGTGTGTTTATCTAAAAGACTTGTATATTTATCTGTATTTTGAATGTCTGTCTCTAGATAACGTTGCTTCGGTCATTTTGAAAACTCAGCCTTGAATAAAGAGCTTCTTTGGAAGCTTTTTAAATGTGAGTTAGTACTTAATGTTGCCTTGGTAGCAGATATCCTTCGGGTTACCGTATTCATTGCGATACACACAAACAACACATTGACTATGGCCCCACTTTATATTCTCACTAAATCAAGGTAAAGTTTTTTAAAGCCCAATTCATATTAAAAAATTTTCCTGTGGGTGCGAAGTGATTTTGACATAGGCATGGCTCACACTGAGAACCCTCCAGACTTGTGGCTTCAGAGCAAAGAAGGGAAAAATATAGCTTGGGGTGGGGACAGGAGTTAGAAATGGTTGAGAGGACCCTTTGGTAATGGCTGTTGGGCTTTAATTCATGTCAGAAGAGACCTGGCTATCACACACCACTTGTCACAGATTTATGGGTCATCTATTTTGTTAATACTTACGAATCTCTTGCTGAACATAACCCTTCTTGATTTCTTTTTTTTTTTTTTCCCGATCAAATACTGTTAAACTTACAAACGTCCCTGTGATATCTTGAGCTTTTCCCAAGAAGAAGGTGCATTGATGGAACAGTTGTTAGGGTACTCATGAAATAATCTATCTTCCATGTGTATCTTAACAAGTTTCTGAGGTGCTTTTTCATTTTACATATATTGAACAATCTGTGCTTTAAAATAACCAGCTGATGAATTTGTATGCTGAACATGACCGTATAGAATGAGGCCGTTTGTTTGGCGTCAGTAATACCTGAAACACGTAGAAAAGTCACTTAAAAATATTAACGTTTTCTCTTGAATTCACTCACAGGTCAATTTTTGTAGATTTATATCTTTATGCCTGCAGGTGTGGAAGATTTAGGTTTATATGTAAATAAAGTACAGCAAATTTTTAATCATGTGTATGTCACGATGTGACAACCAGCTCTTTGCTCTTCCTTCTTGTTAATTCTTTTTTTTTTTTTTTTTTTTTTCCCAGCCTGAAGTGATTATCTTAATGACAGAAAAGGCTGCAAATGTTCATGGATCAGCAGCTGCCAGGCACACGCACGTCCTCTGCCATGCATCTCTTCTCTGTCCTCACTGACATTCCTTGGCTGGTTCAGATGTGTTTCCTTCCACACACCATTCAAGCAGCAGCTTCTTGTCTGGGTCTGACAGCGGAGCTGATTTGTGTCTATTGGAGAAAACAGCTAATTTCTGACTGCTGCGATTAACTGTACTCTCTTTCGAAAATACGGCTTGCAAAATGAAGGATTTTCATTATTCCTATAAAATTGCATGTGCAATATTGTGTTTCTGCATTCTTCGGTTGGACAAAGCCCTGAGGTGTCTGGAGCTGAAGGTTTGCCAAAAGCATCTAAATTACAAATTCAGTGTCTCATTTTTGCCTGAGCCATTGGAGCGTCATCCACTGACGGAAATGCCAGTAGATCAATTTTCATTTTAGGACACATCTGAATGGTTTTAACTTCTTTTAACTTAGACACTGCTGGTAGAGAGATCTAAAAGTTTTGACGGTTCGTTCAGCTTTTGGATATCAACTTTGCCAAGGGTGGAGCAAGGCAGGAAGCTCTGTGTCTCTTTGGTGGTTAATTAGGCACCTTCCTATAAGGAACATCCCTTGCCCTGTAGCCTGGGGAGAGATTTGCTACAAGATTCAGAGAGTTTCTTGTTGGAATAGCTGTGGGAGGGGAGAGAAAACAACCTGAGGAGCTGGGATTTTGAAGAGCTTTCAGAAGGGTCATCCCATTGATTGGCTCAGCAGTACCTCAGGTGGGCCTCCCTGCGTTGTTCCCTGCGGAGTATGCACAAGGGATAAAGCAATGAGCATTTGAAAACAAGTGCATCCACAGGGAAGATAGATGTGAAGGGAATACAGATGGTGCCCAAACCACAAAGTGTACAACTTGATCAGGCTCCAGACCTCAAACATCCCTAATTTAAGGGTTATCCAGATACAGGTTTTTAGGTTTGCTCATTATAGAAATTAGAGACTAACTACAGCATTCAGATACTGGTTTGAATACTAGTAAAGACCACGGCATTCCACGATATTTGGACCAAAGGTGTTAATTTTCATCCATTTTTAGAAAGGCATGATTATTGCTGGCGTAACTATTTGATTTTAAATGTTTTAATTACTTGAGAACAAACTGTTTTATAAAATTCCCATAGCAGCTGAACTACGCTTTGGAAGCCAAATATTCTGGCAAGAGACAAGATTACTTCTTTTTTTTTTTTTTTTTTTTTTTTTTTTTTTTTTTTTTTGTGAAAGCAGGAGAAGGTATACGTACAGAGCACTTCATGAAATGCTAAAATTACGGTCCACTGTCCATTCTGTCAGTCACTAGGAATCCATGTAGAATTTAATTTGAAGATCTGTATTTTAGGTACAAATTTGGAGCTTTTATTGCTGCTTTAAAGCCCACGCAGATTATTTTACTTTTAATTCCAAGTCACATTATACCCAGCCAAGTCTAGTGTCATTTTACAGACATGAAAACATCGAAACTCTATTCTCTAGTTCCTTATTATAGGATTGAGTCTCTTGTTTATTGATGGTGATTTTCCTTTATTTTATTGAAAGCAGCGATGGGGATGAATGCATTGTATGAGCTATTTTTACAGTTTATGTTACTCCTTCAGTGTTTGTCTATTAGTGTGAAGTTGGATAAAGAACTCTGTACCAGATGATTTACGTGAATGGATAGATGAGAAAAGAGAAAATAGCTGGTAGCATCTAAGCTAATCATTCAGAATTAATAGCTTTTCATAGTTCTGAGTTTGGCAGTATTCTCAGGGCAGTTGAAAATTTTTATTCTCATTTTCTCCGTTCAAAGTAAGAGGATTTTTTCCAATTTTATATTGAATTTGATTAGACCT
The DNA here is from genome assembly GCF_965140245.1 of Athene noctua. Taxonomy (NCBI): domain Eukaryota; kingdom Metazoa; phylum Chordata; class Aves; order Strigiformes; family Strigidae; genus Athene; species Athene noctua. The sequence goes on from NC_134054.1 coordinate 12,811,865, forward strand.
TCAGAAAATTTCGCTTATTTATGTTAAGATGAGCCTGCAATTTTAACGTTGTCAGAATGACAAGATGAATCAATTGAAGTATGTATAAGGATGAATAATATTCGGATTACGTTTTATCTTCTACTTTTTTTTTTTTCATAATGTCATCTGTAAAGCTTGGAGCACAGCATTTTAATCTTTTGTGGTAAATCAAGAAACAGAGGGAACATGGCTTGCTCAGAGCACAGATGGGAGTTTCCAACCAACAGCAAGAAAGTTTTGAGTGCTAAATGATGGCATACTGTATACAGAAATCAACGACTGTAAAAATGCTCAGTCCAATAATATTGTCAGATATAGCCAACATTTCCAATATTTATCTGAACATACAACACTTGTGGAGAATAGGGGGAGGGAGGGAGGGAGGGAGGGGGAAGCTTTCACTGGCATTTCAGTTTGACACAATTTTCATAAAATCTTTATTGTATTTCTGAAAGGTTTGAATGGGCACCAGCTGCTATCTCAAAACCACAAACATTCTAGATAGCCAGGTTCAGACAATTCCCTTTTAAATAAGGCAAAGCAAAAGAATAAAACTGAATATTAAATTCTAGTATGAATGCAGCTGTTTCTCCAAGAATCTTACTGGAATTGCTTTAAAAGAATGAACCCAAGGGTGTGAGTTTAAGGTGGGCCATTGCTTTCATTTTCAAAGCCAAACATGAAGAGAAGGGAAACTAAAGAAGTGTCAAAATTAAAAAATAATTATCGGAAATAAAGATGACAAGCTCCTTAGTTTGTTTCTTTTACAGTGAAAAACAGTATGCTTTTATGTCTGTTTCCAGAGTACCTCGCAATCAAATTTTCAGGATTTTTCATGGAAATTTTCCAGCCTGGAAGTACAGAGGGAGTATGTACATACAGAAAAGGATGGAAAAGGAGTGATAAACTCCCTAATAAATCTGTCAGTAGGAAAGACCCTTGAAAATAACATGGTTCTTAGCTTTCTCCAACTACCACATCTCATTTTTAACAGTATAAATAGCTGGTTTTAAAACTAGATTTCTCAACTGAAAATGTTAAATTTGCTGGCATAAGATGCAGCTTTTGACATCAGAATATAGGACCATTCCATTAGATTTACAGTCTTGAGGTCCATATTCCCTTGAAGATTAAACCTTCATTAAGTTCCCCCTTTTTTTCCCTTTATTTCCTGCCTTTTGCTCACATCACACTATAACTTTCATAAGCGCTCTTGGGTTTAGTGCTTTAATAAAAACAGCTTTGGTGGAGGTTTAAAGGCACTTCAGATTCTTTAAAAACCTTTTGGAAATTCACCCCTAAATCGGTAATTCAACCTTCCTTCCCTATCCCCTTGTCTCCCACCATACATCTTCATTAAGATGCATCTAAAAGAAGGTAGTCTGTAATTTAAACAATTACATCAAGGGTTTGATTTTCTTTTTCTCTCTCTTTTTTTTTTTTTTTTTTTTCCACCATTGTTATGACTAGACAGAGGATCATACTGAGTACATTAGCCAGGCAGTGACTCAGGACACCTACTGCTTGGAATGCCATTGCACTCTGAAAGGAAAGGGATAAAACCGTCTATCCTCCAGCCCTGAACCCCACTACCTAGTAATATTTCTGCCACAAAAATACTTTGCTGTCAGCTCCAGCAAGGCAACATTGGATAGCTGCGGTAGTTTGTTGTCAAAATGAAAAATGGTTCAGTGCAAAAGGTCTCATTGCTGGGATGCTAACAATCAAGGAACACTAAGTCAAGCATTTGACAAGGAACTTTGGTCTTGCTGTTAAATACCACTTAATATTGTCCTGCCCGATAATCCCTGCTGTTTAACAACTGTGCAATCATGGCTCAGTGATGGCATTATGCCTTTTCTGAAGGGAAAAACTAGGCCATATGTCATGCATTTGCCTGCAAAAGAAAATACATGTCTTTTAATATCCAAGGAAAATATAGATGTCTCAAAAATAAGACAATTGCAAACACATTATAGTCTTGTTTCTTCTTTGGAGTTTGTGTCTAGAATAGAGAGGAGTGTTGCAGTTCCAGCTGAGGTTAGTTGTAGGTGAAAAGCTACTGCCAGTCCTATCCTGTTGGGAGCTTGTACGTACTGCGTGCAACCTAGGAGCAAATAAATGGATCCCAGCCTTTATCCAACAAAGTGGAACTGGAGAGTTTTGCTGTTGTCACCTTGGTCTCTACAGCTTCTGCTTTAAAAAAGGCTCCCTCACGGTATGAGTTGTCTTCTCCAGTTAAGATTTGTTGCCTTCGGGCCATGACCTGTTATGTATCCATTCTTTAACCGGTCCTCCTCAGAGAATCCTCTGAGTTCTTGGTGTCATTTTTCTCATTGCCTTTCAATGCTTGATCTCGAGTCATCAAGCCACATAAGAGTCCTTTCTCTATTTTGATGCGCCTTTTTGATGGTTGAGTTCTTTGTGCAAAGAATACCCTTTGCCTTTGTGGTTTTAGTCCTATTTAATTCTGAACATAATTTCTATATTATGAATTGGGGAATGTATGATATGAAGAGATTCTTCACAAAAGTAATAGGAAGTGTTGTACCAGAAGATGAATAGACTATTGACCTGAAAGTCAGTAGGACATTTCTTCATTTTACCTGGCTGGAGCCAGGAATAATGATATTCATGCTGGAAAAAAAAAAAAACAAAAAACAAAAAACAAAACAAACATAACAAACAAACAAAAAAACCCACAAAAACAAAACCAAAAAAACCCCAAAAAACAACCCAAACCAAACCAAAACATATGACCATAGAAAAGTTAAGTGAGCAAAACCAAGAGTTGTTATTGGTCATTTATTTCCAGCAAGGCATTGTATAGGCTAACAAACAGTTTGAAGTAAACAATTTGCAACAACATGGAAAATAGTGGTAATGGTTTTCAGGGAGTGAATTACTGGAAGGGCAAGAAGCCTAAGCAGTTCTGGAAGACCTTGAAGGCAGCCTTTGGGGAAAAGACTAGAGACCTGAAACAACTCAACCTCTCCTTAGTGATGCTTCTGGGACAGAGTTTCCTCCTGCTGAAGGGAGAGAACCGAAAGCTGAGCCTGGCAGTGTTTCTAATTGCTTGCTGTTTCTCCATCAATGGGCTGTCAGGGTAGGCCTGTATTGTGTAGCATTTTGTTTACATATAGACCCAAATGAACTAAATAACCATGTAAAAAGGCAAAGAAATTCTGGAAGAGATGGCTGATGGCAAATATTTTTCTATGCTTGATGTGTCAGCAGGGTTCTGGCAGGTGCCCTTAGAAAAATACAGCACACATTTCTGTGCATTCAACACCCCCTTTGGGAGACAGTGTTTCCTCAGACTGCCCTTTGGGTTATGTTCAACACCTGAGGTGTTCAAAGGAAAATACAACAACTGTTTGATGGGATAGAAGGTACAAAGGTCTGTGTAGATGACATTTTGATCTAGGAAAGCCAGTGAGGAACTAGTCAGTGGTTCTTAGCGGCCTTGGAAGAAACCAGGAGTCAGTCTAAAAGCTAAACCAACAGTCAGAGTAAATTCTGTGAAATGGAAATAGCATACCTGGGAGAGAAATGTGCATAGCAAAGATAAATGTAGATCACAACAAGCTTGAAGCTGTGTTGGGCCCAGCAGGTGAAGAAGGAGTCAAAAGTTTTCTGAAGTGGAGAGAAATCTGTGTCTAAGGAATGGGAGACTTCAGCCTGACCCTTCATCTCGGGGTGAAACTGCTCACCATCCCAGGGCGAGAAGCGTTACAGACTCTGACTTGTTGTCGCCAGATCGATGTTTCAGAGTGCTGCCAATTAATAAATATTGTAAAGAGACAGTGTGAAAATACACTTGCATCACAGAATGCCAAATTTATAGGTGCAGTTCCTGCAGTAGGAATTAGCAAATCCCTTGACTAGATCTAGAAACTGATACAGAGACGACAGGAGAGGTTCTTCAGTTTTGTTTGTTTCTCAGCATTTATCTTGGTAAACTAGTTTTGGAAGGTGAAAAAACTAGTTTTAGGGGAGAAAAAAAATTCAAAGAGCTTTTCAAATCTGTTAAATCTCAGTCTGGAGAAGCAGCTATTTTAAAAATTACTAAAATACTGAGCAAGATTAAGGTCTCCTATAATCCCTTTTGGCTTTGAGAGGTCACTCCCATGTGTAAAAAAAAAAATAATGGGGAGACCTCTGTCATTATTATTATTATTATTATTATTATTATTATTATTATTAAATATTGCTCCTCTCCTTTTAAAGACGCTGCCTGTTGTCATAATTTCAGATACATGCCCCAAACTTCTGTTAAAGAAAAGCATGTGCTTATGCCCCTATAAATGGAAAAATAGGCCTATTGGACCCAGTTCTGCCACGGTAAAACTCCATTTGTCCTTTTAATCTAAACTCCTACCAAAGCAGTCTTTGTGCTTGCAGTAGAGGAGAACAGGAGTTACGTAAAAAGAAAGCAAGTTAAAATAGTTTTCTCTTTGGAATTTGTCATGCTAGAGCATTAGATATCTCTGTTCTGGGAAAGAGTAAGCAGTGAATCACTGATGATTTTGCCATAAAAATAAGTAAATCACTGAATGAATTTAAAAGACTGAAGGAACTGACAGAATTTGTGGTTTCACTGTAATCTCTCTTGAAATTTTCTTCTTTAGTTCTCTAAGTAGGTGAAAGAGTATCATATTTAGAGCGAAGAAAAGGCTAATATTTATCAAACCGCTATTCCTATGCAATGTATACATAATTTTCTGTAGAGTGGGGGATTTTGTTTGTTTGGTTTTGTCTTTACAGTGATGCAGTTCAAATCCATTGGCTCCACAGGAGCTCAGTTCTGTTTCAAGTATCCTTAACTTTATAAGCGAGGCACTGCTCTCCTTGTTCAACAGCCCCCGAGGGAGAGCTTTAAATGGGTCTGTAAATTTATTACTGAAACTCTGCAAGGAAATGACAGTCTGCCAGACTGAACAAACCAGCAGATATTGTGTCAGATATGTCATATCTTGTCAAATGGCAAGTACATGGCTACTGGGATTGTGTTTCTATTTGCTATGGATATAAGCTGGTCTCAATTGTTAGGAAGGATTACTCACCCTCTTTACGTTCAAGAGATGAAATGGAAAATTATTTCAAGATTTCCCGTGCTAGAAGCCGGCTCTATGTGTTGGAAGCATCTAGGTCAAGTGAGAAAAATGGACAAATTGCCACCAAGGTCTCACCTGAAAAGAGTTTTGTCCAGTTTTGGTATTTTGGCATGTATGTGTGTGGGAGGAAGATGATGAGAAAAGATGGAAACAGCCTTTCACTTGGGCAGTGCTTGATGCATAACTAGAAGGTTTTTTCACACAGCCTCACTCTTCAGGTGAAATTCCTTTATGCCTGGGAACTGAGTGAGTGATGGTTCGGATGGGAAGAGGTGTCGTAGCTTTAGCTGCTACAAGTATTTCTGGTAGTTCCGACAGGGCTGCCTGTCCTTTGTAGATCTGGATTCACCAGCTTTCCAATTACAGAGGAGCTGAAAAGCAGTAGTACCAGCAATACCAGTGGCATTTCTAGTACTTTTTAGCTAATAATGCCTTAAATAGTCACTTTCAAAAGACGGGGAAGCAAAAAAAAAGCTCCATAAACTGCAAAAGTTAAAGCTCCAAAATTACCTGTATGCCTACAGCTTACCTCAAAATGCTAATCACCAAAGAGCCCTACATTTAGAAGCAAGCCTGCTATTAAAAAAAAAAAAAAAAGAAAAAACCCCCAAACAAAACACAGTGGTGTTCTAGGAAGGCACAAATAGCCATTACCAATTTTACCATTTCTTCTCGAGAATGGATGTTATATTAGCAGATCTAGGTTTATTAATGAACATAGTTATAAGCCAGTTGAAATGTCTCACTCTGGATTAAAAAATGAGGTTTCCAGGATCACTCTGGACTTAAGCCAAAAGTTTTGCCTTTCTGGGTTGTCAAGTCAAAGGCACGTACAAGCTGTTCTAGTTGTTTCTTTCTCATTTATATCATTAGTTGTGGAAACTGATGTTACTTAAGGATGTCAGACCAGTGGCCAGCCAGGATGCAGCGGAATTTTGTCCTCAATTTTCATCAGCCTCTAATCTAATATAGCTTGCTCTTGAGGAATGCTTTGCAAAATTCTTGTGGTATAAAAATAAGACTGCAAGTTAGTAAATCAGAGATCTGGGCTCCTACACTATTCTTTCATCTCCAACTATTCTATCTTCTTTCTCCAAAGAAACAGAAAAATACCTTATCATATATCCCCTCAATAAAAAAAAAAAAAAAAAAATCAAAATAGATTTCTAGACCATTCCAAATTCTCCTTCTTTCTCTGGGGAGTTCACTGTACTTCTTTACCATCTGGCCAACTGTCTTAAGAAAAAACATTCAGGTCATTTTTAGGAGTCAGTTTTTCAACTGAAAGTAAAGTGATTGGATCTTTCTCAGAACTGATAGGAAAAGCCAAAGTTAGCTGGAACCAAATTCACAGAAATGTGGTTGTAAATGAACAACTTTCTCCCATCTTCTGTTCAAAGTTATGGCACTCTAATGGTTGCTCGAAATTCCATACCCCAAATATTTGTTTTCAACCAGATATTCAGGACTAGGTATGAACTGAAACACAACGGCTTGGGCCTGTTGCAGATATGGGAGACTGTAAGCAGGTTGAGTCACCCAAATCACTCTGCACCTTGGGGTTTTCCTTTCCTTCACCAACAAATATAAACCTTATTATCCTGAGCTGCTTCCTGAACTGGCTCCTTTCCAGGGTTTTTCCTTGCCAAAATATTTGGCTGACTGTGGAGACGTTCTCCATATTTTAACTTCCTGAATTGAAGTTAATGGGACCCACCTGGTCTGGTTTGGAGATGAGTCAGCAGAAGAGTCCAGCATATTTAGAAACAGTCCTTGAAAGTCTTGTCTAATAGAGACTCAAACCCAGTGAAGCCAGGAAGCCAGGATTTACATCACTGAGGCTTAAAATTGCATTTGCTGCAGTGCTTGGTAGTAACTGCATTTCAGTACTTTCTCCTGGGTTGTTATTAGAGTATTTGCCCAGAAATACAATATTTGAAATATCAATTGCATTTGTGGTTGCAGCAATTTGAGCGGGAAGTTTTGTGTAATCTTTCATGCTTCACCTCCCATGCAGAACTTACCTCTGTGCGTAAAGACCCTGAGGTCAAGGCATGTCTTTGCCGATCATATCAGATGATGGTCTGAGCTGCAACGGAAATATAGGTTATAATTTTTTTCTCTTCTCATCATGCCAAAAAAAATTGCTGCTGCTGGCAGCTGTTCTTCAAGACTAGTTTTAACACCTCTTTGGTGGGTTTCAGAGCCTGTTCTAGGCTGAGGATAAACCAAGCCAGCGGTACCTAAACCTTGCAGATGCTTCTTTCTGCAGTCTCTGTCTTTCTGCTCCTCTGATAATGAGGTAATTCCCTTGCAGAGCTGTAGGAAAGGCACATAGTCAGCAATTTTTGGCCTTGAGTAGATTGGCTTCACGTAGAGACAAATTTCTGATGGGGAGTCCAAATAGATTTCTAACTGTAACTTATTTGTGTATGTTCACCATGGTAGTTCAAGAGAATACAAGCACTGCCTTCCCAGAAATCTTCCCGTGAATATCACAGAGAGTTTCAAGAGCAGGAGTTTTAGCTAAAGAACTGACTGCAGACAGAGCTGAAAGTCGAGAGCAAGCTTGTCGGTCTTACAATAACTCCTGCCTTGTAGAATTGTTTCAGCTCCAACCTTCAGCAGAACTCAGAATTCTCAGCATCCAGAGTCACTTTCCCAGGCAGAATACCGCATCGCACAGTAAGGAAAAGAAGAGGGAGAGACAGGGTCTGATAATTTACAATACGTGGAGCTTATGGTGCTTGTGGATATTATGGAACAAATTCAAAACAAAAACAACTTGCCTTTCTGAGCTGATGTTATGGCTAGTAATTATAACTTCTTTGTCTCTTCCCAGAGAAGCTGATCTAACCCTTTTCAGTACAGATCAGTCACTGCACTAAGTAGCAAGATCCTAAGTGGCAATCTTTCATTCATGCTCCTTCCTTTCTTCTCTCTGGTAATTGAAATTCTAAGGCTGAGCCAAGACTAGATGAAACTCCTCGAATGTATATTTGTGGTTTTCAGAGAATTCCCTACATCAACGTTCAATGTTTTTAAGGGAGAAAAAAAAAAAAAAAAAGTTAGTAGTAAGAAGTTCCCTTGGAGGCAGTGATAGTTTCACCCCCAAATGAACTTCCCTAAGAGGATGAATTAAAAAACTGTATGAAGTGATTGATAACCAGTATGAAGAAATTGTCTATTCTGCTCTAAAGCCAGTTCCAAAAACTAGACAGCTCCTTAGGCAAATGCAAGCATCTAGCAAGAGACCAGCATGGTCCGGGGCTTCCCTGCCTGACTAGCCGGTTGATCTGAGCGTGCTGTTAGGGACTGCCTTTACCATGAAGCTTAAATCCTGAGTTCTGTGCATCCATCTCAAACATTTTAACAGCTTCAGAGCTGAGCTTTTAGGCTTGACCACCCTGGGGTGTGTGCATCTCTTTTGTGCCTGGCAGGTGGGATAAAGAAATCCTAAAGTGTGAAGGGGGACGGAGAGAAGCCGTGTGTAAGAAGCAGCACACCTAACCCAGGCATCTGAGGGAAAGGGGGGCTTCTGCAGATTCTCTAAGACTTTACAGTAACTAAGTAACTTGCCTAATTATAGAATAACGACAGTAACTAAGACCAGAGAGCGGCAGTAGCTTTTGTCTCATGGCTCGTAACGCATTTAGCAAGATCCTAAACGCCAGAAGCCCGTGCATGTGCAAACACTTGGCTGTAGAGTCAGGGTAGAGTACTACTTTCTTTTTTTTTTTTTTACTGTATCTGTCAAATTAGCAAAGAAATCCTGTTAATCTTATAGCGATGATTGTACACTTGTGTCCTGGAGGTAACTAGCCATGAATGAATTTGAGTCAATAAATGTGTGTGTAATGAGGCTGATCTTCAGTTTTGTCTTAACTGGAGATTTTGGGGGGTTTTCTAAGGTTTGTGCTGAAATGAAAGATACGTTTGTGACCTTAATTTCAAGCTCGCAACATTTTCATTTTCACCTGGGAATATAACAAAAATCCAGCCACAGCATGGTTATTGAAGTTGCGTACATATTTCCAGACAAATCCTTGTTTCTAATTAAAATAAACAATGGATTCCTCAGAGCTATGAGATCTTCAATAAACCAAAGGGTGTTTTTTTTTAAAAAAAAAAAAAAAAAAAGAGAGAAGATAATAGTTTAATTAATAGAATCTGGCACCCTTCCAAAGTACACTGTGTCAGTTGAAGTATGTGAGGTGGGGAAACGCAGGGTGGCTGGCATGTGAAAAACATCTCTCATGATGAGTCTTGCAAGAAAATGCCAGTCACGCTTCAGTGAGCAACGTCAGGTGTCTGGTCTGAGCAGGCTGCACCTTCTCTTGACGTGCAACGTACGGTATGGCTTTCACTTCCCAATGCAGCAGCGTTTGAAATGAATCCACTGGATGCTCAGTTGAAGAGTCAAATTAATCTCTTTGTGCTGCCTGACTGAAAGAGGAGGGGGGGAACCAAAACTCCTGAGACCAGGTCAGGGGAGCTGAAGGGGTTGTGGTGAGCCATCATCGCTGTCACTGGTTTGGGCATGTTGGGCTGAGCACAAAAACAGGAAGGAGATGCAACTGCCAAGAGGCTCAAAGCAAAAGGTGTCAGATCTACTTCCACCTTGCTTAGGTATCAACTGATGACTTCCAATGAAAATATTTTCCCTTTAGACCACTTTCCAGATTTCCAGAGGCAAGAGGGGTGTGCAGTGTGCCAGCAGCACCAGTATTACAGGTAGCCAAGATTTTTCCTTGGGAGAAGCAGACACGGGTCAAAAGACCCAAAGTGCTCCACTCCCCTCTCCCTGCTCCCCCCACTTTCCTTTGCTCCATATAGATCTAACTCATTTTTCACCACCCACCGTGGTGTAACTCTTGGTCCTTCAAGAGCCTTATAGTCTGCAGGGCTTGTTTGCTAGAAAACCCTTGGTATCCCTTTCTCCACTGTCTGTATCAGGAAGTCAAGTTTTGTTTCGGTCCAAGTCATGGCTCAGCTGGGTACTATAATTGCATTAGTCTGGTTTTAATTTTTGGCCACTAATAGCCGGGTAATGCATTCACATTACAGAACCCTAAATTTAAGTGTGGAAGGATCACTATGCAAAATTTCAGCCAGGGAGAGGCTGTCACCCCCATCTCCTGCTTCAGGGCCACACTTGTACTTCCAGCGTCGGTTGCAGGCTGTGGATGGCTGACATGTGCGTCCACCCGAGATGGTGGAGGTTTGCGTCATATTGGAAACCAGAAGATCCATGTCTGCTCCTCATTACACGAAGCTTTGGTTTAAATAAGGGGTTTGTGAAGAGGTATTTTGCTGGTCAAGCAAATGTAAATGAAGTCGTGACTTCCCATGCATCTCCCCGGGTGCTGGTTTTTGTGGATGGCTCTCACTCGTGAAGGGCCGTATGACAGGGAATCAGAGGACAGTGGTTCGTTTTTGCACTGGGGGCTGGGGGTGGAAGGGGTGTGTGGCTTCTGGAGTTAATCATTCTTCAAGGGCACAACAAGGCACAGCAGAGCCAGGTGCGTCTGATTTCCCCAGGGCCTGATTATCTCATGATAACCACATCCTCTGAAGTTGACTTTCTGCTGTGTTTTCCCAGGTTTTTGTACAAAGGAATGATTTAGGTAAACTGCATTGACCATAAAATTTACCAAGTGAATTCCCTCCCTCCCTGCTTTTTTTTTAGGAACATCAAGTAACCAGTCTGCTCAGGGAGGGATGTTTGCAAAATGAAATAACCCCGTTTATATTTTTTATTTCAAACATGGATGTCATCTCTGCAGAAGCTTTATGAACGTGCAACTCTGAGATCAGCCTTGGGCTTGCTGAGATCAAGCAAGGGGTTAAGGAGTTGGGGAGAGTCATAAAGCAAATGTCAAAATAAACAAAAAAATACAGTTTGTACATACCTTGAGCTGCTGACACCTGTTCCAGGGATGTGGTTTGAGGTGGCTCAGCATTCCCATCCCGGCACACCGCTCTGCAGGCATCGGCATCCCTGCTCCTCCCGTGTCTGCCCTGTCACACTGGGTGGAGATACCAGCCTGTGCTTTACCCAGCCAGCCGTGCCAGGCGTGCTGGTACCTGGAAGCTATCCCTTCATATACAAGGGACACTCCCAACATCTATAGGGTTAGATTTTTCTCACTTCAAAGGTTAAAAATGTGTCAAGTTGAAGGAAGTGGTAGTGGAAACTAAATATCAGATTAAGAAGAAAATTGGATGAATTAGATACACCATGGGGCTCAGTTGTTTATATTCCAAACTGGCATCCTAAAAAACAGTGCTTCTCTGCCCACGAATGCTCAGGATGCTTGAACTCTGGAAGTGCTGGAGCTCCCCAGGCATCAAATTTTTGCTGTCGCCCAGACACGGTCTTGCCTGTACTCAGCAGCTCGGCCCTGCGTTCACACATACACCCTGTTCGGGATGCTCGCATCCCCCTGCCCCCGTCAGCTTGTGCTGGGGGGTGCCTAGGGCACAGAGCAGCACCGCTCCCTGGCAACGGCTGCAAGAGCCACAGCTTTGCTTCGGGACCAAAAGGAGTGGCTGGTTGGGTTAGATCCTGTCTTAAGGGGCTTTTCTGCCCTTGGACATAGTTTCAGGAGTATAATTCTAGATCCCGTGCCGGCAGCCAGACAACTGAGAGGTAGTTAAGCATCCTAGCCTTCAGCATTGTAGCACGGGAAGTCCTTCTGAATCTAACCTCAAAAACTCCAGAGTCGCATTTCCAGCTCTGCTACTAGCTCATGCGATGAGGCTGGACAAGGCACTTTTAACTTCTTTCTGTGTTGTTTTTCAACAAGAAGAGCGATGACTTAATCTCTAATGGATATGAGAAGAATTCAATCTTCTTTAGATCACTGATTTAATTCCAGCAAAAATCTCTGTAGGCAATTTAGATATACTATTATTAGTAGTAGCATAGTAGTAACACACTAACAGTCAAGATATGGATTCCTCAGCTTATGTAGCCAGCCCTCCTTCGTAATTATTAGTTTTACTTCAAAGCGAGTAGAAAAAAAGAAAAAAAAAAAAAACAACGTGTTGACAGTCTCAGTGCTAACAGGAGAGCCCAGACTCCTGTGTCTTGTAGTAAATGTGACATTTCAGCTTATGTGTCTAAAAATAAAAGGGAAGCGGTGGAGAAAGTGCCTGTTACCTTCAAGTTCAGCCGCACCCTGGTGCATTCTTTGCCTGATGAGATCTTTTTGTGACAGAGCCAAACTCCAGATTTCCAAAAGCCAAGTGTCAGTCAAAAATGGTAATTTCACCTCCAGTTCTTGCTCACCACCATTAATGTTTCAACCGCTGACAATGGAGCAGTGATCGGAGTTGGATCATTTCCCTTGGAAGGAGTTTGACTCAGAGAAGCATGCTAATTTTTTGAGGTTCTAATTCTACCTGTAGAGATGAATTTAGGGATAGGATATTGCTTCTGTTACCTTGAACCACTTTGGCCACCCTGAGTGCCCAGTGGCAAGATCTGCCCCTAGCTAAAATATTGAGAAGAACCTGTATGTAAGTGAGCTCTCAACTCCTATAAAGTGGTACCAGCTCCTACCTACATCAGCCATCACGCCCGCTAAGAGTCTTGCTAGGAGACTGTATTTTCTCAGCTGCCCTACCTGAGGTCTGCAGTCAGCTGGTGCTGTCTCTACCAGGGCTACAAACCTCCACAGATGGACCAGAGATCTTAACCTCCCGCTGTAAATCTCTGCTGATGGTAAACAACCAAGATCCTAATCATTTTAGATGTCACAGTCGTAGTGACAGCTCATGGTCCTTGTAGTACGTGAGGCTTTTTAGTCAAAGTAGCTCGATCTACAATGAGTTGAGAATTTCTGGAGGAAACTTTTTCATCATGATTCATCAAACCACAACTTTTTGCAGGAATGTATCCATTTTGACCAAAGCTTCCCAGATCCAGGATAGCTCCTGGCTTTTGACAGTAAGAGACATCTCCAACAGACAGTGAGAATATTTGAATTGGAATACCCGAGGTCCCAAATGAGAGTTTTCACCACCGGGCTGTTATATGTTCTTGGGTGGGTCTTTTCTCTTTCTCTAAAAAATTTATTTCTAATGCAGAGCAAAGATGTTTTTGAAATCTCGAGCTTTTGTGGGATGGGAAAGCTGTCAGGCATCTTTGGATTTTATCCAGAACTCTTTTTTTTTTTTTTTTTTTTTTTCTTTTTTTGCAGGAATATTTTTCTGAAGCATCACTCTTCTTGTTTTAGACATATTTTTAGCTAAAACTAAAAGCAGATGGAGGAGATTAGGTTTTGTATTTTTTTTCTGAGGGAGTGAAATCATCAAATATTGCTTAGAATGAAATTTATGGAAATGGCTGCAAGAATTGATAAGAATAAACTATTTTTTGCAAAACTGCAATAGGATAACTTTGCATGTTTTCAGTTTCCTAGAATAGAATCGGTGTCTGCACCGTCAAAATTTTACATAGACATCTCAAATTATTCTTGAAAAAAAGTTTTTTTCGCTGAAAAATAATTGCAACGCATTTTTCTTTTACCATTCTCAGTGCAAAAACCTGATTATTTGAAGCAGATTGTCTAATTCAAAGTATCTGAAAAAAAAAAAAAGAAAAGATATTCAGTTAGAATTTTGAAGCACTGATTTTAAAATCTTAAATGTTTTCAGAAAAAAAAAAAAGTATGAATTTTAGACATTTTCACTGTTTCACCATTTATTTATTTTTTCATGCCCATTATTTTCATAACTTCTAGCCAGGAACAAGACATCATCAACCTCTTCTGTGACTTTGCTCAGACTAAGATGTCTGTTCCTAATAGTGTCAGATTCTAAGGTTGAAAAATTTGTCTTCCTTTGTGATTAAAACATAATTGCACTTGTCTAGCCAGCAATATAATGATATTTTGCTTGCCCATCCTTTGTCTTTCCTATTCAAACAAGAAGCTTTTAGTTCAACGTTGATTTTTGTCTTGGAAGGTGATGCTGTATAAGTCAGGCAGACCGTGTTTATCCTGACAGGGGAGATGTGAATGCAAGTGGGAGTTAATAATATTTTAGAGCCCTTGGCTCAAGATGTCAAGTGGAAGAGGCCGAGGACAGGCGTGTGCTTGGGATACACATGGAAGCAGCTTCAGAACCAAAGTTACCCGTTCAGCTCAAGGTTTCTGGAATAGCACAAAGACATTCAGGTCTGTGGGGCAGTGTGCGAAGCTTTCTGTGGTATTTTGCAGCTCGGTTCTCCTATCTTTAGCGTTCGAGCTGCATATCTTCAAGAGCAGGTTCAGTACTTTAACAGAATAAAGAGTCATTTGGGTTGGTAACCAAGCCCTGAAGTTTGTGAATCTGATACCGGGCTTGTGCTGTTGATATTTTGAGAACTATAACGTGGGTTTCAAGGCCTTAGGATACCATGTGTCTCATGGTATCCCTCTGCAAGCTCCAGCAAGGGGCCCCTCAGCAACACTGGAAATCCCCACGGTCGCATGAAATGCGCTTTCCTGGCACACCAGGCACTGAGGTCATGTGGAATGTCTGACTAAAAGGGTTTTCTCTATCTCAAACTGGAAGAAACAGCAAGCAGTTTTATTGTTTTTCCTGAAACCTGCCTCCTTGCATGGGTGAGTGTGCTGGCACTCCAGATTTCCCCCCCCCTTTCAATAAAAGCAGTTACCTTCTGCTCTGCCTTCAAGGGGCCTATACAATAGCGAGGGAAGACGGTCCTTTGTGCTGCCTTCCATTTCACTTGAGGTGATAATATCCTACCTTCCCAGAACTCCCCTCGGTGTTTCAGCTGGTTACCGCAATCTGATTTTGTCTTCAATAATTATGTTAAAGTGTTTCTTCTCTCTGAGGGGTTGTTTTCTGGATAGACAATTCGCAAAGCAGAGACCCTGAAGCCTGGAAATCCAGATTCTGGACTTGGCCAAACCTGTGTGACTACATACCACGGTTGGGAAGGAGTGGAGGCAGATGAAAACCCTGAATACCCAAAACAAAACCAAAAAAAGTTGCAAAAAAAGAGAGTTGCCTTTTGAAATTACTCTTTTTTTTGCCATTCTGGTATTCCATCTCTCCTCTCACTGTATACAAGCGAAATAAACGTCGAGAGTATGTGGCTCTTCCTGCGCAGGATGCCAACAGATGGCAATATTTTATCGTCATGTCACAATGCAGTCCTTTCCTCCTGTGTGCTGCGCAAGGTTTGCATTTACTTCTTTATTGTGACATAAGGAGTTGATGAAGCTTGTGCTTGTCTAGTCCTAGAAATACCTCGTCACTGTGATAGTTCTATTTTTAACCAATATTGCAACTGTATGTTCTAGTATATGTCACATTTGAGAATTTTATAGAAGTCTCTTACAAAAGCACTTGCATGTGATGTGGTTCTGACGGTGATGTCTAAATAACAGGAAAACGTCCCCTTAGTGGAGTACAGGCTCTCTGCCTAATGCCAGGCAGCTCTGGCCCTTCCACCCCCAGGCATTACCTATTCACAGTTATCCCCTCTCCTTTTAGATGATACGTGTACCCACGTGCAACATTTGCTGTGGCTCCCCCAGAGTGCCACACAAAGGACCACGCAGCACGGCAGCGCTGAAAACCGCAGTATTTGTGCAAACTGTTCTGTTCTGTTTAGCAAAGGTTTTCTTTCTCCTTTTCAGCCTTCCTTTTCTGGGCTTCACGTGTTTTACAGGTAGGAGGCTGGGACAATTTTCTGCTTGAGCTGTCTCTGAAGGTTCTTCGGGTTTGGGAAGGCTGTTTTCATCCCATTAGTCTCTGAGTTTTTTGGATGAAAACATACGTCTTCGTGGCACACCTGGGTGATGTTTAAATTTGATTGGTAAGGAAGAAAAAGGGGCTGTCTTCTGTCTTCACATCTTCCTGTCTCATGTCAGATGAACTGTGGTGGGAGATGTTGGCAGTGAGTGAAGAAACAGACTTTGTGAAGGATTCCCTGACCTGTGGGGACACTTGCATGCAGTGAGTACTTCATACAGCAACAAAGTGGCCGGAAAACCCACTCAAGCAATCACAAGAAAACTTGTGCGATACAACAGTTGTCCGATTCAGATGTATCATAATCTGTTTGACTTTTCTCTTGCCAGCCTTTCTCCGCTAAAGAAGATGAGCTAATGGACACGGCGATATCATTTCTGCACCCTCTTCCATTTGTGCTGTGTATTTTAACAGCCACGGGGTTTGGTGCCATCTTTTGTAATGTTTCAGACAGCTTTCTGTTTGTATTTTCAGGTTTCTTTTCTCTTATTATTCTTTTTTTCTCCCCTGGCATATTATCCAGGAAGAAAGAAGCAAAATGTCTTCGTGCAATATTCAGAATTCAGAAATGTGTTAGTGACAGCAAACAGTCCCATGAGACATAGGACAGGAGGGCTGCTATTTCAGATAGGTTTTCAGCTGAAAACGCCAGTTTTGTCTGAAATGAACCTCCTCAGTCCCTGTTGGTCACTTTTTCCTACTTGTTGTGAGCAAACATTTGGCAGAGAAAGGAAGACAGATGGTCCTTAGCATATTGTCCTGTTTACTTTTTTTCAGTTCACTTTCTGAAGTAAACTGGTCTTTTCTTCTTTCTCTTTGGTCCAGGAATCCACATGTCTTTACAAAACTATACAAATCTTTTTAATGCCTTTTCCCCTCCAATTATTACGACAATACTTGAAGCAGGTATAAGCCGTGTCTTGCATCCTATAACAATACACGTCAGCTTTGACCTCTACAATGAAGGCAGCACTCCAGCAGCAAATCCACAGGCGATAAAAATGAGACCACCAGAAAACCAACTCACATTTATTTCTTTTTAAAAGTGTTTCTTTCTTTCTTTCCCTCAGCAGACTTTCCCCGTGTTGAAAGGGATCCCCTGGTCACAAGTCAGCAGGCGAGGTTGTCGAAAGCTTTGACAGTCAGTCAAGTGGAACATTACAACACATGGTAGCAGCACGCACCAATGGAGAGTCCCTTCACTACATGGACCTCCCTCCAAGACCAACCTCAGATCATTCTTCATCCAGGCCCCCCTCTAGTCATTCAGATCCCCCACTTCCACTAGTCCCAACACTGCCTGGATCCCCAGGTTGCCCTTTTCCACAGGTATTGCTAAAGCAAATAGCACACAGTATTTACTAGGTGCAACACTTTAAATCATATTAATCTGGCCAATAAAGTATTTATGGCCAATAAAAATTCCACAGTGGCGTAGCTGATTCGTAAGGAGGATGACTGACGGACTCACACCCTGCCCCGGCCAGACTGTCAGAAGTCTGGGGAGGAACAGGGGGGCAGCAAGAGGAAATGGCACCACAAAGCTCAAATGGCCCATGTGCTGGGGATGGCAGGAGAAGGGAGCACGTCAGAGTGCTCTGACATTTCTGGTCACGATTTTTGACTCGTGAGCAGCAAAGAAAAATGCATAGATGATTATGTTGGTGATTTGGCTGTGGTGGTGCAAAAAGTGCTGTCAAACAAACAAACTGTTAGCTGGATGCTTCATTACCTTGATTCAGAAAATGCAGGTATCCCTAAAGGGACTGGATATTTCTATGGAAAAGATCAAGCTGTAAATTAATATAAAATCCATCGGAAAGGAAATGAAGCTTCTAGCCTTAAAAGAAACACAAAGATATAGAGATCAGTGTGAAACCTAATAGCACATCAGAATAAGTCTCTGTCGGTGGTGGGTGAAGTGCGTGGAAGGTTTTTGCACCTTTGAAGCATCTAGTTCCTGCCATCATTGGAGAGCTTGTACTGAGCAAGCCTTGGGAGTTCTGCTTTACCTCTAAAGTCTCTGTTACCACTAACCGCAGTCTTAGTTGCTGCCAACATCATTAAACCTTTTTGTCACTTTATATGGCTGATCTAAGGAATGAAAACTATTGGCCATAATAACAAGGGATTTTTTTTTTTTTTTCAAATATCAGGTGAGCTTCCAGGTTCTTACTTGAGCAGTGAGAAAGCCAAGTACTTCTCTGGTCAAAGGGAACATAATTCTGAAGCAGAACTGTATTAGTCACGCATTATAGAATTTTTCATCAAAACTCATTCACCTATAGATCTCATAAACATTATTAAGATCTGTAGAAACTGCTAAATCCTCAGCACATTCCCACGAGACTACTGCGTAGAATATACACTGCCTGTGTTTCCATGCTGGGGTCGGTTCTCGCCGTCTATTTTGGAGAGCGCATCAGCTGCCCAGTGATCGCTCATTCTGGTTGTAGAAGGTTGATGAGTTGCAAAGAACTTTACTCATATGAGGAAAGGAGATAATGACTAAGATGATGTTGTAAAACTGTAACATATCAAAATGCATCGCGTAAGCTTCTCAGACTATGAGCTTGGGCACGTGGCTGACCAGATCTCAATATCTCCCCTCCAAAGTTTTATTTAAGAGCCCTTCTCCTTGGATTAACTAGGTGACTCCAGGGAGGATTGATCTCTTTTTGTTCATACTACAGACCTCACATGGCATCTAGTATGATTCTGCATCTATTATCTCCTAGGGAATATGGCAGACTAGGTGCCACAGCTAAGCTTGGAGAATAATGGAGAGCCAGTTTAAAGCCTAATTTGAGTGAGATTCTTACCTTCTCAGGCCTAGCATGTTTATGCTTTTGATTTTTTGGTAGACGTCACTATTGAAGTTCCTGTGGCTGTTTTGTACAAGTGACTGTCTTAAGCCCAAAGAGTTTATGATTAGCTTACTGGTGTGGGGAATCTCACAGACTTCTCAGCAAATTATAAATTGCTCTGATCTTCCTTTTTTCTTGGAGTCAAAGATAAAGGAAGAGAGAGTTTTAGTGGAAATCACCTCCCTTTATACATTAACTCACTAAAGTAGATAGGAGGAAAATTAGGATACCTAATTGCCTGGGCTGATTGGCATCTGGGAGCCCTGTGAGTCAACGGGTGTTTCTTAGACTTTTTGGAGACAGCTAGACTTCTGGTTTTACTGACAGGTATCTGCGTGGCCACTTCCCAGGGATGTGGATAGGCACTTGCTATTTTTAGATGGAACACAGAGGAAGAGGAGAAGGTAAGAGACATGAACTCATGGAACAGTTTATGAATTGTCTCTGACATTATGTTGCCTGGTCAAATCTATTTCTGAACTCGTTCTGGTTTTGCCAGCATCTTTCCATGTTGCCACCCAAATGAACGTTCTCCCTCTTTAAGGTTAATGAGTTAGTGTTGCTGAATGCCATTCTACAACAATGACAGCAGAAATGGGACGAGAGGCACTCTCACTGCAAATACAAATAGATGAGGTTTTTTGTTTGCTTACTTCTGTTTTTTTTTTTCCATGCTAATTCTTAGGTGACTTTCCATTTGACATCTTGTGCAGCTCTGAAAGGAGATTGCTCCAGCAGAACTTGTGCCTGTAACACCACCACCCTTTAGAACAACAAACCCATCAGGACGTGTAATTCTTAAAGCCCTGACATGGCATGACATAAAGATGAACAAGGGCAACACCCAGACTTAGCAAAGGCAGGCTGTGACACTGGGGCTCCCGATGATCCATAGGGCTGCTCTCTTAGCTGGATAGGCTACATCACTTTATACCAGCAGATAGATTTGGCCCTTGGGAGGCCTCAAATTCTCACACTCTTCTGTCATACAGACCATTTCAAACTGCGGAAAAAAACCCAGATAGATTGATCGGTCAAATTTCCCTTGAAATGAAATTGTTTCAGAGCATACTGAGAATACATACCACCAGCCCTCAAGTGGAGTAGTATGTCCAGCTTTTGTTCCCATGCTCTCTGGAAGAAAGGAAGCCTGTGGCAAAAAGATGAATTTTCCATTCCTTTCTAAAAGAATTAGGATTTGTTGTGGTCCTTCTTAATTACCTTGAGGATTTGTGGTTATCTGACACCTCGTTGGACCTGGTCTACAATAAGATAGAGACCTCTTTTCTGTCAGCTTATGCAACTGGCTTTCTGCCTGATGGTTTTGCAGTTCTGTTTTTTGTCTTTCATGTACCCCTGTGTAGAAATGCTAGCAGCCTATGGCTGAAAGCAAAGAAACAAAACTTTCCATGAACACGAAGTATTGCAGAAGTTGGTGTATGTATATGTAAGTGCACGCATACGTATATCCACATCTGCATATGTACTTTCTTTTTTTTTAGTCATTTCATATGCAGGCAAAGGATCCTTTACTTCAAGTCATATGTTCTTGCATTGTATGATGTGATGGAAATTAACACCTTAATATATATATATGAAAAACAGCTCCAATTAGACATTTTTTTTTTTTCTTTTACTGTGTTTCCTGCTCCTTATGACTAAGTGTGGGTAATTATCTTGGCTCACTTTTTCCACTCCACCCATGCTTAGAGAAAACCTGTTGCAAGTTTTCTTGATATTTTGCTTTTTTTTTTTTTTCTCCACTCACTTTTTTTTTTTTGTAGTTTTGCTAATTAAAAGCTTTGCAAATTGTTTTATGTGATAATTATTTTTATTCTGGTTTAGCAACATACAAGTAGAGTTTTGAAATGCTTTAAAGGAGAAATCGAAGTGTCAAACAGGATTTATTTTATTTTGCTTTATAAATTACAAAAATAATTATTTAAAAAAAATTATAAACATCCTCATATAAAAAGGATCAGAGCAAGTAATAACAGAAAAATCTGTTGTTAACTTCTGAAAGACATCCTTTCTTGCCACTTATTTTGTTTCAGTTTGGTCTGAATTCTGTAGCATTCTGGACCTTGTAAGGTTTGTTATGATTGAAACATTAGGCCACATCTACAGATCTACATCATTTTCCCAGAACCGTTATGCTAGAGGGGAAAAAATTTCTCACCAGAGATTTTCCACATCCCCATTGTATAATGCGCCCTGACTACCGTCTCTGCGACTCCCTCGTGCTTGGGCAGAACTATCCTCGGAAGAAAACTGGCAGAGTATATCAAAGAAAATGAATAGTTTTCTTTCTGTACCATCAGGCCAGTGTTTTCCTGCATCTCCCCCCGCTCTCCTTGAGAGTATGCTAAGAGCAGAAAACATGTTCTTAAGTACTTCAGAAAGACGTAATTTCCTTGGGCACTCTATGGCACAGCCCACGGGGAGACTTCCCAAGGCACCCAGTCTTGGTCTTTCCATGATTAAATGGACTGACATTGCAGTTCAAAGGTGATAAAGTTAGCGTAGAAGAGTGATCATGACTGGCATTTGGCGACTATTTTAAGGTTATTTTACCTCGTTCCACAATAAACATTAATACAGAGGGGATTTTTGTCCTTAAAAAATAAAAACCAAGCTTCATTTCTATTTCATTCCTTTTGCTGTCCTTCCTTCCACAAATGTCATCATCTTTCACAGCATTGTTGTGATCTTTGCCATTCCTGCTTCCCAAACAGACCCATCACTAGGGTAAACAAGGAGGGCAGCGAATAGATTACAGCTTATTAAACACGGAGCTGGTATCAAATACATCACTTGGTCCAACTAGTGGCAAGTTTTGGCCATCACAGAAAGTGTTTTGAAACAGGGAAAGCGTCATCCCCACATACCTCCTCAGTCAGAAAAACATGTCTCTGGCATGCTTCCTTTCTTGCTGGCTCACTTCTTTTTTTTTTCTTTTTTTTTTCTTTGTTTTCACCCATGAAAACGAACAGCAACTCCCAGGAGGAAACCCGGTCACAAAGCAAAAGCTCTTTCAATCGATTTCAATGCCATTTTCTTGTCTGTAGATCCAGATCTTTGGAATATACATTTTCCTAACTTTTAGAGAAAATCAGGCAAAATGCTGTGCTAAATTATCAGATAATACCCTTCATTCATATAACATTTCACACATAAATAGCAAAAAACATAAACACTGACCTCCATGGATCAAATGAAATGGGTCTCCCAGGCATTTTCGCCTGACCTCTGAAACATCCATAACTTTTTTTCTCTCTAATAAATGTATTCTAACTTCTTAAAGGATTTACTGTTTAGATCTGAAGAGAGGCTTATTCTCTTCTGCTTGATGGCTAAACAGTTCTAATTTTGGCTTCTGGGAGATGTAGAAATTTAAAATATTTTTCAAAACTTGACAGTGGTGATAAACAGAAATTGATTGTTCCATGAATGCTATGTACAGGTGATAGGAGACCCTTAATATTCCTATTTTATGATATAATGCGTTGTGTGTTGCACAGCTCCAGACAAATGCGAATTATTTTAGTTATCGCTTTTTTCTTAATGAAAAGATGGTTTCCAGCACCATGAGGACTGGGAAGCCTCTTGAAATGCTACAGTGGGGTCTGTACTGAGGAGTAGAAAGAGAGCAGCTGGAAGAGATGATGCACCATCCTTGCTGGGGAACCTGTGAACAACAGGGGTTGGGGAAGCAGGGAAACTCCTGTAATGCTGCAAATTTGGGTCAGCTGGAAGTGGAAGGCAAGGATAAGGTGAGCAAAGAGGTGCCTAATAAAGGTTCTGAGTGGAGAATGAATCCTAATGCAAACCTGGGGCTTAGGACGGGTCAGGTGTGCTCTGCTGCCCAGGCAGGACGATAGCAGGAGCAATCTGTTCTGGTGGAAGACAGGAATGCATAGGAGCTCTTGCAGTGTGTACATATAGATATGCACATCGAGACTCATTAAGCATGTAAATGATTCAAAATTTATAAACTGTATTATCACTCTCCTCGTAAGAACCACGCAGAGCTGGCAAGAGAGCTGTCTTGGACCTGTAAGAGAGAACTGGGAGAGCAGAAATACTGTGCTCCAAACGAAATGAGCTAACGGGGAGTGACAGAATATTCAACAAGGTTTTGTTTCAGGGTTCGTTTTGGTACTGAACACCAGGAGTGTAAAAGCATCTTTATACAATGATTTCTCACTTTCAAAATGTTTCTTTGAGTTTTCTGTCACAGACATCCCTAGTGTCTACATATGTATGCCTTCCTTTCCCTCCACACTTGCCTGTGACCCTGGGCACAAGTAGGCAACTTAGCCAGTGCCGGAATGAAACGGCATCAAAGCAAAATTATGCAGATCCTCACCATGAGTAATTAACAGATGACATATTTGACAAGTGTAAACGCATAATTTCCAGGAGGAATAGTCTTATGGTTTTCTGCAATTAATTATCAAGCGCAAGTTATAAGAAAACAAAGAGGAAAAATACCGTGTCCCGAACAGAACTTGGACCTTCATGGCAGGATTTTAGAATTTTTGATATGCAAATAATGACTGAAGAGGAAATCTGGTGTTTACCTTCCCTCTTGTTATAACTGTGTATACTCCTCCCAAGTATTTCCCTCCCAATGTCTTTCTTTTGCGACCTTGAAATGCTGAGACCTCTCTTAATTAAAAATCAGAACATGCAAATCTGTTACTGGATTAGCCAGAAAGAAGGAGGCAGTCAGCAGAGTATTGAGCTGGGACTCGGGGGGGTTTCTGTTCTTCTCCACAGCTTTGCTACCTGGGTGGAGAGAACCAGTAGGAAGTCCTCAGCACTTCACAGGATCCGACCCTAATATCCGCAGGCTACGGTGCCTGAGTAAGCTTGTGGGTTTTCCTGAATTACGTTTGGCTGTCAGCTTTTCTGCTGCAGTCAGCAGGGACTTGTTTTGTCTTGCCTTCCGCCAAAATAATTCCCACAGACTGAGCAACCAGAAAGGTTCAGGTACAGGTTACAGACTTCCAGTCATCCAGAAAATTGACAATCGCAACAGGAGATGGATTTGACTGTGTCTCTTGTAGAATATTTTTCCTCATGCATGAGACGTTAGGCAGATGTCTTTGAGAGAAATATCAGATCTTTTTGTTCTGCCACTTCCCTTTGCTTTGTCAGAGGAGTCTGACAGATCCAAGGGAGATTTCCTCGCCAGTGTGCTTGGTGCTGCACATGCCACATACACGCCGGAGTGACTGCTCTGTAGCAAGTGAGCTTGATGAATCATGTGAGAAACAAGAAGAAATTGATAAGAAAAATAGAGGCTTAGGGATGAGAGTAAAGGGAAAAAAGGATAGATGCTAGTTCTGGTGGTCACAGACAAAAACCCTGGTATTTTTATCTGCCGATTTCTTTTTAATAGTCACTACCGTTTCCTGACAACAAAAGGTTCCTACTGGCCACTCGCTGGAGAAAAAAAAAAAAAAAAAAAGTGGGGAAAACCCAACCTTAGGCTGGAATTTGATTCTGTAAAAGAACAGAGATAACATTTGGTATTCAAAATTGCAGTGCTATTCTGGTTTAGGTTCCACTTCATCTGAAGCCTAAAGGAAGAACTCACCATCATCGCTCATTATCATTCATGTCAACGGAAAGTAGTTCTTCTGAAATACAAGTGTCACCTTTGGAGTCCAACCCTTGCTGTTGCTGTCTGTTGTGTACAGTGCCTCAGTCCTGTAAAATATGTGTAACATACTCTAGGCTCTGCCACTCTACGGCTTGGCGTGGTTTGTGTGTTTTCCTTCCCCTTTGTCTGCCCCAGGTCTCTGCAATGGAAGGAAAAGTACTGATCATCACGAGATACAAAAGCGAATCCCAGGCCTGTATCTCATTTGACTGCGTTACTGAGAATTTTCCTCGTGCCATAAGGCTACATCTTGCCCTGCATAAATTCTGGGAACAAGGTTCAGCAAAGAACAGCTTAAAGCATGAGTTACGCCATCAATAATTGTTCAGGCTTTAGTGCTTTGTTGAATCAGGATGTGAAAAGTCAGCTGACAGAGAATAAAAACCGGCTTGGAAACAAAGGTCTGTTGAGTGAGGCTCATTCATGAAGAACAAACACAACTCTTCTTAAGGATGGACTGCGGTTATTCTAATTCCAATTTTTTTTCTAAAATGTCAAAATTATGAGGAACGATAAAACAAATCATGTCTAATCCACGATGGTGGGTTTTTCTAGGCTTCAGATACAGAACTGACATTAGATTCGTTTATTGAGCATCTTATTTATATGTTAATCTATGTCACGTGCCAACTGTGAAATATCTCTTTCGAGCAGCTGTGTTTCCTGAAGGAGCCTCACATTTGCCCTTCAGCACCAAGAAGGTCAAACAATCCAAGAAAACTGTGTCAGTACTATCTGTAATTCACATATATGGTATGGGAGTACAATCAAAAAACAGTCATAAAGGAGAAGAATTCAGTTCAGAGCCTGTTCTGGTTCCGTCAGGTTATGGTCAGCTGATGTTGAAGAGACTCCATGAAGGAAATATTATAGTAGCCAGTTCTTGCTCTTCAGTTGCTCTTAGTGATACTTCAAATCAAAGATGGAACAGTTGGTATTTTAGTTTCTCAGATGCTTAATAATTTTCTAGTGCTGCACTTCTGATGAAAATTAAACTGCTCGGTCAGAGAGGAACAGCATCCTCTTCTGGCAGGAATGTCACTGTCACAGCTGAGCCGGCCGGTGGTCACAGCCCTTCCAGTCATTATCAGATCTTTCTGCCTAACACTTTCTTATCTAATTTATCCTAAAGTATCTCAGTCCTAGGACGTGTGCTTGTCATTTCCGAGTCCTTACTGATACGCACCTCCTAATCCCTGTAATTTTTTTTATTTTCCTTTGAGTTACGGTACATTTTCTAACATTGAATATTGTTTGCTGCATTTCCATCTTGGCTAGAGGACTTCTGGGTAACCTTGAGCAAAATGCTCCTCTTCCCTTGCTTCTCAGGAATCCTATATCTCCAAAGTGTGAAAATCTTTACTGATCGCCTTAGTAAATTGCTGTGAAAGCTGCTTATGAGGCCGTATGGCAAAGCGATGGCTGCAGTAGGATTGCCATGTAAGAAGATTCAAAATAACAAGCTTTAAACCAGTATTACAGCAGCATTATCTAGTGCCATTGTCGAAATTTCTGGTACAACTTCTACTACGATGCTGGAAAATCTCAATGCAATGCTGAGGTGAATGGGAGTTTTAACCCCTTTCCTCCTTCTTAGACAGAATAAGCTGTTTCTGCCTCTGTTCCCAGTTAATTGCCACCAGCTAAAGTCCAAGATGACAAATCATCCCCCTGCTCTTTCCCTTAGGAGCCAAAGATTATTCTTGCCAAGGGCAGAAGTTGCCAGTTAGCACTTTTTATAACCTAAGCATTTTATAAGCACAAGGCCTCACCACACCACTGTGAAGTCCTGATCTGCACTTTAAAATATCACTGGCAGGGGTTACAATTTTCCCCAGCCCTCCCACAGCTGAGCAGATTTCCTGGACGAGTGACACCGCAGCTGCATCAGTGCGGACAGTTTGGTTAAAACATCTCCTGGCCAGGACAGCTTCTTGTACACAAGGAGCTGGTAACGCTACGAGACCAACGCTGCAGTGCTTATAAGGGAATCTTCCCGTGGGGAGGGAGCTGGGGACTGCACTGGGGTGTATCCGTTCCCCAAGGCCAGTAAGAGGGGCTTAGGCCGAGTAATCAGCTTAGCTTAGAGGTTGGGAAAGATAGGAAGGGTGGCAGCAGAGCCTGCCAGTGTCACTGTGTGATTGGTGTAGGCCTACGGTCTTCGTCCCAGGGCTTTCTGCTGACTTTCTAGCATCTTACTTAAAATTTGCCAGCTTTCACTCAGCATCTGATGCCCTTTGGCCCAAGGCCATCGGAGAAAAGCTGTGTCACCACTGCAACAAGGCTGCAGAATTTTCAGACCCATATTTCACCCAGTTAACCACTCTGCTACAAACCCTCTATTATAATTTTCCTTTTTTTCTTCCATGCCTTTTCTGTTTTTCCTTTCCAGGATGTGCATGATGATTGTGAGCACACTTTCAGGCAGCAACACTTACTATTCCAATATTTGGAGATTTATTTTTACTATTCTTCTCATTTCAGGACACGCTCTATTTTTTTTTTTTTTTTTTTACTACCTCCTACTCCATTTGTTTCTATTTATTCTGTATTTCCACTCTAGCTAACAAGAGGAAAAACGAGCATCTCTAGTGATAAGTCATCCACAAAGAGCAACACTGAACATGTGGTCTTCACTTCCACTTCCAATCTGATTGTATAACTTGGAGGAGAGGCCTTATCTACCTGTCTGATCAGTATATAATGCCGCAAGGTAGCAAATGGGGCTTTTTTTCACTCCCTCTCCTGTTCAGACCTGCTGCTTTTTGCTCTGTGACATATAATGAATGTCAAGAGAAAATATTTCTCAGGGAAGAGAGTACTTAACCCCAACAATTGATGTTGATGCTGTGAACAGCTCAGAAAGAGATTCACCTTCCAACATGTTGCTGCTCAGTAGGTGGCCAAAGTGCAGTTTGCTGTCAGGCAGAGGACCAAAGCTGAGCTCTTGATAAGAAGGAAAGCCAAATGCTGTTCCTTCTTTGGAAGCCTTGGTGTGTCTTATTTCCATGATGCACAGGGCATAATAAAGACAACTCGTGCAACGACTAGAGGACTTACTCTAAAAGGTCAGGACACTGCCAGATGGCGTGCACCAAAGCCAGTGTCACTGCAGGGGGCCTTCCTCTAACATATAATATTTTATCTCATATAATGTTTTCACCTTTAAATGCGATCCCAGATGAGGGTCAGTCTCCAGGAGAGACCCTGTGCTTTCCCCTTAGCCAGCTGGCTGGAGCATTTGACAGTTGCCCAGGTCCCCGTTGAGTGACGAATCACATCAGACAGAAGACGTTGGGGTTACAGTGCCAAGTAACATGACGAAAAATCAGGATTATTATTAGACCAAATCACTTAAAATCAGGTTTGCCTCAATCTGACCAAGATACCTGGCAGTTCGAAGGACGGCATGGAAATGTCATCCCTGAGCCAACAAAAGTACTAAAATTAGAGTAGGAGGAATCTAGTAATTCACGATAATGGATAATATCTAAAGTCAGTCATGATCAAGTCCACTTTCTCTGGCAGTGGTTATGCTCTGTACCAAGGACTGGGTGAGACGCTGTCCTCTGGCCTATGGATGCTAAAGTTAGTCAGCAGGAGAGTTATCAAATTTGTGAGGGCGCTAGAAGCTCGTAAACAATAAGGGATAAATAAATAATGCTTCCCTAGCACTCTACCTAATCTGGACCCATAACTTGACAGCACAGTCTATTTTTAATGTGGAAATCCTAGAGCAGCTGGGTTTGTTTATCTTTGAAAGGATTCAGCAACATTGCTTTCATTCTGCAGACTTCCATTTTCCTGTACTATAGATTTTTTGTGGTCAAAATTCAAAGGAGCAGCAAGGGAAAATCTACTATCCAAATAAAGTCAAAGATGAGCAAAAAGAAATATGTGCAAAGTCTGTTGCTGGTTTATTTGTTTAGAATCCTCACCTCGGGTTTTGCTTCTGCTGAAGAAGCGGAGGGAGGAAGGAAAATGGTTCCAGTCATGTTGGAAACCTCAGGAATTATTTTAAATGCATGACAATAGTTAAAATGTTGGGTCAATTTTTGATTTGTAGGATGGCAATATGAAATATCACAAATCTGTGGAACAAATCTGGGTGCTAGCATGCAAAACATGGTGGCTGTCTCGAAGATTTGCTTGTTACGACATGCTGCCTTTATTGCAGCAAATCCTTCATACCTATTTGCAGTCATTAAGCTAATCTGTGGCAGGAGAGGGAAGGGAATAGAGAGAGAACACAACTGCAGAGAGCTAAGGAAATTACGCAGACACTGTCCACCCCCAGATCTAACTTTTCCCTTCCATGTGGTTTTGGGATACATGTGGGATTTGAGTTGTACTTGGAAAGCATAATGCGTGTACCAACATCTGGAAGTATCATAATGGTTGCTGTAAGAATTATTACAGTAGTTGTGGATGAAATTTAGCACTTTGCAGCACATGCAGCCTAACAGCAGCTTGCTTTAGTTATTGAAAATATTTTAATGTCCTGAATGATATTTAAACAAAAAGGAAAAAGTAAGAAAATACAGTCGAGGGCATAGACAAGCAGGATGGACACTGAGCTCTTCCATCCAGACAGCGGGGGGTTTTGAGGACTGGAGCTAGCTCATGAAAAAAATTGAGAGACAGAAATTTTAGCTCATGAACAAGTTTTATAATTAAGTTCCCTCTTAAGGCTGAGTCAAGACACAGGGGCTCAGCTTTTCAACTATTTCCGCTAACTGGGAATGCTTTGTATTTTGGGTGCCACCATGGGAATCCACTGGTTCTCCTATTCCAGGAAATTAGGAGGAAGAAAATAGGAAGACTTCAGCACTTAAAACTGATGGGTGCTTTGAAATATTTCTCTTTGCCATTTTTGCGTTTTATTTGGCTCATCTGTGGAATGGACACGCGACAGTACAGCTCTCGCAGGGACGTCACGCTTGTTTGCTGTTTGCGCGTTGATTTTAAAGGCTTAGAAGACAACTCCTGAAACTGTGAAGTGAAGCCGTTACTTATTACTCGGTATGTTTCTTGAATTCAGGGAGAGCTGAAGAGTTTCTCACTGACTATATTCTGACCTGGGTGTTCTCTGAGTGGCCCATCGCTGATTGTGGCTATTTTTACTACGGGATAGAGCTTAATTGCTCATGCATTGGGCCTGATGGAGGCTTGGCATGGCTGCTGAACTGGTCCTCGGATCAAAGACACACCTTGATGACATCCATTAACCCTTTTTCACATAAAGCACTAGGAAATGTTGTGCGTTAGGCATGGATTGCTTGATCTGCCCTGAAAGCACCAACATCTGGACTTAAGCTTTCAGAGGTTGGATAAGATTTGTAAGGATGTGATTTGTAAATAAGGAATAACAACATCCTTTGATGTGACATTTAAGGATCCGATTGGATGTCAGCCCACCTTCGGTTTTCTCTTCACATCTATACACTGTCCTGTGGTGCTCTGAACCTTGTGGACATCTTATCTGCGCTGAAAAATCTGAGAAAGTCTGTTGGATTCCTAGTGGGGGAACTGCAGCCTCTCTCTGAAGCAAACCAAGCCCTGAATTAAAAGAACCCAAATTAAACCTGTTGACAAAGCTCATTTCTGGCCACATGCCACTTCAAACAGGCTGCAGGCTGGGGAAGGTGGGTGTTGTTTATCAGAGACACATCTCTCTAAGTTTCATAATAACTGCCTTTCAGGAAGAGGTCTAGTTAAAATAATTCCTTGCTGTATCCCATAGTGCCTGCTTGCACCCTGGGCTCTTAAAACCTGATTCTGGGAATCAAAAAATAACAAAAAAAAAAAAACAAAAAACCAACCCAAAACTATTCACTTAGGTCAGACTGAGCCAAGAATGGAAAATTGTCCTAGAGGTGCTTTCGGTTCCAGCAATAATAAGACCTGTCATTTGTTACATGTTAATTGCACGTTATTATCTTTTGTAGGTTAAGTCAACCAAAGGTTTCTTGTATAGTTGGAACCAAAATTGTAATCTTTAATATGGTTTGCGATGTCAGGTTAGTTTGGTTGGGTTTTTTTTTTTCAGGTTGTCTTATGGAATCTTGCACTTAGGCTGATTCTTTGCAAATATATTAGATACCTGTTTCCCCATGGAAATGCACTGCCATTTAAACTATCTTCCATATGATAATCTCAAAGCACAGCATTGCAGACTTGGAGTAAATGAGCCTTACAGTTTCCCAGGGGAAAGGTATATCATAATCCTCATTTTTGAAAGACTACCAGAGTAAGGCAGTGATGAATCTAGGAAAGGAAACCAGATTTCTAAGGATTGAAGTTGTTCTGCCACCACAGATAAAACCATATGCTCTTACCAAGCACTCTGTAATAGAATTATGATAGTTTTATAAAACTTCGCTTTATTAACGAAACATTAACTCTCCCGTTCTCTCCCTCATCTCTGTCTCCCTCTCATTTTGTTCCTTACGGGTCTCAAGCAGTTCTCTTCCCCCAGTCTGAGGATGGTATGTAACCACTGCTGCCTGCACACGGTGATTTATCAAGACTGGGAATCCCCAGTGCTGATGGACTGTTCTTGACACTGTTGATCAATCAAATCCGGAGACAAGCAAAGGCAGATACACAGAGACAGAGGGCTTGGCCGGGCTGTAACCTAATTCATTCTTGATGGGCTTCTAAATGTTTATGCCTGAATTTTATTTGGCTAAAGATCTGTGTTGATAGATGGAAGAGGATACCCAGGATTTCTTGCATTCAAAACTAAGGGAAATTGAGCCCAGGGAAATACGTAAAACACATTGTCCGGTTTTTTTCTTCCACTTAGGAAGAGCCTGGCAAGCTACTCTAGACTGTCTAAATGCACCAGCATTTCTGCAGGTTACTATATCATGTTATACAAAAGCAACACCACAGCAATCATCCTCTAGCCACTGCACTCTCATCCTATATTTTGTCTGTTTCCATCTTTTACTGACTTTTACTGCAGAAATAATGGAGAGTCTGAGATTGCTGGCTGCAGACAGAGAGGACGCTTTTAAAAGCTGAACAGTATTTTTTCCCCATTGCCCCATGAATATAATATAAACCTGAAATTGCAGGATTTGCCTTGTTATCACCATATTTTTTTTCTCTACAGACCAGTCTGGACATGCTTTTCCAGTCAGAGCTTTCACATTCATCTGTTGATTTACTTTCTCCCAAGGAAAAAAAAAAAAAAAAATCAAAATCCCAATCCTCTTAAAGTCTTCCCCAAGCAATATCCTGCTACCAACCAGAAAAACAAGACACTGAAGTTGAGTGTTCCAGGGAGAGATTTTCTCTAAAGAGGAGAAATGTATAAAGAGAGAGACTGAAGTCATCTTCAGAATTGCTTCTGATTTATTTGTATTTTTTCTAGAGGAATGAAGGACGGGACTTGGCACTGATTTTAGCCCCATAGGTGTCTGACCTGAGCGAGCCTCCTAAGCTCCTTCTCCAGCCGAAGGGATGGGAGGCAGACAGCCGCCAAGAGCCGGTGATTCCTCTTCCCTTCCTTCATTATCACTTTTAGGCAAATTCTTTACAAATGCTTCTTTCTCCACATTGACTTGAGAGGGAGTTGGATGTAAAATTTAAATTAAATGAAGTTTCAGAAAGCCAGTGCCAGGAGAGATGAATTCCAGCTCTGGATTCTGGACTCTACAAGTCAGTTCTCGGTATTCTCTGCCCTTCTCTTTGAGCATCTTCTTTTCAAAACAACTGACAGTGTGCACAGTGGGTTGGTGATCATGTGGAGTTACAATAAAAACCAGTCACTCTGTTACCATCCTTTCTTACCTCACACAAATCTTTCGTGTTTTAAAAAACAATTTAATTAACCCACCTGTCCCCTTATCTCCTATCCTGTTTGTACTCACCTGTTTCCCTATCTGTAGTCAATCTGGTTTCGTGTGTGTCTACTTATATAATCATTAATCCAATTCCTTTAATTTCAGCTCAAAAAGGAACACAGTTTAACATGTTTCTCGTCATGTGTTATGTTCTGCACCTGGAGCGGTTTGGGGGTATTGTGGGGTTTAGATTTTATTTATTTTTTTTTTTTGGGGGGGGTGGTTGCTTTGTCTGCATTGCAGTTTGCCTCCAGGCATTTACAGTGTCTGATTAAAGCCTTCCCCCTCCTGAAGGACAGCAAAAAAGCTTTGCAAGAAGGAACAAGCGAGATGCTTTTTCTGGTCGTGGCAGGCTGAGAACAGACCACCACACTAGAACAAAAGAAAACAAACCAGAACCAGCAGCTATAATTACACGGTACACAGCTGGGGGTAGGACCCGGCACATCCATGTTTGTACAGTGTACGTACAAATTCTTTTTTTGACTCTTCCAGACTCTTTTGAAAAATGAAGCAATGGGTTAAATTTAGCAGAGTCATGGGGAAGCTCACTTCGTATCCTCCAGACTGGGTGCGGGCCCCACCGCCAGCGTGGATGTGCAAGCTACAGCTGCCTGGGCTGTCTCCTTCAAGAGAGACCGGGCTTAGCAGGTGAAATTCATGCTCCTGTCGTTTGGCCAGTGTCCAAATGTGCAGCAGGTAATCAGAGGGCTGCCATTCAGGAGACGGTGACTATGTCAGAACCCTCCTTGTTTAGACAAGGAGCAGCGGTGGATAGTAATAGCACAATTCTCTTGTGTCTCTTCCTTTCATATAAAAGCAAAATCCTTCCCCTATACCCGGTTTACCACAGACAGAATCATTTTCAACGCTGTCATTGTTTCTTGTGCTTCTCGTCTGGAAGAACCAACCAGTCCTAACGTGAGCTGCTGTGGCTCCTGATGGAATGTTCTATTACAGTAAGATTTCCCATAAAAGGAGGAGCTCTAATTAATTGTGATAAATACTTGTGGTTATTTGGTTGTTTTTCTGTTTCACTGGTCAATAGGAAATGTACACAGCATCTTCATACTGCCTGTACTTATATAATCACGCGTCTTATGTGTCTTTTATCAACTAGATCCATTCTTTCTCTTTTTTTCAAAGCCTGTGACTTCAAAAAAAACCACTACCACCAAGAGTCCAATCTGGATGAGCCCATAAAGGTGGGCAAAGAGAGCACACGTCCTATGTCGTGCCATGGTAGGTGTGGAGTCAGACCTGCTTCAGCTGAAGTCTGCAGAGGAAATGTCATCAGTCTCAAGAGCGAGGCCCTTGCTTTTCTGTGGTTTTTGCTCCGTGCCTAGTAACAAATAAGGGAGAGTTGCACAGGTCCCCTTTTATTTCCCTCCTGGGAGGGAAGGAGTGTGGGAATGCACACTGTGCTGCCCATTGTTTTCAAGCTCTCTGTCTGCTCTACACTTTGTCTGTGTGTTGGTGGACCACTGTGACTTTGGAGAGCCTTGGATACCTCTGGGAGTACCTGAAAGAGCTGTTTGAAGAAAAGCTGGCAGGTCTGGCCACTGCCTGGTCAGGGAGGTCAGTGTGGCAGCAGGGGAGCCACTGGCTTCTCGTTGGGATACTAGAAGCAAGCCGGGCATTGGCAATGCCACACAACATTGTCTTACTCACAGCATTCCTCTCATCAAGGGGAAAAAACTGCATTCCGGGGAAGTCCTTCAACCCCAATCAATGTAAATAATATTTTACTTGGGGACATCTAGTGGAAGAATAATATAATGCATACGCTACGTAGCCCTTATCTGTGCTAGAGCTGGCTGGCAGACTGGAGGTTCTCCTGCAAGTACATACAGTTTGTAATGGAAAAAAATCCCACTTTCAAAATAATCCCATGAGGAGGAACAGAAAGAAGTGCAGTGTAAAACTCCTTAATTTAATTTTAAAGTTAATTCTACAGAATCTCCATTTTTTTTTTGTTGTTTTCAAACTGGTGAAGATTGAAAAAGCAAAGAAAGTTTTGAGAAACCTGTCATTTGCGGGGGAAAATAATTCTTTTTACAAAATTGGAAGAAACTAGTTTAAAAATATAAGGTGGAGAATGATCTTCTTTTTTTTTTTTTTTTTTTTTCAGCTTTAACTTAAGCGAGACATCATTTGCAGATTGAAGTGATAATAAAGTAAATAAGGGAAATGATGAAATTGTTTTGGAAACAAGAGCCTACTTTTTGGCTCGCCTCTGTGCAGTATTACTAATAGGGGATGCCTGGCATGACTAGGTCTCCTTGGAATCGCCAGTAATGATGGGAAAGTATAATTTTTTAAGTTGCGTCTTGTGTTGCTGTGCCCAAGCGCTCACGATGGCTGCAAGTCCCAGAGAAACCTGAGAAACCTGAAGTTCGTGCTGTTCTTTAGCAGCAAATTTGTTCGATTTCCAAATGAGCAAATACATTTCTTGCTCTTTGCCATAAAAGCAAAGTAGGGAGGAATATTTGTATGTGACTAGAGACACTTAAAAGGCAAGAGAAGTGGTGGTGGAAGGCAAAGGAATGGTAGAAGCATGGGGTTGTCAACGCTGCCTGACCTTGCTTCTCCAGCCCACTCAGCCCTCACGCAGACAAGGCCGTGCAGCAAAATTCTTTGCTTGTTTTTCAAAAAAATCTGCAAACTTCTAATGTTCCATTTTACTGTTACCATCTCTGGGATGGCCGTTCTCGGATAACTCTCTTGGGCAGTTTGACCATCTCTGTTAAGGCTAGAGAAGCCTTCAAGGAAATGAAATACAGTAATATCTGAGAAGTTTTGGTTCCTTTTGTGCTCAGCTGCTTTGATGTGAGCGTTTGCTGGGTGCGTGTGCCAGGTTATCTAACACCTCCTCAGTCAGTGGTTTTCTATCTGAGGTTATCTGAAGGTTGACAGATAACTTGTTTCCTTTCATAAATATATGTTTACAATTACAAAACAGGTGAAATGGGAGAAATTCCTGGCCACATTCCTTAATGGGACATTAGCAAGTGCACTTAAATTGGGCAAATGGATTACGAAAGCCCTCCGAGCTCCTTGTAGGTGCTCGCAGGGACAAAATGAAGCTAGAGCAGGAGCTGCTGAGGAGGTTGCAGCAAGGCAGAGCTCTTCTGTAACCACAGGGAGATCTGAGGACTGGTTAACCAAAGCAGAATTTAGCAAAGGTCAGAGATCTCAGCTTGTGGATTGTGGATCCAACAATTCTTATATTGGCTCTGAGGTAGGAGTAGTTGATCTAATAATTATTATTTTCCATCTTGAGCTTGTAGGAGGCTGACTCCTTCCAACTTTTATTTCTCTCCTTTTGGGATAATGAGGTGGATAAAAACCATGAATGTTCTGTATCAGAATCCTTTCTTGACACTCTCACATGCTCCTAAGTATGTCATCAGTTGCACTCAGAGAATTAAGTCCCTGCTGCCAATACACGAGCAAAGGTTTCGGAAAGAGTTGAATTGGAAAAGAGGTGGGATCAGGCTCGCCCACATAATTTTCTTTTGTGCCAGTGCTAACAGACGTTTCGAGTTAAAGTAAGAAACAGCCAGGAAAAATGTGCAGATGCTTAATTCTCTGCAGGATTTATAATATTATACGGTAAGCATTTGCACCCTATACAATAAAACCGAGTTGGCTTTACTACATATAAAAGAAAACAAAACAAAAAAATCACAAGTTTGACAGCAATTAGGGTGAATAGACATTTATTTTATCCTTTTACTAGCAGGACCAATTGTGATTTTATGCTCTGAAAAAGCTCATTTTAAAGTTTTATGTCTGAAGTGGCCTTGCCAAATCTAGCTTAATATTGTTACATTAAATGGATGGTAAAATGTGTTCTTAAAACCCTCCATCCTGTAAAGGACCTGGAACCAGGGAACTACTGCTAATGAGAGTCAGGTCCTGAAACGCAGCCCTTACGCATGTTTGCTAGCAACCCAACTGAAGGTGTTTGCCAGTCCCTCCCAGTACGCATCGTCCTCACTTCTCCGACTCCATATACCATCCAAGCTCCTGTTGATTTCCAGCCACCCAGACCACTGGCCAATCCACAGCCACAGCAGGAAACTCAAACTGCCTGGAGCCATGCTGGCACCGTGAAAAATTTTAAAGAGATCTTTCACATCTTCAGAAGTGGATGTCTCCCTTCCTACACCCTTCTTTTTCTCAATTCTTCCGGCTTTAAGGAGAAACCCTGAAACCATTGGTTAGAAC
Source organism: Athene noctua (assembly GCF_965140245.1). Classification (NCBI taxonomy): domain Eukaryota; kingdom Metazoa; phylum Chordata; class Aves; order Strigiformes; family Strigidae; genus Athene; species Athene noctua. Next base: position 12,848,400 of record NC_134054.1, read on the forward strand.
CAGCTTCACAGTGGTTAGAGAAGTTCTGGTAGCAATTTCTTACTTTCTGTTCTTCACATACCCCAAATCTTTATCATTTTGTAAGATGTCTCTAAGTATGGAGGACCTTCAGGTATGCGGTGCTCAGATCATTCCCATCGTTACTGGTCACATTACCCTCACAGAAGCCAATATAATCAGGTGATTCAGCCCTTACAGCAACCCCTGATTTACTCGTGCCTCAAAATCTTTTCTTTCTGCCCTTTTTGAATGGCGAGTTGGACAAAACCCATGAATATTGTGCACCGGCAACTCCTGTTGGTATTCACATGCTGTTCACTGTGCCACCAGTACAAAGTAGTACAAGTAGCTGTGGAAAGAGCCGAACTGGAATGGAAGTGTCATAATCAGCCCTGTGCTACACAAGGAGCTGAGAGACAGGACTGATGAAGTAATGAGGCTTACTCCAGATGAAATGCCCCTCCTTGTGCACAGGAGCCCTCAAACTGGTTAAGCAGTTCTCCAGGTTTGGGTGGAAGATGCCAATTACCAGCGCTGCCCTAATACCCTGCAGAGTTCCGCAGACTCATGAAGGGTGTGGAGAGCTTCCCATGCACACCCAGCGCTTTCGCTTCCCCCCCCAGATGAGACCAGGAAATAACAATGCATGAAGCTAAGAGGAGATAATTACAGGGTAAAAACTGTCCAAACTGAAGGTTACCTATTGCCCGAAGGTAACATGTGAACGCTGCAGACACTGAAAGGTGCCACAGAAAAACTTCCAACTGCCACCGTGCTGTTTCCAGTAGAGCAGGTCTCCAGGCGAAGCTCACCGTGCTGTTCCTGGACATGGAGCTGGCTCCCTGCAGAACTGGGTTCAGCTCGGGGTATTATTTGTCCAAGGCCACTTAATTCCTCCAAGTGTCTAGTCTTACTTAATAAAAGGCTGCAATGTCGGGGTTGTGCAAGGAGGATAAAGCCAAACAAAAGTTATGTAAAAGAGGGCTGGAAATGTACTGCTTACTGTTAAAAACTGTCCAAGAGCCTGCTGCTGAGTGATACTTTATCAGGAGTGAGCACTGGATTTGGAACGCTAGCTCACAGATTGATGCTGTGCAGTGGACTGGGCCAGGAACCGATATCAGATGATATATTCTGTAACCCGGTTTTGCTAATAATACAGGACTCCATGCTACAAAAACCACAATGTAATTTGAATTCTTTGGGCTTACTTACCGATCAAACCCAGAGATTTTTACCAGTATCCCAGCCTGTATCCTTCCTCTTCATGAAGAAGTTAACAGAAGCAAGAGGAGATGTGTCCCTCCCTGCAGTGGTAGGATTGACATGGCCTTTTCCTACAGCCGTCCCTCTTCCTTCTGCTATTTGTTGCTAGAGCTGAGATAGGCCAGAGTTTGATGAACTTGCTTCAGAGAGATGCTGATCCTAAAAACTGAACACGTCTTTCAGGAGATGCCTGCATGACTGACAATGCAACACGCTAATATATGACTATTTTCTAAAGCCAGTTTGCCATTTTGCTTAGGAGACATTATTCAGCAAGTTTAGTATCTTACAATTCCTTTCATTAGAACAGAAGCCATTATTCCCGACCAGTATTGGCTAGCCTTTTCTTTCTTCAGATTCTTACGGAAAGCTTTCCTAGGGTGGTGATTTCCATTCTCTTTGTTCAGTGGCACTTATTAAACAATTCTTTTTGACAGACTTAAATGCAAACAGCAAGCCTGCAGTAACTGGGAAATTAAAAATATATTGCTAATACAATGCCAAAGGTGCTTTTTTTTTTCCCCATGAATGATTTGACAGCATTTGCTTTTTAGAAACAAATCATGTTTAATACTGACTCGTATGATAAATCTCTGGTCAATCATCTAGTGAAAGGTCTTAATTAAATTCAAGTTTTATAACATTTTATGTTAACAAATATTTTTTAATATTCCTATTTTGTTTATTGGAAGTTAAAGGCAGTCATTAATGTGGATAGTACCCAAGTTTCTTAGGTGAAATGAAAGCATCCCATTAGGAAATGGGACTTGTTTGCTTGATGTTGGTTACTCCAGGAGACAGACTGCTGGTGCAGCGCACTGGGGCCCATTCACTGGGTAGATCATTTCTTCCCTGACTCTTTTCTAGAGTATAGGGTGAGCTACCTTCCCCCTGACTGCTGAATTTAAGTAGAGCTTGTGCCTGGAAAGCAAATAGGATACCTACTGACAAATTAGGAGAAATTAGGGTAAGGCTGCTTCTGATAGCTGCCTAGGCAGAGACCTTGGCCTAAAGCGGCCTTCACTTGGGGATGCTGCAAGTCACTGCACAGGAGACAAAGTCACACGCTGACCCTGAGGCTTCGAAAACTGAAGTGAACTCCATGAAAATTAAGTGGGAATGAAGCACAGTGCACGGTCTGTTTTCACCACTCCACCATGGTCAAACTGTAGATTTCCTTACAATTAATCATCTCTTTTTTTTTTTTAGTCCATAAGCACGTTTAGCTGTCCCTTTTACCACTGACACGTGTCTGTCTTTGTTTTTAAACATAATTTTCTGTATAAAAACTCAGCCACCAACTTTCCCAGGGGAACGCAGGACGGTTGGGCAAGAGGCAACAACCTAGGCCGGCAATGCCTTTCTGCCCGCGTAGGTGGCAACGCGGGAAGTGGTGCCTTGGGAGGGTTGTGCAACCCTCGTGTTCCAGGCAGCTCGGCTGGTGCATTGTGGGCATTGGAGCAAGGCCAGTTTTCCAGCCTGCCAACTTCAGGAATAAAATTTCTGACGTGCGGGAAGGAGAAAGCAGCCTGGATGGTTCAGTGGTATTTCTAAGGCTAATGAGGGAATCCGCTTTCTGCAAGTACAATTAACAGGAAAAGAAAATAAGTATTAGCCAGCCTGCACTGGAATGGCTTTCTTTTTCTCACACCTTCGTGACAATCCTTGAACTAAACACCTGCGTGGTGGTTAGGAGCCAATTTTTAAAGGTCTCCACCCAGAACACTTCTGGAGGGATTGAAGGTCACATTTGGGGATTACAGTTATAAGTGGGCATTGAGTTGAGATGTGGTGGCTATTTGCAGATGGTATCAGATTGTAATTTATAAACTGACCTTCTTTCTTAATATAGATGTAAAATAGAGGTTGCACCTAGAAGAAATGAACGGTAAGAATGCAACTACAGTTTTCAACCCATTTTTTCAAATCAAATGTGTAATCTAGAGTCTGACTGGGGAGGAAGTGATGAGTTCGATGGAGCGATCTTTGTTGCCCAATACTTTGAGAAGCAGGTTCAGAAAGTTAAGAAGTCAGTTTAGCAATACATATTCCTCAGCTCATGAAAGCATAAACACATGAAGTTAAACATGCCAGAGCGTTTCTAAAGTGCAGAGATACCAACATGGGACAACATAGAAAGATCGAGCCCTAAATAAATCTGAAAGCCTAGAATTTGGATGTTCATCCCCTCAGCACTGAATGCAGAGCTGAGGGTGAATGTGCTTCTAATTTAGGCCATCTCCAGTAGGCGCCTGAAGTTGAGTGGAATGAACATGTGCCAGGTATTATTCTGTGCAGACTTGGTGTCACTGGGAGGAGAAGGTACTTCAAGGAGAGCATTAATCTGGGAGGGGCCTAAAATAATTAAATAACTTAATGTCACAGCGTTTTAGTTTATACAGGAGGAGAAACTCTGGCAACATGAGTCAGGTGCTCTTCTAAGAATGACTAATATCCTAAACAAATGTTAAGATAGTGGCATTAAACTCACTTTTCTAACTGCAGTTCTTAAAGGTCATAAAACTGATTCAGTTTTCCAGTTTCAGCTTTTCCCATCTACTTTGCTGAATAGTAATCAGGTCATTGGGCCATTTCCCTTGGAGACTGACCAATACGTCCTCAGCTTTATTCTAAATATAGCAGTCCTTTTTTTAGCATTGTTAGTTTTCCCACTTTTTTTTTTTTTTTTTTTTTTTTTAACTTTACTCCTTTAAAGTGAATTTAGTGCAGCAGAAAGGTGCCAGATCGACATCACTGGAAAATGACGTTCCAGAGCTGCTGTTTATCCACAGAGAGCAGCCTGTGTTTATCCACAGCATATTGGCAGCACAAGCTAACTTTTGCACCACTCCACCAATGTGCCTTAACCTTGACCTGTGGAAACTAGGCTAGTCTTAGTCTCTATGCCCCGCTGTCCAAAACCACCCTGTGCAGGCAGCCAACAAGATTACCAAATCCTCTTGTGCTGGTTGCTTTGGAACTCAGACAGCAGTCGACAAAGGCTGGACTTGCAGTTTTAATGGCATCAGTAACATCCTTCTGCACAGCATTCTTACACAGAAAAACTGGGATTCAGCTTGTCCATCTACAGCTGTCTAAAGATGAGGCCTCTAGTCCAAGCTGGTGTCTCTGGACCCCCTCTATAATTACCCAAAGAGGGGAAAGGACCTTTGCTAAGACCCCCGATGTGAGGCAGGTGGCACAACTCCATTTCTAGCATGGCTTTTCTTTCTTCTGTTGGCTTGGAAGCGGGCTAGAGAAATAGCTTAAACTAGACAGGTGACTTATAGTTGGGTAGAGTTTAGTGAGTTGAATCCCACCCAAAGTGATTGGAGGAAAAAACCGACATTGAATGGCCTCGTTCTTCTGCTATGTCAATTGCTATATATTTTCTTAGGCCCCAGTCCTACAAGTGGATTCCTGGAGCCTCAAGCTTCTGCTGCAGCTGATACCATTCACAGAGCAGAGCTTTATATTGCAGACCCTCCAGGGTGCTGTCTGCAGCCAGCGTCACAGAAGTGGAGGTCTTTTGATACCTTGACATATACAGGTTTGCACAACACCCAAGACAATGAGGGAAGAGTGGTCCTGTTGGGAACCTCTGGTTATGATTGAAACATCAGTTTCTAAGTAAATAGCACTTGAATTAAATTTTAATAACTTTGCACTGCTGTTTATTGTGTCACCGAGAGGTATTATATATGGTATAATCACTGCAATTTGCTCCTGTAATTGCAACTTTGTGTTTTGCAAAATGCAGGATGCTTTTCACCTTCAATCCATGAAAAAAAAATAAAAAAAAAAAATGCAGATCGACACTGACAGCTCCCAACTTTTTCTTTTTCCCTTGTGTGCTTTCATTTCTCTTGATGATTCTTGGCTTTCTACTTTGGAAGCTGCAGGACTGTTTGCAGGCCACAGGGTGTACATATTAAAGACAGCGTAGCAAGATGTCCCCAAATATATTTCTACTCGTGATGTTCCGCAAATGATATTCCAATGTAGCAGCCATCCAGTCCAAGGAAATAAAACTGTCTTCATGCTTTAATGCTCTTTATGTTCCAGATTCTAGAAATGATACGGCTTGGTTTAAATGATACAGATGCTCCGCAGTGCAGTGGACTTTTAAGTGCAACATTATATGTTACACTTTCTCTTACAGTTTAGTCTTTGTTGTTCAATCTAATGTATGTTCTGGCAGAGGGGAGGCTTAAAGAACTGCAGCGAGTTACCTGTTTGGCACAGTTTGGGCTGTCGGCTTACTGGGAAATTCAGTGCTTCAGGAAATACTTTCTCCTCATTTTTGAAGTCAGTAGAAGATGAAGGTGCTCAGCAATAAGGAAACGTGCGGGTCTACCAACATCAGTGGTACAGCTGCAAGAAGAGTCCCTCTGCAAATACACTCGCAAAAATTTTACAGTTCTGACTGGAGACACTTAATACAAATTTGGCTTGAAAACAGAGACAACAGACTAGCGGAATTCTGATTGGTGGAGGACATTTATGGGCAATGATTAGTTCAGTCTGACAGATAATTGCAGTGATCAAAAAAAATATTTGGATCCAAAGTCTGATTGGCCTACAGCTCTTTCATCCACTGGCTACAGCTGAACTCACCTGAGCGCAGCCAATCTGCTTGAGGCAGCAGGAATTCAAGCTCCCTACAAAGCCCATCTGGAAAGGACCTACAGCGTCATCAGTCACATGCTGTGTCCCTGCAGCAGAGGGTATGCAGAGATGTGTGTCTGACAGAAAGATCTGGGTCATGTCTGCCCTCCATGTGCGAACACTAGAAAATAACAGCCACATTTACAAACCCAAACATACTGGCCTGGGAAACCGGCCCTGAGGACGCTCCTGTTACGTGGGTCAATAGTGCCGTGGGTCCACTCTCCAGTTCGCTGTGTGGCTTCTTGACACCCACAGAAACTGTGGTTATCACTGACTTCCCATTCCCTTCATGTGGGAGCAGGAACAAATTTTGTTTGATTTGGGTTTGGTTGTTTTTAGCAGAGACTGTTTTAGAAGGCGGCTGACCCCGCATTGAGGTTGTAGTTGTAAAAAGCCTTTGAACCTCTAAATGCTACAGAGTATCGCAATCTCCGTTGGGTTCTTGCCTCTGCGAAAGGTTTTCTGTAAAACCTGGATGAATCAAGTAGATGAGTCTCATCATAGCTGATTTCTGTCATCCAAGTGAGTCCCCATGGACCCCTGACGTGCCACTGGGGAGAACTGCTTATCTGCAGAAAGGGATTTAGTCCACCTAATTCTTCCTCGCCACTGAAGCATTGGCTGTTGTCCTTTGGTTCCCATGGAGAAATAACAGTGATTTCTTCCTTCAGCCCTTGGGCCCGTGTCCATTCAGAAATCACATCAGGCTCCACATCTCTGCAGAGTGCTCAGCGTGAAGAACACGCTAGCATTCAGCCATCCTGAGATCCCAACAAACAGTAAGAACAAAACAGCCCACAGAAAATGTTTCAGTTCAGTTCTGTAACCTGTGAGAAGAAGGAGGAAAGGCTTTTTTAAAGTATGTTTTACAATTTATTGTCTCAAAACAAACCCAGGTAGTGGGTCTGCCTTCAGATAGACAGATATTTGTCACTCTATTATTGTTTTACAGTGTCAGTTCCAGACACTTAAGTATTGTTGGAATGCAGTAAGGGGAAAAAAAAAATCATGTTTTAAATCTCCGATGGGGTAATAAACTGCAGCCAGGAGCTAATTGTCCTGAAACTTGATCCTTTACAATATGTTATTGCTGTAATGGGACTACCCAACTCTACTGCACTGGGGTTTGTTTCCCCATTAGTTAGGTAGTACATACACATTCAAAAAAAACCCCAGATCACAGGTTTGCTCCCAGCTGTAGACTTAAGCACAATTCTCAAAGCGATCGATGCATTTTGTACATTAAGCTAGTAAGGGAGGGTATTAATCCTCATCAAGTTTAATGGCTCACTGTGGATTTGCTTCCTACCAACTTTCTTCCACCCAAGAAGTCCTGAGAATGTTGTACCCCTCCTGTCAGGAGAAAATGAATCATTACCCAGAGTCTGGAAGGCCAGAGGTGAATTGGAAGCCACACTATGGAACACTCACACTACAGTATTATTATTTTCTTTTTACACTAGCATTAAATAATATTTGAGCTCAGGGTGGTCAGCCCAATGGGTGGTTTAACATGCTGAATGCAACCAAAGAAAGAGTACATCCATCATGTACTCATTTTAGTTTTTGTTCAACAATCTTTTTTGGTTTGCTTTGTTTTGCCCCAAACTAGGTATTAGCCAAGCAGATCTTAAAATGCAAAGTCCAGCTTCTAACTGTTAACCCCCAGTTCAGACAGAATTTGGACTGGAAAATCTTCTGAAGATCCAAAAAAATGTGATGTTCTTTCTCTAGTGTTTTTCTCATCTGTGTTCTGGGTAAGGCCAATTAATAGATGTGCCTAGTTACCACTGGAAAAGCTATTCTAAAAATATTTTAGCCAAGTAGAATGAGATTTATTGAAGCTGGTGCAATTTTGAGTCACGTTTTAATGGAAATTCACTGGATTTTTCTTTTCAGAATTTTCCAGCTGTAAAATTGACTGTGAGATCTGTTCTCACAAGATTTTCACCCAGGTCTGGGCTCACAGAATCATAGAATATCCTGAGTTGGAAGGGACCCCTGAGGATCACTGAGGGTCGCTGAGGACTGTCATTCTTCCTTAGCTGGGAGCAGTTAAGCAACACGCCAGCTGTGCGCAGAGTTCACTGGAGATCCACGCTTCAGAGGGTGGAGATGAATTCAGTTGCATCAGAAACAAAAACGGCTCGAAGTCTAAAATGGCTTGAGGTCTAAACACTGAGTAAACCGTTGTTTTGTTTCAGTTGCCTTCCACTTTTCCTTTCTGGTAGTGTCTTTGTGTACGTGAGATTTTTAAAATCACTCCTGCACTTTGAAGAGTGGTGCGGTGCTGCTTGATATGCTTTTGAACCTCTTGAATCCGAATCGTTATGCTCTGTTCCTCATCAGCAGGGATCAGTTGTACGCCTCTATAATTCTCCAGCAAATCCACTTGGATTTCTAAAAATCCATATGCTTGTGCTGTTTTATCATACCTGTGCTTCACATGCAATAATCTCATTCTGAAAGTGGATACTCAGTGTAACGTCAGTTTGGCTGAGTATCTCTCTATGTCTGTAGATGTTGCATCTGGAAAGAAGCTGAGCGTACTGTTTGTCAATGTTGGTACTGACAGGGGGAAAAAATGTTTTTCTCCCTAAATCTGAGAAATGTATTATTGTTATATGTGACTCAGGTAACATTAACCCCGTGTACAGGTAGATAACAAAGCCAGTTGCTTCTTTACACAAGTGAGGATCTGACAAGTAGACAAAATAATTGAAGAGGGTGTAATACTTAATATGAAAGTTAAGAGCTTGGCACTCTCAGGATCCAGGCATGCCGGGAGCACATGTGAAGTGAGGAAGTGTTTTACACAATCATTTGTCAGACTGTAACTGCTCATTAAACAATGGTCAGTCTCTCTTTCAAAGTAAATTCACTCCCTCCTGCCTAAGGAGAGCTGAGATGTACATGTATATACACCCATAAACTCCTAAGGTTTAGACACAGCAATTAGAAACTAATTACACTAAAACACTTAATCCCAATACAGAGGGTGGGGGGGGGGGGAACCTGTTGAAATTTGGAGTTGTTAATCCATCATTCTAAGTGAACAAGTGCCAAAGTGAAGAAACAGAGCTGAAGCCAAATCAGCTCAAGGAGGTTTTTCTGTTTACTCTTTCTTTAACCATGAAAGTGCATGTTTTGTCACAGGGGGTCTTACTGTGATTATGTTTATATTGAGCTTTCCAGGGGCATTTCAGAATATAATAGCGAAATTTTATTCTCGACCCTCTCTGTGCATCTTAATTTAGTTCAGCCAAAGCAAGAATTAAACACAGCTTTGGTGTAACTAATCAGAAAAAAACCTCATACTAATAAATAAGGGAGCCTTTCGCTTGCACATACTTCCAAAAAGAGATGCTGTAGTTTATTAGAGTTGATTTAATTACTGCGCATCGTATTTTAAGAGGCTCGGTGACAAACAGCGCATCTCTACTCTGTTATGCAGTGCCTCGTGTAGTGCAGTGCTGATAGCCATGAGTTCATACAAAGCATGAAGCATGCCTGACGATTTCTCCTTGAGTGATAGCGCAGCAGCAGCCAGTATGTGGCCGTTAGCAAGGCCAGAAAGGAAATGTGGTTGTCCCTTCACAGTCCTGCAGTGCGGGAAGCAGCAGAACACTCTATGAAATGTCCATCTTTTATGCTGTTGCACACAGAGCTGAAACTGGAGTTATCACACACACATCCATCCATCTCAGCCCTCTGCCATGTACATAACAACTTCTGGCCCAAGTGGTCCCAGAGATTTACCATTCAGTTTGACATGTGTACGGTTGAGCGGGATGTAAAACTGCTGCTTCAGGTTGTGATACAACCAGAACTTTCTAATCAAATCAGGATTTTTTTTTATTTTTTTTTTTTTCAGTTCTGTGTAGAGCTCACTAACATCAGGAATTTCCAGTCTATGAGAAATTCCTCTTGATAAAATCTCACTTGATATTTCTGTATGACATATGTCGTTGTACTATAAAGTAAGAGCCAGTGAGGAGAAAACAAAATCCTCTTGCTTCCAGAAACTAGAAATTGTGGTAATTTTTAACAGAAATCCGAAAAATTGGTATATATCTTCAAAACGTTTGGATTTAACAGTAGAAAACTGTTGCACTGGAAAAATATCGATCAGCTCTGCATGAAAGATCATGTTGCGTTTGTGGAGGAAAAGTTAGGGAGAGGCCTTTGGGTGATTCACGTTCCTCCCCTGACTTCGTGATGGGCCAAAATAAGCTTCAAGGTCACAATCACGTTTTGGGCTGAGTAGTTTGGCAGGTAAAGCATATTCCACAGACATCAGGGGTACACACAGCTGAGTCAAAGTGGAGCCCATGTTCAGCTCTGCACAAGAGAGGTTGATTGTTTTGGCCTCTTTCCTTTGCTCTAGGGTAAAATAGAGGCACCCTTCTTGGGATATTATTGGTGCGAAATCGTAAGTTACAGTTTTATTACCAGTTGCTGTGTGCGTGTGTGAGGGAGAGAGAGGAGGAGGTGGTGGGTATAGGAGAATATAACCACTCTTTTGTAACTATGAATCCATTGTTTTTTTGTTTTTTTTTTTTCTTTGCAAAACACAGGTTTAATTTTAGAGAGAGAAAAATAGAATTTGCTTTACCAAATAGTGTCAGACGCACATGTTGTGACAAACTTTTTTTAAGTCTGCTTTGCTTCAAACTTGTTGAATTCTTCAGTTTCCATTTGTGAAAAACTAAAAAAAAAAAAAAAAAAAAAAAGAGATAGGTGGGCTATATGGATTTATTCTCTCATAATCTCCATGTTACATCCTCCAAAAAGTTTCAATCATGGATTGCAGTTTTTACATGCGGCGTTTTCAAGCGTTAGGTAAAACCTTGCTGTCAGTGGGTCAGCTGAACAACACGAAGGGCTTGGCAACGCAGATAAAATCTTAGTGGCATTTATCATGGAGCCCAGTGCTGGATGAGACTTCTGGCCAGCTAAGTGAAGAAGGCCACAAGGAGAAGAACTACCCAAGGGGAGCAGGAGACAGAATTAGAAGTGATTTTCCCAAGCACAAAAAAGAGAGTTACGAGTCCCATAAACACGCCATGAGTAACTGGCTTAACAGGAAAATATTTGAGGAGAATTGACAGAATTTACAATATCCTTCATAGATATTGGACATCATATTCAGCGTGGTTTAATGGTGCAGTATTCAGTCACAACAGGTTTTGGTGACCTGGTGACCTGTCTGGACAGTTGTAGATGACAAAGATATTCCGAAATTTAATAAAAAAACACTTCTACATTTCAGGCAGTGTTAGACCCAAAGAAGGTCAGACTGAGGAGCTTTCCCATGTGGTCCCCCAAAATACTGGCAAATTATTTTAACCCACCTCACACATTGATCTAGACAACCATGTTTTCCATGTAAAACATCCCCCTGCATTTCAGTACTTTACAGATTTCAAGGACCCACAGTCTGTGTTGAGTTGTAAAGTTCTACTCAATGACTTGGTTTGCTTCCAGAACAACAAGCTGAGAAATTTGGATCTGGAATCAGGGTTGTTGGGGGAAATATTTTTCTCCCCATTAACTCCAGGATGTTTTCATTAATTATTTTGCGTCGGGTACAGGTTTATTTACTTTTCCCAATGTCAGAAGCCTCAGTGTAGAGTCCGAAACCAACAGGTTTCAGCAACTGGAAGATTTTCATGTTCAGCTCAGCAGAACTGGGACAAGGTATTCTTTGGGGCAATACCATGAATAGTTTGTCGTCATGCCTCTCTCCTTGGCTGTGACTGCAGGAATGTTTAGCCATATCCCGATACATGCTTTTTCTGCAGTCCATAGCTCAGCCATCTCCATTTTCCTAACAAACTATGGCTGATCTTCTGCATTTATGGTCAGTGGGAGTCAAGTCCATCAAGACATGACCTCTCCCACTGTGTTTCAAGAAGCGATTATCTGTTTGTATCCATCCGTTCATTTACAAAAGGGATTTAACCACTATTGAAGCAATCTGTGGATATTGTTCAAGCATGCCTGGCAAGATATGAGCTCACCTTAAGCACCACGGAGGGGTGGGGATGGTCTTTTTTACTCTTGTGTGTTCATAGTCCTCCAGTTGTCTTAATTCTACCAGGGATGGTGTTTGGAAGCAAGAGGCAGGGATGGCAAATGCCGTGGACCTCATGATGATTCCTATCACAGGCAGAGCACAGGGTGACTTCTTTGCTCTTTGAAGAGATACTCTATAAAAGATCTAAATTTAGCAGGCATTGAAGTTACTTTGGTATTTTTTAAAAACGATTGTTACAGTATTTTGTAACTTCTGTTCCCCTCTGGCTGGGATTCGAGAAACCTCTCCCTCCCACCCCCTCCCCAACTCCTTGACAGCAATCGCTAGTTGTAAAATAATAGACCATCAGCCAGCAATAATTTGCAATCCAAACAGACTTGACGCTCTCTGACATTTATTGAAACCTCAGACCCTGTTCGCTGGTTTCAGTTTTCCTCCCTTTGCTCTGTTTTTACAGACAGACAAGTGCTTAGATTTGGGTTTAATAATGAGGAGAAATTTCGTCTTGGCCCAGCTTTGCTTGTGTTGGCTGCAGCGGGGGCTTGCAGCAGACGGGCGGTTGGAGTTAATTACGCTAAATGGTGAGAACATTATTTGACCCCACTGGTTCGGCACCAGATGTTGTACGTTGCCTCTGAGAAACCAGCACAGACGTAACGCTTTCAAGGCTGGATGGGGAAGGATAACATACTTGGAGCTTAGTCACTTTTTTCACAGTATTAACTATCCCAGGATAAGCCCGTGACAAACAAAGCACTGCACCTTATTAGGTACAGATGACAACATTCAGCTTTAGCCACTTGGGGCAAATTAGAGTATCATTGTATTTTTGGAATTGAATGTATCAAAAGCGCCCCCCCCCCCCCAAAAAAAAAAAAAAAAAATCATTTTGCTAAATGTACAGTTAACATTCTGCCAGCACAAGGTATCAACTTTGGTAAATCCTTCCTGGAAAGTGAACTTTACATTTATGGGCCAGACATGATGGAATTTAATGTTTGAAAATGATTAAAGGATTTTGTTCTTTCCTAGTAACAACTGCATTTATCAAGGTGGCAGACATGGTGGCCTTAGAAAGAGCTGAAATGTAACTGAACTGCCGAGCTTACACTGGCTTGGATCTGGGAATCCCTCTGGTCTTTAAGCATTAGGGTTGGGGAATTACATTCGTAGATATGGGAGGCAGGGAGTATAAAGTGTTTATTGACCCCAGTCTGTGTTAATAAAGCATTAGAAGTATTACCTGCTTGGGGATTGTCAGGGCAAAGCAAAGTTGTACTGACCTTCGTGGAAAACTGAAACTCCTCTTAGTCTTTGAATAAACTGTTTGGACTGTGGAAATGACAACACTTCTGCAGACTTATATAATACAGGAAAGCAAGCTAAAAAACATTCTTACCACAAAAAATGTATTCCCGTTGCTTTTTTTTTGCTTGCACGGTAGTGATAAGGTTTTTAACATTGTGCAATTTGTAGACAAATTTGAGTTACGTCTCCTTTTCCGACGGATGACATCACTCACATTTTACTTAACAGAGCCCCTCCTTCACCCCCTTTCCACCTGTGGGCAAGGCTGCTCTGGGTGAAGGGGCAGTGGATTCATACACCTTCCAGGTTCAGGTCTGAACAGTATTTACTTCCGTCGTTTTCAGGTGAAATTCTCTACTGGAGCAAAGTCATTGACCGAAGTCAGCAGAATTCAGAATCGTTTGATAATTTTAGTAGTTTGAGGTCTCTAGTATTTTTTAAAAAACAACACCACTTGCCTTATTTCAGGAGCTTGACCATAAAAAGTTCTTGGTTCAGCCTTGCTGTTCCTTCCTCATTCTCCCACAGAAGCACTGCAGGGGCTGCTCTCTGGAAGACCAGACTACGCGATAAAGTGATTCAAGTACTACATTACTACATCTAGATGAAACACTGTAAATTGGATCACTCAGAAGATGCTGTTAGAACTCTTTCATGTCCCAGTTTCTCTTTGAGTTTGACTGCCTTTCGGTGTTTTTCTCCTACAACAGATGGGCACTGTTGATGTAACACGAACCCCAACACAGAATTCTGCACTTTGACTATTTCCACCATTTCCTGATTCAGTGGGATACTCTCAGCCATCTTGATCTGTCAAAGTCCTACAGATATGTCTTTTCATTAAAAAAATTAAGAACAACTGGAGCTATTCTGTAATTACTGCAGTACAAGTCTGAACAAAAGATCCTATTGGTTTTGCTGTGTAAAAGCAGTAACACCTCCATACAACAAAGAGCTGCCTCCTGTGCTGGTGAACTTTATCTAAAGTGCATCACTTCGGGATCCTTCTGCCTGTTCTGTACTTTAGGGCACGTCCCCTGTGACCGGAGGCTATAAATTATGCTGATATACCAAGGTTGAGGACACAGTAAATATAGCAAGGAAGTGGCAGTGACACAGGGCTCAGTCCTGCAGCTCTGAAACCTCCTGGTTTCACTTAACCCTCCAAAGTAGGTGCAGATGCACACAAGCATGATACCATGGCCAGACCTCCTCTTCTGAGACTGACATTAACCATCAGAATTAGTATTTTGTACCCATCTGCCTGGACCAGCATTGGTGGGACAGGAGAGATGTTACCTGGAGCTTTCGCAGATGTATCTGAACAGCAGAGGAGGGGACACATTCGACCATGCCAGGGTCTAAGTGCTGTTGCATTGGCACAGATTATTCCAGCTTTTTTTTTTCCTCTTTGGGCACTAAACAGGTAACTTTGGATGAACTGTACAACTCACTGTATATATTTTATGCAAAATTGTATGCTTAACTTGTCCACCTGAAGAGTTCTTTCTCAAGCTCAACAGCCACAGCAATCTTTTCTTGGATGGGGGAAGACTGGTTTGGGGGGAAAGACTCTTTTTGGTGTACTGGGGTTTTCTAAGAGAGATTTAGATTCGATCACAGACTGCAACATTGTCTATAATTTACTGTGAACCATGAGAGACATTAGGTGAAATTTTCAGGAGCAGATTAGGTTGAAAAAATTTATGACAGCATTTAGAAACGTTAGACTTAGGACTGCGTGCCAGAGCATGACAAAATAGCAGGTAATAACAGATCTCATTAGAACTGTTTATTTAAATTGAACATTATCCTGTCAGGGATGTTTTCACTGCTGCATAGGTCTTATTTTCATCCAGATTAACTTCTACCAAATACAAGAACCAAGAGATGTCTTCCTAGGGACTGCTCAGTGTATGTGTTCATTCCAATGTGCTCAGAAAGTTTCATCTTTTCTATGTTATTTTTAAATTCTAAGGACAGTGCTACTTTCTGTACTTCTTTATTCGCCATCTCCGTATTTAATTATCTTTATGTATCAGAATTCAATGAGATTTTCAATAAGATCTAAGTGATCTGAACTCCAGCGTCCTATTTCAAAATCATAGATAAGTCCAGAAACACTCTAAGCACCTCAATTCCATATAAAGGTGCTTAAATGACTTTGTGGCTCTTGGCCATTACCACCTTGAAGCCTTAGTCTTATGTATCAGTGGATGTTACACTGCTAAACCTCTGACCAAGTAGAATTCTTGAAGAACCAAGTACGACTCATCAGAGATTTGGAGAACATTGCGCCACAGGAGAAGTCTTGTCTCATAGGGTTCAACTGCGCATACAGACGGGTTCTGTAAATTATAGATAGCACCCTAAACCCGATCAGAAGGCTTAGCTCACCCTCCCTGAACAAAAATTGCCGTCTCTCTAACATTTAAGCATTTCCTTTTCTTTGTCTTGAACCGTAGTCCTTCTGTCTCTTAGTCTTCACCTTCTTTCTAGTATTTACTCTTTGTACTTTAAATACAAAATATATGCACAGAAATTACCCAGACCAAATCTCTCCAGATCATCTGGTCTATGCCTCCTAACCTTAAATAATCTTTCAATATACGGATGTATTCTTTTAATTTGTCAGATCTTCAATAATGCAGGCATATCAGCTGTAATCCCTTCTAGTGAATGTGAAGATCTTTCTTGAGTCAAACGTTTAGATAACCAGTGTATTGCTGGGTTGCTTTTACCGTACAGAGGCATCCTGGGTGTGTCTGCACCCGCTCCCACAATAACCAGGCCAACTATCTCATAGAATCATAGAATGGTTTGGGTTGGAAGGGACCTTAAAGATCACCTAATCCCAACCCCCCCTGCCCCGTGCAGGGCCACCTTCCACCAGCCCAGGTTGCCCAAAGCCCCGTCCAACCTGGCCTTGAGCCCTTCCAGGGAGGGGGCAGCCACAGCTGCTCTGGGCAGCCTGTGCCAGGGCCTCACCCCCCTCACAGGGGAGAATTTCTGCCTTAGATCTGATCTAAATCTCCCCTCTGTCAGTTTACAACCTTTACGCCATGTCCTAGCCCCACACCCCCTGATCCAGAGTCCCTCTCCCTTTCCCGCAGCCCCTTCCAGCCCTGGGGGGCCGCTCTAAGGTCTCCCCGGAGCCTTCTCTCCTCCAGCTGAACCCCCCAACTCTCAGCCTGTCCTCACAGGGGGTACTCCAGCCCCCCGAGCACCTTCGTGGCCTCCTCTGGACTCACTCCAGTAGGTCAGTGTCCTTCTGACGCTGGCGGCCCCAGAGTTGAACGTATTACAGACAACAGCATTCTGCTATGTTTTCTTAACAAACAGAGATGGTAGCATCATACTTATATGTACAGAGATTGGACAAGCCTATGACAAAACGCAGAAAAAAAAAAAAAAAAAAAACAGAACGACCCAAACAACCAAACCTTAGAAAGATACAGTTTCACTTAATCAGTTGAGCTATGTATGACAGAAATTCAGTGCCAACCACATCTCCAGCAGACAATAACTGCATAGCTCTTAAAAAAATAAAAGTGGAATGATGTCACCATTGCTCAGCTAAAGTCTAGGCAATTGTTTGGATTTTGCAACTGTGGATATGAAAGGTACTTTTCACGACCGGTCAAAATAATGTTAAAATCACTTTCTATCTTTTATTTTATTTCAACAAATCATACTGTTTCCTTTTATGTTAGTTGTAAGAATTTGGCAAGATTCATCCCTAGAATAGCTTCTTAAGACTTTTTAAAAAGGATATTCAGGGGCACAGAAAACGGCAGTTTGGGAAGGCAACGCTGGAGGAACCAACATACTTTCCTGGAGGTTGTTCAACCCTACGTATCTCCAGGTTAAAAAAAGATGTTATCTAAATCGTGTTGGTAGAGAAGAGTCTATTCCACCAACTTAAGAGAGGCTCCCTGATGTCCCACTAGCTTTGATTTCCATTTGCACACCTCTGTGAGTTTGAATAAAAGCAGTAAAACGCCATTAACTTCAGTGGAGCCATTTTAATAGGAGCTTTAATGTTCACTTCACATGCTTCACATCAACCTTTTCCTTACCCTCAAAGCTCCACTAAAACATATTTTAGCCTATCAAGGTTAAAAAGTGTCCCTCTGCCAGAAACCCATCAAATCCATTTACTAATGACGTATATTCAAGACAATATAATGTTTTTGATTCATGTTTTTTGGAAAGCATTTTGAGTTGACTTCCCTGTAAATCTTGCCACTTTATTAATCCCTGTTGAGTAGCTGGCAGACAGCTCTCTGCTTTACTTGGCTGGTGGCACTGGTTTTGAGATAATGCCCAGCCCTGCCATTCTCATTAGGGCAATAAGCAATTTGAAAAATGCCTTTCAACAGCAGGTGAAATAACTGAATAGACTCACCTGCTGGGGTCCCCAGGATCAATCAACAGCAGTGGCCGTGGTGGCATTAATTACTGAAGTTGTGGAGATGAAGCATACCTTTTGCTTCTCGCTGAAGGTCCCAGACCTTTCGTGGGGTAAGTCTTTGAGAACAGAATTTTGAATGTGTTTCTGCAAAAATTCTCTCTTGCTGACAGACCTTTGTTTTCCCTGGAGCCAACCTCACAGTAATCAACACAAAAAGCGTAGTTTGTGATGGGGAAGCACTGCTGAATTAAGATGAATGTGTACTGTCATACAGAAAACCATCTCACCAAAAATACTATTCAACCCCATTCTTCTATCACTGAGCTAGCTAACTTCTGGCCTCTCCTATTACCAACCGTGTTCCGGTCTCTTTTTGATTGTGCTGGGTGTATGTATATGCCGGTCATTTTTCATTACTTTTCTAGTTTGCCCTGGTTTATGATCTTTTCATGTTTGTTAATATTTGGTTCACAGTGTTTTAATAACCTCAAGATTCACATTACACAGAGAAGAATCTGGATTACTAGATGCAAGTGAGCATAAAGATAACTAGATGGACTTGAAATTAAAGAAATTCAGAGGAGTTTTAGAACTTTTTAACACTAGGCAAACAGCCACCAACAGTTTATTAACAGAAGCACTGCACTTCACTGCTAAAATCTTTAAATCATTCCTGCTTATGTTTCTAAATTATATTAACTTCAAGCCACTGAGCTCGGTTCTGTCATTTTTAGGTAATAGAGAAGAAAATTTTCCTTGCTTCAGGAAGCACAGGGTATAATTCTGTGGCTGACGTTGTGGTGGTGTTCAGACTGGTTTTTCCTTTCTGGCTAAGCTCTGCGAAATTATAGCGTATTTTAAGCTTGATTTCTCAAGCACCTGAAAGAAACAAACTCATCAGGTACATGTGTAGATACAGTTCGGGTAGCTCTTTAGCTTCCTGGGCAGTAGCGGGAAAGATTTCTCCATGCTTTCCTTCACCCTCCTGTATGGGATTGAGTTTACTGGAGTTCTTCGTCCCTGATGTCTTTGCTGAGCCAGCTAACCCGATGCCATTAGTGCTAGTTGTTGTGGTGGGTGATCTACATTTTAAACTAAACAGAGTTAATTCTGCGGTCTTGGTGGGAAGCTCACCCCCAGCATTTTTGCTAAGTTCTCGTATTGCGTACAGAAAAAAAAAAAAATGCAGTGGATTTCAGCCCAGAATGGTAGCGGGCATCAGACGGCTCCGCCTGCCCTGCCCCCCCGAAGGCAGGGATATTGTTTGGGAGGACAGTGTGGTACCTCCTGACATAAAGCAAATACTTAGAGATACTGTCACCTCATAAATTTGCAGTCTTTGGAGCACATGTGCTGATTTATAATAAATGGCTTTTCCTCCCTTTCTCTCGCTTGAATCCAAATCTCTGCGAACTCCTCGAATGACGATGACTTGTCCTCTCTGATGTGGCGGGCGCCAAGCGCTGGTGGAACGGACCGTGGCAATTGCAGAGCTCTGCTCGGATCCACATGGTGCCACAGCAGATGCTTGCCAAGGGTTGAAACAGGGTATGAGAATTGCCCGTGAAAAGGAAACATTGGCTTTATGGTGCTGCTTTAATCCAGAGCTGTGCAGTGGAAAATACCACACCAGCAAAGTCAGATTGTGGTTTTTCTTTCTGGCTAAAGCAAATCTTTCTGTTTGGTTTCTGCCGTATCTTGCCTAGGGAGAAGGGGGAAGCATCTGTGTTATTGCTTGCTAAACAACTCGAGTGTGCCCAGCCAAGCCACAGGAGCAAATTTTAAACAGGGGAGAAAATTCACAAAGGGATTCAGGCTCCAAGCCTGGGCTCGGCTTCAGGCAGCAGTGTGTCTTCCCACCTCCTTTGGCCCACCCCAGCTGTCCTTCACCTACAGACAAAACCACTTACTGTTTTTCTGATTCTGCTGCAAATTTCAAGGTGCTGTTCACCTTACTGATACTTATTCACAAGATCTCTTCATACCGGTCTGTGCCAATGTGTTGCCTTCTCAGTCTGGATAAAAAGAGAATTGGTGTGTCAGTCCTGACAGGTGAATGCCTGGGCTGATTGACTGTTCTTCAGAGGATTTCAGGGGCTTGTCTGAAAAGCAGAGGCATTTATCTGCTTCTTGGGTTTTATTTATTAAGTTAGCCAGCCTCGGAGCCAGAGGGTGGAAAAACTGGCATGGCAGTGAATCGTGTAACATGGGGTGGAAGGGATTATATTCCCTTTAAAAAGCAAAAGTCAGCTGTAAACGTTTTGGTAACTGGTATAACTGAAATTGAATAAATTTGCAAAATAACAAAAAACTGCCAAAAAGCAGCTTTTGCCTGCAGTCTTTCATGTTATGCTGTCCACTCTTCAGGAGTCGTAGTACCTCAAGCAGTATTTCCAAGCTGCCCATTATGAATTTAAGTGGAGCTTTTTACAGAAATAGTTTCAGTCTAAACCCCTAAATAATTGTCCTCCCATAGCCGTAGCTAAGGCAATACAGCAACTCGGTGTAGAATATGGAAGGTTCAAATCAGCTGTTGACAGAAAGAACTCTGTTACATCAGCTGGCAGAAGATAGGTACTCTCCAAAGTGACCATCCACAGAATTCTTTTGTTGCAGTTATTTCTCTGCAACAAAGTGAGGGAAGGGCTCTTTGAGCATTTTCATCAAGTAGTGGGAAACTTTAGCTCAATTCTTTCTCTGTAAGAGTCCGATGGTCAGTACAATCCTCCAAAACAGATTGTGGTTTCATCTGGTCGTAGCTACAGCTGGGGCTGGCCCCTCCCAAATGAAGAAGTTGCCAATGAGCTGAAATTCTTTACGAGAAAATCTCAGATGTTAGCTCCTTTCTTAGCTAATCAGTATTGCAGCAGGCAGAAAAAGCATATGGAATAAAACTGCCCAGTTTTTATCTAGTTTGTTTCCTTCTCTTTGCCCCAAATGATGTCCTCTAGCCAAAACACGCCACTTGTTCTTATTAATTAGTTAGAACGTCTGTGTATTTATCCAGATTTCTCAATACTGAACATCTCCTTCTACCTATTTTATGCTGCTGAAATTCAAGCAGAAGAAAGGGGTTAGAATTAATTATAGTCTTTGTCTAAGAGGGGTAGCCACAGATGTTGGGTTATTATTACTGTACTGTATTTGGGAATGACAGAAGGAATGTATGGAGACTGATGGGATCTGTAAAAGGAAACAGGAATATTTAAATCATAAATGAACTTAAATTGTCCTTTTTTTTTTTTTCTTTTTTTTTTTTTTACTTTTCAGTGATAACAACAATAATAATAAATAGGCCTGTTTAGAAAATGAAGAATTAAGGCAACAACCTATGCAACCTCCTACTACCTGTGGTCATTACGAGTCAGCTAGGTCGATTAGTAGCGTGGGCCTTTGCCTGAGGGACTCACAGACTGACACACCACCAGCACTTCACTTTCTTCTGCCAGCCAGGTATCTTAGATGGCTCTTAGATCTCTCAGATATACCCTAGAGTCTCTCATTTCTCTCCACCTCTTGCCTTACACCCTCCTATCCCTGGCACAGGTTGTTACGATTGCACAAACAATCCTCAGTATCTGTGTTGGGCCAAGATCTATAAATTACCATCGCCAGAGTGAACTGAAAATGCTGTGCGTTTCGTTTCACTATAACACACGCTGAACACACCTTTTGGGAAAACACTTGGCGTGCAACAAACGTGAAGGAGCTATTTAAAATCTACTGCAGGCAACATTCACTCCAAAGGCAGAAGGGCTCCCTTAAGCCCCCAGACCAAATCCACAGAAAAATGCACAGCCCCATCCTAGAATGCCTACTTCTAGGTGTAAAGATAATGTATTTATTTAGAGGCACCAGTATTCAGGCTCCCACTGTCAGGTTATTTCTCTTTTTCTGCACCCTGGCACAACCAAAGGGTGTGCTTTCCTGTTTGTAGGGATTTCCCTGGAATACCCCCATACCAGGTGTGTCCTTCACATGAATTTTATGGCCAACAGCCCCCCAGGTTTTCTGTGCGAATCCAGTCCCCTCAAAGAGTCAGTTGGTTGGACACTTATAAATCAAAACCGAGCTTTGAGAATTTCTACTCATTTAAAAAAAATCTTGCCCTGTATGTGCAAATGATCTTTTCTAAAAGCGAACTCCTTTGGTGGTATAAATTGGCATAATATACAGGGAGAGTTGTCACAATCAGTGATATGGCCTCTGTTATGAAATTCCTCTTCCTCCCATTGTAATTCTGACTGGATTTGACCACGTAACCTTGTTCAACACCTGGGCATAATCCATAGCACCATGAACCCAATGGTTATTTTTCTATTGAACAAGTTCAATTAGCTTTGCATTTAGCTCTGGTAGTGGTTTGCCATTGTTACAACTACTAGGGATTAAAAGAAAAGAAAAAAAAAAAAAAATCCAGTGTAGACAAGGCCAAAGTGAATAACATCAGAAGCCTGATCATTTGTCACCTATGGTCACTCGAAACCATTATTTCTTTTACACACTGTAATTTCAGATAGACTTGTGTAAACAGTGTAAAGATTTATTTGCTCAAAATATCAGAACCACTTAGCATGAGTCACGAGCTAGATTTCAGGCAGATAATTTTCTTCTAATAGATTTTTGGGTTAACAAGATAAAAATTAACATGAAAATGATTATGTGCTGACTGAAGGAAACCTGGTTTTATTTTGTTCCCTATTTGTTTTACAAGGGAAGTCTTCAAATATCTTGCAGGGGCAAAAATATTTAAAGTGTTTGCACATGTTTCCCATTTCCATTTTATAAGATTCATTCACAGTCAGCCAAATGTATCTCTCTCTCTCTCTCTCTCTCTCTCTCTCTTTTTCTCTCGTTTTTTTTTTTTCTTTTGATACACTTCTTAATTAGTCTTAAAGGCTCCAAAGGTGCTTTTTTCTGTCTGTCTTTTTATTCCAGACATAGAGAGTGGCAAGCAATGCTAGCAGTTAAGTCATAGGGCTGTAAAACCAGTGCTGGATGTGCCTCAAAGGATTATGGGGTGTCCTATGATTTGCTCTTTCTACTTGGTATAAAGGAGCAAAGTGGAGATCTAAGGCCCGTGCGTCATTGTGAACTGAAGTGATTGCACTTGGATAATGTAGATGTGGCTTTCACTGCCAAGTTCTAGCCCCTGCGAAGGTTTTGCCACTGGGATCAGCGTAGAGCTCCATCTTCAAAGGGCTGCAGCCTGCCATGAATGCTCTCGTCCTGACAGACTCCAAGTGTGCGGGGAAGCCCAGGCGGTTTCGGTTCCTCTCCTTCTGCGTGGTCAGACCCTGCGAGGTCTCTCTCACACGATGGGCAAGAGCACGGGCTCTTTCCCGGCCCCGTTCTGTCCCCGGGGCAGCCGTGCCCAGTGCACTGGGGCACCGTGATGTGGGAGATGCTGTGTGAAGCCGTACAGAGGGCACGTCTCAGCGAGGCTGTTTGCCCTTAAGGGCCAGTCTTTAAAAATATTTAGGCACGTGATTTTTTTTTAGGAGTTGGGTATTTTTTTCTCTTTTTAAAATCTGATCCAAAACGGGTACAGACAAGGGTGATAGAGCAGACCTGAGTGATGGGAAAGTGCTACACAGAGGAAGGACTATTTTCTGAAATCACCCTGAGACTGTGGGTCCCACTGCTGCATCATAAAGCTCCAGCTCATCCTTGGGTTGTCCACGCTGTCCTGTCTCAACTTTGTAACCGCAAGTGTTCAAGATAGCAAATACAATTTACCAAGGGTCAAGGTCTCTTTGCTGATGAATGTGTGTGAGGCAGGATTATCAGGGCAGAACTGAACATTTTTAAGGAGAATCTTATCACAGTGATTAAAGTTGCTTTGCATTTTGCAAAGTGATCTCTTTTTCCCACCACCTGAGTTTCAGCACCACGTTGAAATCTCTCCTCCCATTTTAGCAGTAGAGAGAAAAGAAGGATTTAAAGAAGTTAGGGACGGATTAGACTGCACCTTCTCCCCTTTGCTCAGCGTTATGTTACCCTCAGAAATGCCTCAGACCATGATTACCAGCAGTAATCCCTGCAGCCAAACCACGGCAGCCTCACCAGCCCAGCATCAGCAGGGAGCCCCGCTCCTTGGTTTGAACCAGTTTCTCCTTGTCAAGTTTGGAGCCTGCCCTACCAAGTCCACAACAACCTTCAGAGGCAACACCTGAATCTTGCTTCTCCTTCTTTCTTCTCTTGGAACATTCTCAGCAGTCACTGCAAAGGTTTTACTAAACATGTCAGATTAAAGGTATAACCAGACGAATAAATGCAGTCCATCTGAGGGCATGTTTCCTCTCACACGTTCAGTGGCTGTCAGCATTTTGAATAGGATTCAGAAACATGTCCTTGAAGCTGGCTGGAATGTAGCTTAATGTATCGGGGGCAGCATTAGAGAAAGGAGAAAAAAGGACGGGGGAAGCTTTCATGGAAATGTACCCCCCCTCCCCGCCTTCCCTCTCTGATATTGCATTTATTGCAAACCAGGAATAAACAGGCTGAATTAGCAAGGAAATGGTAACCTCCAGCCATCTCACTCCGCTGGCGAGTTCAGTGGAGCAGTTTGTGATGTAGTCTCTGTATCCTGCATTTTTTTTCACACCCTCTTCAAAGCTTATTTTCTTTTTTATCAGCAATTTATTTAGAGTGAGAGGTGTTTCCTTTCAAGCACTTCTAACTGCCAGATTTCAGCACCGCGCAAAGCTAGGCTTTTGTTAATATTCCTGTCTTAAAGGGAAACTGAGGCGTGGGGTTACAAACTGACTTCTCTATCTCATGCTTGGTTCTTCTCACTGCGTGCTTCCCCTTGCACAACTCATCTCTCTAGGAACAACTCATCTTTCCCTGGCCGAGGTTTTGTCTTGATCTCAATGCAGGGAGCAGTACCAGACCAGCCCGTCTGAACTGGCCCTAATTATATTTGCATTAAGCTCGCAAGAAACAAGGTTTTCTGCAAACGAGTGATCAGAGTTAGTCCCTTCTTGAGCAAATGGATGCTCCTGGCACACAGAAGAGACCCAGAAGGAAGGAGAACGGAGCACAATCCAGCAGCAGCAGATGCAGGTGTCTGGATGCTCTACCAGAAAATATGTCACAGAATGAGCAGCATTTAACCTCCTTCTAAATTCACATTATCATCATTATGGGAAATCAGTACTTAAACAAGAGGAGGATCTTTCAAACAGAAATACAAGCAAATATTTAACCGTGCTTTTGATTGCTCCTTTTCTTACTTAAATTGTCAACTTGTTTGTTTGTTTACCCTCAAGTCTTTCATTTACAGAAAGTAGATCATCTCAAGGTCTTTTTAAGGCCTTTTTTTAAATTCCAGAGCTGAATGATTTATAGTTAAATTACACCATCCTTCTCTGAAACCTATCTGTGGTTCAGGTGGATAATTGTAGAAGTCCACACAGAGAAGCTTAAGTAAAGCGAGCTATATGGGATACTTAATGACTTCTGCATTTATCTCTTTTCATCCGTGTGTATTTGTAGGAAGACAAAGTGCTGTGTTACGGTGAAAGAAAAACCATAGGGGCTCCTGTGCATTGTAGGGTACTTAAAATATCTCCTTAAAATGTAGATTTTGACTTTCTGCCCAGCGCTGCCTTGAAAGTTTTGCCATTAAAACCTAATTGCTAAGTAAATGTTCGCTCAGTATTTCTCAGTGGAGGACAGAGAGAAAGCGGTTCAGTGCTTAGTTTTCGTATCATTTTTGTTCCTGGTATTCTGTTCCTTTTATTTTTTTATGTGACATTCTTTTGGTTGCAAGCAACTAATTTTCCGTCTTGAAATGGACTGCACCTCTTTGAAACCAAGGGGGGAGGGTAAAATGTGTTAGGATTTCAAATGTTATTTACCACTTCCCAACCAAAAGATGGATTTCCCTTCTCTAGGGTCACTGGCATCATCATTTTTCCCTAAATATTCCTGACATGTCCCGAATCACTGCTTGGTTACTGATTTGGAAACTGTCTCCTCTCCTGAACAGACTGGGAAGCTGGTGGCTCAGATCCAGAAATGAATCCAGCGCTGGGGTATAAGAAACACTCAGGTCTCATGGATTTTTGTTTATTTATTAAGATGCATGGAATTAATTAAGTGAAGTTTTAACATGATAGTCCTGTTCTGTGACCTTGTGGGCTCCATACCTGGGGGGGGGGGGGAGAGCCAAGGGGAAGAGGTTGGTGCCACCACACAGAGTGCCCCCCAAAATGACACTGGGCACAAGCTTAAGGGAAGCACAGATATGTACTGCTGAGAGCCAGGAGCAGCTCCCGCCTTGCTTTGGGGCTGCAGAGCTTCCCTCTGTTGCTGAGACAGAAAAGCAGCAATTTTCACCTTTCTCTGAGGTACTTTTGAGGGGAGTCTCGCGAAAATCACCATTTATGAAGGGGAAGGTGTGCACCGGCGACACGTGCCAGCATGGGCACTTCACTGCCTTTCTACCCATTGCCCTGCTAACAGGTTTTTGCACACTGACAGCATGAGGAGCTTCGAAATGGGATCCTGTTTATGCAGAGCTTGCCAAGAGGAGCAAATTGAGGTTCTTCAGCCCTTCCTGCGATTCACAGTTCCGCTGTGAGGGCTGTGAGGTGCAGCGTGCCTCCTTCCCTTCTCTGTCAGACAGCACTTGGTCAGCCTGGGGCTCTGCACTGCAGCAGACACGCAGAAGTTGTGCTGACCCACAACTAACTCCTCTAACATTTCAGGGTCTATCATTACTTAAAGCTCCTGAAGTTTGCTCTTCGAGGGGAGCGCTCGCATGTGTTTTGTCGCCCTCCTTCATTCCACAACCAGTGTTGAATCCTTTCTGGGTTACTCTTTGCAAGACATGTGAGTGATGAGAGGATGTGAGCTGCCAAAGGTCCCCAACAATGTAAAAATCCGTAAAGGAAAAAATAATGAATGAAACTATATTGGTTTTCCTGCTGATTCGTTCTGTGGTGCAGCAGAGTAAGAGGGGGCTGCTAACATCTCCCTCCCAGGGACGTGGGGACAGAGCTTCCCCCACCACATGGAGGGTTCCCCTCCCTGAGAAATGAAAAGCGAAGGCAGGGTTTTCTTTGTAAAAGCTAGAAATAAAAATAGACTTCAGTTTTATTTCTTGCTTTACCTGAGAAAGGAACCTGCCTCTCCTCTGTCTCCTCTACCTGAACTACACAGTTCAGGCAGCCAGGATTTGTAAGCACCAAGTCATCAGTTAAAACTAATAGTAAACATGAACCTCTATTATATTTCACAGCAGATGCTTATCTAAGTGAAATGCATACTACTCCAAAGCTGCAAGATTTATTATTTGCTATTTATTTGATCTTACGGATAATTGTTTAATTAAAGCAATTAGTAGCTGCTTTCAAAACCCCAAATCATTACTAAGCTAACATCCAGGAAGCAGTTACTCCAACCATAATACCTTCCTTTGTCTCTGACAGTGCCAGCCTAGGTTATAGTAGCTATGGTGTAAGGTTATAGTAGCTATGGTGTAGGGTACATCTTCACTGCAAGACAACCCACAGAAGTGTAGGACTGGATTCTGGGACATAAAAGTTGGTACCACAGTCTTTGTGGCATCCACGGGACTATTGTCACTACAGTTACAGTCTGATCTGAGTTTGAGAGGAGGTGGGAAATGGATTTTAAAGTGGAAGACTCAATTATATAGAACTCTTTCTGGTGTTTGCTAATAAATTCTAGCTTTGAGTGATATTTTGGCTTCTTTTTTTTTTTTTTTTTTTTTTCCTGTGAGGAATTCTTCACAGCTGTAGTAAATTCATCTCAGTTATTTCATGCTTCTCTTGAGAAAGTACTAATACATACATATATATATACACATGTATGTAGTCAGGTCAGAACCAAGACATAATGTTTTAAAAGGACGTTCTGTGATGGAAACTCATGTTGAGGATCCGGTGGGGATTACAGAAAAATGGCTTAGTCCGTTGAAAAACTTGTCAGCCAGAATGTAAATAAGCAGAGGGTCCATACCCAGAGTCCTAATGGGAGAAAAGGAAATTGAATTCGTTTATGGCTTCACTCTTGAACCCTCCTACAGCACAGGAAGCAGTAGGCCATGTAAAACCTATAAATAGTTATCCAGCTTCAGGTTGCCTCTCAGACAGAGAGTAAAAAAAAAAAAAAAAAAAAAAAAAAAGCCAACCAAAAAATGCTCTCCAGGGAAAAACATGATCTTTTCTCCATGTTTGAGTTGTCAGTTTTGACAGAAATGATACAAGCTAATTAAATTTTTGTTAATTTATTTTGTCTGATTCAGCGACTGCCTGTCACACAAATCGCTCAGTAAGGCAGATTTTCTTTGCCATTGACTTCCCAGTTCTCTTCCCCTCTGAAGCACCGTTAAGTCCATGCAGGCAAGGTGGACCTGTTTAAGTCAAATAAACATGAAGAGCATTTAAGTTCACTTCTCCCTCAGTGCTTCGGCTTTGCATGGCTGCTCCAAAGGGAACCCAAACTTATTCCAACTTCGAAATCTCTAGTATGGGAGAAACGACTGCTCTCTTCTGGTCAGATGCTTATGTCAGAGATAAAATATGAAGATGCAGTGGGTAAAGGACAAAATAAAATTCCGCTCTGGAACTGTCCTCACATTTGCTGTTAAGCCTGGAATAACTGAACACTCATCATTTAGGCTGGATTTTTCCCAACCCATGAACTACTTTGAGATCCAAGAATTCTCTTATTTCACATCAGGAAAAAAAAAAAATCAGATTTTTTTTGAGCTGGGTTATCACAAAATAACTGAAGGAAGAGACTGCAACACCTAATAGCTTGGCGATGGTCAGGACAGGAGCCCTGGCGTTGCACAATACTTGCTTTTGACTCTACCTCTTAGATCAGTGCTGCAGTCACTGAACTGTGATACCGGTTTATTTCTGTCTCAGTTAAATATTTATTATATGGGTAAAGCAGAGTCTCATTTCATTTCTATCAAGATTTTAAGCTTCTCAGATGCCTTTTACAGTGCCACGCACAGACTAGTAGAACCCTCTGAAATATTCACAGTAAACTTGAATTTTTGTTCAAAATAACACTCTATTTTGATAAAATATTAAAGGATTGCTGTACGACATGAAACTCAGGATCCAGAGCGTGTCTTTGGACCCAACCTGTTTAGCACAACTGACCCAGAACTCACCCTCTCCATCAGTGTTAATTAAGGAGACGAAGGTTCCCTAGCAAAGGGCATTCCCCCGAGCAGGCAGCTCAGATATCACTTTCCTGTCCTGCCATGAGAAAACACCTATGCTTTCTGCAGAGAGATCCATTTGGTCGGATGGTTGGCCGTGTATCTATTCCTATTATTATTAAATTCTTTATTTATAATTCCCTTGCCCCGGAAGGTGGGGAAATCACGCGCACAAGCTCCTCAGCCATCCAGAGCCCTCGCTGCCTGCTTCAACATGCTGCCATTTTCTTTTTGCATTCTCCTGTAACTCTGTAAGCGCAAAGCCAGCTCCAAAGAAAGCACTGTGGAGTCTGATTGTTCTGAGATAATCAGTTGAGGAAACAGGTAAAAGACAAACCCTGGAGGTATTTATTCTTTTTTTTTTTTTTTTTTTTTTTATTTAACCTGTCTTCTGTAAGGGGTACGCACTTTGCAGGCCTTTCACAGTTCAAAACACTTTTAATAAACATACACAAGAGACAAAGTGTGGATGGGTTTGAAGCCGGAGGTAATCAGATTAGAAAATGAGATAAGCAATTAGCGGAACTGTTCAAAGTACCAGCTGAAAGAAAAAAAGTGCATCTCCATCACACACCCACAGACATCAGCCGTAACCTACAGATGTTCCTTTGCTCAGATTCAGTCTGTTTACATAAACATCCAACACTCATTCCAACAGGGCTTTGTGTTGTGTTATCTTGTTTAATGGGTAATTTCTGCATTAAGGGATCTGCAGTTTTAAATTAAAGCTCTTAATTCTTTTTGGCATTAAAATCCCGATGTACGTGACTCTACACTCATAAAGCACTGGCAGTTCCAAGCCCATTTTTGTGCGACAGGAATGTACCCGTAGCACATTCTGCACTTTGCATCAACTCAGTGCTGCAGCTGAGGGCATGAAAACCAGCCAGAGATGGCAGGAGTGTTGAGTCACATCAGGGAAGAATGGTTTTCATAATAACTCAGCAAGCTGAATCGGGAGCAGTGTTGTTACAAAATTCTCGAGTGTGTACACAGCAAGTGCCTGCTGATGCAAAGCTTTCGCTCAGATTTTGTAACATTTATATTATAGCAGCAGAAATTAAGGGACGAAGTTGCTGGAGATCCGTAGGCGCCTAGAGGTGAAGAGTTATTCTGAGTGGCATTTGCAAAACTTTCCCTGAGGATTAGCTCGTAGGAGTTAAGAACCTGATCCACTTTGTGGCTAAACACAACTGTGCGTTTATCTGCATTTTGAACATCTAAACATCTATCAAAACACAATCTGTGTTTTCTTCTAGACCTCTCCATTTTATCTTTTCATTTATTATATTTACTGGAAGTGTGTAAGGGAGAGCCAAAACCAGAATTTAGTTCTGCCAGGTGCTGTGAAAACAGAGAGGAAATTCTGTTCCCATTCTGAAGAGTTTCTAACATAAGCAGATGAGTTTAAAAGTGCCCTCGTTTCAGTGGGAAACAGTGATGTGCTTTGATGACATGTTTCTCTCCCCCACAAAGAGACCTCAGCCCTCTGGAGAGAGGGGCACTGCCTGTGGAGAGGAGGAGGAGATCACTGGCTACCTCTTTCTTCAAACAGTATTTCTATTCTAAACAGGACGATGAAGAACATGGGTGGATCTTTGAAGCACTGCCGTAATGCTAACTGTCTCTTTCAAACATGCCATAATGGAAAACTGCACATTACTAAGATATCTTCCATAAACATTTAATCATATAATCTATTAATATTATATATGCCCCAGTGAGCCAGGTATGCATTGCAAGCATATGCAATAAACATTTGTGATCCAACAAGCTTCTAGAGTATTAAGAAAATAACAAAAAAATAGTGAGAAGGAGCTTTTTTGTAAAAGAATTTACTTCCAACTTGCAGCAGATGTCTTCAAATTACGGGTTCCCTGTATTTTGAGATGACTGTCTCTTCGCCGTGAGCAGTAGGGTTTGATTCTGGCAGTGGAGGCACAGACTCAGATAGGTAGAAATGACACAGAAGACCCTTTGAAGTCTTTTTTTTTTTCTTGTCTTTTGGACTCAGATTACTGCTTTGACCTTTTGTGCTTTCCACGCGTTGAAGCACTGTCTTTTCTCACATCCTACAGAGACTCCCAGTGGTGGTCGCCCTCCTAACAGAATTGATTCAGGTAGCTGGGTGATGAGTATGCCCAGGAGCTCACTGGGCTGGGAAGGCTCTTTACAGTAAAGGATTACTCAAACCTTCAGTGTTTGTCACATGAAAATCATGGGATGGTGGATGTTCCTCCAGAAAGAAGTATCTCAAAAGAGCCCGTGACACTCATTGCCCGTCTTATGTCTTATATTTCCCTGGAGTTCTTTCTATATTCATATTATACGATCTGTGCAAACAGCACAAAAATGATGTGTTTGAAAATTTAGTTCGAAAGTCAGCCTTTAAACTACTAGACCAATGAGCTGAGCTTCTCCTCATGTTCACTCAGACGTGGTCCTGGTGCAGGACAAATGTGACTTCTGCTGTTTGCAAGGAGTTGGTGAAGCTGTATGAGCAATGAAGCAAGAGTCTACTGAAAATATCGTTGAACCATTTCTTTGCATCCTTCTGCCAACAATTTGAGATGTTGACAAAAGATAATGTTGAAGTTTCAAAGCTGGGGGGGGAAAAAAAAAAATAAAAATCACACAGCAATTTTGTGATGTCAGAGGAAGAAGGAAGCCAGCTTGAAATGAAGGTCTGCTCTCAGGCTCTAATCTTGTAGACACCTACTTAACTTTAAGCCAATTAAATCAATGGACTACTTAACCTTTGCCTACAGGAGAAAGGATTTGCCAGCACAGTTTATATTAGTGCCCCAAACAAAATAAGCAATCCTCAAAAAAGCACTCTTCTTTCAGCAAAACTCTATCTGCCCTTAGTGTCACAAGTATAAAAATATAGCCATATACTGTTAAAGAAAATCCTTCCTTTAAGTGACACCAGTAAAGCAATTGTTTCTGTCAGAGGCAGTCGTATATACTTAAAAATGAGCAGCAAACAGAGCATTTGCAGGGTGCAGCCTTGATTTTAGAGAGCAAGCCAGCTTGCACAGAACCCTTGTGTGAGCCCATTTTGCTCGTGGCTCATAGAAATCTCCCGGGATGTTTAACGAGCCGGGTACCTGGAAGCACAGAGCCATGGGCAAGGCCAGGGCTCTAGGTCTGACCTGGGTGGATCCCCCTTCGCTCCTTCCAGCTTGGCCTCAAGCCTGTGGCTGGTGCTGGCTTGTGAAATGTCTCCCAGGGGTGCCTGCTCCCCTGCTAACAGAAGGGTGAAAGTCCCCAGAGAGGGACCAGGAGAAAAGGACGGTATGAAAAACACTTCTGGCTATTTGCTTTTGTCAGTTTGTTAATACCTCGAAGTGACTTCACATCACTTTGTGTGTGTGGAGGTGTTGTTGTTCTGCAGAGCTAGTTAGAAAGAAATGTTGCGTGCTAACTTTAATGAAACCCAGGGCTCCACTGAAACAGCACCAATGGTCTAATAACACGTTACATCATTTGTCACTGGACACATTGAGAGTATGTCACTGGAAAACCTTTAAAAGCCGAGATGTAAGTGGTGTGGAGACAACCATGGCCTCAGCAGGGTAAAAAAGACAGTATCATTTATAAATGTTTTTATGTATAATATTTACATTTGGAACATTGAAATGTAAAAAGGAAAAAGAAAGCCTACACTTAACATCTTCCCAGATGTTAACAACATCTGTCTAGATGTCAGCCCAAAGATCTGACATTTTACGTGCAAAGGGGAGCATTTCAGTATTTCTTTTTTTACTCCCCCCCCCCCCCCCCCTCCCCGAATAATTGTCCTGCACGTTGGTCCCATCACTCTTTGCTCTGGGCCATATGGTCATATGTCATTAACCCTGGAGACCAACAGCCTTAGAAAGTGGAACCACATGTTCTTAGCAAAGATAAATAGTAAATAGGGCCGCATGCAACAGGATCGCTGGTTTGCGAGGACGAGGCTTGTGTGTTGGGCTTTTTGTGTTAAAACCAACACGAATATGCTTTGGTGGCAAAGCACACGGACCAACGTGCCCTGGTGTGCAAACCCAGCAGGACTTTGCCCTCTGGCAGAGCAACTCCTGGGTCTAAAGGAGGGCTTGTGGGGTCTGTGTCCCAGCTCTGCCTCCTACTCTGAGGAAGAGGAGGGGGAGATGGTCTTTCATTGCCCTGTTGAAATGATGCTGAATACTGCAGGCAGAGCTCCCCATCTCTCACCACAGGGTCACTCTGAGCCACCGCCAGCTGCGCTGGCCTCTCTGTCCATCTCTCCCTTGTGCACCTTGATCTCTATAAGCTAATTCTTCTAAATATCTTATTTCCTGTCAATTGAACGTGACAAAAAAAAAAAAAAAAGTGTGTTTTTCCTCTGTGCCAATTCTTTTTTGGCTGTCATCATTTTGAGCCAAATGAGAGATTTCCTTTTAGTTCAAGGATACTATGGCAGCTCTTTCAGAGGAGAGTAATTCCATGGGACACGAAGGGGCAGGGAGTCAGTAGTTTGTTCATCTGTCTCTCACCCAACAAAGTCACCCTGACACCTCGGTGTATCTAAGGCAAAATGGGAAAACATGCACAGACTTACGGCTGGCTGACAAGACAGGCTGAATTACTCCTTTCTTGCCAGGTGTCACTCTTATTTTCAGTGTATTTGGCGGCAAAGCCCGAGCTCTCATTTCCAGACAAGAGCAGTGTTACTGCTTACTAAAAAGCTGTTGTATTTCAACAGTAGCACAGAAAACCCGCGAATAGTCAGTGGATATATGTGCCAATGAGATATTTTTATAACAAAATGTCCACTTGTTTGGATTCTTTATCATGAAACCATAATAGCAACAACACCTGCAGAGAATTATATGGTGATGCAGCACTGGAAAGCATTTGAATATTATGCCTTGTAGATATGCTGTCATCCTTTTGAACCTCATTGCAGGCATTTTACTAAATTTATCTACTAAAGGAAGAAACTTTGTAGACCCAAATATTCACCTCTTTTCCATGCACAAGCCCAAGAAATGCCCAGAGACCTATATTTAGAGTAGATCAGGAGGGAGAACAGGGTCTGATAAGCTGATGCTTGAATAAAGGTCGTTTCATCCTGCCTGAGATGCGTTACATTCCTGAGAGCTTGGCGCAAGTATCGCATGGGCAGGTCACCACAGCAGCCAGGCTCCCAAATCCTACTTTCTGTTTGTTTGTTTGTTGCCTTTACGTAAACCAGATTAGCTCAGCCCAGAGAACAACACGCATTTGCGGTGAATATCTACAACATGTTTGTTTGAATGAACAGCCCAGTGAGGAAAAAAATAGCACACGCAGCCACATATGGCTCCAAGGACCTACGAAAAGGCTCGTAGAGGTCCCAACCTGGAAAGCTGCTGAGACAAGACCAGTTTCATGCAGTATCTCAGGACACAACACACACTGTCACCTTTTCTAATCCTGTCTGGCCCTTAAGGTCGGCACTCTGCCCAGGCTGCTGACCGGCTCATCCCATCCTAGGTCGCCCTGCTTGTTTTATTGCCATGGGATGTGATGACTCTACTGCATTTCTGATTCGATACGAATAAGAAAGATCTTATTTGCTATGGAAAATACGAGGCAACAGATTTGCTATGGAAAAGATGAGATACACGAGACTAATTCTGTTCTAGATGGAACCTCACGCAAGGTGAGGTGCCTTTGTCCTGCCCTTGAAGGGAATACGATGTCCCCGTGTCCTCTCGTGTCCTGTCATCCTGGGCAGCCTGGCGGGTCTGCAGACGCAGGGCTGCCGGGGGTACAGCCTGAAATGTCAGTCCTTCCTCCAGCTGCTCTGCTTGCTGTGGGAAGCCAGTCCACATTTCTTTTCTTTGAATGATTTATGTTGCAGGCCGGCCAGAGAGGTCCACTCTCGTTGTGAACGTGCCTTTCGCCGGCCCCAAAAGTTTCCCCGCCTTTGCTGGTGTTCCCAGCATGGCCAAGGATGTGTGCTATCAGGCTTTGATAGAAATTCCACATCTGGGAAGCAGTGGTGATCTGGGCTTATCAAGTTTCTCTGGGCATTCTGGGAGATCCTCTGTCGACTTTGCCGGGCTGCTAGTTGCTTCTCATAACACAGCTAATTTGATCATATTTAGCATGCATTCTTCACACATGATCTTATTACAATTCCAGTGCTCTTGTTTTTGCTTATTCAGGCTGACCTTAGGCATCTCCTGCCATCCTCTGCCATGGTCAAGACCTCCCAGCTTGTTGCCTGGTGGCCCCCAAAGGAAGGTGTGAAGATTAACAGCCTAGAGGATGTATTTAATGAATGGCAACAAGGGATTAGTGACACAGTGTCACCTTTCATGGCCTCTTTAAGCAGGCGAGCTGACACCCGTTTATTTTTGTTTGCACTGTTGAGTAAACTCTGGAAACGGACTGGATTTACAGTCTCTGCTCCCCCAGCAAGGAGCCTCCTTCTGTCCACCAGCCTTTGCTTGGGGTGATGATAAAACTAGTAAACTCTCTCCCACCTTTCTCCCAGGGGAATCCTGGGCCTTAAAAGTTTTGTGGCCTCCTCCTTTCTGCTAAAGATGCAGCAGGAAAGGCTTTGGAAGGTCTGATTGACAGCTCAGGTTTCAGCTCTCCGTGTCTGTCAAAAGCCAGCCCCATATTCCTCACTCCTGCCACCAGTTCCTCTGCCTGGCCGAGGCTTAGCTGCCAGGGAGTACCGGGGCAGCCGACCTGCCGCCCTCCTGCCAGCCCTCACAGCCCCCTGCTTCACAGTGAGTTGGGAAAGGAAAATCTTTGGCAGTGAACTCTAAGGCTAGAGGACATAAATGCAAAAGGTTTCTTACTACAGAGCTAACTGCACTGGACAGGGAGATTGTCTGACCACAGCGAGTTATATTTACGTAGCTGCTCATTCTTGTTCCACTGACTGGCCCCTAGAGCCAAACTTCCCCAGACAGCAGTGGGCTTTGATGAAGCCTTCAGGGACCAATCTGATGACCTTGCTCCAGCAAAGTGTTCATTCACCTGCTTTATTTCAAGCATTTCCACAAGACTTATCAGCTTTCCTGGGATTCTGCATGGGCTCCAAGCTTACGACATGCGCTGTGCTCAGTGTCGGGCTGGGCTGGGACATGTGGACCTCATAGCATGACGTTGGATAAGATTATCCCCCAATTGGCCTGGCAGTAAATTCTGAGTGACTTCTACTGTCTCTGCTTTCAAATTATTCTTTACACTACAGAAACCCTCCTGCTCACACAATTTTTTTTCTTGGTGGTTGCCTTAAGTCCAGCTTTTCTTCATTTCATTTCCTTCTTACCAATCCTTTCACCCTTCGAAGATCCCTTGAAGAAATCCACAGAGCAAATTTGACTGTGACACCCTTAGATTACATCTCAAGGCAACTGCTAGGGATCCAGAAGGAAATACACAAAGCAAAGGGAAAGGGTCGGTTGAGCAGAAGGGCCAGCTGCCCGGGTGGTGGGGTGAAGGGAGAGCCCCAGCCGGGGTGGAGAGGTTAAATCTAGAGAGAATGTTTTGGACTCTGTGTACAGGGGTAATCTTTGCTGCTGACGATAAGTAAATACATTTTGTAGTGTGGGGAAACTGTGAAGTATATCTTTTCCAAGCAGCTTTCCATGGCAAATGTTGCAATTGTATCTGAAACGCTGTGGGAAAATTAGTGTCTCCAAAGACAAGGCCAATCAAATGGCTTTAATTTCTCTCCAGTTCAGGGAACCTCCCGAGATCCTATCTCCCCTCGGGTCAAGGACAGAGGCTGATATGTTTCCTTTTCATAGATAAGAAAACAAACAGCCTAAAAACCCGATTGAGCAGTATTTCAGAGGAATGCTGGTCTGATGTAGCAGTGCTGGCTTTGATGCATTTTTAAATGTATTCAAACTCTGTTCCTGAGTTTAGCTGATTATTTGTATACTGGAATTAATTTCAATGAATAGTTTGTGGTACAGTGGAGACCTGAAAGAAAAACAAACAAACAAGAAGAATGCTCTTAAAGATGTTTATTTTATTTTGATGTATGTTATGCAAAATACATCGTAGATGGAGAGATTAAAATCCTGACTGACAGCTTCTGTTCATGGAAAGCACCACAGAGGAAGTTGTGCGTGGTTCAGGACTGAACCAGGTTAGCAATGCCATCTCAGTCTGAAACAACAGGTCCGGATTGAAGATGTATCAGCCTGTCATTGAGTGGTTCGTAATCAGAGCAAGGGTGGGGGATGCAGGTTAGGACTGAGGTTTGTCAGCAGAGATGTGTGGGTTCAGTTGGGAGATAGACATCAGGCCAAATGCAAAGCAGGGGAGGTGGAAAAAGGCAATGCAATCTGCTCCATTGTCTTACAAATTAATTTCCCCTTCACTTCACAACTTTTTATCTTTTTTTTTTTTTTTTTTAAATCACCCTTGCTATTATTTTAAAGCAATTAAAACATAGAAACAAGACCCAAGGAAACACCCACTGCATTCCTGGGATGATCTGTCTGTGCTCCCTGCATTCCACCCCAGGCACAGAGGTGGGAGGCAGCTGTGTGCCAACACCACCACACTCAATTCCCACAAGGGAAAAAACCATGGATAAAGTAGGATGATACAACCCAATTGCTTCCAATGAATACAAGGTCTGGAAAGAAGTCCCCCAGGGCCTTTTTCCAAGTGCTGCTTCAACGAGAGTGCACAAAATGCCTTCCACTAACCAGGACAAACCTATCTTTTTTTTTTAAAAAAAAAAAAAAAAAAAAAAAAAAAGCGCCAATTAACATTGCACAGTCTCCGCACCCAGATTCCTGCCGGTTGGCATTTCTGTACCTTGGATGCTGTGTGTCTTTGCAGCTGGATTCCTGAGGCTTAACACCTTAATTCCTGAAATGAGCCCCAGTTCTAATTCCTGATTTTAGGAAAACAACATTCCTCCCATTGAATGAAAACATTTGTACACAGTTCATAAACCATCTTCCTGAGGGGTGGGAGGGGAGGGGGCTGGAAGAGGAAAGCCTGCAAATGCACAGCAGTGCAGCATAGAAGTGCATTGTCTGTCAGTCCCTGACGCTGCTGGCTATAGGAGCCAGCTGCTGTTTGGGTAAGTGCTCTGTTCAAATATTCAAATCCCCCGCTGGACAGGGCTATGACCAAAACACTACGCAAATACTAATAAACACGTTGCGTAGAAGTCTCTGGATCGGGTCTTTCATTTCTCTCCACCAGTAACAGATTCAAATTCAGCAGCTGAACTCCCCTCGGCATCATTTCAGTGGGAGAGTGCCCCCCGGGTTTGCGAGCGACCTTGTCCTAGCACAGCTGAGACAGCTCCAGATCTCAGGTCAAACAACTCTTTTGCAAAGAGTAGAACAAATAAAACCCCATTCCTGCTGTGCCAGGAGGATATACCAGTGGGTACAGTTGCTCTACAGTTGCTGTGTTGCTTATATTCTTTGTGACTTAGAGGAGCCCATGATGGGATCCAGCACAGTCGATCTTGCAGTCTGTCTCCTCTGTGAGCCTGTGTTAGCCCAGCTAAACCCCGTGATTTCCCTCAGTGAGAGCAGAGTCTCTCACAATTACTGTTTTTGTAAGATCCATAGGAGCCACCAGTCTCCAGAGACATCAGGTTCAAAGTGGCCAATGAGTCCAAAAAGTAAGATTTTATAAGGAGAGATATGGACACTTGCACGTGCGGGTCTACCAGAGTCTCGCTGAGGAACGGCAGGGCTTGACTTGGAGCTGCACTTCGCATGATTTTAGGGAAGGGGAGGGAAAGCTCCATTGAGGTAAATTATTGCGTTGTCAGCCTTTGAGCACTGTGGCACCTCCTGGCTCAATCACAGAGTATGTTACGATTTTATAAGATGATCTTTTCATGGTGCTTCTGGATATAGTGGCTCGGAAAACCAATTCACTCTATGTGGTGGCTGATAAAATGGTCATACAAGATGAAAAGCAAGCGGGGGGAAAAAAGGAAAAGGGAAAAATAATCCAAATAAAAGATCCGGACAGCTAATTTTGCATCAGTTCTCGTCTCAAATGCCAGAGAAAACTTTTCTTGCACCTTAGAAAGCGCAGCGACGTGATAGCTGAGATGGCTGATAAAATACATTGAATGATGGCCCACCCTTGCCTCAGGGTATCTCTGCAGTGCACTAAGGGCTGTCATCATCACTATTTCTTTTTTTTGTTTGCTTTATTCACTGGGGAAGAGCAGAAGAGAAGATCCTACTCAGAATTTTAACGTGAAAGCGCATCATGCCAGAGAGAGCGCCACGAGACTAGCAGGAGTTAAGTCTCGTTTCTCCCCGGCCCACATGAGCGTGGGTCAGATGGACGCCGAGGGGGAAGCTGACGGCAGAAGGGGCAGACAAAACCCTTCTTACTGATCCTCGCTCACAGAAACACACAGGTGTGGATTCGTCCCACCTGAGCCAGGGGTCTCCACCCAGCAGATTCTCTGGGAGCAGTCTGTCATGACACCTTCGTTTTGAAAGGTGAAGTGGAGTAACGTTGGCACAAATTGACTAGGATAGTTCATTTGGCAACTAGATGGTGGAAGCTCCAGCACATGGTGTCCTTGCTGCAGGATTTGGTTTGGTTTTAAAAGATTGGCTCAGACAGAAATTATTGTGTGAAATCCTTTGGCCTGCATTCTGCAGCTTTGCCTAGAGGGTTTGGATGGTTCCTCCTGCCTCTTATATCTCAATTCTAGGAAAATGTAGGTGAGAAACAAGAGTGATAATGTGCCTACCTGCTTGTAGCTGAGAGTTGGGCTCTGCTTCCCTGCTAGAGCTCAGCATGTTAATGCACCTTGTCTCTCATGACTGGAAGCTCATAATCCACTCAACATCCTGCCAAGAACCTCATCCCAGTCATTCTGTCATAACAAACAGACCTCTTCCCCCATGGGCTGTGTAAGAGCAGCAAGAGTTGACAGAGAGGCTGACAAAAAGCAAGCAGAGGAGACAAAGTGAGCTCCAGTGGGTTCTAAGATATTTTTTTTTCTAGCACGCATTGCCTGTCAAGTTGCAGGATCCAGTCAATACAGTGAAATTACAGTCCTGGGGAAAAAAAAAAAAAAAAAAAAAAAAAAGAGGAGAGAGAGGGAAAAATTTGATTCCGAATTGGAGGGATTAATGGTCAAAAGAATGTTCTTCTGGGAGTAATCTAAGTGTTATATTTACATTTGGCTTGGAATTATTTGCAGTGAGGAATTTCAAATGCAAATATTTTAAAAGCGTAACATGTAGAGAGACACTGTGGGCACTTCTGTTTTCTCTAAAAAAAAAGAAGAAAAAAACGGTTTTCTTGACTATTTTTTATTGGAATCTTAATGAGACCATAATTACAGCAGGAAAAAAAAAGGAAAAATGTAGCTCTTAAAGGTTTGCTGTTACTGTACATACGGGCCTTGGATTCAAAAAAGAAAAAAAAAAAAAACCTAAATTTTTTAAAACTATTTATTTTCCAAAGTGGTGCATGGGAGGGAAAAAAATGACTTAGCTAAGTAAGTCTTGTCCATTTATGTGCTTAGTCTGTATTTTCTTTTTCTAAAAAAATATATATGAATAAATGTTGAAAGTAGGCATGTTCTGTTTGTCTTGGCTCTCCCCTTTATCTTGTTTTATTGTGTTACCCTTACAAGGGGTGCTTTAGGAACAGCAGATTTTTCTGGATTTCTTCTGAGTCGACAGCCAAGTGAGCACTCGGTGTCTTCAGGTTATTCTCTGTGTTTGTAGCTGCTTGTCTGTGAAGCTCCCGGTGGCTGAACGATGACAAGAGGACTTACACTCCTTGGTCTTCAGTTTGCTCTC
Organism: Athene noctua; assembly: GCF_965140245.1. Lineage (NCBI taxonomy): Eukaryota > Metazoa > Chordata > Aves > Strigiformes > Strigidae > Athene > Athene noctua. The sequence continues at coordinate 12,889,109 of NC_134054.1, forward strand.
CCTCTCCGGGAGCAGCCCCGTACTCTCTCCAGGACTCGTGTGAGCAGTATAAGCCCAGACCGGAGCCTGGCAGCAGAGATCAGCAGCGGGATCCCCACAGGCACAATTGTTTCATACCCTCTAGATCCCTTTTGAGGTCACCTCCGCTCTGTATGTTCTATATTCCCTAAACCTGCAGCTCACGGAGTGAGGGGTTTCCTTTCCTTCATGGGATGGTCACAATTCTAAATCACTTCTCATCAGCAGGGTTTGATGTCTCTAGTTCTTCCATGGGATATTTCAAGATCTCCAACTCTTTCCCCTCTTTTTATTCATAATTATTAATCCTTTATTTATTTTCTTTGCCTTTAAATTTGCTCAAGTGTTCAACATCTTTCTTTCACTTCTTCCCACCTTTATTTCTCTTGCTCCCCTCTCACGGATGCCACTTTAAGTGAGGAGCAACCATGTTAAAATAAAGTCCCTTTTTTCCCAAGGAAGAAAATGTCCATTTAATATCCCATATGCCCCTCAAAGCTGATGGAGAGGCAGAGCATGACAGGCATATTCTGTGATTCAAACCTTCTGGGTATTGGCAGGAGAATAAATCTTGTGTCGGACATAAGAGGACATCAGGAACCAGGGAAACTAACCTGAAGCTTTTGGAAAGGGTCCACTTAGCTGTCAGTCAGAAGGAGATAAACTTTACATGAAATAGGACCTTCTAAAGTCATTAGTTATCCACTTCTGCCAGAACCGCTGACACGCAGCTCTGGAGGAAAGCAACGAGAGGCAGCCAAAGAGAACAGAAAACAAACGTGAATGGCAATATGTCTCTTAAGAAAGTGCCTAGTACAAATGTGGGAACGCTTCCTGGTCTAAGTAAACCGGGTCTCAGAAAGACTCATGTCCAAATAGTATTGATCCACAGGAAAACTTTTGTTGCCTGGAAGTCCTGAAAACAAGATTAGATCATCTCCAGGCAGATGGATGTAGCTCTAAGCAAAGGGGAAACACAGCGAGTACCAGTTGTTCAATAATCTGTTTATCCGACTCCAGGAAGATCTGTTGCTTAAGAGAAAAAGGAAAAAGAAGTGGGGGGGACAGACTGTGGGGAAAGGACGTGGAGTGGCGATATTACTGTGTCAGACGTACATTTGGTATATATTAAACAAGCTACCACCACCTCCCTCCTCCTGCTACGCTCATACAAAATGTTCTTTAAAACCCAGTCCTTAAACCTTGCTGCCCTGGAAGATGCTCAGCTGGCTCCGCACGCTGGACACCAGACAGCAGTTTGCACGTGGAATCCGTCGTCCACAAAGTTGTCATTCTTTCGGCAGCGAAAGACCCCCACCCTCCCATGGACCGTGCTTCTCGCCCGGGCTTTGGGGAGCCGGCCCCCCCGCCCAGCAAAGGGGGTGTGAAATGCAGGGCTGACAAGATGCTGGTGCATAAAATAACAGCCCGGGTGAGCGGAGCCGCTTGTTTAACACATGCAGATAGCAGGGGAAGGCTAGGGAGGTTGCGCTGGTATACACCAGGTTCTGGCCCCAGATATTTTCCTTTGTTGTAAATAACAAGCGGTAGTTAAAAGGTGACACAAAGGGCTCCTTTAATCCTCACAGCATTCTTCCCATCCTGCCTGGATTCATTTGCTCCTGCGTTTCTCGTGATAACCACTCCAGGCAAAAGGCTTTATAATGCAGTCTATAAACTTCCACCCAGTGGAGCTCTGCCAGTGCCAACCAATGACCCAGCAGGCAGCAAGCATGTGTGTCTGTGCTGACTCAGTGATCCAAGTCTGCTTTTAATTTCCTTTCTCTAGTTTTCCTTCATCCTGCAAGAAATAACTGTGAAGTAAATCAAATGGCCTATCTCTGCGGGCTGCCCCTTGGCTTGGCACAGGACAAACAGGGGGAAGAGGCTGCCAACCCTGTGGCTGCCTGACAAAGTGGGTTCTGTTAGCACAGCGTAACTTACTGCAATAACAATCTGCTCCGAAAGCCAGCGGGGCTCTGCCTGCTATCATTTCCACAATGGCAGCGATCGCAGCCTCGCATTCCTGCTCCTCGGTGGAGCCAAAATCAGGAATCACTGAGGCTCGTGGAAATTTCTGGAGGAAAAAAAAAAAAAAAAAAGAGTTTGGGGTGTTCGGGGAGAGCTACTTGTGTGTTTAGCAAAGCTTTTTATTTTATCTTCAGCCTCGGGCTGAGAGCCCGGCCAGGGGAGGGGAAGGGAGCATTGACATGGAGAAGAGCTCTCAGCAGATTGTGTGAGGGCACAAGATGAGGATGATTTGCCAGGGAGTGCTCTGAGTTAAACCCAGGCTGGGCTCAGGGCACTGGAGGTCCATGTGAAACAGGAGACGCGTGCATCTGTGCTAACGGGCCCGCTGAAGAGCAGGGTAGTCTGGCTAAGTTCCAGCTTTGGCTAAATTACCTAAAACTCCTTTCAACGTTATGAGCTAAATCTGGTATTACCCACGTCTCCTTCCAGAACATTATTTAATGTTCCTGTGCAGTGTGAACAGCATCGCGCTCCATCCCAGAGGTACTTCACCTGCACTAACAAAGAGCTCCCCAGATAGGCCTTGTAGGACACTCAGCGGGCCAAACCCTGTGGCCCGCGTTCAGGCAAAGGCCCAACTATTGTTAATGTAACCAACACAACATTTGACCTTCTGTTCGGAAGGGATTTGAAACTTTCCGATGAAAAGCGCCTCAAAAATGCAAAACGTCGTATAAGCGAAGGGGCTCGGCAAATGCAATGGCTGTGAAATGAAAGACAGCTCGCTGCTGATTGATGCCATCAGAGCAGCCTCAAATATTTGTGATTTCTTTTCCCTTTTTTGCTCTGAATCCCTTTGGCTGGAACCTCTTTCCCTATCCAATCGCTACTCTAATTGTTGAAGATATTCAGGAAATGGCAAAGCCAGATCCTGGACCTGCCCTTGTGTCTAATGTCATCAAGGGAAGTTCAATTATTACCACTAACACAACACATGTGTTTAATAGGCACTTCAGCTGTCTGTTCGTGACACGTGTCCTGGCAGAACAATACCCTGCCAACTGTGTTGTAACACTATCCTCCACTGTGGAGCTGGAAAATCCTCTCCAGCACAACTGCCATTACCTCAGGTTTACCAACTCCCTTGAGGATCCTAAGGACCCTTGGGTTGGTGCCTGTTTCAGCTGATGTTAATTAGTTGAATTACGTAGTGAAACGAAGGGAAACTGTCTTGTCAAGCCACTGTGGAGCCATGGGAAGGGTGGGAGTTTGTTAAAGATTTAGCTCACGCTGCTGAACGTTTCGAACCCGTTGACTTTCCATTGGGTTGGCTTTTCCCTCTCCCTCTTATCACAGCATTTGCAATTAAAAATACATCAGCAGAGAGACGTACGTAGGACATCTGCGGGCACACCTGTGGCCTATGAACTTTTATCTCTGCTGTTACTTTTCAACAGATGTTTCATGCTTTGTTTTCAACAGCTCTTGCCCTGAATTTGTTATTGCCTTGAGTAAGTTCATTTTTAACAGCTGCCTGACAGGACTGGCTTTATTGCTTCTAATAGAAATACTCAAAACTCATCACGAAGGAGAGTAAGAGAGAAGGAGCCAGGTAGAAATAGAATAACTTAGTACGGATCAAACTTTAAAATATATTTACAGAAAGTTGAATTTACACTAAAAGCAGAGGCTAAATTCTCATCCTAATAGCACTCACGTGTGTTCAGTGTCTGTGCATGTGGGCAAAGAACTTCTAGACAAGTTGCTATTAGGGATGATGCTCAGCATCACTCCTTGGTTTGCCAGCGCTGTGTTGTGTGGGTCGACTCTACCTCTGTAAGTCCAACTGTTCACCCAAAAGTGAACAACGCCAGCAGAAAGTGGCAAGGCAGGAATACGTATGCTGAAAAATTAAATCAGCTTTAATGATGGATCATGTTTCAGCATAAGGTAAAGTTTCCAGGAAAACTCTTGAGTCCACTCCCAACCCCAAGTTCCTCTTTAAGAAATAAGTAAATGCATAAAAATATATATTCCTTTTCTGTATCTCTGTCTTTCCATGTGATTTCGTTTGCCGCATCTCTCCACACTGAAATCTAATGTCTGTCTTTTGTGGTGTTCTCCTGTAGAGAGGATGCACTGATGATCTCAAGTGAAAGGAAGATGATGACTTGTTTGAATGATCCCCAGGGTTATGAGAAAGATGATTGGAGAAGGGGGCTGCTTAGCCTCGGCTCTGATTGGGTTTGCTCTGTTTACAATGTGATCCTCAAAATAAGTTCTCAGGGTGTAATATCTCCCCAAGCCATAATATCATTCTAATAACTTAATTTATAGCCCTGTTTGTTTTCATTTATGGTTTAACAGACCAGCTGGCAATTAGGCCCTAATTATGCTGTTATGCAAAGTAGCTCCATTTATTTTTATAACATCGACTGCAGCATAAGCTGTATTTGTTTTTAATTGTGAAATCAACCATGGCAACATACCATAATGATCCATGTGTCACAGCTGGGAACGCTGCTCAGCTTGGCTGAGTAAGGTGCAAAAGAGCTGGATAGGTTACAGCACTCGGATTCCCCGTTCACATCCAGCCAGGGGACTCACACGCGAATGTTTTGTATTTGCCCGGGATCCAGCACCAGTCACCTGATGTTGCTACTTGTCCTCCTTTTCCCTTTATAATTTTTCACTGGGAGAAACCAAACCATGACATTCCACGCTAGCACAAGGCTCTACCGATTCCCTCTCATTTCTGGCAAGCCACGCGTCTTGCTGGACTCACGGGGGTGGGCCCTTAACAGCTCCTCGAGTAAATATTTGGGCATGTGCAGAAGGGAACTTTCAGAAGGGCTGGGGATCAGCAGACACATCCTGCAAGTCATCTCTGGCTTTCAGGTATTCAGTCCTAAACTAGCATACTACCAGAGGGAATTAATGCAGTCGTACAGACCCCTGCAGCACTTGGGTGCTGCTCCTCATCCGGAAGGCTTTGCAGAGCACAGGAAATGCCAGTTGTTCCTGCAGCAGGAGAAGGATGCACAAGACAGCTCAGAAGATCTCTCTTCTTCCTTCATCCTCCATCAGTCACATCTCCTCTTGGGATTCCACTTTCCCAGTTACCTTCAGTCTGAATTTCTCTCCTCTCTTAGCTTTCATTTTGCTCTGGTTTTTGCCACGTTCATATGATTCAAAGGGCTTGTTTTCAGAAACCAAGTTTGAGAATTCCCTCAGGTCTCCAGCTGTAGGTGGCTGTTGTCTTCCCAGATCTCCACTTGCCAAAAGCGCACACACACACACACACACACACACGCATGCAAGAAGACAGCTTAGGCTTTGTGACCCCAAATGTTTCAGAGATAGGGTGTGACTTGCATAGGGCTCCAAATGTTTAAATCTGTGTTGGCCAGAAGACATTGGGTCTGCAAAACAAGAATCATCATAAATCACGAGACTAAGGGGGTTGCAAACAACAGGAGAAACTACAAATGCCTTGCTTGTACATAGCTGTCTTCACCCATTGGACTTTTTCACAGAACTACTTGTCTTATCTTACTAGACAGGGACCAAACGGACATGAGTTCAGCTTTTGGCACAGCCACAAGCCTCTTGAATGATCTCAGACGAGTTACTGAGCGGGCTGCTCTTGAAATCTGCTCTGGCAAAAAGGTCTCTCCTTTCCCTTTCCCATCCTATCTGCTTGAATTATCCATTCTTTGAGAAAAGGCAGCGTCTTGCGAGTGTCTGCACATCTGGTGCCTCTGAGCAGTATCTGGCCTTAGAGGGAAATTGCTGCTTGCAGTTACCTGGGATTTTCAGCAGTGGGGTGTCTTCCCGGGCTCCAAAGCAGGTAGAAATTAAATCAGGTCATCTAATGTACTGGCTAAAAATTCAGCTACTGCCGAGGCCTCTGTTATCTCTTCCTGAGGCCCATATTCCAAACAACAATACCAGGATAAGTTACTCCAGGACTTTTTATTTTTATTTAGTACACTGGGAAACTGATACACAAAAGTTGACTTGTTCCCTCCAACTGAGCACATCGGTTGCTCGGTTCAGGATGGAAACTTTGTGTCCTGCCTTCTCCCCACCACTCAATCTGCTGAATGAAAGATGGTAGGGGAAGAAAAAGGAGCTTCCATCCCGAGAGTGCAGAAGCAAATGAAAATAACCGTTTTATGGAAAAATGAGTAAATATTTTTTCAGAATTTGTTTTTAAAACAAAACCAAAAAGAAATCAAACCCTTTGGAGTTTGGCTTTAATGCCGGTTGCATATCCTAGTGCTTTATTTTTGTTTGTTTGTTCAGAACCGGCCTGTCAATCCCTAATGGAAATAACTGGAGACGTGTGTGAATTAACACACACGCACACAAAAATGCAGACAGCAAGAAGAAGTCATTCCACAGTCTAGCCTTGTTAAAGAATACAGTCAGTTTCCAGCGGCAAACCTTCCCCCCTCAGTCTCTCTAGCCAGAGGAATTTCTTTCACCTCCTCAGAAGCTGCTTATTAAAGCTAGGCTGGTGCTGGTTCCCAGGTAATAGAACAGCAGCAAAGCTTAACTAATCTCTATTTTTACTGCAGTAATTAAACTGTGCACTTGCTAATAAAAAGGTAACACTTTAAATTAAGGCCCCATTTCTAAATGCTGTATTAATATTTATGAAATGATTACTGCATACAGCCACATTCTTTAAGGACTTATTAGTACGCGTGTTATAAAACTCAATTGTAATAAACTCTTAATGGTTATGCTCTGGTGAGCTGCAATTTTTTCAACCCTACAAGTGGCGTCTTCTTAAAATGGAAGGAAAATGCTCCTCCCTCCCCTAAAGCCCCCCAAAAGTTTTGTCTCTCTGGGACTGTTGGTCCTGGCTCAGGTACTTCTGCTCAGACATCCACAAGATGAGGTGGGATTTCATTGCTGGGGTATCCCTCATGCTCTCCAACCACTTTGGAAAAGTGTGGAATCTCCTGTGAAATCGTAGGGATCGTACGACCTCCTACAGCAGATCTGCCACCCCACACGTGTCTGGGTTCCTGCAGGGCCCTCCCAGAACAAGAGACACGACATCTGTGAGTCGGCAACTCAGAATCTATACACTAAGTCGGGTGACTCGGCTCCTTCCACAGTCGGCAGAGATAGGACTGCTGATGAATTTTCCCCCCTCTCTCCAAGGCATTTTGACATCTGTTTGGAAATTCCATGTGATCTGGAACTTCACTGAGTTTGTAGCTTCAGGGAGCACTTGAAGAAGGAACAGGGTGAGGTCACTCCCAAAAAAATTCAGACTTTCATCACCGTGGTCACTTCATGGGCCAGTAGATACAGAAGAGAGAGATCAGTGTTCTGTGAGCAACGAGGAAAGTACTTAAATAGATTATTTTATTCACAAAGGAATACATCGTAGTGCCAAGGTACTCCCGATGCTCATTTTTAGGCTTCTTTTTGACAAGCTAGAGATCCAACTCTTCAACTCTTCCACCCTGAGCTATTATTTTCAACCTACAACTTTTGCACTGGAATAAGTACTCTCTGAATATTTCATCAAAATGCATTTTGCAAGGGGCTGTACTTAGGCGGTAATTTGCAGCAAAGCTTTTTTTCTTTTGTTGCTCTTTTTTTTGTTGTTTTCTACTGTTCTAGTAGTTTGTGATGCAGTTTGTCTGATCAGGGTGTTCGTACCTCCTGCCTTTCCTTTTACTTCAGCTTCCTAGAAGGGCACATTTGAAGTCGCAGATTGACTGTCTATAAAAGCCGGTGATAATTCTCATGCATAAAAATACTCTCATGCGAAAGTATTTGACAGTTTGAAGCATAAGTGATTAACCTCTTTAATTAAAGCTTGCAAAAAAAGTTCAGCATAGCTCACAGGCTGCATAAAACCTGGGATAAACTCAGAAAGAGAAAAGCCATTTCTGTGAAGTAGCCCCTCAAAATAAAGGCAACCTCCACCCCAAACATACAACATCTTTAAGGGCCAAAATGCAAAGAGTTTCTGCTCAAACTGACCTAAGCTAAAGCTCAGACTTTATGGTCTAGTAACATAGCAACATTTGTTATGTATAATAACAGCATCCAAAATGACACAATAAAAAAAGAATTATCTGTGATTAGAACTAAACTATTGAAATGTCTCCAGCTGGAGCCAAAATTTGGAAGGGAGGGGGAAAGAGGAGTTTATTATTTCAGTAGCTGCAGTGAAAATCCCCTCTGGGTGCTCTGCAAAACCACCCTCTGCTCTTTGAAACCATCCCCCTCATTGACATGGTAATGGTCTTTGTTGAATTCAAAGACGATTACATCAGAAATGTGTGGCCTCTTGTGGGTTTTCCAAGGCTTATAAAGCACACAAATTATATGAAAATATTGGGTTGAAAAATTAGTAAGCCATAGGAGTTTGTGTTGTTTTAGCCACGCTTTACTGCAGGGAAGGAAAACTGTGGCTCCTCCAGACCTTTGCCCAGTCTTTCAAAGCTACTTTCTTTATTATTTTTCTTTTCTGGTGGGCTAACTTCGGATATACAGCCTGTATTTTTATACTGGAGCAAACTTTTCAACATGCAATGTATAAAGACCAGAGACCGATTCTCCTCTGAATTCTTCCAGTTCAGCCTTACTGTTTCTACAGTATAACCAAGGAGAAAGTTCCATCCCACAACATTTTGTCAAATGAACTCTCCAAAGAGATTGCTCTCTTTATAGATTCTTGCATCCAGATGACAACTGTGTGTGCGAAATGGGGAATCAGGGTTGGAAATTATTTTTTAAAGTGTCTTTAAGAAACACTAGGCTCGTAGACTTAGTAGCACCACCTCAAGAGTACAACATGCCCAAGATGGGAAGAGCACTTTTAGCCTCACCAGTTCTCCTTCCATTAGGCTTCCTCCCGTAGAAGCTCCCCTTTCTAAGAACTCTGCCTGATTGCACATTCACTGCTAATTGTGTATATCTCAAAAATGCCAGAATGCTGCTCTGAAGGTCAGCTTCCAGGAAAGCTTGATACAAGTGTTGATCCAGGTTGTTGACATAGTTTATCAGGAGTTAATGAATGAGCTACAGCATGAGTTCTCCTGTTTTCAGAGAGGTTACCATGTAATCAGGTAAATTTGTCCACACCACAGAAGCTAATAAACAAGGCTTGTGAACAGGAAGGGCTGTGAGTAAAATGTATTTGATCTTGTCTGTTTGATGCTTTCGGGGAGTTCAAGTTTATTGTACGTGCTGGTTCCAGTGGGAAAGACTGTACTTGTCCATGTGGAGCGGGGAGGCTTGTTGGTGTCTCCAGCAAGACTTCGAGATTTTGGAGTGTGTGTGAAAGGGGCGGAGGTAGGAGAGAAAACATCTTCCCTTTCTGTCTAAGAGCAGAAAGATCATAGACATGGTGCACTGAAATAATAATGGCATTCAACAGGCAGGAAGACACCAAGCCAGAATGCTTTTCAGAATGAAAAAAGGATGACCCAGAGATCATATGAAGGTCTGGAGGACCTCAAATAGGTGAATTGCTTTTTCTGCTACAACTTCCCCCTACCTGGGCAGGGAGGGGGACTGGCTTTCAGCTGGGTCAGCTCACAGACCTGGCCGTGGTCCCGCGAGCCGCTGAGCTGAGAAGAGGCACTGGGACTTCGGAGCTGGAGGCAGAAGCAGGGCAGGATCTCCCCTTTCAGCAGCAGTAGACTTCGATCAGCTTAAACCCAACCGTGAAATCATATCCCATGACTGAACAGATGTACTCTGTTCAAGGACATTTCCCCAAAAGGCACAAGTAACATTTCCAAAATATGAAAGAAGACTCAGAATAGCTGGAGTCACCAAACAGCAAAATCATTTGGACCTTTGCACTTGAGGGGGTCGGAGGAGCTCCAGTGGCTTTAGCTAGAGCTGCTGACACAGGGGCTGTCCCCCAAGCAACTGCAGCAACTTCCCCGTGTGGCACGTTCAGGAGAAGACTGATTTTCTCTTACAAGCCTTGCTACAAAGCAGTGACCTGCAGGAAAAACAGCATCATTTTGATTTTCATTCTGATTTTGAGAGAGAGAAGGAGGCTGGACAACACAAGGCCACTGCAAAGTCCTCTCAGGCTGCGCTTTCCCTGAAGAAAGGGCTCATTGGCCAGGTCAACCCGACCTACCCCTGCCAGCCCTGCACGCACCACGCGGTCCGAGCCCTCCTCCCCTCTGTGTCAGGCCCCTTCCTTGGAGGCTGAACCACGAGTTGGATCAGGAAACAGATCCAGGGTTAGGAAGAAAGACCACCAGAAACAAACAAATAAAAAGTTGCTTGGGGTTTTTCGACAGCTCTGAGTTCCCTGCTCCAGGCCGGGGACAGCCCCATCACAGCAGGGCAGAAGCGGCATGGGAGGCCTCGCTCCTGAGCACTTGGCATCGTGGAACCACGGCCTCTGTCTCCGTGATGCTGCTCAGCTGCCAGGTTGCTGTTAAGGAAAGCAGAGTGCCAGGAATTAGCTATTCATACATATATGGTTTATGTAGAAACACTGCATGTTCACCAGAGCACCCGCTGCCGCAGACCTAATGGGACCTTTAGCTCTGCCTGTGTGTAAGGGGCAGATAAATTTAGAAGTGAGATAGTCTGTTTTGACTGCCAATTAGGTGGGTCTGAAGACAGGAGGAGACGTAGGGGAGATGATTTTTCCCTCAGTGGCTGCTTGGCACTGTTACGCTAGCCTACGCACGCATGATTAATTGCCCCATCATTCAAGTAGCTCTTTTTATTCCGGCCACTCACAATATTATTATTATGAGCTACTGTTTTTCCAAAGCCAATTATTGCAGGATTAAAACACAGCATCTGCCCTTGTATGTATGTAGATGCATAAATAAGGAACCAGTAATCAAATAAAAGAAATACATTTCATTTTTGCTTTCTCTTTTTCCTCTCCTTCCAGCCTTTCACATTCATATATAAAAGCCCTTGAAGGAAAAGGCTTGGGTTTGAAAAAGCAATGGGAGAAAAGTTTGTAAGGGGAAAAATCAGTGGGACCCCATAGAACAAACATGTGTAAAGGCTTTGTTTCAAAGTGGACGAATGCAAAAGCCTATTGGGGATAATTTTTAGGCTTTGCCTATTTTTAAAAGGTTGAGGAGCAGGAGTAAAGTGAGAAAACAATTCTCTGTAGGAAGCTGTAGCAGACTAAATGGAGCTTGTTGTTATTGGCAGAGGCATTGATGCTGAGGGCAGCAGCATCGTTACTGAAGCTGGAGGCAGTGGAGGTTTAAATAAATAAGGAGCGATCCATGAACCAAGATAAAATGTGATCTAGCTGTGCAGGGTCCTCCCGTCCTCTAAAGCGAGGAGGTTTGGCAGGGTGTGAGTAAAGGGAGATGAATGAGGGTTATCAGATAGGATACTCAGGAGAAAGTAGAGGATTATTTATCCTGGTTGGGGCATTATGAATTAGTCACAGTCTTCATGAGGAATAAGGATTTTATCTGTTCATCGCTCTTGCACGGAGGCACGTATACACGTTGTCCCCAGAGATGGAACCAGAGAATGACAGAAGCAGGAAGCTATTGGGCTCTGCTCAGTGCCCGGATCTGAAGCTCTGTGTGCTGAGGGAAGTCCTTCCGCTTGATTTCAGTGACTTAGGCTCGGGGAGAAAACCCAAAGCTTCCCACTCTTTCTCTGGTCTTACTTAGTAGCAAGCTCACATAAAATTGATGGGGATTATTGCTGGCTAAGGCCAGCATTAACACAGGATTTGGCCCAACATCTCACATGCAGCTAAGTAATATTAGTAACAATAAAAAGCCCCGTTAAATACTTGCAAACCCAGTAGCCTGCAAGACTGTGCACAAAGTCAAGTCTTGCCTGGCAATCTGTCCAGGAAGGACTTGGAAGAACGTATTCCTTAATTCTAACCCTCACCTAAGCAGAGGCTGGAGATGTCAAGGCCAAGTAGCAAGAGCTCAGGCTGCCTGCATAACGCAGCAAGATCATAACCAAGCCTCACAAAGAAATATTTTTGCAGAGTGCTGCTTGCTGGACCGTCCTCCCACTCTCGGGCAAAACTCACGGAGGGGCTGCCATGGATAAAATTCCCCTCATAAGGGACAGCAAGGCAAGAAATCAGAGGCAGGAACAACCTGCAAGGAAGGACTTCATGGATCTTACTGACTTTGGCATCACTTACTATTCCACCTCAGCTTTTCTTAGCAGCATTATCTCAGCTTTTCTTCTGGGCTTAGCTAGCCCAGCTAAGAATCAGGAAATCTTGATGTTCTTCTGATTCTAGTATTTAAGCACAGCCTGGCCTTGAATGATGCTGTTAGAGGGGCCCCAGCAAGGCTCAGCAGTCAGGCCTCACACCCCAACTGCACTGCTCCCTACTCCTGCGCTTGGATGAAAACACTGCAACAGTTCAGTTGAAATATGTCCAGGCAAACATGTAGAAAATTTCCCTCTGATCACAGTTTTCCCTGTTCTTAAGGAAAATACTGGCTCTTGATTAAGTGTCTGGTTTGTAGAGGTGGAGGTTAAGCAGAAAAAAACGGTTTTGATGCATCAACTGTAAAATTTCCTTTTGACGAGATATTTGAATCCTTCTTGGCATTTAGAAATTTAAAAAGATGCCTCTACATTTTCAGATTGGGGAACATTCCCTAAATTCCTTTTTCCTGGAGTAAAGTTTGGGAAAAAAATAGAAGTTAAGAAAATAATTCTTCTTATCCTAGTTTCCTCCTCCAGTCTTTGACACTGGAAATACATTTTGAAACAGTAAAAAGTAGAGATAAAATACCAAAGGATGTCAGTCCCCTCTCCTTTTTCTCTCTCATTTTGGTGAGGGTTTTTCTGTTTTGTTTTAAGTTTTCTGGCAATATTTCAGGTGGAAACCGAAATGAAATTTTTAAGAGTGCTGCTGGAAAGTGAAAGCATCTGCTCAGCGCTTTCTGCAGGGTATTTTTTCTCAGGCTTCTCTTTCCCAGGGCTCCCTTTGCTGCTGTACTGACAGCTTGTGACGATCCAGTCGTACCAGTGCTGTAGCAGAAACAAAGTCCTCACGTCGGTGTGCAGCCTCCTCTAGAGCCCATGAACCGTTCCGCTTCTCATACCTGCATGACGCGTTTAATGAGCAGCGAAGGCTGCCTCGCTCTTCAGGCTGCATTGTGACTGCAGGATTTCTAAGCTGCCAGTGAACCCCTCAATACTGTCATTCAGTGCTCAGTGTCGGGCTTGTAGCAATGCCTCAGTTAAATAAACCAGTTACAGGTGAGATGCATCCCAAAAAACTACTTTCCCTCTCACATCAGCCAAGAACCGGGCACGGTTCTGCGACTGAAGGCCAACAGGAACAGATCCACTTTTGGATGCCAAAAAAAAGTGAACAATGTTCAATGTCCTAAGAGCGCTGGAGTAGGAAAGGGACAGAGAGCTTTTCTCCTTCCCAAGGTTTTATGCCCAAATAGGTGCTGTGGGTGTTAAAATCTGAGCTCTTTGCACCATAATAAGGGCAAACCCCACTACCACGCACCTGATTCCTGTAGCCAGGATCAGCAGAAGCCCAGGGCTATTTGAATACACAGGATCAAAGAATCAAGAGCCTGTTTGTAATTTCTCTATGTAAATAAGAGCAGCATTTGTGCACTCGGAGGCTGTATAAAGAAGCCTTGGTTTAGCAGTAAAGGAGAACTATTTTTACAGAAGCCAGTGAGAGAGGCTGGAGCCACCGATTTAGGATGATTACAATGAACAAAAAAAGTTAAGCCTGGAACTGTTTATTTTAATTTAGGGCTTTTAGGGGCATGGCGAGCTGGTGGGGTGGGAAGATATTATTTTTATGGATTTAATCAGATGGACGGGATTTGTGGGCATTGCTAATTGAATGGAGAAAACTGAGAAAACCATCTACTTTGCCTTGAAGTTCTCAATTTCTTTTCTCTTTGTGTTTGGGAGTCAGAGGAAAAGCAATTAAATCACCTCGCATAGGGCAGAGAGGGCTAACAGGCCTTGAGAGATGTATACAAATAAAAAGAAAAAAAAGGTGCTTTGTTTTGGATGGGAGCCTTCAGTCTGTCCTGGATTCGGCTGCCCATTGGAGTCAGCTCCGCAGCTGTTTACCCCACGGTAGATAAGGGCTCGCCGTGGCTCGGGGGTAGAAGCTGAGCAGGACTTGCAGCAGAATGCTGAGCACATCCCAGACCAGTCTGTGCAAAGTGTGTCCTGAGAGGCGTGGAGAAACGTTCAGTAATTCCCAGGACCTGGCCTTTCCGTTTGAAACTCCTTCTGAATGCCAGATAATGAACCCTGTAATCCTAAACCCTCCAACACAGGACACCTCATTTCTCCCAGTGCACTGGCAGACAACTAAGGATTATATATATGCTCCAAAACGTAGGAAAATGCAACAGCAAAGTCACCAAAATCATACACCCAAGCTGCACACTCAGCAAGATGTAAACTTTACTTAAATATGGCCACTCCAGGTAGCCACGCGTGCTTTTTCCCTGGTGATTCTCACCGCTGACTGCTCCACACACCAGAAAACAGAAACCAGGACAATATGTTTTTTTAAAATTACACATGGGTGAGCTGAGAATTTTTAAGGGGTGTTTCTTTCCTTGGTGGTTTGTTTTGTTTGTGACAGAGGGAATTCTAAACAAACCAGGTGATGAAGACCAGCCCCGAAACTGCAACTTCTTGAGTCTGTTCAATGATGTCACTGAAAAAGCCATCAGGGTGTAAATATCCCACCCTGCACACCCCCCAGTCCCCATTAGGGCAAATGTGTCAGGCTCACGTAGGAGGCAGGACTCAACAGCGCATTAGTTACGGTCCAAAAACATGATCTACAAATATTTTCTATATCATAATTATACAAAATGAGTGGAAATTTCTCCCCCCTTCCCCAAGTCCCCAAAACATAGCCCATTATGAACACAGGACCATGCTGCCAAACTCTACAGGAATATAAATATCATTTAAGTCTTTTTGTACTGTGTAGTAGCTGGAAAGTGGAAAAATGATTGAGGGACAAGTGGTTTTTAAAATCCCCCCGAGGCCTGTAACTTACCTGTTTATTTCAAGAAGAGCTGCAACTGCCAAAAGGAAAGGAGTTACTCGAGTTGCTATCATGTTATGTTTCCAGAGATTATTTCAAAATAAACACGGATTGAATCTCTGCTTTGCTCTTTCATTCAGCATTAATACACACGGTGAGGGCATGGGGTGCTCCAGTACAGGCTCCCATCTGCACTCAGACATGGGCCACAGGCACGTCACTACCTGCAGCACAGTGAAGGCTTCGGAGCCAGCGACATCCAAAGTGTTTCCCTTTGGCCTCAGGAGACGTTTAAAAGTGAGAGTTTGGTGATGAGAAAAAGGCTGTGTGCAGAAACCCGGTGGGTAACGATCACAACGTAAGTCACGTTGTAGAAGATGGGACCAGGCAGATAACCCCACGCACCAGTGTGACTTCGGCTCCTAGGTGTAAATTAAAATGATCCTCTTTTTGCTGCATGAAAAACCTCCCTTGAAAGTGAAATTCTCAGGTCAGTCATAATCGACTTTCAGAGGTGGAAGGGAAAACGCGTGAAGTCATCTGAGTAGATAATAACTCACCTCATGCAGATAAAAGAAAAGTGGCGTTGGAAAGTGTATTGTGATTCTTTGATAGTCTTTGGGCAAGAAAGAAAAAAAGAAATAGCTTAATCTTCATGTTTCGTGTTGATCGTCATAGGAGTGTGAATTTAGTGTTGCACGGTGAGACATTTACAGTGGGTTAAAAGAGGACAGGGCTAACAGTTATTTAATAGCCAATTCCTTTTCCTTTACTGGGGCGAGGGATCCTGATGGAGTTGTGCAACCCCACACGGGAACGTCTATCAGAAATAATGGTTAACGACCCACAAGGTAACAGACTAGGGATTGTGGGAAGTATGTCTGAGACCTGATACCAAATCTGGCGTCGAGCCAATTGTTCGCGCTCAACTTCAAAGAAAAGATACGGGTTTGTCACTGATCTATACTACCTGTCCCGGTTCTATAACTCTCAGAGGACTCCCTGTATGCTGACTCGGCATCTTCTTTCTGTCTATTTGCACTGAGGTGCCACTCATTGCTCTGTTATTGAGCTGTTTTGCCGCGGTGTTGCCCAACGTACAAAGGGCAGACATATAACAGAGCGCTGACCCTCCTGAGCACATTGCCACAGTCTGTGACAGCCGTGGAAAGTCTGCACCCACCAGTAAAACTTAAAACCCAGCCGTGATAAGGATTTTGCGTGGAACTTGGTGCAGTGAGGCAGACGTAAAAGAATGAGGAAAAAATAAGAGCTGACTGATTGCACAGATCATAGTGAATTATTGTAATGATGCTTAATCTCAAATCACAGATGGCCAAGGAATTGCCAAATCGAATACCACACGCCTTGTGTGAGGAGAAAAGGCTCAGCAATGCTATAAATAACCTTAGGGAATGGCTCCCTGAAAAATCTCTTTGCCCAGAGAACTTGTTTATTGCAGATGTTCTGCCTTCCATGTGCAAAGGCTTTTTCCCACACTGCTGTCCTGCCCTTGGCTCCCCGGTTCTGCAGTTTGAGGACACATCTCAGAGCGTGAAGGCAGAGGAGGAATTAGCCATTGTTAGGTGCATGGCTATGATAAAAGCATGATGGAGATGTGGTTCCTTTACTGCAAAGGAAAACCAGCTACACTGAATTATGTCTGTACACAGCTGCTACGGAGGTATAAAAAAACCTGAAGTTTTGGGGTACTTCTCACTCACACAACACAACCATTCTGCCATAGCCTGCCTGGACTGGCAGCTCTCTGTGAGACCACGCAGACCTTATTCTCACCACGTAGCCATGATGCATCACATGAAGGAGGTCCAGTGGCTGCCCACAGAAAGCTGATGATAATAAAGGTAGAAAAGAAGATTTTAAAATGACAAGGAAAGAAAGGTGAACTTTTGGTACCGCTCTTCTACACTTACTTGAGTAAAGTGACTAAATCTCTCTGGTTTTCAGCTCGTTCTCTTTACAAGATGGGCAAAGCAGTTCCCTTTGTCACAGAGTTAACATGTGGAGGAATGTTTTAAAAGTTGCAAAGTTTTGTTTCAACTTTTTTTCATAAAAACAAATGCATATTTTAGACCAGACTTGTTTGTAACCACTGTACGACTAGTATCCGTCACCAAACACATTTCTGTGAGTATCTGAGCAAATATAAAATGACATTTTTCAAATATAGTCCAGGTGCCAGGCACGAATTACGAAATCTAGGTAATACGGCTAATGATGACTGACACTGTAATTGCAGAAGATCCCTAGTTATGAAAGAGATATTTGAGTTTTAACAAAGAAAAAAAAAATGATACCAGGAAAACAAAACAGAAAAACATTAACATTTAGCCACCTTATTCCTGAAATTAGAGAAGAAGGTGTTCCAGGTAAGCTGCAACAATATTAAGAAAGCAAAGACCTAACTGGACGTTTGAAGTGTAATCATGTTTTTCTCTAGCCACACTTAACTCTATTGCCCTCATAAACCATCACCTGCAGATCTCTAGTGCGTCCAAGTAACTTTCATCTGGCATCAACGGAAGCTGTAAAACAAGTTCATGCATAATTTGCACAGCCCAGGTGTCTGCAATTTCCATTTACTGATCCACTCAAAACCTCCAGCCAGTTTCAACTGACTTGCTTCATACCTGCAGAGATGGCAGTAATGATATTCCGTTTAATAACCTCAACATCTTTGTGCCAATTGAGTTAAAGACTCACCAGATTCTCATCTAATGATGAGATAAATAAAAATAATGAATGATAAAAGATCATTGAGAAAACACAGGCACCAGGGAGGGGAATCCGCAGCCCGCTGAAGGCTTCTCAGCACCTCAAGGAGATAGAAATTTTGCTGCCTCAGAAACAGCATTCAGGTTGTCCCAGCCTTCAAAAGGAAAGGGATAGGTAGGAAAAAAGGATCAGGACAATGGACTGGGGGAGATGTCCAAAACCTCGAGCTTCTTACTGCCAAACGAATGAGAGAGATGGGGACAGTGACATCCTCCTTCCCCATGATGGTTTCCTTCAACCCATCTGTTCGTAGCAGCTGTCTGGGCATTCTGGGACTGTTGACAGGGTAAAACGGACAGCTGAGCCACGGGCAATTTGCTTTCCAAGTTGTCTGCTGTCCTGGGCGTCTGCCTGCCTTGTCTGTGCCGAGAGCTGGTGGTGGAGCGTGATGGAGCCGGCGGCCCTGCTCCAGCCCTGGCAAGGGCTTGGGAAAACTGCCCTGATGTGCAGCGTCCAGGAGCAACACGCTCTGCTGAGGCCTCATGGTCCTGCGCGAGCCTCGCTGCGCTTCAGCTTTGATGGGCAGCAACTGTCAGAAAGCAAACTTTTCCATTTGCAGAGGACAGTTCACGTCGTGACTCTGAAAACAGCCCCTAGAATTAGGTAGCCTTGGGTAAATGTTGAATGAACAAAAGTAGAAATTGGTAATATTCTCAGCCAGGACAAACACTCCTTCATCTCCTTATATTGTAAACTCTTCATCTCAGCAGGGATTGGGTATTTTTTTTTTCACGCCGTAGAATCTATAGGAAACTGGGATGAGTAAATTACCCAGTTGTTTCCCTCCAGTTCTGTTTTAATTATCCCCAGCTTTGTCAGTAGAAATCGTGACAGAGTATTGGTGCTTTCACAGCAGCTTCTCACAGCCCAGCTGCTGGACTCAACTGCATCCAGAAGGGTCCAAGCATTCCCTGAAAATAAAATAGGAAGTGTTTCAAAGTATTTTCAACTTAAGCTTGAAAGGCTGAAGAGAAAGTATTATCCCAGAGACAGGTGGGTCAGACACCATATAAAAATAACTAAAATATTCTCATTATTTAACTCAGGTCATCTCATGACTCTTGTAGCTGGTTTGTAACTCCTTAGTGGCCAAGGTTATCGATATTGCTGAAAACTCCTCTATAGGTTACTCTGTTAGGCTCAGTCTGGTTCCTTTTGGGATTCACAGAATCATCCCTTTTGTTTATCAGCCCTCGCCATCGGTTCATACAGCAAAGGCAGTTTCTAAGTGTGTTGCAGAAATTAGCTGATCCTCGAGCTCCTGGTGTAAAACTAGTGTACGCGCTGTGGGGAAAGCTTGCACTGTCATTTAACTTCAGTCCTAACACTCACTACAAAAGGGCTGAGAGTTCTACATCTGTCTAACCCCTGTACAGCCAAATAGCAGATGTTCAGGGCACCTGTTACCGTGGTTAGATAAGTGCTGTAGCCTGGTGAGCTCCATCTATCTCACCTGCATCCAAAAGAGGCTGGAAACCTGAAGCCTCTCTTTTATGGATAAAAATAAAATTTCCAGACTTCTCTACGAGCCCATCACTCTCTTGGGTTGTCCTGGATGTGCCACTGACCTGGAGCTTGCATTCCTGCTCAGCGTGGCTCTGTGTTTTTCAAAGGCAGTGGAAATTTTGTTTTGGAAACACTGCCGAGAGTGCAAACAGGAAGCAGGAAGGACTTTTTCAGAAATGCAAGAATCTGAAGGGAGTGCAGTTTCCATTTTTTTGGATCTAACCCATGAATTAGTTTTGCAACAACAGCAAGATATGAGTGGTGAGGTCAAGAGAAAAGCAAACATGTAGCAGCCACAGAGTGACTTTCAAAATCGCCTGTTGGAACTCTGAGTCATTTAATGTGCTACATGCAGCCAGGATGCCTAGAAAAATAAAGAAAGATGCTGAACAGTCCCTGCAGTGCAGCTGTGTTATTGACAGATGGGATTAAGTGGTAGGAGTGCTCGAAGTGGGATATTTTTTTTTATAAGCATATTGCCTTTGTTTATTGTAATTTTGATTTTTAGTTATTTCTGTTAAGGCATTCGGGGACCTCTTACCCTAGAGCATACAAATGAATGTTTGTTATTGTTCCTGTTATTGCTGTTATTTGATTTGGGCATGTTTCTGTGATTCAGCAGTACCCTTATGAGATTGCAATGTGACTTGCTGCAACCCAGCGTGGTTGATCAGCAGATCACAGAGGGGAAGAAGCAGCAAAAGAGGATTTTTGTCCCTTTGCAAGGCAACAGGTTTGCAGAAGGAACAATAACGTCGAGGCCCTCATCGTGGCAGCAGTGCTGATGAGGTATGGACTCGGGGGACGCAGCCTGAAGGGTGATATCCTTCACCCGCCTTCTGAAGCACGGTCTTCGGTGGATGGCAGGAGCAGCAGTGCACTGGAAGGGCTCAGAGGGGTTCTACCCTCTCACCCTGCAGTTCCCCCAGCCCACATTTCAGTCTGCTCCCTGCCCGCACTGCTGTAGGCCTTACCACCGTGTGTATTCCCCAGGAAGAGCTGTAGCTTTTCTCCTGGCTCAGTAGCTCCACGTGTAGTTGGTTGTCGGGGTTCACTCAGGGTGGATGCACAGACAACCAGAGAGAGAATGTTGCTGGGGTGTGTGGAAATTGCTGCTGTGTTGGTGCATCTACCTGAACTCTTGGTTTCCCAGTGAAAGCCTGGCTCTGCAGAGCTCTCCACTGAAAAAAAAAAAAAAAAAAAACAAAAAACAACAACAAAAAAAACCCCAGCTCGTGTGTGTGTGTGTGTGTGTGTGCTTGCGCATGTACTCTTTTATCCCTGCACTTAGTTCCAGGCTCTCTGATTTGATATTCAGCAGTGCAATAGGGGGACTTTAGCAGAAAAGAGAAATGTCTTTCCTCAAACTGGACTTGGAGTTAAAGAAACCTTGAGGGAAAAAGTGATTAGAAGTTAAACAAGAAACTTCTCCATTTCTTCCGATCTTGATTATCTTCTTACTCAACAACTGCACCAAAACATTCCCTTGACTGGGTTTTTATAGCCGATAGATTAGAATTTTATCACACATGATTTAGTGAGATTGCTTAACTTTCAGAGGTGTAGCTGAGCTTTTGGCCTGCTGATTGGCTCAGGGGCATCTTGCCATTGCCAGCCACCCATCAATCATCCCCAGCCACCAGTATTTGCCTTTCAGGGATGCCGGAAGAATGGCAGGGAGATTAACAGAGGCACTCCTTGGTTTTTCAGAATCAGTCAAATCCTTTCCCTTTCTGCCAGTCCTTTGTGACTGGCAAATTACAGTATGAACTTATCAAACACTGATAAACAATAGAGGACTTCCGCACTCAGGAAAAAAAAATAAAATAACAGGATTAGACAGGCCATTGCATTCCAGGGCTGGTTTTGTTCTTTACAGTGAAGATATGTCTATGTACCTTAAGGGATTTCTCCAGTAGAATTGAGCAAGTGAACTCAGGAGCGCGGTTGATGGAGCAGTTCTGCAGGGGAACGGACCTAAAGGAAGTGTCACTCTGAGCTGATGCCCAGGGGAGCCCGCAGCCATGGTCTCCTCATGCCGTGATGTGATGCAGGAGACCGTACTGCACCGCATCCAGCGGCCGTTGAGGCAGGGAGGAAAGGGCTTTTTCATCCTTCCATTCCATGAACTGATTGAATTCAAGATTCTTTTTTTCCAGCACTGGCACTTTACCAAGGCTCCTGAGAAGATGCAATAATGGGTTTTTTATCCTGTTCACAACATACCTCGAGGTGGGCTCATTTTTCAGTCCTGACAAGGTTCCTCTGTAGAATTCCCAGGCTCCATTTACTCTGGGGTCAGTCAAACCTTTCCTCTAGAGAAGACGAGGATTTGAGGTGGGTTTATACCCTTAGAAGACTTGTCTCTTTGCACAGATAGTGAAGATTTTAATTTTCTGTGCTTACCCAGCACCTTAGCCCACATCGTCGTCATTCACTTGCAATGGTTCCCCTCTCAATCCCCAGGTCTTTCGCTCTCCTCCTTGGCCTGAGGCTCTGCTCTCGGACTGTGGCGTGCATGGGTCTTGGTGCCGCGGCAGCAAGGGAGTTTCTTGAGCATTTCTCAGTGTATTTCAAACTGTGAAGACTGTTCTTGGCTTCCGCCCTCTCTCTTAGGCCCAAACAAAATGTTTCTCAATGGTAAGCTGTCATTAGAGTTCAGAGAAGCAGAGAAAGCAGATCTGATTTCATATCTAATTTGCTGTAAAATGAGAGGCAGGGAAGAGAGGAGTCCTTTTTAATTAGAAAAAGGGTTGCCGAGATACATTAGCCAGCACAGTGTTTCTCTCCAGTGCAAGAGCTTTCATGCGTACAACCCAGCCCTTGCTGTTCCAAAGAACGAAACATTATAAATATTGCTCTCTGGTCTGTCTTTATTCCTATTTCTCTTCCGAGTACTTTGGATCTCTGCCGTCCTCCTGATCGCCTGACAAGTTAACGCTGAGGGGAAAGATGAACAGAGGGCCAAAGCCTCTCCTTCTGTCAGGTGCCAGTTACTGGAGGATGGAGAGAGAGGACAGAGGGGACTCAGTTCCCACTAACATCATCTTTTGTAGCATGTGTTCCCATTAAAACTTGGGCTCCTTTTTCCCCAAATCAGCTCGGGACCGTGTCTGCTTCTTGCAAAATTTTGATGAAGCAAAGCAGCAAGCCCATGGACGTTTCTAAGCATGGAAGGGCAAAATTTAAAAAGGCCAGAAAGAGTCCAACATAGCAGAGAATGTTCTTTAGGGATTGATGCAGGCTTGTGTGACTCTTTCATCAGGACAGTGAACTCCCAATTTAGGTATCTGAGGCACATCCTATCCCATCTATCACTGAAGGGCATTCATAGGTAGAAAAAAGCAGCCAGGCTGGCAGGACCAGAGGTCTCTGCAGGCCATTTTCCCGTGCAAACACTGAAATGTCGCAGGCACCAACCACCCCTCTGCAGAGCAAGGCCAGCCTTCATCGGGGCCAGAGCAGGCAAACTGTGGGCACCTGGAACTTGGGTTGTGACATCAGTGACATGTGACATCTTCAACTAAGCCTTCACTTAGGGGTCTGTCCATAGAAAAACAAACTAATAAAATGTAAATTTGCAAGAAATTATCACTATTAAACCAGGCTACTTTTTCCTCCCACAAAACTGGGTCTCAATTAATGGAAATATTTATTTGGGTGACTTGCAGATTATGTCTCCGGCCAATTAGCTCCATCTCAATGTTCTATTTCTTGCCTTTGAATCAATAAACAGTTCAAGATTTCCTGGAGTCAGAAAATGAACGTCAGTGCCAAGAACTGTGGGTGTATTAAAACCATACCTACAACAATAGCCTCAACAAGGGAGCTCTGCTAATCACTCCCTTGTTTGGCTGGGTGTCTGACAGAGGAGCTAGAAAGCTGAAAGTGTATAACACCCCCAATAGAGGAAACCACAGCTTACAGAACCCATGAAAAACATTTACTAACCTCCAGGTACCCTTTGTTCTCTATCCCTCCTGACAAGCACTTTTCTTCAGCACTACATACCTTAGATGCCTTTGCAATAAGATTTGATTGTGGGGCTTATAAGGTGGATCGAGATGAGTGAGTCATTATCTGCCATTTATCTTTCATTTAATGAAAGGAAAAAAAAAAAAATCACAAGAAAACAGGACATGGCGTTCCTTTGTATAATTTGGCCAAATTATTCCAGGTTGCTTTCAAAATTGAACGGATCAGACCAAAACTCTTACGTGTCCATGTGTGCCTGTGCACACAAGCACATGCGCGACTTCGTATGT
Organism: Athene noctua; assembly: GCF_965140245.1. NCBI lineage: Eukaryota > Metazoa > Chordata > Aves > Strigiformes > Strigidae > Athene > Athene noctua. The sequence goes on from NC_134054.1 coordinate 12,912,686, forward strand.
GTTGTGCCTGGGAGGAAGGAAGGAAAACCACCCGACATCCAACTGTTTGTGCTGGAGGGTGCTACAAGGGCAGCACCTTTGCCCCATGCTCAGGGGCGTACCTCAGCTGGGAGGTCTTCTGCCTCAGCTGAGATCGGATTCAAAAATGAAGAACAGCAGCAAAAAAGAGGTCTACCTCTCTCCGTGCTGACAGACCCGGGCTCCTCGGCAGACCTACCCGTGAAGCTGTTCCAATCTGGAAGCTTTATGGCCATGTTAACATGGCATCTCTCCACGGGACTTATTAGTTTGGGCGAGGTGCCACGTTAATGCAGCTAGAAGGCTGCTAGACTGGAGCTGGCTCGTATCGGGCCAGCTTGGAGAGCAGGTAGGCATGTCCTTTCACTCTGACACTGCTAGATCCATTACCACCCAGGCTGATAAAGTCTGAGGCTTACCGGAATGTTGTACACCTAATTCAGACAGCTCAGTTAGGAGACAAGTCACCGCAGGTCAGTAGTTTGTTGGGAACAAGCACGTCAGGGTGATCCAAAGCCAAGGTGGGTTTGGAGACTGGATTCTCCTTTATCTTTACAGGTAGTTCTTCAAAAAGCCCTACACTGACATGCTTAGTCGAGGCATCTCATTTTTGCAGGTCTGCTTAAGTGAAAGCCAGCAACAGCCAGCAGTGGGGCAGCTCAGAGGGTTGGTGCCGATGGCCTCTTGGGTTGGGATATGATGCCTGACGCAGATCAGGAGTCCAAGATCTCAGCACACCAGACTGAGAGTGACCAAAACCGCTGTAGGTTAAGATGAACATACGTCAGCCAAGCTGTACAGATCTTAGCATTAAAAAAGGAGGGAGATTCTGCAAGTCAGGGATAGGTGCATTAGTGAGATCTAGTTGAGAATCAAAATATGAAATAAGAGAAATCAAGGTGAGCCCAGAAACAGCAGCAGGGGAACATTAGAGCTTGGCAACAGAGGAGTGAAGATGTACAGAACAAGTCTGATGTATCACTCACTGAGGCTGACCTGCTTTATTATGCCGAGGAAAACAATATCCTCAAAAAAAAAACCCAACCAAAAAGCAGCAGAAAAGTCAGTGTGGCATGGTCCTTCCACCCACAAGCGTGTGCTGGCTGGCTCTTGGCCTCTTCAGAGGCATTTCCTCAGGCAGCAAGGTCAGCATGTGTCATTTTCTACGTACCGCTGCCTCTAGCACCTCACCCCCACTCCACGGCCTGAGCTGAGCCGTGGCCATGGCCAGCTCAATCACTTGCTCTTGCCAAGCGTGTCCAGCATCCATCTCTGCCACAACACTGTGCTGCAGCCGTGCTGCCGGCCGCCAAGAGGAGAAACCCAAGATGGAGAGGAGGAAGGTGATAGATGTGTTGGGCCCTCACTGGTATGCTGACTTGGCAGCGCTCAGGATGGCCGTGGCTCTGATTTCAGCCATGCCAGCTGCTTTTTTCAAGACACAAATCACTACCGTGTGCCCTATAGAAATTGCTGTCAGTCACAGGCGATTTTGCAATTCTCAGAATTACTATACTTTCAATTCTGTTGGGGTTTGGTTTTGTTTTGTTTTGTTTTTCACTGGGAGGTGAAACTGAACTCAGTTCTGTAAACGAAGCTGTTTTTTATTTCTTCCCCTATGACAGCTATACAGCCTCAGGTCATGATCACATCAAATCATCCAAGCTAAGCAATGTATGAGCTGGTCAGTGCTTGGGTGGGTGGCCTCCAGCTAGAATCCAGATGGTGGTAAGGATTAAATCATCCCCGTGAAACAGCACCACATGAGTGTCTTCTTTTGGCACGATGGGACTGACAGTTACTTAGAGCCTTCGGACATGATCCTCTGCTCATGCTCTGATTGCTCCCGGCTCTGGGTAATCCCGTTACACTTCTCACAAGCCCAGGGGTCCCCGTGTGGGTCCAGTTCTGAGCTGAAGCGTTTTGCACCCGTCGCACCCCAGCGTAAGGGATGAGCCCACGTGCAGAGCAACACAGGGTCAGGCCGATCACTTCTAGTTAGGAGCTGGCAGGTCAGAGGAGGTGGCTGAGTCTGGCAAACGCAAGTTGGATTGCTTCTGAAAATTTTTATTCCTTTTCCTCGCATAGCCTCTGTCTCCTGTACAGAGACACACATCCTAGACTTTGTTGTCCATTAACTCCTAGCAGTTTTGTCCAAATCCCAAAAATCAGGAGGGCCTCTTTGCGTGGAAGTGAGAGGAGGAGGAGGAGGAGGAGGAGGAGGAGGAGGAGGAGGAGGAGGAGGAGGGCTAGGGGAGCACTCGCACATGCATCAAAACGCAGTTTTGTCCTCTTCCCTGTCGAAGCAAATGGATGAAAACCGGGCAGGCTAGAGCAGCCCATCCAAGTTTTGGAGCATCAGCACAGAAAACCGAGCCAAGAAAGAACACATGGTGGTTGTGTGTTGCAGTGACACTTCAAGAAAAATCGCTTTGAGTCGTGAGCCTGATCACTTAACTGCAGCGGGCACCCTCCCAGATTTCCTGAGTCAAATGTAAATTGCCTGAGGAAATGTCCCCCTCCTGCCCCTCACCCCGGCCCCGTTCCCCCATCGCACACCACTGCTCTGACTGCACAGCCTATGTCTCAAAGCTATTTTACTGTGTTTACAAATTATGAAAATTCTGGTCAGTTAATTATAAAAATATAGGTAGGTCTGTAAGGCTGGCTCCTGGATGGAGCCGAAGCAGAAAGCAGGCTGGAAAGCCCTTGAAAAATGAGCCGCTTTCTCTCTGCTCTTATTGCCAATGGATTTTGTTGTTCTAGGGTATGACTCTGCTAGTCTGCAAAAGCCTCTTTACAAGCTGCAGCTCCGGAGGCCGGGCCGGCAACGTGATTTACTCTGCCGAGCTGTCCTGCGTTAGCAGGAGGGAGACGGACAAACAGAAGGGTGGCGGGAAGGATGAAGTCTGCTTTCTGCTAGCCCGGTATAAATCTCTGCGCGTGGGCCAAGAGACAAATCTCCAGCTGCAGAATTCAGTGGAAGTACCTCGATCCGCACGGGTTTAGTCACTGGTCCCGAATTAACTTCAGGCTCATCTGAATCTGGAGTATTTGTATGAAATGCAAAGGGCTGACTCCAGTCTCACTGTGAGGGATTTTTTTGCTCTGGTCCAGTTCACTTTGGCAGGGTAAATCTTGCTGTGTGTGACGTGAACATCAGGGGAACCGAGTCCGGTTTTGTCCGTGGAGTAGCTGCAGATTTTATGTTAGTTTGGGAGGAAGAAGAGCAGGTCCTGCAGAGGTGAATTTATTTGAAGTGATTTCAGCAGAAAAACTGACCTATTGCTCTGCACTAATTTTCTGTAGCTGCCTGGTATAAGTGAGAGGAAAAGATATTTTCCTCCTCAACTTGTTTTCAGTACAACAGCATTTTTTTTTTTTCATCAGCTGAGCAGCCAGCCATTGATTTCAACTGAGTTACATCAGGGGACAAAATTTAAAGAAAGGATAGATTTTCTGCTTTACCTCTTTCCTTATCTCCTCAAGAGAAAACAGGATTTTATTTTTTTTCAATGTTAGTGGAGGGGAAAGCATCTATGTACATTTTTGATACCATTTCTTTACATACACATGTAAATAAAAGAGGATAATATATGCGAAGTGCAGCACATTCACAGTATGGCAAACTGATCGATTTTCCTTGCATTTGCATTGTATGTTATGATGATACATTCAAATACAATGTGTAGTGCCACGTATCTTGAACAGCATGAAAACTGATCGATTTTCTAATACGTAACACATGGTTTAGACACTTTTGAATAGGTCAGAAATACACACGCTGTGTTCCTTGCTAAGAAAAGAAAGAATTTGAGTACAAATTTAGAATGCATGTTATATTTTGCTGGAAGTGTAGGTATTCTTGTTGATTTTATCACTTATTTCGCTCAGATTACCTTTACATGTTAAATAAATACCAGTTCATTAATACTGTTTGGAATTAGCAAGGATAAACATGTATCTCAGCCCATCTGACATTCAGTATTATTCTTTAGGAAAGGCAAGGGTTGTGCGTGTACCCACTGAAATCCTGCTGAAGGCACCTCACTCCTGTTGGTGCTCTGCACAAATCAGTATAGTCGTTCCTATATTTCTAATCTCCAAAAGCAGGTTAATGTTTAGCAAATAATTCAAGTGACGAAAATACAGCTATGTTTAAATTTTGAAATAGAATTATTTTTCATCAGGTAATACAAAGGTCCATTCAAAGAGACAATAGTCCTATTAAAAGATATTTTAAGGTCTAGAGGGTTGCATTGAGAACTAAATTACCCATCAAAACGAATAATTTTCTCGTACGATCAGAACAGCTGACATTAACCTTTTCTAGGGAGAACCAATGTGAAGATTAAAGAAGCCAACCGACTACAGCGATTTCGTTGACACAGCAGTGCGTTTGGAGCAGTTTAGGCGACAACTTCCTTATCTAACTGAGGAGTGACTTCTTGTGTGAACAATGATGCTTGGGAGCAAACCATTGTCATTCCAGAAAAGCAGTGTGTACAGCACCCAAGAACTTTTTCAAGTCAGTGCATGCTGCAGTTAACGAAAACATTTCATTTAGATTGCTTTAGAAACATTCTGTTTAGAGTTTCACCTCCTTCTACTATAGTTTATCTTTAAAAAAAAAAATAAATTAAAACTTATTTTGAACTTCTAAAGAAATGACAAATTGAAATTTTCAATAATTTCTTTCTTTTCACGATGAGAAATGTATTTAGCTGATGTTTCCGATGAACGCTTTCAACCAACGTGAGACTGAAAACTTTCTAAGCCGGTTTTTAAATAACCGTGACGCCATGAGCGACCTATTTCTGCAGAAGACTCGTGAATCACGTTATCATAACTAAAATGTGAAACCACTGACAGTCTTTAAGCCTGATGGAGTTAAAAGTAGACTTCTGGCCTTCTTCTGTTCTTGTCAACATCTCTGGAAAGCTCTTTCCATCAGTATTTTATAGAAAGCATAAGTGGTGTCTTCCTGCAAAAATTCCTTCCTCATAATTTGTGAGGCTTGCTGGGCTGTGCATATACTATTTGCTGGCAGAATTGGTTATTAGTGGTTGGGGTTTTTTTGGTAATACATGTTTTTGCTGTGTTTTTGTAAAAGTGTCCAGATATTTTGTGGGTTGTTATTATTATTATTATAAATTATTACACTTGGGTGCGTAATGTTCATTCCATTCCATGCACAGTTATCAATTTGCAATTTGTGTGGGATTAAGGGGAATTCTGCCTGCAAAGTCAGTTTAGCAGTGAATAAATCGACCTGGTGCTGTAATTGATGGCCAAACACTACATGCTCCTGAAACTGAATTGCAGTGGAGAACACCTCCAGCATTACTGCTCTTGTGAAAGTACTATTTGGATACCGTGTCAAAAATACCAGCTTGGCCCCATTATTCTAAAGCTAAATTGATCCATATGATTGGAGTATTGCCCAGATTTATTTTTTTTTTTTTTTCAAACAATCATTTTGAAATTACCATTATCAATACGCTAATGCATGTTGAAGGCTTGTTGGGTCTGACATAGGAAGTGATGTAATAAGGGAACCCTTAATACTCACGGCCCTCAAACAGGAAACATTTTCCTCGAGGAATAGTATACTTGAAAACTGCAGATTACAATTTAATATTAACCAGATTTCTACATTAAACATGATTTCCGAGAACAATTTGATTTTTCTTTTTTTTTTTTCCCCTTTTTTTTTTTTCCTGCTTCTTCTCTAAATGATCAAAACTCCATCCAACCGCAAGCGGCTCCTGGAATGAGCCCACGGCTGCCTGCAATTTAAATGTCAGCCTCGGCAATTGCAGAGCTACATTGGATCGCTCTTCCAACCCTTGCCACTCACTACTTCCCTGTCAATCTCAATCTGCCTTGGAGACCCACACGTGTCAGTAAGCCTCATTTTGTCCGCCTTGCCTCGTTAGGTACATTCTGCTTCTGGGATGTGTGAAGGTGTCCCCCAGGGTTTTGGTGGTATTGCCAGTTAATATATAGCCAGTACCAGCTGATGGAGTAATGATAACACAGCAGCAACCAAACCCAGTTGTATTTTTGGAGAAAAAAGGCAAATTGCATAATCTCAAGTGCAGTGTGAGGGACAGAATGAGGAGAATTAACAACGGCACAAATATTTCATTTTCTGGACTGACTGGCTACTTGATTCTTCAACTGACCATTACTATTTGTACATATTTGTTTATGGTCCAGGAGTCGTGTTCGTGAGCAGTCATGATGCCAGGCTGTTAACAAGCACATCAAACAAAAAAAGTTGTCCCCGTCTCAAAGAGCCTCCAACGTGAGAACCATCCTGCACAACCACCAGTCCCAACGACTGTGACTAACATCACCTCTCCCCAGTGTTTGGGTGTCTGCGTGCTCCTGGGGGGGAGGTATCCTCACTGCTCCCTCCAAAGGTCACTGCCAGGAAGCCCTTCAGGCTGAGCCAAACACAACTCATTTCGCCATCTCCTTCAAAAGTCAAGTCAGACCACACCACTGGTAGCAAGACATGTTTACCGGCTCTGCAAAAATGATGGGTCTAAATATAGCACCTGTGGAAATGGTCCTTAAAGAGGGGAAGGAAAAGGGATGGCGCGGCTGGACGAAGGGTAATGCAGAAGCTCCCTGGTATAAACCTTCTGACCGAATGCAGCTTTTCTCTGGACTTGTCTAATTGCTTTCCAGAGGCCTGCTTCTACAAAATAAAACATATCAAAGAGCCAAAAATTTCAAAACTAAGGAAATCTTTGCAATCCAGCCAGCTCCTGCATATAAAGGGTGTTTACAGAAGCAAAGGCAAAGAATAACAAGGAGAACGTGGCTGCTGCAGGCTGATGGTTTGATTGGTAGCACCAGTTCTGCTGGGTAACTGCTTCTTAAAACTCACCTACTGAAAAAAAACACTTGTTCCAAAAAGGTCTTCAAAGGTCAGAAGCCACAAGGTGGCATTCTGCACTTTGCCTCTGTAATCCGCTGCTCTAGGGGCTGAGGAACAGTGTGGTGGAGTGGGAAGGGAGAGGCACACTTTCCTCAATGTGGACAAGAAAGGTCAGTCTCACAGGTGAAGTCCCACACTTTGCTTTAGGAATACTTGAAAGGGGTTCAACAGAAGTTGTATAGTGAAGAGCATTCCCTGAGCGGCTAAGGATAGGGAGGATCCACTAGAAATAGTCTCCCCCGTGCTTTGAAATGCGAGTGCTTTGTTCCTTGCCTGGTTTGAAACGGTCTCGTCTGTTCTCACATGGAAGAATCAAGAATATTGTTTGCCAGCCAGAACTGAAATGTAAACCAGGATCCCCAAAGAGCAGCGTGACAATGCAACACTAATCCATCCCACTTCTGCTGATATGATGCACATGGAGAAGGAGGTTAACCACACCAGTGCCTCCTGCGGTGGGCAATCACTGTAATGTAAATTGTGACCTTCACACAACTGCTAGTTGGAAACGTTTACATGGAGACTAAATCCCTCCCAGGTTGCGTGATAGCACGGGCTTTGTTTTCTTAGGCTGTTGTTCCCCATTTGGCACAGAGTACAAAGCCATCCAGGGGCTCTGAAATCCATGAAGCACAAGCTCGGACTACCCGCGTGCTGCCAGCAGAATTGACAAGCATGCAAGAAAAAGGCTCCTTGGGCTGCCAAGTCATGTAGGTTTTGAATGAACTAGCCACCCCATGAAAGATCCTCGCTTTCTTGATCAGCAAAACCCTGATCTGCCGTGAAATTCTCCCACCTACATTGGTCTTCAGAAAAGGAGCCCACACTGAGGCTCCGGCCCAGGACAACTTTTGTTCTGTGCCAAATTAAATCCATTCCGTAGCTCTTCTGCAGTGTGTGGTACTGTAGGCACAGAGAGCTGGTAGAGGGCAGTGAGAAACCAGAGATGGAAAGATGTGTTGGAAAAGGAAGCCCAAATATAAGTAGTATTCAGTACCATGGAAGGGTAGTGGCCACCCTTTGCTGCCTTCTGGCCACAAAACATTGTCAAGGACCTTTGAGGCAAGCGACTCCATCCCAAGCTACTGATGTCAATGCAGTTGTCAGTCCTACTAGAAATGCACGGGAATAAATAAAAAAAGAAAAAACAGGGCCACTTTGAATGCTATATTTTAAATCCCAGCCCTACTGATCAAGAAAGTCTACTGGGTTTGAGACTACCCGGAGCATCGGCTGAGGTTCACCTGTGGTTTGGGTTTACCAATGACAGGATAAATTTGCTTCGGCCAATTACAATTCGAGATGTATTTTGAAATTCTGGTTGAAATTTGTATTCTAATCCCAAATGACCCATGGGAGTGCTCCCTGCCTTCCCCTCTCCAATTTAGTCCCCAGAGCTGAAGGCTGAGCGCATGTTCCGATCCATCTATCCACAGAGTTGATGCTCTCTTGTAGATGCAAGAAGGGAACCTGAAATTCATGGAAGGAAATGAGAGTTTTCATGGCCCCAAGGGACCTACTGAGAATACCTTCCATATTATGAGACAGACAACAGACTCCCAAAAGAGCTTGAAAAAGTGGCTGAACCCTTGTGGTTTTTTTTCTCTAAACTGGATGCAGTTTCATAATCCCAGTCTGTTCTGTTCTAGTTTTAGGTTTGTGGCTTTGGATAACCACCTATATGTGCCTATTTTCCTTCATTAGGTGTCAGGTAACAAGCTGTTCTGAAACAGTGTGTACCAGCATGGGAACAGCAGGCTTAGAAATCGGTGCCAAAAAGTTAGGACAAATTCCTTTATCCTTATCCTTGCTCTGGCGACAACATATTTGTTAAATTCAGCTAATTAGAGAAAGTTGATAGAACAAGTGCGTAAGTGTTGCAGTCTGGCTCAGAGGATACCGTGCATGTGTACTTTCCAGATTCAAAAGAGCTTGGGGAGTTTCTGTGTGTATGATATGAGTCTCTCTTTATATTAAGCATTCCTTGAACAAACATAAACCTCATGAGGCAAGTGCTTTTTTTATTTTTCCTGTCCCCAGAACCTCAAGATAAAATTAAAAACGCCAGGACATAAAATATCACGATTTGGCTCTGTTTTACCTAGTTACCAACAAAAACACCGGTATCAGTCCCGCAGCTGGCATGAACTGGCACCATTTCAACAACATCCTTCGAACCATGCCAATCCACCAAATGACAATCTGGTTCCATATATATCTTTAGCCAAAATACTCTGTGGCATGTGTTACCGTCTTTCTGGAACCATTTATAGTTTCTGCAGTATCATTTACTACCATTTTCTCTAAACATGTTTCCAAGAGAGCTGTAAATGTACACTTTTGCTACAGGCACTGAGCATAAAATAGGAAAGAAAGAAGGAAGGAAGGTCAGACCAATAGATGAGTCACTGTGCAGCAAACAAGTCGAATCTCTGAGCAATTCCAGAGCTTTCGACATTGGTTGTATTTGGCGATGCAAAGGTTAGGTATCCTAATGTATTGTGGAGTAAGAAATCACCACGCATCGGCTCACGCAGTGACGACCTGTAGATGGATTTTTCTAACATGTGCCTTGTTCCTTTGTGGTGTCTCACTCGTGTTTCACTCCTTGGAGTCATGGAGATGGGTACGGAAGGTAGCCAGGGAGCCTGGTGTCTCCACTGCTATGCTACGGTAACTGCCAGGGTCCATGGGGGAGATTAATTAATAGAATATATGGAAATGATCCAATCATCTCTCTCATGACATTTTCTATTTTCTTGTGCTGCATCTCATCATCTTCCTGATTTTAAGATGTGTCCCAAAACGCCGCTGAAGGGGAGCAGTACAACTCTGTAACTGCTCTGAACTCCCTTTCTAGTGGTACAAGTGACTGTGCAAGGGAAAGAGGAGTGGAGAACCAACCTCATGAACTTTTTTTTCAAGGGAACTTATTCTGTGGTTACCGAAATATGGATTTTAGTACACCTTTGTGAGCGTATAGTTTTTCACTGGATAACGTGATCACAAAAGCCCAAACAATCAGGCTTATGGTTGTAATTATCAAAAACACATTTATGTAATGCAGTAGAGAAAAGTTTAATCTTATGGTCTTAAATCTATGTATGACTCTGAATTCATCGAGAAAACACACTATAAGAGGGGGAAAAAGATATTCCCTCCTCCCTCTTTAAAATCCCTGAAGGAAAAAGAAAGCAAATTGTGAGGGAAACCTCAGCCCTAAAACAATCTCCGAATGATGGGAAATCCACCTCTGCAAAATCTGTAGAGTCAGAGGGACTTGCAGTTGTATGTTGTGTTCTGATTAGTTCATGTACTCAGAGGAAAAGCACAGTTTCTCAATACCAAACTTCATTACGATGAACATAATTAGCTTATTTTCAGCAGATTAGTCAGTTATCACCATTGGAAAGTGCTGAAATACTGATACCCCTAACACTCCTGTCCAGAATGGAGCTGCTAAATCTAATTTCTCAGTCTGGGATTGCTCATTTTGCAAGTGATGCCAGCAGGAATTATCCAGGCCTATTTTATTTATTTATTTATTTATTTATTTATTTATCTTTCCTAGGTATAACAAGCTACTTACTGGTCATGATCAAAGAACCAAGAAATTGTCATTGCTTGTAGGGGAGCTAAAAAAGAAGAAAAAGAAAAAGAAAAAGAAAAAGAAAAAGAAAAAGAAAAAGAAAAAGAAAAAGAAAAAGAAAAAGAAAAAGAAAAAGAAAAAGAAAAAGAAAAAGAAAAAGAAAAAGAAAAAGAAAAAGAAAAAGAAAAAGAAAAAGAAAAAGAAAAAGAAAAAGAAGAAAAAAGAGAAAGGAAAAGGAAAAGGAAAAGGAAAAGGAAAAGGAAAAGGAAAAGGAAAAGGAAAAGGAAAAGGAAAAAAGATAAAAAGGAAAAAGGAAAGGAAAAAGAAAAAGAAAAAGAAAAAGAAAAAGAAAAAGAAAAAGAAAAAGAAAAAGAAAAAGAAAAAGAAAAAGAAAAAGAAAAAGAAAAAGAAAAAGAAAAAGAAAAAAAAAAAAGAAAAGAAAAAGAAAAAGAAAAAGAAAAAGAAAAAGAAAAAGAAAAAGAAAAAGAAAAAGAAAAAGAAAAAGAAAAAGAAAAAGAAAAAGAAAAAGAAAAAGAAAAAGAAAAAAAGAGACGTCCTAATTCTAGCAGCACTCTCCCAGCGGGTAATGAGCGCGAGCGCGATTGCCAGCAGCACTATTGCTCTGGGCTGGCTCCTCCTGCAGGTGTTAGAAACTAAACAGAGTTTGCAGGAAATTAAGTGGGTAAGTGGGCCAAGGTGGGCAAAGGGGCTGTGCTAGAAGTCAGGGTCCAAGCAGCACGACTCCAGGTTGAGTTTGGGTGGTAAAGGGGCAAATTTCTCTCTAGAGCCCCACGGTTTGTATCACGGACAAGAGGTAAGAGGCTCTGTGTGCTGTTGTGTCTCCCCATCGCCACCCAGTTTCTCTGATAAAGGCCAGTCGCTGTCCGTCCTGCTGGGAGGTGGGCACGCACCAAAGGCCTTCGAGCTCCGGTGCGTGTCGCCTCGTGGCCGTGGAGGCACCGGTTATGTTGTGATGTGATTCTGGCCATTCCTTCCCGCTCGCTTAGAGCCCTTCTCCAAACCCATCTCCGTCTGAAGGGAAGCAGCTGCTTGCTCCGCTCAGAGGGACCCGCCCGGGGGGGTCTGTTTGTGTTGCTTTTGAAGTGACTTTACCTCGGGATGTGCTTAAAGCTTCCCGTGTAACGAACCCACCACCTGGACTGGACAGACAATATTGGGGGACGGGGAGAAGTGACTTTATACAAGAAAAGCTGATGTTTCCCTAGCTGACTCTCAGGATCCAGCGGGGCAAAGATGAGTTTACTGATACCTGCAGTAAATCACCTCTGAACCTTTTTGGTAAAATGTTTTGAGGACATTTGAGGGAAAAGTCACGCCTCAGTATAAATATGATTTTCATTGGAGTCAGCTGATTATTCGTATTATTATTACTTGAGAAGTCAGGGGAGGTCATCTTTGAATAGCAGTGTAACATCGCGACAAAAAATTCTATCTGACGCCTACTCTTTCCCATTACGGTTGGAGGTAATATTGATGTTCTCTTGTCACTCTCATTCTTTCCAAACGTTTGTATCTGCATCTGGGTCTGGTCTGGAAAAATTTTCTTTTTGTTGGGAACAGCCTTGGATGGTAAAGGATAATCCTGTCAGTGCTCGTTGCAGAAGGGGAGTGTCACTCTTAGGGAGCTCAGGGTTATTCCTTTTGATTCACGCTATGGGGGAAACACGAATCTGAAGAGGAGATTCCCCCGGGAGCTCGCTCCCAGGCTGCCAATTGCACGTGAGTGGTACTTTGGTACCATTCTGAAAAGTTTGCCTGTGCCATCTTGCATCAGCGACTAGATTTTTTATATTTTTTTTTAATTTTTTTTTTTTTTTTAAATTGCATTTTCTCATTGTGCTGTTGCGCAGGTGGGTGACAGACTGGTCCGGGTGACTTCACCAAAAGGCATCATTTATTATGTCAACGTTTCATATAGTTTGCAAAAACATTTCTCAACTACCTATGACAAAGCCAAAACTCTTACGCTCCTACAGCTGCTTCTCTCCTGGCCTCATGCTGTAAATCCCACCTACCACGTAGTTCAGCAAATGCTCGTTCTATGAGATGGTCTCTAACAGGCCATTCGCTGATGGAGAACTGTAATATAATGAATTTCAGAGATGCAGATTACAACTTGTTCCTGCTTTTGTTTGCGTAGGGTATTTTCCCACTGTTTCTCTATTGATACATTAATCATTTGGTATTCTATAGCATATTTTAACATTTGCCAACACTTACGAGGGAAGAAAAAATTTCTTCTGAAAGTAGAATAGCCAAAATTATTCTTATTGTTTTATTGGCAAATAAAAATATAATTTATTAGCCAGTCAAGAGCAATAACCCTTAAGTGTACTACTTCAGAATAGCCCATTAAGAAATTTATTTTTTTTTTAATACTAATTTTGTCTGGACTTATGTTAGTTAATTTAAAAGAAAAAAAAAAATTGGACCTGGCTTTTCAAAAGTATTTAGGTGTCTAACCCCAAGTTATTTCAATAGAAATTAGGCAATTCAGTCCCTTTGAGGATCTGGGCCTCAGCCCAAGCTCTCCGCTGCTGTAAGCGTGTGCAGCTGCGTTGCTCTCGGGGAAGGTTGATCCATTTACTCGTGCATGTGATCAGGGCCACGGATGGAGCTGATGAGTCCATTTATAGACGCTTTTTTGAAGGAAAAGGATGGGTTTGCGTTCTAATGTACCCAGTTTTGTACAAGGTTGTGGCATTCCCTCTGTAGGGAAGCGTGTTTGCGCGGTGAGTGGGTGATGGGGAGGCGAGAGAGAGGGCAAAGGGTTTAGTGAATTGTTTGTTCATGTGGTCTAGTTAAACCTCTGGTAGTAGCTGACAGCTGTGCAAAGGCAATTAATAAGGAATCGCCAAATGCATTTGATTCTCTAGTTAAAATATCCTCTTTTTTGTGTTTCACACGTGGAGCAGTTCTTAGCAGGCCATGCACAGTTCAGTGGAATTATCTCTATATATACCTGCTGTAACTCAGACTCTTTGATTTCTAAATAAACAGGCTGCCATCGCCCTTTGTCCTCACTTTGAAGGCACCCAGGCTTGTTGTACCAATAAAATGGACCGTGAGAGCATGTTGGGTGGGAACCAACCCCAGCCCAAGGGTTTGAACCTAGGAGGAAAACAGCCAGCTGGGGGGTTTAAGGGTTAAAGAGAAGAGTATGCTGTGGGCAAGGTAGGACTTTACTGGCAATAATCGTGGTGCATTGCAAGAGCTGAGAAATCCTGACCAAAAAAAAAGTGGATTCAGCCTTAAAAGGAGTGACCGAGGCGTGAACACAAGTGCCAGTATTTAAATGAGATGTCCCATTGTGGTAGATCTCAGGACTTAATACAAAGGAGATTTTCCAGTTTCAGGCCTGTTAGTATAAACCCAGGGAGTTGTGTGGAAAGGCAGTGGCTCTCTCTGATTCCTTACAAGCAGAGATCAAGTAAACCTTCCTTTTCAGAAAGGGAGAAATGGGACAGTCGGATGCTTTTCATCTCTCTTAAATTCCAACTCCTTCCGGTCTGATCTAACCCAGGGGAACCTGAGCAAATATTTCAGCTTGTGTTTCGTTTGCTGAATAAGGGCAGTTGGCCACGCTGGGACCTGGGAGGATCATGAATGGCAACTTTTGGTCAGGAAAAAGCTTGTGGGGCAGAATATGAGTAGGGACATGGCCCTTCGATCCCCAGTGAGAGGCAGGAGAAACGAGCCATGCTGCAGAGAAGATGGAAGGACACATCCAGCCAGCCACTGGAATTATTCCTACTGCTGCCATTTAACTCTTTCTCTTGGGCTGGTGCTGGCCAGTTCATTTGTTTGAATTCAACAGATTTTGGGACTGTTTGCTTTCCATTTCAACTGAGGGGCATACAGCAATTGAACATAGGCCAGAAGGGATTTTTTTTTTTTTTTTTCCTTCTTGCTTTCTGTCTGTCTTGGTCACCCTAAAAGTAAGAAAACAGTGAAAATAGTAAAACAAACAAGAAGAAATGATCTGCTGGGGTGGAGTTCTTCCTTTTTCCATCACAGAAATTTTTTAGCAAAACACCATGAAAATGTTTGACATCCATTTGTGGAATCTCTATAATTAGAATTAATAAAAGGACATGTCAAGTACACCTACCTAGCAAACCACACATGCTTTTTTTTTTTTTTTTTTTTTTTTCCTCCCCCTCTCAATGGCTTTAACTTGTTCTCCTGATTGGCATCTGTGGAGGAATTATAATTAGCCTGTGATATGCATTTGGTGTGCATAATGCCTGGGTTTTTCTATAGGTATGCATATATTCCCACACAACTCCTAGGAGGATTCCTTTAACTAAACAGCTCAAGGTATCCAGGAGAGCAAAAACATTAAAATAAAAATATCTCTGCGAATTGAGTTGGTGGTCTCCAGCACGCTCCCAGTGGATGCTTGCCCACATCAGCAAAATGCTGTCTGCTGCAACTGGCGCTAATTAGCACCCCTGTTGGCAATCGCAAACGAAGGACCCAGAGCTGAATGGACTACAGAGACAGCTGGCATTGAAAGTCTTCCCAGCAGGTCTGGGCTGAGGAGTGGGCAGCGTGGGGGGAGTTTGACTTGCCCAGTGGAATGTTTTCTCCTCCCAAGTTTGGTGAGAACTTGTCTCTTCTGAGGCTCAAAGTCTCATTCATGGTTGCATGAATTTACTTTTTTTTTTTTTTTTTTTTTCTCCCCCCTCTCTCCCCATTTTTGCCCCAACAGTTCTCTAATTCTATCCAGAAACAGATCATGGGTTAGAAGCTTTCTTGTGTTATCTTCAGGGTGGAGAGGTTTGCCGGCGTCTATGCTGGTGGTTGTTATTTTTAAACTGAAACAGCAATGAGAAAAAGAGGGAGGGGAGGGAACAGCAATTCTTTTTTTTTTTTTTTTTTTTCTTTAATTCCTTTGTGGTTGAGGCTGAAGATTTTTACTTTCCTGGGAACTGATGGGTGTGACTTACCATTATTTTCTGTCTTATGATCTCAAGAAGGTTAAAAGGACAGCCTGCGTTCCGGTAGCTTTGCTTAAGCCTCAGCTGTTCAGCCTGTCTTCTGTAAACACACCTTCCTCCTCCAGCTGGGGAAGGAGGAAGAGCGAGGAGGAAGTTCACACGTGTGCGCAAACCTGTGTCCTTGGAGAGTCCCAGCCAAGGACTGGTGTGGTGTTGTCTGGTTTCCCACTGGAGCTGGAGGCAGCTGAGCCGACGCTGGGGAGTTGCGTGGCTGTAACGCTGTCGTATCTTATTGCCAAGGGTAATGGGAGTGTAAGAACTTGGATGTTGCACCTTCCATCCCAAATCACCCTGCAAACGTCTTGCAGTGTTGCACGTTACTGTTTGTGTGTACGAATCGCTTCACCCACTGCTGAAAGCAGCCGGGGGTGGAGGCAGGCGGGTGACACCCCCATGGCTGGGTGGGAAGAGGGAGCCTTGCCTGTCTGGAGTTGGGAAGGGTTTGCATGGGAGGTCGCATCTCTCACCAGGTCATTGGAAAAGGGACTGGAAAAATGAAAAAAAGATTTTTGGGTCTGACAACCCTTACTTCAGGTTAGTTTAGTGGTTGGCTGGTGTTATTGTTGCTCAATAGGTACGAAGCTCCTGGGTGGTGGGACTCTACGAGCACGCTGCGTTGCTCCAGCAGATTAGATTCTGTCACGGGGGATTATTTTTTCTCGTCTTTGAGATGAGCAGATCTGTCACACTATGGAATATTTATGATGCTCAAATTAAGCAGATGTTCTATACTTAATCTCAATCCCATCAAAATCTAAGAGCTTTTTTTTTTCAGTGATATCCACAGGTGTTGCAACAGCTCCTCAGATTCAAAAGGTAACGTGTGTGTTGACTTTTCCATCAAAATACCATGTCTGGAGTGGTTCATGAAAGCTTTATATTCACAGGCAACCTAAGAAAAAAAAAAAAAAAAAAATGATAAGAGTAAGAGGAAAAGCTGCTGTGAAAAGCAACTTGGAGCAGTCCTCCTGTGGTAAATCAAGGAGATAACTACAGGGAGAGAAAAGGAAATGTAAATAAATAGATGAAAAAAATAAAATATCTCCCAATTTAAGTATTTCATTTGATAGAAACTTCACAGGATTCCTGAGCTGTGTTTTCCCTTTGTGTCAATGCGGGAGGCTGCCGTACCAGATTTTTGTATTAAAAAAAACATTATTACAGCATGAGTTTTGCCTCAAAACCAGGGTATTCTTTATTTAGTGAGTTGTGGGGGGAGGATAGCGAGGCAACACAGGGACAAATCCATCCTTTTTGTGCGTACATGCACGGGCAGGGCATGTTCCTGTTCCTGCAACGCTGCTCGCCCAGAACAGCGAACTGGAATTCTCGCCACTTCCGAACCCAGGGATTCCTCCAGACTTTTTTTGAAACCTGACAAGCAACTGCCTCGGTACCCAGAGCACAGGTTTGCAACCCCAATGTGTGATAAATTAGACCTTTCACTCAAAGTTTTTCCTGGCAGGAGTACTAGAACAACCCTCGGAATAGCTACTACTGCTGAATTTTAAAATCTCTCTGGCTCTTTGCTCAGCCAAAACTTAAAGTTACAGTCAACTGGAGTTTGGCAAAGTGTAATGTTCTGTAACCTTATCTTTTTATAACAATCATGTTTATTAGTATTATACAGTGCATTATAGGGCCCCTCTGTAGAGCCGAGGTGCTATGTCTGTTGCAGCAGGATGTCTAGTTTAGGTAATCGTAAGAGTTTTCAAACAGCTGTAAAACCAAGCCGGGAGGTGTGGGCTGGGGGCTGGAGACCCTGCGGCTCGGGAGAGCTTTGCTGCTCTCCCATCTGCTGCTGGGAGACTGCGAGCAGGTTCAGCCTGCCTCTGTCCCCTCTCTTGCTCCCAGTAAAGATGATCACGCACTCCCTAACGGCCCTCAGAGGGCAGCCCACATTGTTTTCTTTAATAAAAAAAAAAAAAAAAACAACAAGTGAGACTAAAACACCAAAGTTTATCATCTGCGTAACTCCTCAGATCACCCCGAGTCTGTGCTTTTTTCCCACCCAAAGCTAATTCAGTTTGGCTGAATTTGGCCCGGTGCATAGAATAAAAAACTAAACACAAATGTGCTTTAAACTGTGGAGTGCAAATAGTTTTCCACTCGTTCTACCAGCAGACGTTGAGTTCAAGCCTCTGAGTTTCCACTAAAATGGCTAATAAAACTCCAAATATCTAAAGGTGCTTGCAATGATTTAAGAGTTAATAGCCCTGTTATCTGTTCCAGGAATAAAGCAGGGATCAGACTTTGCATCCTGGCAGTAGAAGATACCAAAATCCTGTTCTTTACCCTCACTCAAGTCTGTGTAAAGGTCTATTTCCCCAACCAGTTGATAGAAGACCTGCAAAGCTTACAAAAGGGGATGTTTTGCTAGGATCTTGGCACCTCCACCTCGAACACCTGCAAACACCTTTAATCTGCCAGTTGACAATAATCTTGTAGGTGCTCCGGAGGAGGAAGGAGATACTCCTGTTGACCGTGGGTCCAAAGTCTGCTGATAGGCTGTGTAAGTCTGTAGGAAACAATCCGCAGGGATTCTTGTGTTAGGAAGAGGGGTTGTTTCTGTTTGGATTTATAATGGTCAGGCTTGGGGAAGCAAGCTTGGGTAGTTTTTGCTGGATGGCTGCTAAAGAGGGTGCTGTCTTTCTACTGGCGTTGCAGCAGAGTATCCAGGCTTGGCACTTGTCTTGAAATTACAATTCTTATTTTCAATTCTGGATTCGGACGTGATAAACTTCCTTTTTCTGGCCTATACCTTTATTTCTTTCAACTATTTTTGCATCAGGCCACCAGTTTTGACTGAAATCTTTCCAAATCCAAGTATCAGCCTAAATAATGAGACTCGCTGAATTATTGTCTTCCTTATTACTATTGTCAAATTTTCTTCACTCTTAAGAGTACAAGGGCATATATCTTTACGGGAGGAAGGAGGCAGCCCTTAGGTTTTGTGGAGACTCTTGCCTTGGAAGTGCATCCAGGTATTAGTATCTTCTGAGCCACAGAAGGCAAGAAAAAGTTGATACTTTGGCTTGCCAACTGAGTTACTTCAGTTTATTCTTCTTAGAAACTGATACGTCATCGCTTCAATGATATTATTTATGAGGGTTTTTTCCTTATTTTTCAAGCATAGAAAAAAATGTCTTGCCATGTTTTAGGAACAAAATGAGTATTTTACACACATACCAATAGCTCTCTGGAAAGCACTTAAATTTACAAGCTGTTCGTAAATTTACTGACAGTTGGCAACACTGCATCCAACACACAGGAACCCTTTTGGAAAATAGATCTATTGTAAATAATATATATTGCAGCTTAATCTGAGCGTGCTTTAGCTCAAAGTAGTTTTAACAAATGTGTTACCTAATATATTTTTTAAAAAGCTATTTGACCTAGAAAGATGATTTCAGTATCTGAAAATCTATATTTAAAAAAAATAAATAAAAATATTAGCCACCCCCTCTGAGTGTTCCTCAACAGAACTCTTTTGAGGATACCTTTTCCTGGTGTTACAGGGGTTTGAATATTTTATATATCTTCTGCTGCAGTAACATGTGACTCAAATGTATGATCTAGTGCTCGTATCTCATATAGATGGACGATCTTGATCTTTTAAGGTCAGTGGTAGTTATTTGCGTTTTAATCAGGAGCTGGTTTATTTTAAGAGAAATCATTTATGTGTATGTGACTACTTAGCTGTGGGCATTATGACGCGCAGTTTGGATTTGAGGTAGCTTAGGCTTACGTACGTGCTGAGGTGGCACTTTATCAAGATACTCAAAATTTATTTCCAACTGATAAAGACTTGCAAAACTTGAATTATAGTGACTCTGATACAGAAAACCTGTTGCTGTTTTCCTACAGTCCATATTTCTGTGACGATCGTGGTAGTTAGGAGCTGAAAAACTAGTTTCAGAATCACCCAGTTATTAAGATTTTGCAGCAGAAAGATTTGCTACAGAAGGGAGACGAGATGTTCCCTGCAAACTGCCTTTTCAATTTCACCCACCTATCTGGTGGGGATCACAGGATTCTTTGCAAAAAGTACAGCAAAGGTGTTTCTGTCATTGCTGCTTCAGTGCTTACTGTTGTTTATAGGAATTCCTTGTCAAGCTCTAAACGCAGCATCTTTTTTTGATCATCAGGCACATCCACATGTTTGTTGGTCTGGAAATACCGCATTGTTCGTTCTGAAGGGGAAAAAAATGGCATTTCAACTATTATCTTGAGCAAAAGACGGGCGGCACAATAAAACAACAGGTGCTAAATAATAGAGAAAATTACTTCAAACATCTTTAACAGCTACAAATGACTGTAATTTCCTCATTATCCAGATGCCAGGCCTTTGCACCAGCACTGATTTTGGTGGATCTGCCGGGCCGGCGCACACAAGATCAAGCCCAGAGTTGCCAACCCAAGGCGAGGGCTCAGCCCCGATGCGCCGGCCCCTTACGCATCAACGGGACGTGAGCCACAGCCTGTAGAGCTCAGAAACTCGGGTGACTTCTCCAACATTGTCCAGGGCTTGAAGTCAATGGGAGACTTTTGATTAATTTCATCAGGGGTTGGATCCATCCAGCAGTGAATTAAGAACAGAACTGAAGCCTCACGGCTCCCGGGCGTTCGCCTCGCAAACAGAAATCACTGACCCAGGCACCGGCCGCGTTCCGCGATGGACAAAGCGCTCGAGCAGGTGGTTACAGCAGCAGTTCTAACCCTGATGCCCTTGTGTGGAGGAAGGCTGGGAGCTCTGAGGCCGGCTCCGCGCCGTTCCCCGCTCCTGCTCCAGTCCCTGTCACTGTCTGGAGAAGCGCAGCCTCCCCGTCCCCGGCCGGACGGATGCTCCGCAGAACACAGCCCCGTGCAGCAAAACCCTGCGCAGGGAAAGGGCTAGGAAACATTATATTGCTTTTGTCTAGCCATAATGAAAATAAATGAGGGCTTCAATTTAGAGTAGTTACTAAAAATTTGTTCTTTCCTCTGCTGTAATTTCAAAACTGGCTTGCAGCTAATTAGACTGAGTCAAGCACACTCTTGCTGTGCCGTGCTAGTGTAAACAGCAACCATCTGAGTTTCATTACAATAAGGAAATAAAATAAACACAGGGCCAAAAAACAGTAGTTTGGGCATGGCTCATTACAGCACAATGCAGTTAAATTTTTTTTTTGTAGAAGCAGCAGGATTGGACGGGGTATGAAGGAGACTCTCTTCATGTTTCCATCCGGAGCGTTTCCTCCCCAGTGCATCACAGGGAAAAGCAAAACCCCTACTGCCCGGCTCATGGTTTAAACACAGCCCTGGAGCCTGCAGAGGTGCTTGGCTGCAAAGCTGCCTTTATCCCCCTGCCCCCAGGGTTCCTCCTGTGGGCTGGACAGAAGCTCAGGGGGAGCATTTGCAAGCTGAGGGTGAGCCCTCGGGTCTAGGAGCCCGTTACAAGGCTGCACAATGTGCTGCACTCTGGATCAGCCAGGAGGGCCAAAGGCAAATCACAGCTTTCTTTCTCCCCTCTTTTAATAATAATTTTGCATTCTGTGAAGCGGAACCCCCTGCGTGCCTCTTACATGAAACCTTTTGTGTACGGCAACTGCTGTCTTCTGCATTTTGTTGCTCGGATTCCCTGAGCACAACTGGCTAAGGAGATGTTTCCAAGGACCAGTATTTCTGAGCTCCTGAAGATCTAGGCTGTGGTCCGAGCTCTCAGCCCCATTGCCCTTCAGCTTCAGGGGAGGAGGAGGAGTGAGCTCTACGTGGGAAGCCTCAGTACTTTTTCTTCTGCTAGATCCCTCCCATGAGCATTTTCCGTGCAGAGGGACTGGAAATCCCCTCCGTTCCTGGGTGTATATTGATGGAGAACTGAGCTGGAAAGCCACAGGCTCATTTTGTCCAAAGCGTTACCCTCCCTCTCATCCACCATCAGCGAGTTGGTCTCATTCTCACTAGATTCTGAGTCACGTTTGCAGAGCATAGTCCGAGCTCATCTCCGCTCCAGCTGTATCGATCTGGCTTTTCCTGGCTTAGCTCATCATTAAATACAGGTCGGCAAGAGACCGCTAACCCAGATTTTCCCAGGCAAAAGCACTGCTGCTGTGGGGTGAATTGAGTCTTCTCCTTATCTGGCACCAGGGCAGGACTTTCTGCTGGCTCTCTGCTCTCCGCTGGCGGGCGTGCTGGCTCCCATGCACTTCTGGTTATCGCTAGACACACGTCTGTAACTCCCCTCACTGCCAAGGCAACAGAGTGGGAGAAACATTCTTCTTTAAGATACTTACAGCAAAACAAGTGAATAACTTTAGCATGAGGGAAAAGACCTGCCATGACAGATGCAGCCTCAGACAGAAGGATGAGCCAAAGGACTTCATGACAGTTGGCTTAATTCAAGGTGGAGGATGGGAGCTGGGCCTTCGACTGGGCACCAAAATTGTGCCAGCCGAAAGGCAAGAGCCATCCAACTCATACCCACGGACTCTTCCTTTACGTGGACACACAGGCAACACCAGCATTTCTTTTTGTCCAGCACCTCGAATAAACAGACACGAGAGAAGTGGTTTGTGACACGTTTTTCTCCTTTCGCAGTCCGCTCCCGTGGTATTAATTCTGCCTCAAGGCCCTGATTCACTATAACCCTATTCAGAAATAAGGTGTTTCTGATATTTTTCCAAAGTTTTTATAGAAGTTTTTATTAAGGTTTTTCCTTCAATTCCATATGTACTGCAAGAAAACATTACTTGAACTTTGAATGGTAGAGTGGATTCACCTGTGTAAAATGACATCAAATATTTTACTGGTTTGCAAATATAATTTAGAATACGTGATATCCCTTGAGTCATAAATTCAAATCCTTTTTTTTAGTTGTCAGAAATGCAAAAAAAAAAACAAAAAACACACAAAATAAAAAAAAAAACACCAACCAAACCCCCTCTGTTTACAATGGCTTGGGTGTTTTCTAAACAGATTTTAAAACAAAACCAAAATTCAGCCTCTGATCCTTTCAAGGTCAGTTCCCACTGACTCCAAAGGGCTCTGAATGCCACAGGATTCAGATCTTAAATTAAAACTGTGCTTTTAAAATAATGATAGAAATGATAATGTGGATGGCTGAGCAGTCAACACGGGAAGAAAAATAAAAATTTGAGTGAAAACCCATAAAAATCCAGAGATATTGTGAGACCAACTTAAAAAACATTTTATAGCCTGAAATCTTATTTGCACCTTTGAATCAGCCATTTTCTTCCATATAAATAAAAATAAGCCTCTCTTTGAGCAATGGAGTAGGTTATTTGAAAAGGCATAAAAAGCCATTGACTGGTAGGACATCACAGCAACCAGTGAGGCTGGAAAGCAATTGAGTAAAAAAGCACTTGAGTGACAACTTTGAGTCAAGCTAAACAAAACTAAATGCAACGTTGAAATACGTGTCCTGGAATCAGCATTAAAACTAATCTGTGGAAGGAGTCACCCGTCCATTAAAGAAAAAAGGTGGCCTTTTTCTGTTGCGGAGGTTTATAAACGATGAGCGTGTTTTTAAACAAATGTCTGAGTATTATAATTCTGAACGCTGCCCTCCTTGTGTGAGCAGGCCCCAGTTTATGACTTTGAAGCCTTTTTTTGAAGAATGTCTCGCACATAATGAACTCAAAAAAATTTTTTTTAAAAGCAGCGAGATTTAGGAAGGCTGTGTACTGGTGTTTGTGGGAGTATTGTAAACTCCGATGCAGCTGGATAAAAGAAGAAATTAAGTGTGCCTCTATTTTCTCCCATCTGGTTGGAGCTAGAATCTCTCCTCAGTGACACCCAACGCACTGGATGTCTTAAGTTTAAATTTTCAGCGGTAGAAGAAAGGGATAAAAGCCTTTTAGGGCAGATGGGAGAGGACATGCACCAGTATCCCACAGCCCGGAGTGAGAGCGTCCTGTTTGGACCGTGGGCTCAGCCTGCACGGCGATAAAGCGAAGCAGAGCCCTGGCTCCACAACGTTTGTATGCTTTTCCTCCTCAACAAACTGCAGGAATTTCCTAGACTTGCTTCTCCCAGCAGGGTGATGTTCCCAGTTGATGTCTGGGAGACCCACACTGGCCAGTAGCCCCGAGCCCTGAGGAAGCCACACTAAGCTCTTCCCATCCTTATCTCCATCCACCACCACCACGTGCCTGCACGTGGCCCTGTGGGGTGGCTGCAGAAAATCACAAACCCCACCGGAACGAAAATGGCCTTTTCTGCAGCAATTCGCCTGCCGCCGCGTGCCTGCGCGTCCCCGCGCAGCGCCAGCCCGTGCCCCCGGCTGCCGCCGCTCACCCGGCACTCTGCACCCCCCGCTGGCACGGGGAGCTGGCCCCGGCTCAGGGCGACGTGTGGAGGGGCCAGTTGGCAGGCGATGTGCGCCAGGAAGGTGAGAGCCAAACCTCCCTCCGATTTCTCCCCCGCCTAAATCCGGAGTCGCACCGTGGCGTCGACCCCGTGGTGGGGGCCCTTCCAGAACTAGGGGGGCCGGCGTAGGAGAAGCAGGAGGGGAGGTGCTGCGGGGTGGCAGGGAGTTGTCTCCCAGCAGAGCCGCTCTCCAGTTTCAGCCTTCCCTCAGAGACCAGGCGGGAGCCCTCCACCAAGGATGGAGAAGTCCTTCCTGGCAGGACAGGGCCACGAAAGAGTTAATAGCTGTTGTTGTGAGCTGCTCTTTTATTTTCCTGTGCATTATATTAATAAGGAGCACCCTGAAACAACAGCTCCAATTTATCCTCATCGCTTTCACCCCCTTTTCCAAAAAAGAAAGAAAAAAAAAAAAAAAAAGAATTAGAGCGTTTTTACCGTTGTTTGCTTTTCCAGTTTCTTTAATTTGGGTAATTGCTTAGTCAATTCTTAAAAATATATTTTCTGTCTTAAAAAAACAGCAGAAAATGACAGATCACCTTCCTTTCCATCCCAGCTTTGGCATGCGGGTCCCAGATTGTGCATTCTCTGTGCGGCGCCACACCAGCCTCCCATACTTAATTAATTTCCCTTCGTTTGTGCAGCCTTGCACTTAAAGAGACAGTGTCCCATTTTGATGGTTTGGCTTTGGCGAGATTTCAAAAGTGTCACTTCTTAAATTTATTTTTTTTCTTTTTCTTTTTCTTTTTTTTTTTTCTGCATGGCAAAGAGTTGGCATTTTTAAATTCCCACTACTCCCACTCTTTCTCCCCCCTTCCCTGTCTCCTATTCTCTCTAGCACTCAAGAGCCAGATCCAGGTACTCGGAAGGAGGGATGTGTGGGACCTCATTGCTTGATGGTGCTAGTGGAGTGCGGCAAGGTTTGGTCTAATCACACTCTTAAGTGCTTGAATGTCCAGGACCTACAGGAGCCCACTGGAGCTGGCTCTCCATGTGACAGTGCTGCTGGTCAAAGGCTCTTTTTCCTTTATGTCAGCCCAGTTACACCAGGCTGCTGTATTCATGACCTCTGCTGCCACCAGTGATAGCAAAGGCTTTGATCCAAGCACCCAAAGCACAGGGGTGTTTGACTCTTGGAGCAAGCCTCGTGCTTGGATTGGCCAGGGTGTTCAGATTTAAACCCCATTATTCTGGTTTTGTGTGAAGGTAATGTTATATCTAGCTCATATCTTTCATTCCAGATCCAGGATCAAGATACTTCCTCTCTTTTGTTCTGTTTCAATCCATGCAGCTGAAAGGGAAGAACATGCCAGAAGGCCTTGTTTTTAAATTATTTTTTAAAATCAGATTTCTTAGACATTTTTCATTCATTGTCCTGGTTTTCTTTTTCAAAGCTCGTTGGGCGCCCTGGGCCTTTATCAGTCAAAGGCTGCTGCTGTTACCCAGCATCTTAGAAAGGCACATTTCCTATTTGTCAACAACACGCAAGCTCAGCCCTAAATCATTCTCATTCTTTTGCTCTTCCCTCCCTGCTGAGCTTTGCAGTTCCCCCAGCTCCTGCCCTGTCCCGACTGCTCTGCCCACCTTTGCTCTCTCTCCCTTCAGCAGTGCTG
This sequence comes from Athene noctua, assembly GCF_965140245.1. Classification (NCBI taxonomy): domain Eukaryota; kingdom Metazoa; phylum Chordata; class Aves; order Strigiformes; family Strigidae; genus Athene; species Athene noctua. The sequence goes on from NC_134054.1 coordinate 12,938,246, forward strand.
CCTCATGCCGGGGGGTTTGTGCTTTTAAAAGCTAAACAGGGAGCTGAATGTACTAAAATAAGAAATACCACTGGGAACTGTGAAGACCTGGCTGCAAGCTTTTCCACTGTGTCTTGCAAACCTTGGTAAAATGGACATTACAACAGCTGCGAGTTCATTTTGTACCTCATACAAAGCTTTGAGTAAAGGCTCCCACCAACTTTGACGGACTCTAAATTCATACAGTAGTCCGCTTGGTTTGCTGCAATTGGAAGCAAAAGTGCCAAAGTATATCAGATTTTGCTGCTCCTGTGCTTTTTCTCTCTGGAGGCACTGGGTAGCCTGATCTCACAGAGATATATAGTTGAGTTTTCAGACCTCCGAGGTTTTTACCATTTGGATAAGCATCAGACTTATCTGAAGTGAACTGAAACTCTTTGTGGCTTGAGAAGGACTCTTTAAGAGCAAGCTGAGGTTTCTTTTTCAGGCTCAATAAAGAGAACCTGCTGAGACCAAAAATGTTCCTACTCTCTGTGCGTGGAGCCTCAAGAATTCAGAGATGTCTTCCAGCATCACATCCATCTGTCCTGAGCTTCTAGGAAGCCCGGGGGTGAAGGCTTCGCTGGACAAATCGACTTTAGAGATCCACTGCGTGAGCTCTTGGAGTCCCATAGGGACCAGGGACAAGTGTCTGCAAACTCCTGCCTCCCATTTTCAGCAGAATAAACCGTCCATTTAAAAATGCAAAAGTTGGCAGGGGTCAGGCCTGGTGCCCAAAGCTCACAACCTCACTAAATTCAATCAAGCAAAATAGTCTCTAGTCAGAACTTATCTCCTCCTGAAATAAAACATACAGTAGAAGAAGAAACAAATTGCTTGACACCTCATTAGCAATTGTAAGCAGACTCCATTTTCACTCCAGGGTCTCATTGGAGTGATTTGTGAGGCAGCTTTTCCCTGCCTCTGCCTATGCCCTTAATGGCCCGCATTTTGAAGGAGTTGGAGGCAACACAAGAACAACAGTGATTATTTGTGTTCTTCTGGGACACCCGTCCTGCTGTCTGCCGCTGGAGTGCCCCTCTACCTGGTGTTGTTTCTGGAACCTGAAGCCCGTTTCACGTTGCTTCTGTGCATGTGTGTGGCTGATTGTTAGGAGGACACAGTTGGCCTGGAACAAGATAACCAAAGCTCGTATGTCCTCTCAGAGCTAAAATGTTGATTAAAGTTAACCAGCTGACTGGATGCTTGATGGAGGAGACGTACTGCTAAGCACAAACGTGTGGGTGTTGGGTGAATGTTGTTGCTTCAGGGCTTGAGAAATGTTATTGGCTGACTGTGTTCTCATGCTGCAGAAGAGCACAGCCCCAAAAGATGAAAGAAAAGGCATAAACCCCCCTCGTATAATGATCAATTTGTTCTATCTTAATTAAATGTCCAGCCTCATCACAGTTTGATCCCACCACACTTCCTCCAGAGTTTTGCCTTCTCATCCTGGCTTGAAAAGCAATTTAATTTCAATTTCAAGACCTTTTTGTTCTTGTTTTTTTTCGTCCACATCCACCATCCACCCACCCACCACAGCAGGACATGTCTCTCAGGAAACCGGTTCCATGCTCAGTAATAATTTTTGAAATGTAAGCACATCAAAAAGGACTCTGACAAACACAGTAAGACTTTTGAGGGAACCATTTGCTGTTGTGTTGGGATTTTTTTGCAGCCTGCACGCCCATTTTTCAAATCCACACACACAAGCAGATAACTTATCTCGAGCAGCAGCCAGCAGCAATGAGTCCTCAGAAATGAGCTGAAGGGGAACGATTTGGAAGCTCAGCCCCAAGGGAATGTTCCTATAAGGCAGCAGTCTAGGAGAAAAAATGGAAAATGTTTCAGGGATTTAACATTTTTCTCAATTGCCAGGTAGCTGTCCTGCCAGGGAAAAGAAATATGTTACTGTGTACTTTTGTCTTGATTTGACTTAGAAGTGGAATAGATTAAACCAGGACTAAAAAGAGAGAAAAAAATTTCATTTGTCTTCTAGCCTTGTCTTCTTTACTGAAGTCTTATTTTAAATTCTCCGTACCATCTTTCAAAAAAAAAAAAAAAAAAAAAATTCCTCTACTTCCTACATCACAAAATAAAAATCATGTTTCTGTTTTTAGTGTAGATACTGATGGTCTGTCAGTTAAACAATATTTCAGTCCTTCAGAACAAAAGTGTAATATTGAAATTCATGATTACAGGTCATCATTCTAATGAAGCCATCAACTTGCAACGCTCAAATCATGCTCTTATTGCTCTTCAGCAACTTCTTTAGTTGTTTAGAGGTTTCTTTTTTCAGCAGTATATCCCGAGATTCTTCCCTGATAATTTAATTTTTTTCATTTCATTATACTGGATTGAATTCTTCCTCTTATCAAGATATTCAAACATTAGGCAGTTTAGCCTTGCAAACAGGAATGAATTTTCACTGTTAAAAAAAAAAAAAAAGAAAAAAGGCAACTAGAAAAACCAGATAAACACCATCTGTTTGAATTCCTTTTCCCTCATTCCTTTCATGTACCAATATTTCATCTTGGCTGACTTTGGCCATTTAACACAGACAGGCTGAGCCACTCTCCAGAGATCCCTCGCCCTCCCCACTGACAACGAAACAACCATAGATAACTGTTTTAGACCAGACTCCCGAGTTTTAGCAAGCTAAAAATAAGACAAAGCCTGTCTCACCTGTGCAAGTGAAGCTGAAATTAAAATAATACCTGATGAAATTCGGTTTGAGAGGGGGGAAAAAAATGTTGCTATTGATTTTCTCTAACAGTTTTTTAATGGCACAGGAGAGTGCAATCGGTTCTGATAAAAGGGATATTGTGTGACTAACAGGCTAAGAGAGGGCAGCTTCGAGCTGAATGAACAGCTACTCAGAAGCTGGTACAGTAGCAAAACCAGCAATGCCACGAATATTTTATCCAGGGATCTAAGGCAAATGCGTGTTGCATTGGATACACGCTGTTGAATGTAAATCCAATAGTGCTGAAATACTGTATATTTATTATGCAAGCTGAAGCTGAAGACAGTTTCTGTTTGATGGACTCCTGGTGATGAATGGATTGTTTCATTCGAGTAAATGAACTGTCAGAAACAATGGCTACATAGTACAATTTCTTTCCCCGTCCCCAAAGGGCAGGAAAGCTCTGCAGCCAAAATAAAGTTGTATTTTTTTGTTAAGTCTAGTGAGATGGCAGGCTTGGGTAGAAAATTCAGAGGAGTGGATATGGATAGTTTGACCTTGAAAAAGCCCGTCTCTCTTAGCTAAAAGCGTTGATGTTGGGCAGATTTGTTTCAAATTGACGCGAGATAAAGGCAAGCGTCCGTCTAGGCGAGATAGTAGAAGTCCTCACTCTGGTTAGGGTCAGGAGTAGGTGTTTGGGAGAGTCCCACTGCCACCAGCGACAAAGCAGTGGGGTAAACTGGGTCCTTGGCGTGTCCCTGTCTGCACAGCAGGAGCTCAGGACCCCCGAGCAGGCCAGGAGGAAGGAGTCTCCTTGCTCATCTGGCAGAAATATGCGGTGGTCCCACAGGACTTCGGTCATAACCCGTGTTTGAAATTGCGGGAGCGTGAATCCCTCTGCGATCAGAAGAGGGAGCAGCTAAGCAGTGTGAGGTGCTGGCCCGCCCAGGGGAATGGTCAGTTAGAAGTCTGGAAACAGCCCCCAAGATTTGGAAGAGGCAATCAAGCTTTCCGGCTGGGTGGTCTATCTGAGGGGTGGGAGAGGTGGAGACCAGACCAGATACATCCCCTGCTCAGCCTTCAGACCACTCTTCTGAGGTGCCTTCACCGAGTCTCTAAAGCCACAGGACTTCATGAGTCCCTGTGGCTCTTCACCAGAATTGTCCTTTGCTTCCTTTGTAGCTCTTCACTTAATGGTGGTTTTATGCCCAGACATTCAAAACAAATTCACAGATGTAAATTCCTTTACATTTCAGAAGTCCTTTCTCTTTTTGGCTGAGTTTTTTTCTTTCTGGATGCCAGGGGCTGTCTCAGCTGTCTTTCTCTAGGGCTAGGGAGCCCAGCCCTGCCCAGGCTCTTGGCACACCCCAGCCATCCCTGCCACGAGCCCCTGAGTGTTTGCAGGAATACTGATGAAGACACAGCAGTAATTAGCCATTGGCAATAGCAAATCTCGCTGCATCAAGTTACCCAGACCTCTGAGCAGGAAAAAGTGACTTCAACAAATATCATAGTACATAACTGACCGTAACGTTACATCAGCGGCTGTGATAAATGATAAGAAAACGAGGGCTGGATTTCGTGTCATTCCCATTTGTCACAGACTCATAAGCAGGAGCACACTGTGAAGTCAGTCCTGAATGAGATCTTCTCAGCTGAAATATTTTCAGAGGCAAAGTGCTTTCTCAAGAAATGGTGAGGCAGAGAAACTCTGAGCTGTGTGCATGTGTATACGGTGAGCATTTGTATTAAACCAAACCTTTGAAAGGAAATAGAAAGCATATTGCAAACTGCAGGTGGCTTGAGATAGCCGCGAAAGAGAAATGTTCTTGGAAGCAGGTTTGTGCGGCCCAGCATATAAGCGACTGCACTGTGTAACGTCCCAAATATCTTTATTATTTAATAGTCCCTTTCTGAAATAATTTCCTGGACATATCTTTATCTAAGAGGAAAAATAAAATCTAAGAGCAATTTGAGGTTTTCCTTTCAAGGAACTAGTTTCTGAATACGGTGTGTACTAAGAAGAGGGCTCTTTCAAACAGATTCCTTCTCTTCTTAAAGGGCTGGTCTTACATTAGCTCTAAGTTCGACAAGCAAAGCCCACACCAGGGTAATAAATTTCCATATCCTGGGCAGAGCTCCCACCCGTGCTTATTGTAACAAGGAGAGCTTTTAATTATACTAACAAATTGCCATTACATTTAGAAAATAATACCAGATTAAATCCTGTTGTAATTTCTCAGTAAAATAGCTTGTTTACACCATTTTTTCCAGAAAGCCTGGACATTTAATTTATGACCTGGGATCCTCCCCATTTCAAGACAAAACAACGTGCAGGACTGGCAGTGGGAATAATGACAGGGGTTTTTTTTTCCTGTTTCTGCCCCTTGTCCTTCAGCAGATTTTGTCTTCTGCAAAATTAACACAAGCAAAAATCAATCTGTGAAAGCATACAGAAAAAAAGCCTGATTTGGGTGCTCTTAGGTCATGGAGTTTAACACACTTAGAGTTGTCACATTCAGGGAGGTTTTACTGGCTCCGGCTGCTTCCGCACCATCTCTGCTTGGGGCTATCACACACTAACAATTATCTGGGATCAGCGAGTTTTCTCCCTCCCCCTCACACAGTGAGCCGTGTACGTCCCTTGCCTTTCTGCCCAGCTTTTAGAAAAGAGAATTTCTATTTCTTGAAAACTGTCAGCCCTGTTCTCTCCCTCGGTGTAGTGCTGAGGAATGGCTTTCTTGCACCTCTGGGCAGCCCCGTTGTGTGATGTCTGCATATCTTACAGCCTTGCTGCGATTCAGGGAAGGTGGAGGGAAGCCTGGCGTGCCTGTAAAACATGGCCTGAAAGCAAGCAGCTGATAACTAATTTTAGAGTAAAACCATGACCTCAATATATTACACATCTGTTCGTGATGCAAGTTTCAGTGGCAAAAATCAGTTTGGGGGGTTAAAAAAACCCCACACCTCTTGGTTCTGTATGGTTTAAAAGCAATCTAAAGACTGTATGAGCCATTGTTATTAGATGCCAATTAGCATTAACTTGATGCTACTCAACAGAGTCCATCTTTTTGTGGATAATTCTGGCACCGACTGACAGATTCGTTCTCAAAATTGGTGTCAGGCAGTGCTGTCCTGCAAGGCTGCATCCTCCCGGCTATGTCATGCCAACGGGCTCACACAAACTCCCTCCAGCTCCAGGACAAGCCTAAGCATGATCCTGAGCCCTGACATCGCTGCTCCTGGACCTGCATGTGAACTCGGTGTCGCCGTGTTCATGCAAAGACAGCAAAGGGCCTGTTAGCTCCAGGGAGAGGGACCTGAGCCACCAGTTGTTTCCTGAGGTAACTTCATCATAGAGTCCACTGCTGTAAATCAAGGCTGTCTGACGTTAAGCTTGGGCAGGTACAAGCAGAGAGTGCTGTAGATTGGAAAATATGTTCATCGCTGGGAATGCTTTTTGCTGCCAGCAGCTTGAGTTTCCTGTTTGTGCCAGTCGAGCACCCAGGCTGAGGTGGGACTTTTCGAGCTGCTCCTTTAAATCAAACATCAGGAAAGAGGGATCAAGAAGACAAACGAAGAAAGCAAACAAAGAAGGGCAGTTTCTAAGAAACCCTGGAGATTTATGGCCTTTCCACCTGATCCCATGCCAAGTTTATTTGATCTTCATCCACTGCTGCCGACGGGGTGCGTCCGGATGGACCGTGCTCCCACCTGACGTCTGCCCTGCTTGGTTTTTCCAAGCACGGTGAAATCAGGGCAGCGCTTTGGGTCACACATGAGCTGGTGCTGCCTGTAAACAAGCTGCTTCACTAGTGATTTACTGAGCGTTAGCCTTCGCCCTGTCTGCTGTAGGAAAAGACAAGACAAAAAAAGCTGTAACGTGTAGCGTAACGTGTAGCGGGTGCCTCTGGACTAGGCGTGGAGGACCGAGGTGCTTCCAGCCCGTACCTTCCGAAATGAAGCACTCAGGTCAAGTGGCCCCGTGGGGACACACCACACCAAACAGATTGCTGCGTAAGCAAACGTGGCATCGCCGGGCAAGGGCAGACCGAGGACTCCTGGAGACAGCTCTCCGTCGGCGGCGTGCGGTGCGGAGAGCAGACCAAGTCATTTCCAAGTACAGTTGTACAACTTACCGTCATCCAAAGCAGACGGTTTTGCATAGTTACAGGCCTACAGGTTCCACCTTCTGCTTCACATCCCAGAGGAGACACTTCTGCTGAGCGGCTTGGGGCAGCTGAAGCTGCGTGCTGCATTTCCAGCCCTGACAGGAAAACCTCTGCCAGGGGTGCCAAGAGCTGGCAGGGGAACAGGCCCTGTAGCACTCCCAGAGCTGCTGTGTTCTTGATCAGGACAAGCCGTGTATGTGTTACCAAAAACCCCAAACCTTGTGACAAACTGGTTGTGTTGTTTGAGGAAAGGATAGGGGCAAGTCCTACCTCTATTTCAACTCTTTATTTAGTCCTCAACAGTCTGCAATTCTTGACTGCTCGTTTGTCTGAAATTAGGGCTGATTCTATCAGCCAATATTTGTACTGAGTCTAAGAACGTCGCTGCTTGGCTCTTGGCAGTAATAATCCAATTTTTTTCATTTGTTTTGTGCCTATAACGTTTGCAGAAGAAGAACTGCAGGAGACTCTCAATTAGTCATCACTTCAGTAAGACACCACCATGCCAACAGGCATCCTCTCCCATTCAGGACCCGTCAGAGTTCAGAGAGGTTTTTAATAGGAATGGAGAAGAGTCTTGCTTTTATGACCAGAAGAGACCATTACAGTTGCGTCGACTGAGTTTTTGCTTAACTATAGTGGTGACATGGAAAATTTTAGGGGAGACAGAAAATAAGGAACCCCTAGAAGACCTACACCCAGAAATAGGCTGGAAACATTTGCATGCTAGAACACCCACTTTCCTTTCCATAGCCAGAAGCCAGCAGAGTCTTTCATACAGTGATTCATCAACTCAGAGCTGCTGTTTTCTGCCCAGGGCTTGATTAAATATTGTATCCCTGTGTGAAAGAGCTGAGAGAATGCCCGTTTGTGCGCACTGGTGTCTAAATATTTGCCTGTGATCTGCTCGATGATCCAGTACTCCAGGGAACAGAGGGGAGCCACCGAGTCAGCGCAGTCCAACCCTTTGCAGAAGCCACACAACCATTTGCCACCACTTGCCAGCTTGGGAGGAGCGCTCAGCTGCAGCGACAAGTGCTGGAGGTAGAGCTGCTCCCTCTGCAATGGAGGGAGCAGCCACAGGTAGGGCTTAACTGTCTTCTCGCCTCCAGAGGTGGTTCCTCCTCCCATGGCTGAGAGCAAATCCCCTGTGCGAGCAGTGCTGAAGGTGAAGCAAACCCTGGAGAACCAGGGACACGTGTGGCTGCAGATTTCATCACAGCACTTCCAGAGCTCAGCGGTGGCGTTTCACCAGCAGGAGGAAGAGCACAGCAAGGCCTGTTCCACACTCACCATCCTGGCTTGGCAGGACATTCGGTCCCAACTCCGAAGTTACTCTCCCGTTCCTCTTACCCTGGTGGATAAGAACGGCTCTGCCCTGCTGCAGGCTTGAGAACCTCAGCTGCATGACTCGCTGGCTCACGTGCACACACACCTGGATGTACTGTAGGTGCTTTCTCGGGGTGTTTATTTGCTTGTTCGCCCAGGGAAGGCTGAAGGGGAGGCTATGCTGATGTTTTGCTTCCAGAAAAGAAAGAGCAAAACTCCCGTGAGCCAGAAGGAGACAGGAAGCAGCATCCTGCAACAGTGTGGAAGGCTCTGCCCTCCCGAGAGAACCTGAAACCTCTTGCCTCTGAGACACAAAGCCAAAAGAGGTCTTGTATTGTTGAAGGAGACAGGAGATGCCAGGAGGAGAAGAGCTTTCTTGTAAGGGTCAAATCCCAGCAGACGTGGTGTGTGTCTGGCAGGGAAGCAAGTTTTCTGGCTGCTGCAGGGGTGAAAAGCCACCGCAGGGGAAGCTGCAGCGACAGCCTGAGCTGACCCAGGGTGGAGACGTGTGGGTCTGGCCCTCTCTCCTCACTCTCCTGCATGTCCACAGACAAACGCAGTATCTATCTCTCTTCCTTTTCTTATTCTCTTGCTTTTTACAGAGAGCTGCCGTCCTTAACTGGGACAGTTTCCCCATTCATCTCCTCTCTTCCCACTCACTCTGGTAGCTCCAGGGCTACCGCAGGCCTCGCTGCGCTCAGAGCTGCAGAGCACGGGGGGTTTGGACATCAGTGAGCCCCTCGAGGGGTGTCCCGGGTGGTGCTGAGTCCCGGGGGCTGTGAGTCCCGGGGGCTGTGAGTCCCAGGCACCCCAGCTGCCGGTGGGAAAGGGCGGGGGGAATCAGTGGAAACTGAAGCCCTTTTAAAACCAGCCCTCCTGACATATAGCTAGTGGAAATATCCCTTCATCTGACCCTGAAGGACCACCCAGGGGTTACTTAATCCTACAGTCCATCTTCTGAAAACCCACTGTAACAAGGTGTGTTAACCTCTGAGGTAGATTCGCAATTGCGGCCAGGGCTAATGACTGCAAACTCATCTCCCTTGTGACCTTCCTCCTCACACATGGAGGCTTTCATCAGGCTCCTAATATATATTGCAGTTAAATGTCGCTGGCATAAAGAGGAGGGACACCACCTCTCTAAAACAAAATAAATAGATTGCATTGGCATCGTTTAGGTTTTTCCCCCAGCCATTTTAAAATAAAATGTTTTTTTGGAAAGCCTCTACCAGGATAATTCATGTCTTCATCAACAGAGCAAATTTGTCTTTAAGAAAGAGAGCACAGTGAGCAAGAAAAATATTGTGGTCCAGCAAATGACATACGGGTTTGCAGGGTAATTACAGCACCTCTGGTCCTTTGGCTATTTGAGCGGAAAGGGGGATGCTTGTTGGAGTTCATCAGAACTTAAGGTAGTTCCACTGAAATGCTTTTCCCTTGGTCTCCTTTCCTTGCTGGGACTGGACTGTGATTTGCCTTTTCTCTTCTCCCCTCCCCTTTCTTGGAAGAAGCATCCTGAAGCAAAGAAACAGCTTATCTGATCTTCTCAAATTGCGGCACTTTGATTAGGAAAGAACAAAACCCAGTTCCGGGTGGTGCATCACAAGGTCTTCTGGGCTGGATATTTCAGCCACATTTTTACCTGCATCTAATTCAGCTCAGATTAGACAGAAATTATTTGTCTGATATGAAATCTGCCAGCTCTTGTCTCTCTGGACCAAAATTTCAGTGCCTTGGGTGAACATTTAAGTCATGGTAGATGTATGTCTGAAATGCTCTTGAACACTGTTCTTTAAAAAAACCTTATCTCACTGGTGATTGAAGGGTTCTGCTCCGTGTGAAATAACACATACTTCCCATAATCTTTGTAAATGTATTTTTTCAAGGCCTACATTATTTTATCTTTACAGTATCTAAAATGTGCTTGTCCCTAAGCCTTTGGGCACATGCATAAATATTTCTTCAAGAGCAGTATATTCAGCTGTGTTCACTCGTTTCCACTTCCATTGAAGTCTAAGCTCAGTAACATTAACTGTAATGGGGGAGGAATAAGAGCAACAATTTCAACAGACACCAGCGAGGCCGGTAACACGTTGTATCTCTACTTCAGCTGTCCCTCAGAGCTCTTTTGGTGCAGATCAAGCCAGCAAAATACAGGTTTAAGCTACAGTACAAGTGTGTATATGTGTGTGTGTGTGTGTGTGCATCCCGTAGTTAATTACACAAGTTTAAGGGCATAGCTGGAGTTCTGTGAATGCAACGTTGTCTGCAGAACATGCCTAGGATTTCAGAAGCCAAACTATGTGGGATTTTATAGATCCACATAAACACCTGAACACCAACCTTGCAGTATTGGGGTAATAGGAAGAATATGTTCCCTACCGTGGGCAGGTTTAAAGGAATAGGTGTCTTCCTCTGTTAGCTGGAGGATCTCAGCAGCCTCTATAACAAATGTGTTCCAGTATTTAAACCTTAGCAGGACAAATTCCTGGAGGGAGGAGGTGTTCTCTTTCATATTTCTGGCCAAATTCCAGTGGCCAAGGAGTTGTCTCTACCCTCCAGATACAACCCCAGGATGCACATGTGCTACAGAAGCAAACTGAGAACACCCTTTTCCTTGGTCCAGCGTGCAACAAATACAAAGGAGTGTCCCATCGCCTGGAATGATGCATCTCTTACAGTCGGTGGGACAGGTTTGCCCTAAGTGCTCTTGTTTCCCATCTTATAAACGAGCAAAGTGGTGCCTCCTGCCTCAGCCAGTGGCTGGAGCTCAATCAGACCTGAAATGTTTATGACCCTAACTAGCTCACATAAACCTCCCAAGGAGGAGACCTTGGTGCTGCAACACACAGCCCATTATTTGGGAGTTAAAATCCTCCTAACATAACCTGCATGTGCTGTAGCAGAGGCTGACACCCTGCCCTTCCCAACAGTGGACGGCGATAACGACTGAACGCTCACCCTTTCCCCCTGCCTTCGATGTCAGCTTGGAAGCTAAAAACGCCCATTTGCAAGAAGCAGCCTTGCTCACGCTTTCTTTCTCTTTGTTTTATTTTGACACATGACCACTGCCTATGAGGTGACCTTCAGGCATTCTCCTTGACACCAAAACCTTGAGCCTCACCCTCCACCCCCTGATACCCGCTGCAATCATTGACAATAGCAGCAGTGATCTCAGCTGGAAATATTTTGCACAGGTACCTTATGACAGAGCTTTGATGGCAGAGGTGGGTCAGACCCGTTCTCATTACCAGTAGTATTAGATTTTTAAGAACTGACCTGCTGCTAAGTCTCGTGGAAGGAATGCAGTGGAGGTAGGTTACCACGAACTGTAGAGTCATCTTCTACTTATGCACAGTATGTGTCCAAGTATGAAAGGCGTTTCTGAGCCTGCTGCCAGCGGTGGCCCTTTGCTAAATATCCAACCACATTTATGACACCTCTGGCCTGTGGGAATTGCCTGTCTGAGACCTTAAAGTAAATTTTCTTCCAACTATGATGCAAGTTTAATGCCTGCCAGAAGAAGAAATAATATTTGGAAATCAAGGATCGAGGGAGGGAATCTTCAGCTGATATAAACCTTATTGACTTCAAGAGAACCACTCTGGTCTACACCAGCTCTGCTGGTGGCCCGGGGTTTAAGTAAACTGCAAAAGGTAGCTTAAATTCATTTTTAAGGAGGAAAGGGCTGTTGGGAATGTTGTGTTCCTTTACAGATCAATTTTACACTGCTTTGTGAGTTCCGTCCCATCTTTTTGCTTCAAAAACTACAGACCAGCAATGTTGTGTTTTAGGGAATAGCAACTCCCCCGCGTTTCTGTGCAATCCCCAAAAAATGGTAATACCCACAGTCTTTCTGCACCCTCAATCCAAGTGGAGTCAGCCTGTTGTGGTTACCACCACTTTCCCTGAGCTTTATTCCCATTCCTTTCTGTAAGATGAGGCTGGAGCACAAGAAACCATCATGCTGCGAGACAGAATAATTGGGGTGAGGGCAACTTCTCTGCATTCTCTAATGTGGCCTCTGCGTTTGCCATGGACCGTCACGTGTGGTCACCCATGTTTGATTAGTCAACCCTTGCAGAGTTTTGTGAGCAACTTGGAGAACTATGTGTCGAGTTGCCAGCAAAAGCACCGGGTGGCTGATGAATCTGTGGCGATGCTCGATACTGGTGTGAAGCCGTCTGCTTTGTCTGACTTCCACTCATGCTGAGGACCAACACATCCTGTGGACTTCAAGTCAGCAGCTGATCTGGAAAGAAGAATGCAAATACTGAGGTTCCGCTTGCTTGCTTTAACCTTCTTATTCCTGGAGCAAAATGGAAGGGGAGATTTACACAAAACTCCACCAAAGCAATTGCAAAGAGGTCCCCAGCAGTAGCTGCCTGCTCCCTTCCCCCAAAGGAAAAGTGTTTTACTCTGGAGTATGCTAAAGGCACAGCAAAATGCAGATGTCAAACCTTCTTAACTTTCCCTGGCTCCAAAGAAGGGTTTAATCAGTGAAATAAAGTGAGGAGTTGTGAGTTCCTTGCAGTAAACAAGTTAAATGTTATTAAACACGCACGTGTCTCTTTAAGGAGATGAATTGATTGTGTGTGTTTATTTTTACAGCATTATTTAACTGAGTAAGAAAAAAAGACTCAGAGTTGATGCCAAGATGATATAGCTGAAACAAAGCCCAAGAAAAGATTTTTCCACTGTGCTCATTTTTTTTCCTAATAACTGTCTCCCGTATCTCCCAATCTTAGGTCAACAAACACAGGTTGATTGACAAGTTAAAATGTTTAGCTTAGCCTGCAACTCATATAAACCAATTTAAAATTTCTAGTGCAGGAGGGAGATGTAAGAGAAACAAACAATATCCCTTCCTTCGTAGCCTCTCCCTTGAGTGTAATCTGGAAATGTTTTTGTCATGGGCATTGGCTGGTAGCAGGGGACATCCCCTTGTTCACAGTTCAGCAGGTGGGAGCTCCTCATCCCTCCTCGTTCCACAAGGCCCTCGTGGGACGGCGAAGTGCTCACAGGCACGGGAGCTCAGGGTGGAGCAGGATGGTCTGAATATGTTGGTATTTTCATCCTCACTAGGAGCTGTCTGCTATCAGTTGTCTGTTGTCAGGTAGCAACAGCTTTGGCAATCGTATCCTAAATAACAGAACTGATAGGATTTTGCATTGGGGGTGCTCCTTCCACCCTAATGGTCTTGCAAGGCTTTGACAGTATGGTTAAGTCTTTAAACAGCATTTTACAAGTGAGAAAATTCCAAAAGGAGGAACTTAATGTTGATCAAAAGCAAAAGGGTTTGGGAGAGTGATAACTCCAGTCTCCCACTGTGAAGCAATGGGAAGAAAGTATGAACTGAAGCCAACTACTGGAAACTACTGCATTTTGGACATTTCTCTAAAATGAAGAAGCAGACTTTCCTGAAGAAATTATTTCTTCAATCTCAAATGTAACCCTAGTGAAAGGAAACCTTCCTGTCCCTTACCCAAAGCAACATGGATCTTGGTGGCTGAGAAGGTGACCTGAGACATGGGACGTGGCCTCCAGCAGGTCTCCGAATCACCCCGCTGCTTTCGGAAGACAGCTGCATGTCCTTAATCTCCCATTTTCAGTTTTTACCTCAAGGAATCATAAATAAATGTAAGAAATTGGACCTGGCCCACCAATGATGGGAAATAACCCAATAAGGATAGGGAAATAGAAGTAGGATTTGGTTTTTTTCTTTCTCCCTGCACTGCGCACTTGCCCATCTCTCAGCATCTCCTCCAGCCTGTGGCCTATTGGCTGTTCAGCGTAAAAGAACTTACTTTCTCTCTCCCCATTTTATTCTCCAAGGCCACTGATTTCAAATCGCTCAGCAGCGTTTAAGCCAACAGTATCCCAGACATAAAGTCTTTAAGTGCCTTGGCATGACCCGCAATGGAAGCAACCCCCGGATCTGAGCCCCTGAAGAAAGTTGTTGCAGAGCAGATACCATCTCGTTCAAGAGGCAGGTATCAGGAGGTCAGCACACTGATTTTTAAATGGATGTCTTAAAGATTTCTTACTGTCTCGCAGTGGTCACTTGAGCTGTCCGGTAGCAGTGGGGCAGCCACAGCTCCCTCTTGAGCCCCAGCTGTGGTGGCTGCTCTGCTCGGGTAGCGTCCCCCCGGGGCCAGCTGCACAATCCGCCCGTCTGAACCGATCCTCTGAGCTTTTCCGACCACCTGGATGGCAAAACCAAGAGCCTCGTGTTTTGAAATAGCAGAGCAGTGAGTTCCCACCGCCACCTCCGCATCCCAGCCCACCGCTGAGGAGTGTGCTAGAGTTGAGCTGCTTTCCCCGTGACAGCAGTGCTTTAAAAGCAGATTCTAATCTCTGAATCGACTTCATTACTGGCGAGTTATTGCTCTGGACTCTGAGCATCTCCCTGTGCAGTTACAATACTGAAGGGACCCATCTCTCCTTTTTATTCAACTTATGTGTACACCTACAAGTTTCTTGTGCTCCAACACAGGGATGTTAACCAACTCCACCTCCCTCACCAGAAGCGGTTGTATATTCTGTGCCTGTTTTCTTATCTTCTCTAAATATTTAGCAGCAAAGTTGTGGGATTCTCAAGATGTTTAAAAGATAAATCTACGTCATAGTAGCCCTGTCTCACAACTACATTTGCTTAAATTATAGAGGAAAACAAACAACCCTTCCAACTTAGCTGGATGAAAAACAATTGCTTGGCTTTGATGGTGTGAGTACAAATGCCTCTGCAGTTGACACCTTTGGTGATTGATGTTTTTTGATGCTATAGGTTTGTTTTGCTCCCTCACTGTTTGTTTTCCCACTGGGCTGACTTGGACGGGGAATGCCGTTCCTCCGCATGGAAGTGCATATTTGGGCAGCCATGGACTTTGGGATCAAAGAGGCGAAACATGCGAACACAGCAGTTTGTCTGAGAGGTCGAATGCCCTAGAACTAACCAGGGAAGGCAGATGGAGGTTTCTCCTCCTTACAAATGTTAGTAAGGATGTCTCAGAGTTGAAAGAGTAATGCATTTTGGATCAAAGAACTCTGATGAGAGAACTAATCAGTTAAATTGGTTCAGGGTTTGTTTGTTTTGGGTTTTTTTTATCAATTAGTAAAGCTCAGTACTGCCTGATGACTGGCACAGTCAGAGCTGGGACTGCCAAGTTAAGCCAGAGACACTTTTCCCACTAGACTTCCACGCTGCTCTTACCAATGTGAAAGGTGCAAATTGTGGGACTCTATGTCCTCAGTAACCATCTCCTCAGAGATATTCTTGCAGTAACACATTGTTAATCTCCTGTTACCTGTCCTTCAGCTGGAGAAAAGTAGTTACATATCTTTGTGTGTTTGGGTCTTTCATTCTTTAGTTCCTCAGAACTTTTTATTATGCGTCTGGGTGAGGTGTGCAAGTGCCTCCAGACAGATGCTTTGCTTTGCTCCATGCTGCCATCTAACTTTTGAGCTCCCCATAGTGGAAGATTGTTCTGACAGCCTGGACTTTGGACGGCTTTGAAGCAAGGGAAGGGGGAACTACAGAACTGGAATTAACCAGCTGATACTCAGCCAACCACCCAAGGAACCAGTCATGTCTCTGGTGCTCATGTCAGTAAAATTTCCAGACCTGATGTAGGTTTTTCCTATTTTTTTTTTCTAAAAGAATATTGTTCATTTGCTCTAGAGGAGTCTGCCCTGATACAGGGGCCCCTAAAAAAGGTCCAGAGGGGGGATGATCTGGGGATATATGTGGGAAGAAGGATTTACCGAGGTTTTTTTGCCTCTCCTGTAGGCGTGTTGGGTAAGGCAGGCATTGTGGTTTCTTCAGCCAAGCCAATGCAAGCAAGAGGTACACCGTGGGTCACTTCATGGTATGCAATGAATCAGGCTGGCAGTGGACTGAGGCATGGCTTGGACAGGGCCGAGCCTACACGTCCTGCCCGCTCCCATCGCCGGCGCTTTGGAGACCTTCGCGTGCACGCACGCCCTTGCACCACACACACTGACAACCTTGTTTCCCTTGCCACAGCCTGGTCAGGATATACAAGTAATTGTTAAGATGTCACAGAAAACTGGTTTGAACTGAGATGTAGCTGCAGCTGTGTTATAAACGCCGCTAAACAAAAGTGGACTGTCTCCTTCTGGGTGGATTTCCAGAGAAGGGCTTGCTTTTCATTTCCTTTGGATCTAACTTGTAGAGCTAACTTTTCCTTAACAAAGACCAGCTTTAAAATAAAGATGTATTACCATAGTATGGATGTTAAAACGAGAATAAAAATTACTGAACGTATTGACAGCTAGATTTGGATATTTTTATTAAGATCTGTCTCTGCAGTAAAAATGATCATTGTTGCTTGTGCTGCAGTTGTAAAAAGTCTTTCAAGAACTTCCCCAGGTAGACTTCTTTTATATGATTTTTTGTGTGCCTATAAATCAAAGATATTAATTGAGTAAAAGCGGCATAAAGCAGATCTGGCTGGTAAGGATGAAATATCTTTAAGGGGGGATGATTTGGGGAAGGGGAGGGGGTGTGTGTGTGTGTTAAGCATCAGGGATGAAGATGTCGGCACACCACAGTTTTTTGAGTTGTAGGACACCAAAAGGGAAATGAATTAGCAGTTGAAGAGTTATTGTTTGATGTTCAGTGTAGTTTTAATATCCTTAAGAGTGCTATTAAATTCCTTCAGTGTGCATGACACTGCTGCCGAGCTGGAAACCAGCACTTTCCTGGCCTTTCCGTGCCCAGCTGCTCGCTGTGAGCGGAGTGGAATGCCCCAGCAGTGTGGCAGGAGCATTGTTGTTGCTCTTTAATACATTTGGTTTGAGGTTTACATCCTGAGTAACAAACATCTTGTTTGTGGCCTGACAACAAGACTTGCTTAAAGCCATTTTCTTCTGCCAGCTGCTTTGTGGTCAGCTGGAGGGAACCCAGCCAGACGGCTACCCTGTAATCAGATCGCTTTCTAGTTAGGGCAACGGAGAAGATAGCGGTGGGCAGATCCCTTAAGCCGGTGTGTTTCAGAAAGCTCTTTGTTAAGCAACTGTCTTCTGCCTTCATTCCAAGACGGCTCCATCGCTGTTCATTTCCTCTCCCTATTAAGTGCTTATCTGTGGCTAGACACGAGCAGCTGGATAGAGACTGAGTGAAAATTGGAAAAGCTCGAGGCATTGCTCTTGTCTGAGGAAGCAGCAGCCAAAAGCCATTTGCCTGCAGAGCTGGAGAGTGGCCGGGGCCGCTGCGTGCAGGTGCGTGTTCCCCTCCTTGCAGCTGGGTGATGAACGGGATGGTCAAACAGACTGTTTATCCTCTGGCACGGGAGGGACTGACTAGCATGAAAATTAACACTCAGCCTACAGCTTTCACTCAAAGCCCCCAACTGTGGGCTGCCAGTGGGCAACCTCAGGCTTCGAGTGAAAAATGGAAGAGGAAACAGTCTTGTTTTTCTAACATTCAACATCAGCAATCAGCAAAAAATTAGGAGAATCATCAGCTACTGATGACTTTGTTTTGTTCCAAGTTCTGTCACTAATCTACATTATGGAAATACCCACTCTCAGCCCTAAAGAACATACCGTCTAAATAAGCAAGAGATAAGGATTACTCTAAGGACTGCTGTTTTTATTAGGGCAGCACAGGAGACAAGTTTCCTGAATCACACAAGCTGTTTTTATCTTTGCCTTCAGCGTCTCGTCTAAGAACGAGATTCTGCAAAAGACAAGACTCTCACACACCATCGTGCTCTTCAGAATTCACCTTGATTTTCAAGTTTTAAGGCACATGGGAAACCCATGAGGTGCATGGGGAAAATTCAGCCATTTCTTGAGCTCACCCAGGAGTTTCCAAATTGGATTAATCCCCTTATCTGATCCACACACTTTTTCTTGTGCTGGTAATGGAGCCACAGGGGCTCTCAGCTTTGGAGCTGCCAATCTTTTTTTTTTTTTTTTTTTTTTTATGAAATAAAAGTGTTATTTTTAATATTTTGTTACTTTCTAAGCGAGTCGAATGAGATTAAGCAAAATTAGCACCTTCCAGTTGTGAACTCTAATTTCGCTGCAATGATTGCTATTCCCCTTCAGGATTCATTCCTTTCCCAGGTCAAGAGTGCACAGTAGCACTCTGGAAGCAATGGATTAAAGTGCTGATAGGAGATATTTCTCCTTTTATCTTCTCAAGAATCTGTCTGATGACTATTTTGACCTGTTTAAATATTGGCTTCAATTTCCTTAGCACAGAGATTGTCCTGAATTTTACACAGTTATTGTGTTGAGTTTAATGGCATTCGTTGCTTGGGAAGTGTTAAATGCTTGCAAACATTTTTAGCCATGTCTTTACATCTCTTAAACTGCGCTGAGGGGAATTTCTGAGAATGGCAGTATAGATTAGGATCTAGGCAATGCAAGTATTTAGGATTCCAGGTTTATATGAATCTTTAGCCTTGAAGCTGCAGGATGAACAACCATCCCTGATACTTGCTGTGCAACACTGAAAGCACAAAGTGATTAAGCAGAGCTTGAAAATAACTAAACCTCTGCAAGATAATTGCACGGGGGCTGAAACTTCTGTTTTCAAATACAAAATAAAAACAGAGCTTGGGAAAGCCTTGGTGATTTCCTTTCCCTGCCACAGATTGAGACTTAGATGGGGTACTTTGTTCCCACCGGGACAGAAAATAATATTCACCGGTATATTTGTTCAAAGAATGCTACTCTCAGCATTTTCAGAAATCAAATGCAATCCATCAGCTTAAAGGGAGACAGCGGCGTTATTTTGAATGTTTCATTATCAATTTGCACTGAAGGAAGTAGCCCCATGCTGTTATCTGCCCCTGTTTTCTTTTGATTCAAGGAGCCTGTTTGTGGATTAGTTTGTGTTGCATTTTTGGCTTGCCAGGATACTACCATGGCTTCAGAAAAGTTTTCTTATAAAAACTGCCCAGTTTCTATTATCCGTGTTTGGTGCAAGGCCAGTGGTCGTTAGACATCTGCTTGCTCAGGCTGCTCAGGGGAACAAGGTCAGCGCAGCTTGGGGAAGCTCGAGGGTGCCCAAACAGAGCTACGGATCAGCTGGTGCCATTTGTACAGCTTGAGTACGGCTCGAGTAGCCTGCCCAGTTAGTTTAATTATCATTCCAACTGGGACAGCCGTTGTGTATAAATCATGGGAATTATAGTCCCTGCAAAGGCAGAGACAAAACGCTGACGACAGTGAGCAAAACCAGCATTATTTCACCTACAGCACCGGGATCTACCCCTCCCCTCCTTCCCTAGCTTAGGCATGCCTGAAAACCAGAGATCTCTGCTCTGCAGTTATCCTGAGCAAGGACTTGTGTCCCCCTGAACACGGACATGATCGACCCCAGGCCCTTTGCTAAAGGAACAGCACGTAGCTGGGGAGTTTTAGTTTCACTCAGTCCATCACTAGAGAAAAACAAGCCACATACACTAAGGTTACTGTGTTGAACGTAAGGAAAGTCAAACTTTTTCCAGACACTGGAAAAGATTAAGCATACCTATGGTCCAGCATTTGTCACACAGCAGTCTAAATTGAGAATATGATAGAATATTAGCCTTGTTACTAGGGCTGATCGACTGCATGCAAGAAATAACCTGGAATAATCCAAACTTGCAACTGAGCTCATTAAAAATTGGTCTTCAGAGACTACAGTTTCTGAGAGACACTATCCATCAGTAATCAGAGCAGCATCTAAGCAACTAGTGGCCTTTGGTCTTCAATTCCAGCTTTTGTTTAATCCACCAAGTGTTTATGGCTGAGTCTGGTCACAGTCACACCATGCTGAAACACGCTGAGGCTGATGGAGTAACTCAGGATTAGTTCCCTTCCAGCTGAGATCAGATCCTGAACAAAAAAGTGATGCCTCCCCTCAGCCTTTGCTCTCTGTAACTCTCTTCCAAGCAGTTGTATCCACACAGTTGCAGGTCTTTCTGTTTTCTTCCAGTTTGCTTTACAATTTGTCTTTTCACTTAACTACATTTGATTTAGCCAGGAGCTTTCCCCACTGATCTCCTTCTTTCTGCTGCTACAAAGAGCATGACACAAAATTTTTTTGTTTGACTCAATGCATTGGTTTTGGCAACAAGTGTCCAATTGGAATGTTCAACATCAAGGGAGAGAACTCGGGCAAGGAATTCTGACCAACAGGTAGTGCAAAAAACCTAGTAAGTAGGAGAATTTGTTCTATTGCTATCAGAAGTATAATGTTCGTGCTGGCTGCATGATTCTCTTTCCATCCACCTGGCAAGAAGCGTTAAAGTTTCCCTCTAGGGCTGGCAAGGGACTCTTTTTCCATAGCATCGTTTGACCATGGAACAGTTGGCAGGGGGAATTTGAAGAGTGATGTGGCTGTATCCTCTCTTTCAGACAGTTAAACATGTCTTCTCCGGTGGCAACTTTGGCAGCGAGTCCCAGAAGATGGGAAGCTGCATGAGTGGCCTACCACAGTGCTAAATCTCAGGCTTCTTCAGGAAAGCGACAAATTCAAGGAATTCCTGTTTATATACTACACACGCATCCAGATTTGTTCCGTTTTGATATATGGTTCGGTTTGCAAACAGCACGATCTTGAACAAAATGACTGCAGATTGGCATTGGCAACGTCAGCTAATGGAATCATAAACAGTAGAGTAGGAAAAGGTCCCGTGGGCCGCCCCGTCTGAGCTCTCCAGAGCAGCTCGGTAATGCTCTGTGTAATCACTTTTTGCTGGATCTCTGCAGTGATGAATTCTTGTGCGCACCCTGGGGGATATTATCCCGTTACCCCAAACAGCTCTTACTATGACCATATGTTTTGTAATTCCCAGCCTTGGCCTGACTCTCTTTTTCTGCTCTTTCCTGTCTCAGCATCATCTCAGGTGACGAATGATTTGCTGTAGCTATTGCTATCCTGTAATTTATTTGTAGGAGTTAATGCTGTCTTCATCGGCTATCTTTTCTTAAGTGATGCAAAATCACTGGCTCCAAAATATTTGTATCCTGACATATGTTGAATAAAACTTTATAAGAATTTTAAAAATTGCTACACTCAGATGACAAACCGGGTGTGAATTTGCTTGCTTACAACATAATGTACACAACCAAACTAACGAAGAGAACAATGAATATGCTGACTAACACCACGATCGCCTGTTGCAAGTGTTTTAATCATGAGAATATTCTCAGACCCCAAACTGTAGGATTATTCCAACACAAGAATCGGATTTCTATCATGCCCAGTGTTCAGCTGTGGAGAAATCCACCTCCGTGACTCACCGCTTGCCGCTGACGTTCGCCATTTGTGCAGTGAGAACAGTTCTGCAGCCAGCAGAGCAGGGAGGTTCACTGTGCAAGGGATTAACTACAAACGGATTAATGGAAAAGGCTGAACCTAAAGGCAAACTAAATGAGACAAAGGGTGAAATGGCAAAGTCGAGGTGAAGTGGCAACACCCTGAGTAACCACATTGTCTTATTTTTCCTTTTCTTTCCTCTCATAGCAATTATTTCTTTATTGCACTAAGAATTTTTGCCTTTATTTGTTTTGTTGGGTTGTTTTGTTTGGGGTTGGTGTTTTGTTTTTTTTTTTGTGAGGGCCATAAACACATTTCAAAGACATATGAAAACAATAGTAACAAAATTTTGTTCCAAAAAGTATTAACCATGCAGACCAGAAGCAGAAGTAGTGCCCTGTGAATCAGGTGGTCACCACACACTGAGAATAGGAAGCAGCAAATGATCAAATTGTACAGATCACGGGCAATCTGGAGATGTTTCTTCCAGTTTCTCAGTCAAACATCTATTTAAAAAAAAAAAAATGGCTGTTGTAACAAAACCAGAGTCAGTTATGAACAATTCACAGACACTAAAATAAAAAAAAAAAAAAAAAAAGAGCCTGAATTGTGAACAAATATTAATGGCAACAAATAAATCAACAAGCACCTAATTATTTATGTCTTCTCACTATAACAGCACATTAATCTGCCGTAAAATAGGCATGGATGAATCACAGAATATTCAACTTTCCAAATGCGTGTTGGATCCTTTATAGCTGGACCACAGATATGAAGAAGGGGAAAAAAAAAAAAAAAAAAAAAGAAAAAAAAATTACTGGAAATGGTGAAATAAATTGTCTTGTGGTAGTTTGTTTACACATAAGGTTTTCAATAGCTGTAATGGGGCAAGGGAAGGGTGGAGAGAGTTGCTCTTACGTAAACTAAGAGCTAAGAGCAGTATTATGTTGGGCTCACTCAGTAGCCCGTGGAGAGAGACCAGCCTCTCTGGAGCGTCAACTAGCAGGAGTTCAGAGACAGCAACTTCACCTTTAGCCCAAGCATGGACGTGATTGCATCCCCCCTTTCCCTCCAAGAGGTTTAAACATCTTGCTACCCTCTTGAATTGGCAGTAGGAGGGTATTTTGGATCAAATACAAGGCTCATTCTTCAGGCTTCTGGCTCTGCCGCTGTTTTACTGTGGATTTGGGCAAACCACTGCATCTCTCTATGCCACCGGTCAGGCATGTAAAACACAATAATTACAGCACTTTGATCCTGTCCTGTGTCATCCTTGGTCACCATGAAAAACCACCAGGAAGGGGTTGAATTCTTGGGGATTAACACCTAGCATCGGATGGCCCCATCAGAAACAGCTGGTGCAAGCCTTGTTGAAGTTGAGCAGCAATAACCATTCCGATGTTTCCTATCCTAGAAAGCACGAGGCTGGTCCAGAGCTACGCAAGAGGCAGGAAGTAACTGGAGATGAGAGGGAAATATAACGGCAAAACTTTTTCTAATACGATCCAGTCCTTCTCGAAATCCCTAAAGATGTGGTTCAAGTTTTACGCAAATGTTGTGAGACGCTTTTATTTTCTTTGAAAAAGAGTTTGCCAGCCCTCTGCAAGAGCCGCTCGTGATGGAGACAATGACGCATGAGGCGAAGCAGAAGTGTGAATAGCTCCGTCGCCCTCCGGTTTGTACTTTCTGTTTCACCTTTCTGTTCTCACCTAGGGGAAGAAGAACATCTGCCATCGCAGGACACTGCTGCTTTGCTGACTGGCAGGAAGTGCCAATGTGAAGCGGGTGTAACCTCCTTCTCCAGCTTGCCCTCAGCAAGCACATGAAACACATCGGCCCTTGTTGCTTCCATAAGCTGAAAGGAGTTTGTGATTCCAAGTCTACTCCGTTCACAGCACGACATGCCCTGGGTCAGCCCCAGCAATAATGTTTTTAAACAATATTAGGTTATTCTTGGCAATCGATGATGACATTTTCTACCAATCGGGATATGAGAAAAACTTCTAATAATAAGAAGTGATAGAATAACAGAACTGGAGACCAAAATATTCTCAGACGCAGAGCCTGGTTACACTGTGGGGGCAGAGGGAAGCTGAGACAAGTCCCGGCTATGATTTGTCTTAAGAGTTTAACCCAAACATACTGTTAATTCCACACTTGGGGAGTCCAAGTCTAATTACTCTGCACTCGAGATCCTCACAGTAGTAGGCAAGGCAAATGCTGCGTTCGTATTTTTCTCTGCTCCTATGTGTGATCGAACAATTAGGTACGTAACATAGAAACTGAAGCGATTTGTAAATCTGACGCATGAATATCTTACCAAATTCTCAGTCTGGGTTACTTTTCTCTATCTATGCCTCCACATGGACTAGACTCACTTTTTCCTGGTGGGCCTGACATGATTTTTGAAGCGTGTGCTAACACAGAAATTCTTTTTTTTTTGTTTCTCCTCCTTCATACACTGCTGGACGTGCTTTGTGCAGTGCGTGCAACAAGCCTGACGACGATGGCGATTCTCTTTTATGCGTATCGTGATAGTATAGCCCCAAAAACACACCCAGCAAAACTGAGGAGAGATTGCAAGAAGTACTACCAGGGGACGACGACAGCCGAGAGGCGCTTGTTCGGGGTTTGATGCGTGCTTGCAGGGGGAGCGTATCCCCAGTGGGTCTACATGCCATCACATCCGAAAGCTCAAGTGAGAGGCTGCTGCTGTCCCCGTGCAGGCTCGGTGACACTCCCGCAGAGAGGCAAACACGTGCCACCCTTTATTTTGCCCAGCTTAGAAGAGGCAAGACGGGAGAAAGGTGTTAGAGGTGCAGGAGGCATGGAAATCAAAGGGACCATTTCAAGTTTGAAGGGCATCATGCAAAGAAGTATCAAAAATACACAGTGGAGGTGAATAATATACAGGAAGGCTGGACTTACAGGGAAAGAGCTTCAATAGAAAGAAAAAAGACCATGACAAAAGAAACACGGGTGGTTGTATTCATCAAGAGCGTCCAAACTAGGTCAGCCCTCAGGTCTAGCTACTCGAGTAACTTGGCCACAGCTCTGTCATGGTGAAAAAATACCAAATCTGAATGATTCTGGCAGCATGGAGTGCCCTGGCTTTCTCAGCCACAGGTGTCTTTCAACATCGAGTTACTATCAGCATCATATAGAGGAGTTAAAGGCAAAATGCAACAAGGCACTTTACGCTGAAGGTCTTGCAGAGGCACTGATGTCTTTGCCCGTGTAAGACAGGGCTCTTCTCTGCGCTGTGGTTTCAATGGCTTTGTCTCACTCAGACTGTACAATAATAAGCTGCTCCTAAGGCACATCTTCAAAGAATAATTTCAGCAGCTCTTAGACAAATAACCAGACAAACTGGGACTGGGAAAAGGAACTATCTCAACATTTCCTGCTGTTACTGCTCTACCAGCTCGCATGGTTCAGTTCCACTGCAGTCCTTCCAGGATTATTTTTTATGATGCAAACAGTACCCGACCCTCCCAACAAAAGCATTGTCTGGTTCTTCAGAACCATTTCCAGTGGTCTTGCTTTTCTAGGGTTTCGCTTTTTTTTTTGGTATTCATAAATATATATAATATTCCATATCCCATCCTACTGAAATTATAACTCAATTCTATTCAACTGCCCTCTGTGAGTCCTTATTGGATGGGGTTTTACTCAGCGTTGTATTCAAGGCCGCCTCCATACACATGGTATGGAAGTCTCTGTGGGATTAAGAGCATCCTACAGCGGGAGCATGTTACCAGAACCAGCTTCTCTGTTAATACAAGAGATTGACTGAACAGTACCACGGGGAGGAAAGCCAGTTTAGCAATTGTTTCTGCTCTGCCCTTGCCCTCAGACACTCAGGCTCTTTTATTTCACTCTGATGGATACCCAGCTAGGCCTTTCTCTTCCCTGACACTTCCCTGAGCGCTTTACACACTTCCAGAGGCTGTCTTTAGAGAGTGTCCTTCAGGCCCTTCCATTACAGCCGGCCTGACAGCTCTCAAACACTCAGCACTTGTGGCATCACGTTAGGCTTGGTGCTACAGGAGAGGCTGAGGAAAGCCTTGTCAGTCCCCAACCACTGCGGTACGGACCCAACACACCACCATTCCCTAAGTTCCTCTTTTTGCATCTCTTAGGTCACGATACGTTTTTTTCAGCCTTCTTCCCACCCTGGGACCGACTGATTGATAGTAGCAGTTGATGTTCCTGCTCCCTCTCCCCCTCAGATGGCTGAGCAGCTGTCATTTCCAGAGAGCGAGCGAATGAACTCCTCCTTTCTTTTTTCTCCCCATCCGTCAGCTCAAAAGTAACACTGAGAGCAAATGGAGTCTCCCAGCTGGTTTGATTTATTTGGTTTAATGTTCCACCATGACCCCTTGGCTTGGCCTGGCCTTTCATCCAAGCACTGTAGGGGCCTAAGGCTACTTAACTTCCGTGATTAGATGAGTTCAGTGTATTTTGGCCTGTTTGGCCAAAATCCAAGCAATTCGCTTAACTACTGTCTCCATTTTGAAGAGGTTGAACTAAGACACAGGGAGAGACATCCCAAGAAATTCTGCACCGTCCAAAAGCACATGGTGAGTCTGATGGAGCCACTTCATTCCCGAGTTTGCAGAGATTTAGGCTAAATTGACCTTTGTCCTCTCCTGGAAAGACAAAGCCCTTCAGCGGTGCCAGCCATTCTGAGTTTGCCACCCATGGAGGAGCAGAGGAGGCACGTCTTCTTCCTCTTCCCATCTCTCATGGCCTTTTCCCCCTTGCAGTGGCTCTCGAATGTTTATTCAAAGAAAAACTCTCTTTTCCGTGATGGCTGACATGGTGGTTGACATGCAACATGTCAGGCAGAGAAGAACTAGCCCCAGAAAGAACAAAAAATTATCCACATTTTCAGGTGGGTTGGCTTCCTTGCCCTGTGCCACCTCTCCCTTTCTACTCTCAACCTCTCTCTTGAGCAGAGTCCTAGTTCAAAAATTCATCAACCAGCAAAATGAGAGGAAGATGCTTTCCTCCAACGAAGGGACTGCCTTGGGCCAACTGCCCTGCCTCTGCCTTTCTATGTCAGAAATATCAGTTCACCCACAAAAACTGGCCATTTTTTTCCCCGCTGCTTGGGATCTGACAAGGACCCGACTGAACGAAGTGTTTTAATTTGGGTACAACGGTGGCCAAAAGTGGCATATGGAAGTATTAGGAAGTGGCACATGTAGCTCTGGTCTACACACAGTATCTTTTGTTCTGGTCTAATTATGTTGGCTAAAGCTGTGATATTTTACCCATACGGTTAGAGCAGCATATCCTGTAGTGTGGACAGCATAAGGGTGCCTTATACCATCTAAGCTCATTCCCTTTTCTCACGCAGGAATAAGCCATACGAATATAAGTGTTTTTATATTAGTAGAGCTTCACCCACATCAGGGAAATTATACAGTTTTAGCTATCCAAAGAAAAATAAACTCTTACATAGAAAATCCTTAAAGAGGTAGGTTAGTGATAACCAAAATACTTCTCGACTGCCCAAGCTGACACAGCCAGATGGAGCTTAAAGACATCGAAGGAAGGAGTTTCCTAAAAAGTCCAGAAATTGCCTGTGTGTTTGGCATCACAAAACAGTCAAGTCTGCCCTCTTTACGCCTGGGCCAGTGTTAAGGATAAATCAAGGCCCAGATTTGATGCCCCAGGATTACAACAACAGGTTCTGACTGCGCTTCGCGGTTTCGGTCCATCGCGTGGTCCAAAAGAAGAATTATGGAAGCTTAAAAATAACGGGTATGGATAGAAACACATTGCTCCGCTCTTCCTGCCCAGCAGCTCAGCACAGTAGGTGCTCTCGGAAGGACCACTAAGGCTTTGCAGAGCGCACTGACCCGCTCCCATCCGTGAGCTGTCCTACAGGTGTCACCTACCAGCAACGACCACGTCCAGCCCCTGTCACCCATGTGCTTTTGAAGATTTTTTGCACCTTCCCTGAAAAGATTAATAAAAGGCTTTGGGAGATCATCTCTTAGACCACATAAATCAGCACCTTCTTCCAGAAAAAGAAAATAGGGTGCAGCAAGTTAGACATGACCTGATCCCATGAACGTGGCACTGAAGCTTTGCCTACACGTGGACAACTTCCACTTCAGAGTATTCGCATGATCAAAGTTAAGCATGTTTGGATAATGAGAGCCACATGGGGTGTGATTTAAATACCAGGAAAGAACATCAATAAGCTATTCAATATTTAATTACATCCACTCCATTTCACACTCCAGTGCTGATTTTGCTGGTCTCAAAAGTAAATGGTATTCTTTCTGGATCCTCAAAGAATGAAGTTTGTCCATCTAAACACCACGTGAAGCTTTTCTGTTGAGAAGCATGAGTTCTGCACGTGCCTTTAGAACACTTCCAGAGCCTATGTTAATGTATAATCTAGCTCTAATGACTCCCTGAGATATTTAGCACAATTGCAATGTAGTTAATAAAGGCAAATAAAATCATGTATTCAAGGAAATCTAATGAAACCAATGCAGAGCTTTTCAGGGGAAATATCACCTTCCACAAAGCAAGGCCAGGTTAGAAAAGCTCAGAAACATTGCTACGGATGTTAGGAGGGAGCTGGAAGGGCTGTTTCTCATGCATATCCCTCTTCCTTTTTTTTGGGTTTGTTTTGTTTTGTTTTTTTTATCAGCTCATTTTTAAAAGACCTTCCCTGTACATGAGCCCTCAGCACATGTGAGGTGGTTGTTTGGTCAGTCAGAGAACCGACCATGGTGGTTGGTCGTGGTGATGTGTTTGACTAATGGAGGTTACATTTCTCTACCTCTCTGCATCTTTGTCTTAGACAAGAAGGGGGAAAAAAACTTCTGACTTCCAGACAGCCATGAAAACTAAATAAACATGAATGTAAATGAGAGGTTATTTGGAAGAGGGATTGTGGATGTTGGCAAGAAGAACAGCACAACTTATGACTTTTTTTTTTTTTTTTCTTCTCCTCTCCCTCATTTTTTTTTCCTCTTTTTTTTCCCCTCTCCCTCCCTCTTTAAGGCCAGTGGAGATATTTTTTAAGGCGAGAGTTTATTTTTAGACCACATTGTTATGGCAAAATGGGGAAATGACCTTTTCATTTAGTCAGGAGGCATGTGATTGGCAAGTGAAAAGATATGGGACATGATCCATCCATGTCTTGGGTTCCACAGGGAGGTTTCTTGTCCCCACTGTCTTTGGTAATCTCCTAGAGGGAGAGGCTACACCCTCCCAGACTTTACGGCTTGATATATAGACAGAAATAA
Source organism: Athene noctua (assembly GCF_965140245.1). Lineage (NCBI taxonomy): Eukaryota > Metazoa > Chordata > Aves > Strigiformes > Strigidae > Athene > Athene noctua. The sequence continues at coordinate 12,967,010 of NC_134054.1, forward strand.
TACCCATTCTTGTCTTTCACCATCCAACAGCTTTTATAAAGGGAAACCATGAGCCAAATGTTTATATCGGGCAAAGGCTCAATCTGTAGCAATTTATAATTGAGAGTGGGATTAGAGCCTTCGCTACCAGGGCCAGGAGCCCTTGGAAAGGCTCGTTCCAGCTGAGCTGCTTAATTTCACAGGTGAAGTTAATGTTGTAGAAGTACCTCCTGGAGGGGATGAAGGTGGTAGTTATTTACTGGATACCTAAATGCAGGTAAGCCAGTGCCTTGCGGGAAACGCTCGTGTGTATAAATAAAGCCACGTGTAGCAGCTGTGGGTTTGCAGAGATTTTTAGAGAGAAATGTGGATTTGCTGGGTTCCTGTGGGAGTTCTGGGCACATCCAGCCTGCTTCAAGAACCTGCCATATAGCTACTTGAACTAGAACAAGTCCTTAGTATTAGGCTACAGTTGGTAAGTGATGAGGAGGGTTTTTTTGTGTATTTCTGTTCTTTTACCCTTAATAATAATTTCCCCTTAATCAGGCTCTTTCACACTTTGTCTTTGAAATAGCATCTGCAAGGATTTGAAGATGGAGTTATTCTCCTGTGATGGCTGTAGCTGCTGCTTCTAAACTGTTTATTTCCTTTTAATTTTGTACTTTAACCAACTTTAACTGGCTTTTCTTTCTCATTTTAACATCTGTGTACTTTCTGAACGTAATCTCCAAAAGCTTTACTTCTAGCTTTTTCTTTTTTTTTATAAATACACGTATCCATATACCGTCTGGCTCCTGCCCTGTCCCAACTTCCACACAATTTGTGTGGTGGGTGTGATAGCCCACTGCCTCGGGAGCTTCTGTGGTCTGGAAGAGGCCCCTGGATCTCTCTGGCAGGTGACCCATCTCATTTCATATCGAGTACTTCTCTTATCCCTTGTCTACAACTCTTAAATTGCATTTTTTTTTTCTCCTGCTGTTGAGCACGACTAGTATTTCATCCCTGGAAAGCCTTGGGATGTTGAGCCGAGGGTTTTTTTGTTGTTTTTTAAAAGTGTGTGTTTGTGTGTGCATAAGTGTGTGTACATGCATGTGCATAAGTCCCAGGATAGGTGTACATCTATCATTTCCCAAGGCAGGAAAAAGATACTTGTCAGAGAAACTGATTTATTGCAGCAGTTAATGAGATTCTTGTCAGAACCTGGTTTACTGGTGTAAATGCAAATGTCAGGTCAGTATAAATCACAGGGGTAGGGGACGGAGGAAGAAATACTCCACTTCGCCCTAAGAGATAAACCAGCTTCATGGTTAAAGTGGTCTCCTCCTTGATCGGCCGTCTGAGATAAGCTAATACACAGCACCATTAAGTGCCCTCTCCAGTATTAATTGCTGATTAACTGGAGGGGCAGATGTGAGAGGTTCATCCCCCCAGGATGTGGCATCTTCCAATCCCAGGACCCTCACCCTGCTGTGAACACCCCCAAAGCCACTATCCCTGCTGTTCTCCTTTCTCCCTTGCACCCCCCCGAGTTGGGGGTATGTCTGCACGTGGGTTTGCAGGCAGCTCTGGGACAGAAGCTGCTGTGGGCATTACACAGCTCAGCAGTAAGGCTGGGCTCAGCATGAGCCAAGTCCTCGCTGCAAGCAGCTCAGTTTCTTGTGCGTTATGCCAAATGCAAGAGTCCCTTGAGTCCAGCACGGACAGGCTGTGGCTGAGAACTTTCCCTCTGCTCCCAGGGTGGAGTCTGCCCCTGGGAAAAAGTGGGGACTGCTTGGGGACACACTCAGCCAACGGAGGTGGAGTTGCTGTTGTAATATGTCAAAAATCTGCCCCGTCGTGCTTCCTTAGACTAGCTGCTTGAGGTGGAAGCAGTCTTTCCATTTATGCTTTGCCTTGCTCCCGGGCGCTGAGCTCTCACCTGCCTGACAGCAGAAAAAGCCCCAAATCTCAGCAGCTGCTCCCCCTCTATTCCCACCCTTCCAGAAGAAACGGGGAGATGTGCACAAGCCTCAGCTCCATCCCGTCCCCGGGAGGACCCTGCAGAACTCTAACTGCTTTCCTGAGCTGCTGGAAGGGACTTTGACCAGAGGGTCTCAGCGTGGGCTGCCTTTCCCCATGCTCAGTTTGCTGTCTTGAAAGCGTGTGGATTCCTCCCTCCCAAACCTCAGGGCTGCCCTGGCTGTGCTGCTCAGTCGCTTGTCTGCATCGCCTGCCAGGCTCCTGCTTGCTTTTCCTTTCTAGGAGGGCTGGGGAGAGGGTCAGGGAAGGCCAGATGGTACTTCTCTGCTTTTCTGCCTTAAAGCATGCAGCTTTTTTTTCCAAAATCAGTAGCACAGGCAGCTAGTAAAATCTATTAAAGATGCTGTTGGATGTAAAAGCTGGCTCTTTTTTGTCCAGACCCATAAAAGCTCTTAAAAGAGATCCAAACCGGAAAAGACAGGCACCTAATAGTGAAAACAAGGAAGGGGGAATAAAACTGGCAACAAGGGTCCTGAGTTTTTCCATGACTGATTTGAGCATTGCAAGCCACTGGCACGGAAAAGCAACACCCGCAGCACCACAATAGCAATAAATAAAACAAGAAGAGCCTCAGCTCCGCTGTGGTCCAGCAGCCCCGGTCCCGAGGCCAGCCTCGGTATCGGGCGCCCTGGCACTGCCTCTTTGGCAACCAGACCAGCCAGCACAACAATCGAGCTGGGATTGGGAACTGGGAGCAATAGTTAATTAAGCCTGCAGCTTTTATTCTCTGGAGGCAATTCAGCCTGGTTTGAATAAGCTGGAGTGCCAGGACCTGGTGGGAATGTCTCTCCCGGTGCAGGAGAATCCAGTCTCATGGGCAGCTTTATTAGCATAACAATATTGCCCAGGATGCACTTGGCGTGATGTAATGCCAAGAGTGAGCGAGGGGAGATGAAGGTTTGGGTGGGTTTTTTTTTTTCCTTGCGGGAGCTGGGAGCGTTTGCTGCCGACTGGGGCTGTGTCAGTGCATGAAATTTCTTTTCTTTCTCCCCGTCTCTTTCTCCCCTCTTATGGGATGTTTGCTAATTGAAGCGGTTCTGGAAAACAATAAGTTGTTAGATCCCCCTCCCCCACAGTCTCTTTTAAATTCACATTATTCTGACTTACTGGCAAAGCAGGAGCCTTTTCTGCTCCTTAGAAAGTGGCCTCTGATTATTTGCATTTCCATGTGGGACCAGCGGAGAAGGGGGAGCACAATTTGTTGGGATGGGCAGGTGGGAGGAGAGGGCACCTCTGCTGCCCCTATCTCCTGTGACGGATGCTTTTGACAGCCAGGGTATTGGCTTGGGGAACAAAACCCCCTCATTTCCCAATTCCTCCCCATTCCCCAGGTGGAAGCACTTGTCTGGGGATGGTTCTGCCGCCTTCTCTCCATTCTTCTTGGTGTCAAAGGCCTCCAGCTGGGGAAATCAAAGTGTCTGGGAACTCCTCTACGACCAAAGCAAGGATTTCTCCTGCCTTTTATGTTAGTGGGTAACAGCAAGCGTGTGCTGGTTCGGTGGTTTTTGCATATACTGTCCCTGCACATGCTGTTCTGACTGCAAGTACTTGCTTGATCTGGTGAGCTGCACAGATCACCCACGCAGGAACGGAGCACAGCCCGCTCGGTTGGCATCCGTGTGCAGTCTGGAGTTAGAGCTTTCTGGGTATCGAATGATTTGTTTAGTGAGGACTGGAAAAGCCCCTATCCATATATTTCTTTTTTTTTTTTTTTTCCCTAGGTAACCTATCTATTGTGGCAAAGCAATGAGTTTCAGTCAGGCTCCTGCTGTCAGTGCTGCCCCTCTCAGCCCCCCCCCGGCCCCATCCTGCTAGTCCTGGTTCTTCCAGCGCAGCTCTAGAACAGGAGAGTCTCTGCCTGTGCGGAGCTGCTGGCCTGGTTCTTGTAGTTTCTGGACACTAGAGGCCTCTAGACACTCTGGTATGATTAATGCTAGTTGTGGCACTCCTGTGTAATTAACATTCACTTGGAGCAAAAGAGCAGGACTGATCATTTGGCTGATTTTTTTTCTTTCTTTCCTCACCCCTTGAAATGTTGTCCATTACAGTCAGTGCGATTTTTAATAAGGTACCCAGTGAGCAGGCAGGTTACAGGAGAATATGGACTGGGGAAAACTGGCTCAGCAGAGATTAGCCTTAATCTCCCTCTCAACCATGCACGCATGTACACACACACAGAGGCAGCAGCTTCATCTGGGGGGTTGCTGTGTCTTTTGACACAAATCAAAAACGTGCTTTAAGAAAAAGCTATGAAACATGAAAATGAGCGTTTTATATCTGTGCTACAGCAAAAAAAAAAAAAAAAATTAAAACCTGGACTGGCCCACCCAGTGCTGGATTTCTGTCCTCTAGCTCCACAAGCCCACACATCTGAAGGCAGAGGACGGGAAGGACAGTGCTGCCTGGGGCAGAGTGGGGTACATCCCCCACCAGTGGCTTTGCTTTCCATCCCAGCATTTCTCCTGGAGACTTCAGGCTGAATTCCCTTATAGGCAGCGTGAAAAGATTTCCCTCCTTTGAACTCCCAGCTGTATTTTCTAGGCAGCTCTTCCTGCTGCTGCCTGTCTGGACTGGGGGATCTGCTCCGATGGGAAGCTTGCTGTCCCAGCACTCTCCACTCCCTGGTTTGGTTTTTTTTTTTTTCTCTAGATTTCCCTGTCTCTCTCCAAGCATCCGAGCTCTCTGGCTGGGACACGCAGGGAGCTCACTTATGGAGCGTTTCTCCACAGGCTGAGGTTGCTGCTGGGAGCAATCTGTTAACCTTGATCAATCCAGATTGCCTGGCAATGATTCCTGTATTACCTAACTTGCAAGAGGCAACATGTTTTCCAAAAGTTCTTGTCCTGCCGAGATCCCAAATTTGGGTAGGACCTACCTGGGTAGTTTTTGTGCAGCAGCAGTTGTAGTTGCAGATGGATCTTTAAGATTCCATTCAACGTAACTGTCCCAGAACAGCCTATTCTTGATGTGTTGGGAGTTACGGAACTGGTGATGAAGCCTGGGGTAATGTGGGAACCTCAGGGAACTTCAGACTGACCTGGTTAAATGTGCCACGTTACTGGTAGCCCAGCGAACAGCCGCTGAGTTGTGGTAACCAGCTGAGTCTAAGGGGAACCAGCCTGGTAAACTGAGGCACTGATTACGGACAAGGTGTCGAGGTGCCTAAAGATGCACCTGAAGAACATCCTTCAGCCCAGGCAGCGCGAGCACTGGTGGGGAGGGGTGAGCTCCTGTCTCGAGGGGCGAAGGGCAGAAGAACCCCCCCTTCCCGCTCCAGCAGCCCTGATCGAAACCACATTGCTGCTGCCCTCGGCCTCTGTGTCCGGAGAGGCTGTAAATGCTGGTTGCTGATAATCGCTGCAATTAGCGTGCAACATGCTCCCCCAGAAGGGGTGTTCCCAGTTGCTTTAGCAGATGATGGGGTGCAGTTTGGCTCCCGGCACTCCGGGGAGGTGTAGTGCCAAGGTTATGAGCTGCTCCTAAAGACACTGCCCTGCTCCTTTAAGTAGTAGCCAGAAGCTTTCTAAATATTATCATCTTACCAAAAGAAGAGGGGGAGGGAAAAAAAAAAAGTGTTTTGGCATGAGAACAATTTCTCCATTACCTCAATTAGTTCAAATGATCTGGAAAGGTTCTCTCTAGAGAAATCAAGCTAAATCTCAGCCAGCAAAGGGCCTGGTGGCTGGTTGGTTGCTGTAGGTGTTGATATGAGCATTAGTCAGCAGCGTAGATTGCAGTGAAGTCAGTCAATATTGCTGTCGCTGCTGTCTGGCTACAGTCATAAATTAATTAATTATATCACTGTGGTAATTGAAGGCCTTATTCTCTCTAGGATTCTGACTCTGGCACCTCCCTGCCTGTTTCTGAGGCTGTCCATCAATTCAGTGAGGTCTGGATTTTACTGAGATCATTATTTCCTGAAATACTGTGGAGTCTCTCCATAAAAAGGAAAGCACTTTTTTACCCATCTTCATCCTTTTCCTTATTGCCTGCAGAGGAGGGAGAGCAGCAAGGTCAGGAAAGAAGCAGAACAACGAGGATGGGATTTCCAGCTCCAGCATTTTTGGTGGCGTCCCTCTGCAAACAGGAATTGAAAGTATCCTCAGAGTCCCTGAAATGGTGATGGGGTTCTATGGAGAGGCAGATTAATTACTCTCGATGCTCCAAACCTGCTCCGTTCCTACAGCAGGGTTAAAACAAGCCGATCGCTATGATTAAGACTGAGATAACCAAATAGGCTAAAAAAATTCATGGGCTGGCGCCCGCCCTGGTGTAAATCAGTGTCCCTGCACTGGCTCTGGTGGAGCAATGCCAAATTCCACCAGCTGAGGGTCTGGATTGCATATTCTACCTATAAAAATGGTGTTTAGGATATCTTGGCAAAAGTAGGTATTTTTGCAACCCACTTCTAACTGGGCAGTGCTGTGTAGGGATGAAATCCAGTTACACTGGTGAAAAAAAAAAACCAAAACCACGCTAATCAGGCTAAAAAAAATTACATCGTGAGCCTGTGGAGCAGAGCTTTTTTTGTAAGACGACTTTGTTACAAGGTACCTGCTAAAGGTTTAGATGCAGGGATCCACCTTGAACCATAGTGAAGAAGAGGGAGGAGCATCCTTATTTCCAGCACTTGGTATCGATTGCGAGCTCCCAGCAAGCGATGTTATGATTGGAAGTCTCTGCTCTGAAGGTAAGCGATAATGGAAACATTTTTGACTTTCCCCATAAAAATAAGACTTATTTCTCGTCTTCGTGATTACTTATAATGATCCCAAGGTCTGAATTCCAGGTTCAAGGCTCACAAAGGTGAAGACTACTGAGGAGCATCCGGTGTGCAAGCTCAGAGGGTTCATAGAATGGTTTGGGGTGGAAGGGACCTTAAAGATCATGGGCAGGGCCACCTTCCACCAGCCCAGGTTGCCCAAAGCCCCGTCCAACCTGGCCTTGAACCCTGCCAGGGAGGGGGCAGCCACAGCTTCTCTGGGCAGCCTGTGCCAGGGCCTCACCCCCCTCACAGGGAGGAATTTATTCCTTAGATCTCATCTAAACCTGTTCCCCCTCATCCTATCCCCACACCCCCTGATCCAGAGTTGCTCCCCCCTTTTTCACAGCCCCTTCCAGGCCTGGGGGGCCGCTCTAAGGTCTCCCCGGAGCCTTCTCTCCTCCAGCTGAACCCCCCCAACTCTCCCAGCCTGTCCTCACAGGGGGTGCTCCAGCCCCCTGATCACCTTCGTGGTCTCCTCTGGCCCCACTCGAGCAGGTCCGTGTTCTTCTGATGTTGGCTGCCCCAGAGCTGGACCCAGCACTGCAGGGGGGGTCTCAGGAGAGAGGAGTAGAGGGGGAGGATCCCCTCCCTCCCTCAACCTGCTCCCCACACTGCTCTGGGTGCAGCCTGTTGCATTGTTCTGGTGTGAAAAATATCACACTGCATTTGTTTTTTCATAGAAGTTGGCTTTTTTCAACTTGCCTCTAAACGTGTAACACTGCTCAAGGCTGACATCACCAATTAATATAGCTGGTCATTTTTGAGTTTAAAAAAAAGGCAAGCCACTGCTTGCACTCACTAGCCATGGGTGTAGAGGAATATGGCCCATGTGCAGATGCTTAGGAGCCTCGTTTGAGGGGCACATGGGACTGAGCACATCTAGGGCTGGATGTGAAGGGTTTGGAATGTCTCAGACAAGTACAAAAAACCCTCTGCTGGATCCCCTCGAGGCAAAGCCCCACTTGGTCGTGGGTGAACTAGTCTGGGAAAGGAGACCTGTCCTCTTCCCGTGCTTCCACACCCCAATCCCCATTTTGCAGTGAGTCACGGCATGATTCAATGTTTTCAGAAAGTAGAGCTTCAAGGTGTGCAACACTGTAGGAAGCCCTAAGAGCTACAGAATATTTTTTTTGTATGCCTATAAACCTCTCGATTAGGGCAGTAAAGGAGGAAAATGCTCTTACTCTGGGCATCACCCAACGTGTAATGTGTTTCTGCCACTGCAGCAAGAATCACTTTCAGCATCTGACTGATTTAGGAGGCAAAGGAAGAGAAGGCACAGGGGTTTGTAGCTGAACTCCAGTAAATTGTAACCAGCCATTTCTGTAGATGATTTCCTACAGAAAGGAGAGGAAGAGGTTTGGTGTTGGGTTTTTTTTGTAGGGTTCAGCAAAGCCTCACAAAACACTTCAGGATAGCAACTGTGTATTATTGACCTGCAGAGAAAGGAGAGCGAGGATAAACACGAGGTTTTGCATGATTTGGAAGGTGGTTTTAGGGGCTGGGTGAACGTGGCAGCTGGTCCCACCAGACCCCAATGGGGCCATCGCTCGCCTGTGTGCGCTTCTGGACCTATGCTGGGGGAATCAGTGGCCTCATTTAGTGCTCTTATTAAACTCTGCTAATTGAGTAGGGCTTTCTGGCTGTGCCCAGCCGGATGGTTCCAGGCAGAGTGAGCAGAAGGGATGGAGCATCCCACTGACACCAGCCTTTGAAGTCTCCCTTCCTCCCCTCCAGCTCCCTGCTCCCCTGCCTGGCTGTGGCCTGAGGCCTTTCCCCCAGCTGGTTTTCAGCTCATTTTAGCTGCTGGGTGAAGCAGGAGGGAGGCAGAGCTGGCAAGGATGACTCCAGGCCATAAGACACATTCCTCCAGGTTAGCTGGCGTTGCCAGGCCTTTCAGTGAAAAGCTTCAATTAACCAATAATCAGCCAAGCATGGCAAACCCAGAAGCAATAAGTACTTCTTCTGGCTCCAGGGCCAAAGGCTAAAATCTGCTCAAGGAGCTAAATTAGTCATCTAATGGGGATTTCTGTCCATCTTTATCCTGCTCTGTGTCCTCACAAGAATGAGATCAGTGACAAATTTCCAGTTCTCCGCCCCGCCCCCCCCCCATCACCTTTCCTTAACAACCCTGTCTAATTAGCGTTGTAATGCAGAAGGACCAAAGTCTGACCCTGGGTGCAAGAGTGGAATCTAGGCTTGAACTCTCTTCTTATCCAAACTGCTGCAGTCCCATGAATTTGACCAAATTGCACTGATTTACACCAAGGAAAGGCTGATCTCTTCCCATCCTACTCCAGGTGGGGCGTACTAAGGGCAGCCCACCAGAAAATGCTCCGTGTTTTCCCACTTTCAGGACATGGAAAGGGAGGGTGGCACTTGAGGGACTGTGAAAGCCTGTTCTGGAAGATGTCTCATGGCAGAGTGTGAAAGTGGGGAGAGCAAATAGTGTCCGGGGAGCAAACCCTCAGCACTGAACAGACATCTGCTCAACACGTGCTGAAAGGCTTTGGTAACCTCCAGTCTTGGTTGTCCTCAGCCCACCCTTCACTGTGGGATTGCTCAACAGAAAAAGAAAAACTGCTTTCCTTGGATTTATTTTGCTCTAAAGGAAAAAGTGGAAACAAAGAGTGCCAGCAACTAACCCCTTAAAAACAAAAGAAAAAAAAAAAAAAAGATATTACTGCAAATGTCGGAGAGCAAGAATCTTCAAATTGGAAAGGATGTTTCATTCCAGACTCAGTGAGACTGTGCGTGTTTCTGAGAACTATCACAAGCAGAACGAGATTGTTTTTCCCTGCCTCGTGCAGCAGGTAGAGAGGAGGAGAGGATGCAGAGAAGGGCTGCAGGGGCCAGAGCTAAAATCCTCCACCCCCTTGGAGGCATGAAGAATTCTGAACTATAAGATGGGGGGGAGTGACCCTCAGAGGTCACCCAGCCCATTTCCCTTGCCCCAAGGTAAAGTCAGTGATAACTAAGCCGTCCCTGATTAATTCTTGTCCAGAATGTCATGAATGTTGCTTGTGGGGTTTGAACCAAAAGATTTGCAGCACATCAGCTGTGCTGAGGATGGGGCGTCCTCCTGCTGCCAGCACAGCTGGACTGTCCCTTGTCAGAGCCGTTACCCAGACAGTCAGAGCTTCCCTTATCTTTTATGGTTGAAACAGCATCAAAAGGAATAGAATTCAGGCAGAGTTTTTAAAATGGCCTTTGGCATCTTCAGGTTTTAGGAAAAGTGACTGCTGTATCTGTGTGAGCCGAGCATCCTCCTTGCTGACTGTTTTTATTTAAAAAAAAAAAAAAAGTTTTAACATTTCTTTTAGATTTTCAGCAATCAAAGTATGTTGTTCAGAAGCTGAGAGGATTGGAGAAATTTAAAAGCAAAAAAAAAAAAGTCTCTAGGAAAGGAAAGATATAATAAAAACATTAATGTGATCAAACCCCTAACTTTCCATTTAAAGATTAAATTAATGGGTCAGATTGGAATTAGTGATTCCCTACTTGCCATGCAAAAATACGTTAACACGCGCTTTCGCTCTGAAAACATTTCAAATTCTGTATTTAAGCATATAGAATTATAAGTAAATATAAAAGAGTCGAAAGCAGAGTCGCAGGGGGCGGTGGAAGTGCAATGCCTTTTCTTTAAGACACTCTAGTCGTTTTGGCAGTAAAACAACAGCCAGACGCTGGAGACCGGGGGGGTTGTTCACGCTTCGTGCTGCCTCGGCTGGAAAAGTCTCCCCGGTGCCATTTCCCTGCTCCGCAGCCCTGGGCGAGCTGGCACAGAGGAGCAGCAGGAGGGACCCTTGTATCCTGCCGGGATGGGGCTCTCGGCATCGACCCTGCCCTGGAGCACAGGGGCAAATTCCTCCCTGCTGATATTTAATTTGGTTACTAAAATGGGTCTCTGGACCAGATGCTGGATTTGGGGACTGTCCCCATCTCTGGCACCGTGTGAGTGTGTGCCAAGCCATCTGTCCTCTGTAACGGCAGGTACTGGCTTTTACCACCCCTTGCGTGGTGGATTTTAAACACTCCTGTCAGGCTGATAATAATCACAGGAGCAATATTTGACTGAAGGGCAGAGGAGCTGGACAGATCCGAGGCGCTTCTCAGGGGGGTAGGCTGGATATGATGGGATGCTTTAGGAGAGCTGAAAGCTGCCCCCGATGTCAGCAGCGTTCGTCTCCCCGGCTGAGCCCTCCCGTGCACGTCGCTAATCTCAGCAAGGAGCAGTTTCCTCATCCTCTGAAAGTCCTGCTCAAGGTGAGGACCATTCCTGCATCCCCCAGGCCCGCTCTCCCCACCCGAGGCCCGATGAGCCCCGGCTACCGGCCTTCCCCGGGGCAGGCTCTGCGGCCGCTCCGCGAGCACGGCTTCTGAAGGGGGCTTTCTTAGTATTATTATTTTGTGGTCAAAAGGTTGCATACACTATTTTTTTCTGATGCAGAGGCTTAGAAAGAGTGGAAAGCAAAATATTTTGATAATTATTCAGGCCAGCGGGTTACATAAAAGGTTCCATAGCCCTCTGCATCAAACCTTAACAGTTCAAACCACAAATTCTGTTTTTGCAGCCATAAAACATTCAGGGGGGGAAAAAAAAAATATATTAAAAAAAAAATAAAATAATAAAATCCATTTTCCATTCGCTTGAAACTTATAAAATTTTATGTGGTGAAAAATGACAGTTTACTCCCAGAAGGAAACTGCCCAGAGAGGCTTGTTTCATAGGCGCAGTGGGATCAAGAAATAGGCCTGGACTTGTGTCCTTAGTCACATAAAATAAATGTTGAAAGATGTCACAGAGCAGCCGGCGAAAGCTGCAGCAGCGTGGGTCGTCCCAGTCTTGCTGGGAAGGTTGTTACTGAGGGGAGGGCACGCGGGGGGTGCTGTGAGCCCCGGGACTCGCCTGGTGCTCTCAGCTTTGAGGTGATCTGGGACTCTGACAACAAGGGATGGAATCCTGTCAGGTGTTCAGGACCTTCATCTTCCTCAGCCCCTTTGATCTCCCAGGCTGCGATGCGGCACTCACCAGGCTGAAGGTGCACCCGTGGGATGCTCAGGGAGGCGAGCCCAAGGAATGAGGGCATTGCCCTGAGCATCCAAGCCTGCGTGCTGCTCCAGGCAAGGGCATCAGCGCTTAGAAAGAGCATCTCTGGCTCACAGGGTTGCCTGTAGCTCACATCCCTGCCACGGTTTAATTCTCTCCTCACAGCAGTGCCCGAAGCAGAAACCTCAGTGGAGTTATTGAGGTTTTCCTGGGCTTTGCTGGGTTAAGAGTAAGCAAAATCAGACCCAAACATCACAGCTCAAGGGTGAGATGCTGCAGTTTTGATGGAAAGCGTCGGCACAAGAGTTCAAGAAGCTCGAGGAATTCAGTCTGAATTCCTGGTTGCACAAAGTCTAACCCGTGTGGTCTGGGAATCGAGTTCTCGAGCTGATCGCCCTCTCCACTCCCAGCTAGCTCCAGATCCCAGCACAGCTCTGGGCGTGATGGAAAGAGCTTTTGTCCTTCGGTCACAGCTGAAGCTGGACACAGCCGGGCACTGAACGGCCCGGGCAGCGCAGCCGGGTCAGCGTCAGGGTGCCCGCAGGCTGCTCTCCAGCTTGTCTTTTGGGTGCCTACCCCCTGCCATGGTGGAAACACATCTGCCACGCTACCCTTAACCAAAAAAGAAGCTGCCTCAAAGCCATGCCCTGACACATTCTTTAGCTCACTGGTTATTTTCCAGCTCTGTATGACGGCACAGGGTCCAATACGTTCTGTTTCCTTTGCTGGAAGGTTCAGCCTGGCAGTGCTGAAACCTCCCCAGCCTCCAGCAAAGCCAATGCTCTTCCTAAATGACCCAAACACTGCACGTGCTCTGAAAATCACAGAAAATAGCAGGTGCAGTGCGTGGGGCAGCCTGTCGCAGGGCTGCTCTGGCCCCTCGCACACCTCAACGTCCCAGGCATTGCCAACACGCCGCTGAAATCCCGAGCAAAGTTTGCAAATAGTTGAATTCCTCACAAAAACCTGTATCGTCAGATTTCTGGTTGTTAAGTGACCATAAAGATATATATATATACACAAACAGTCCCAATTATGTAATTACTTTTGCTTTCTAAGTAAAAGATATCCTAAAAATTGTTGAGAATAAGATGCACTTTCTTTATGGGTTTTCTACCCTGGAACATTAAAAAGTCATCTCATCTCCTGAAAATACAGGATGAAGAAATATGTTAAAAATTTCCCAATAGTCAGCCACAAAAACACAGACTATTACCAGCTAAAAAACAACATTATTCCCCCTGCGTGTTAGAATTTGACACTTCTGGGTACTGGCAACATTTTTCAAAAGAAAATTAAAAAATAGCTGCGTATAAATGAAAAAGGTCTCTTTACTTTTCCTTTTCCATTTGCAAAGAGAAAAAAAAAATCACTTTATATTCTTTTTACATGAGAATCATTAAAAAATCATCTATTCTCCTGAAACTAGCACTAATTAATGAGCAAGCATGCGATCTGGGAAGAGAAATACAACAGTAACCTGGACTTTCTGTAGTGCAATTCAAAGTTGTGACACATTTAAAGCCATAAATGTGTTTTCCTTGATTCTGTAGGATTCATAATTAGCAGCTTGAGAGGAAATCTCTGCAGCAGTGAAACACGGGCCGCCTTTTTTTTTTTAAAATCCTTCAGCATTAGCGGTTTTCTTGGTGATAGGGATGCGTTAAACTGCATCTGGAAGCTCAAGCCCACCGTGTGGAGTCCTACCACAGTCTGCCTCTGTGGTCACTTCTGAAATATCCAGTCACTCCTGTACCAAAGCTTCTCAACCTTTTTTTTTTTTTTTTTTTTTTTGAGATTTTTGCAACCCAGTGAGCCTCCAGTAAGTTTGAATACTAACTTTGTAGCTGGGAGATTAACTACTGGCATGACAGCACACTTTCTGAGACAAGCAGGCTTTAGTAAAGCCCCATCCAGCAGATAAGGAGCCAGGTTAGTCTGGGCCGTTCTTATTGCCACACATCAGAAACCCATCCAGGACTCAGACACACCAAGAGCTATTACCCTGCTCAGAGCTGTCTCCTTCTTTACATTTAGTGACCTGTGTAGCCTGAAGGTCTCCCAGGAAGATGCTGAGCTTTGTGACAAACATCCATCCTGTTGCTGGTTCTCCTGTCCCCTTGCCACGGCGATGTGCGTGGTGCAGCCGAGGTTTCAACACTGAGCTCTGCAAGGTCTCCTCAGCTCGCATTTCAGACACCATCTTACTGTGAAATGCTTTGCACGGGGGGACCAGTGCCCTCAAAGAGCCTTTGTGACTCATGGGGAAGTCACAAAAGCAATGCGGTGCCTCCCAACACCTGAACTGCTGAAAAAAAAATGCATGTTCTGCACCAGTTGGAGCTCTGTACATGCTAATGGCATCGTCCCTGGGCATATTTATTGCTGCAGTCTCGCAGAGCAGGCCTATAATGTGAGAAAGTGCATCCAGATCGTTGTCTGCCAGGATGGGATGGAGTTTCCTAGCTGAGCGAAGACAGGAAAAGTTGTTCTCAGAAGCTGTCCAGTGAAAGTTTGAAGTCAGAAGGGAGTCCAGGAGAATGTCTATGCCGTGGACTGAATTGACCGATTGTGGTTGTGTAGCCTCAGCTGAAGGAGTTATTATTTCCATGTCTGGTAATAAATAGGATAATGGACAAAAAGCCTAACTCCCTGCATGAAGCCCGAGTAAATGAACTTGGTACAGTGGTTCACTGCAGGATTTGTGGTTTGGGACCTTCTTCCAAGCTGTGAATCAACACGCAAAGCAGATCCAGAGTCACTCGCATGGCCGTGAGGACTCACGGGTATCCCTGCTTCCTCTGCTCTGCCTCCACAAAATACCCTTCGCTCCCTCCCAGCTGCCCGTAGGGTGTTGGTTACCCCAGGGTGGTCATCACCTCAGCCTCCTCCTCCTCCTCCTCCTCCTCCTCCTCCTCCTCAATGGCCTCCGTAGGTGAGAACATCCCCAACACGCGAGAGCTGGGCTCTACCGCCACCTCATCCCTCTGGATTTTATCGTCATCTGATAAAGCCTCTCTGTTCTCTGTTTGTTTTAAACCCTTATTGGAAAAACCTCTTTAATAGTAACTCAGCCTCTGACAGCAAGCACTTAGAAGAGCTGTCCTCCCAGTTTAGAGCTGTCAGCCGTAAGTCAGTGGCGGTACCATTAACATAACCCAGGTGTCTTCACTCTCATTTCCAGACACGAACCGCCGGGCAGCAGCTCTCTCTGCGGACGAGCTGCAAGACAAAGTAACTGCTTAAAGGAACCGGATGGTACTTCTTAAAAAAATTAAAAAAAAAAAAAAAATCTTCCTTCGCAACATATCGAAAGAAAAAAAAAGCATTCCTCTGTCTCTGGTATTGCTGATCGGAGTCTTCTTCAGTCTTAAGACTGTATTGGCATTTTTCTAGATGTGATGTGATTGATATGACATGATATGATATGATATGATATGATATAATTCATGTATATGATTTATTAGATATAATTTGTAATGTAACATAACATAATGTAATATAGTAACATATAATATAATTTATATAATATAATATAAAATAATATAATACGATATGATATAATATGATATAATACGATATAATATAATGTAATATGTTATAATAATAATATAGTATCAGTGTTACTGATGCTCCATAATATCACTGTTACACCGAGGCATATTAACACAGAATTTGAACCATTTCCCTGCATCACAGCTTCTCTGCATCGAGTGCTCCTTTTGCTGTTGTGTTTTAATTCCCTCTGCCTTCAATATGTAATTAATCCCTCAAGAAACCAAGGTCGTCATCCGAGCCAGCCTTCGCCACGCGCAGGTGTTGCCCCTCCAACGCCTTTCCTGGGGCTGGGCAGTCCGGTTTGCTCTCAGTTTGGGGCGAGATTTGGAGAATTCAGGTGGGTCAAGCTCACGTGGAGTCCAGCTTGTACCACGCTAATGCGCTGGGGCTCTCAGGGATTTACACATGCAATTGCTCGAGATCAGGGGGTGTTTTCTAGAGTCCAAGACAGCAAAGCCCCCCTGGGAAGCCACATCTAGAGCAGGGGTGCATGTGTGAGCACTGCTCGCTTGTGCTTCTTGACTGAATTATTTTCTAGGAGTTAAAGAGTGATGTCCACGTGTCCCGCACACGTGTCAGGTACCCAGTTATCTGTGTTTTCAGCATCTCTTCCTTTTTATTCCTCCCCCACCCTTTTTTTAATGCTAAGAACACTTCGGGCCCTGGTACCTGCCTCTTCTGTCGGGGTTTTTTTTTTTTTCCCCTTTGGGAAAACCTGCAGTTCTTCCTCAGAAGAGAGCTGAGCTGAGCACTTGCCTTCCCCAGCTACTCCTCTTCCTCCAGTCCCAGCCTCCGGCTGCTTTCAGTTGCCACAAGCAGGGAGGAGTTCAGGTTTGATGAGCAACTTTCAGTGGAAAACTTTGATTTGTGTCATTTGTTTGTTTAATCACTCCCTGTCAGAGGTGGTTGGGTTTGTTTTTTGGGTTTTTTTGGAAGGGGAGCTGCTTGCTTCGTGTGATCAGCTCTATCATGTTTTGTTATGACATTTATCTCTAAATTCCCAATCTATGTGCATCCTAAATGAGATTGCCAGCCTGATGAGCTTCTGAAATTTAATTGAGCGTATAGATGGTACTAAATCTCTGCAGAAATCAGATCAAACTAAGATTGAGACAGAGATCATGAGATCCTTCAGAAAATCTGTCCCTTCTCATTACCCAGTATAGGGTTTTTTCCACTAGAGGTTACATGGGCTTTAAAAATCATCTGCTTCATTATTGATGAGAAAATTGAATTATTTTAATCTGTGTATTATTTTAAGGATTTGACAGGCAGTCAAACCACTGTGCTAATCCCTAATCCCTGGATAATCATCACCCAGCAATTTTAAAATGCGGTCTGAAAGAATTACAGGAGAGGCCAGGAATAAAGCAATCAGAGTGTGCACATCAGAGGACTTCCATTATTATTAGCATCATTATTATTATTATTTAAAGTACACCTCTGGCATGTCTCACAAAAAAAAAAAAAAAAAACAAAACAAAACAACCAACTCTTCCCCATCTGTTCCACATAGAAAGTTTCAGTAAAGAGGCAAAAGTCAATCACCCAAAGCAGAACAATGTTGAGGGCAAGTTTAATAAAATAAAAATAATTTTTCCTTTAAAAAAAAAAAAAAATCACATCGTTTGCCACACATTTTAAAGCACAGAAAGTATTGCATAACTCCTAACCGCCGAGCGAGCTAGGAATACTGTATCCCTTTATTCTCTGAGTTTAATAGTTATAATTAGAACCTTTCCTATACGGTTTCTATATCTACATGTAATTCTAAAAAAATCCCTCTTGTCTTTCCCAATAAACTGAAGCATTGTTACACAGACTGAAGTGAAACAATTAAAGTGAGAAATGGAGACGCTGGGTTTTGAAGAGGGTTGAGGTTTTTTTTTTTCTTCTTTTTTTCTTTTTTTTTTTTTTTTTTTTTTTGAGGCAGAAAAAATTCTCCAACTTGAAATGTTCTCACTTGGCATCAATTTTGTCTTAGCGGCAGTGCTGTCCACACTTGGGTAGCCTCTGGAGGAAAAGGGTGACTACAAAGGAAGTGAGATGGAGCTGCTTAGAGAGAGCAGTGAACACATGGAGCGCACACACACACAGAGCAAGGCCGTGGTAAATTGTGTCATGAAAAAAAAGCGGAGAAACGACCCTCATCGTGGCAAAATAAGACCTGATCTGGGGGGAAAAAGATATACACCCAGCAGCCCAAGGGGAAACAGTCTCATGAGAGCCAGGCTATTGGAAAAAAACAAGAGAAAGACCCGTGGCCTCTCCTGGCCCTGAGACACCGCAGCAGCAGGCGTGGGTAGTGCAGCCTGATTTTACATCTCCAGAGCAGGAGTTACACTGGCGGGAGATGCCAAGTAGCTCCACGTAAAATAACTTTGGTAGACTCAAGTCTCCCTGGGATGATGCATCTTGCCTTTCTCTCCCTAAAAATGAAACCTCTCTCCTTGCTCAAAATCACAGAGGATGATAAAGGAAAAAATTGTTCCTTGGGCTTCGTCCTAAACCAGAGAAACTCTTTGTTATTAATGCCAATGTACAAGAGAGTGTTCCTCATTTCAGCCGTAACTGCAGTGTAGCCATACGGTTACAAACACTCATCTATACATCAGTATCTCCAAATTCTTTCTTTAGAATTATTTTTTTTTTTTTATTGCAGCTTATTTTTCTCCCCTCCTGCTCCGCGTGTCGAAAGATGATTGATATGTGTAGAAGTGGGCCTTAAAAACACAAGTCATTGCCCGAGGTTCTTCCTACAATCAAAGCACATGCCCACCCAAAGCTAATTAGACATTAGCCTAATGTCAGCTGATTGATTTAGAGCAGTCCTACCACCCACCCGAAAAAGAGCACGGAGCCTTTGACGGTGGCAACGAGGGGAGGGGGCACCTGAAGGAGGGGAAGGTTTGGCCTTTAAAAGTTCATGACATAAAACCGATTTGTGTATATTTATGTAAAGAAGATGCAAAGCAGTTTTTCCTCTTTAGTGTTTGCGTTAAACAAAAGGAACTGGTCAGCAGGGAAAAAAAAAGAAAAAAAAAAAAAGAAAAAAAAAAAAAGAGTTAAGGTCCATTCTGAACAAATTTAGGAGATTTTAAACTGTTGAAAAAGTTAAGTGTAGTGGAGTCTGTCACCATAATAAAGCAAAGGTCTTGCCTCAGCCTCAAGCACTCAGGTGAGACCTGTTTTGCTGGGTCCAGTCTTGCATTTTAAGCCAGGAAAATACATTTGGCTACAATTTAGATACAATTTTTCAAAACCCTTCGTGTTTTTTTCCTTTCCCTTTATTTTTTCCCCCTTCTTTTCCCTCCCCTCTAAACCCCACCAGCCTCCCCACCCTGGATTTATGGGTCAGGAACCCTCAAACTTGTCCTGATGGATTAAGCAGAGACAAGTTGTATCAAGTAAATTAAAAATGAAATAGTTACAGCTGTTGGAATAGTCTTAGGGCCAGAGGAGGTAAAAGACTTTCCACCCTCAAGGGGCCTGAAAGTAATCTGTGAAGCACCAACTGCTTAAATCAAGACAGCTTGTGTGAGCGCTGGCGTCCCGAGGGATGGAGAGAGCGTCCGACACCATCGGCCGGAGCATGGTTAGGGGAAAGCAAGGAGCAGCTCCCCTCCACGCCCTGCTTGCTCCAAGTGTCCCCGGGGTCCCACAGCCAGGAGGGGACAGTGTCCTCATGAAGAAGGCATTTTGGGACAAACTGTCTCAGGGATTTCATTTCTGTTATTGGGAATCTCTGCCCTGTGTCATCGAACCATGGGGGTTAAAACTAGAAGTTGTCCTGTGGTTTCCCAGGCACAAAGCAACCCTGGGAACCCCACAGAGCTGCAGACACACAGACTAAGGAGTAAGAAACCTACCTGTCGTCCGACCTAACATCCCCCAGACAGACAAAGCTATGAGGCTGACGCGGGGGAAGATACCTGAGGTGTCTCCTGTGCTCAGCCCCATCTTCCTCTCTTTTGGCAAACGCTTTGCTCTTCAGATGACTTTTCCCTCCCCAGCTCTCTGCTTTTTATATTCTGTTTATATGCTGTCTCTGCTCCTGTCTTACCCTGGGGTTTGTGGGTTGTTTTTTGTTTTCAGAGTAGCATCGAGCTGAGCAGGGCAGTGCAATGAACCAGGGGCTGTAGCAGCTGCACTAATACAAGTGCCCAGTGAAGGCATCTGAGGGCCTGGTCCTGTTTGATTCAGCTGCCCGCAAAAGCACAGCCTCTCCCTATCGATAATAAATCAAACACAGACAAACACGTTCATAATTCACCTTTTGTGAATCCAAAAGTTGGACAGAATGACCCTTTTTTAGTCAAATAAAAACACTCCAGAGTGCTTCGCTGCAGCGGGCACTGGTGAGACTGGTGAGACACTGGTGTGTCCCCCGGACACACGCGTTTGTAGTGAAAATGTTCGGGCCAGTCTGGGAGTTAATGGAGCAGAAACGACCTGGACGGCCGGGAATAACACGTGGAGGAATTTTTCCTCCCAACTCATCTTCAAACAGTGCCCATGAGGTGTCTCTGCCGTGCACACAGCGATGAAGCACCGGCACCAGCAGCAAGTTCTGCCTCTGAATTAGTGCCCTCGAACAGTGTTGAAGGTGGAATTTGTCTCTGCAGATGAGAGGAGCAGCTGAATGTGGCCCACGCTGCAACATCCCCCCTAACCCAGCAGCGTCTGGGGGAGGAAGCGAAGGAGGACACATCTCCAGCAGCAGAATCTGTGCAACTTAACGTATCTTGGCTATAAACCTTTCTATAGCTGGAAGTAAATCCTTCGGCTCAGCCTCTGCAGCTGCAAATTTATTCGGCAGGCAGAGAATCGGGCCAAAAGAAGTAAATATGAGTGATGTGACTGATAGTGCTAGAACATTACACGAGCTCCCAGACGGCTGCAGCGGGGGGCAGTTCCCTGGCTGCTGACTCCCTGCTCGAGATCTACCAGAAGCCGGAGCCGTCCCAGGATGCTGGGCAAGGACAGGGGACACGGTGGCAGGAGGGAGAAGATGTTTCTGGAGGGGACGTCTGCAGAGCTGAGCTCTGGAGCGGCAGGTTTGGGTTACAAGGCTGCCCGTGTGCGCTGGAGAGCTGCAAGCAGGGGTGATGCCCTTCTCTGTTTTATTTATCATGCCTCACCCCCCCTTGTCTCATGTACAATAAGGCTGTTTGTGACTACTGGAGTTGGGCTGGAGGTTAGTTTTAGGATTAGGGTTAGGATTAGGATCTGGGTTAGGCACTGGCAAAACCTCAAAGGTTCCTATTATTGTAAGACTGACAGAGCAAAGAGGCTTTAAAGTGTAAAGACGTCACCGTGCAGCAGATGAGCATTTTGCCACCCACATTCCCCCATAGCTGTCCCCAGTAACACCCAGTGCAGTTTCATGCTCGTGGTCTCGCCGTGCTGGGGCAGCTCTGTCACAGCGCCCAAAGCCGCCGAGGGCAGCAGACAATGGGTTTGCCCAGAGGGACTTGGCAGCGCTGCAGGTGCGAAGGGTGGGGAGCGATCCCGGGTCATGAACGCCAGCGTGGAAAATCCCAGGGGTTACTGGGTGAGGAGGCAGAGCGAGCTCCTCATCTGTCCTCTCTGGGCTCTTTGTGCAGCAGCTGCTGCTTCCCCAGCACACCGTGGGCTGGGCATGAAGGGGCTCCGCGTTGGTGCTGGGCTCTTCTTTAGTGCTGGGCTCTGCTCCCAGGGGATCAGGGACAGGACAAGAGGGAACGGCTTTAAAAACTGCCACAGGGGAGGGTCAGGCTGGGCCGGAGGAGAAAATGTTTCAAGAAGGGGGGAGTCCCCATCCCTGGGGGGGTTTCAGGGCCGTTGGGATGAGCTGTGGGGGATGTGGGGTAGGGGAGAACTTCGTAGAGTCGGGCTGAGGGTTGGACTCGATGATCCCGAAGGGCTTTTCCAACCGGAATGATTCTGGGATTCTGTGATTAGGAGAACACCCCTGTGAACGCGTTTCAAAGGCTGGGTGGAAACATGTATTTGCCTTTCCATGCAAAAGCCACTGACTGACCGTTTTAAAGAGTCTCCAGGACATCTGCGGCGGGAGGGAAGGTCCCTCAGCACCATCAGGGGCTGCTCCCCAGCTCTGCTCACAGGCATCTCTGCCCAGAAACCAAGTGAGCCACAACAAGGCTGTTTTTAGGAACTGTCAGAAGTTGCTGCCACTTTTAGTACTCAACACCTCCGAGAGCAAATTCCCCCTCCCGGCCTCCTGGTTCACCTCGTCACTCCACCCCGCGTTGGAGACTGGTTTCCATTAACACTGTAAAGCTAATAAGTCTCCTGAAAGAGAAGTGACCTGGATCATGTGGAGCTTGTGTGTGCATGTGTGTGTGCGTGCGAGTGTGTGTGCGTGTTGCTTGCTAGTGAAGACAAAATGCTGGGTTGGGCTCTTGCACACACACACACACACTTGAAATGGGAGAATATTTCTTCTTTTAACCCTTAGGATGCCCTGATGCATCTATATGATGCCAGAAGGGGCTTTCACTCTTTAGTATTCCTTACTTTTCTATATTAAATCCATGGGTTATCCTTTTATCACAGCCTTCACCTCATGAGGAAAAGGATAAACAGCTATTCTACGGAGCAGTGTAGGGGAGAAGGAACTGGCTGACTATTTGCAGCATTGCAGGAGAGCAGAATTATTTTTACATTTCAAATGCCATGATGTAAGCTGGGACGGAGGGATGTTCGTTTTCTCGCTTTGCAAAATTCCAGCTTTTGGAGTCACATGAATCCCAAATTTCACTTAAACCCGAGCTGCTTCTAATGCTCTTGTTACACAGCTACCAGAAACTGTGATCAGAAATACCCTCTGAAGTTTTAAAAACTAAAAAACAAACATGAAGGATCCCAATTTTCAAATAAACCTGTATTATTTTCATTCATTTAGCCAGTGTCTTTCTTCTGGAAAAACTATTTTTTGGAAGACTGTGCTGGTAATATTGAGGGTGATGGACTGGTCCTGAACCCAAAGAAATACAAGAGCTTTCATAGGGGCTGGCTGTTCCCTCCAGAGCTCTGTCAGCTCAGGCTCTGGAAGGTGAAACACAGCCGTGCCGTGTTGCTTTATTGGATTCATCCGTGCAGGGTACAACTGCCCAGGTAAAAATCAATACAGTCTGATGATAGTGCAGTGATGGGTGTGCTGAGCTGGGGGAGGCGGGTGCCAGTATTTCCACTGGTGTTGTTGCTGTTATTACAGCCCCAATTGCATTAACACCTAGGTCCCCTGTCACAGAGTGAGAGTCTTCAGTGCTAACACAGATGTGAAAAAATGGCGAGGACTGGCCCAAAGAATCTACAATCTGATTAATACTTTTCCTCCCCCTTACAAATTGATGTTGCTTAATACTTTTGGAATCTCGCAGCATTTCAGCCATGTGAGACTTTTATATCTTTTTGTGTGTGTGTGTGTGTGCATGGAACTTGTGGGCTTGGGGAGGGTTGGTTTGGTTTGGTTTTGGCTTGGCTTTGATCTTGTAATTTAAAGTCATTTCTTGTCACTATAGTGTAAAGGTATTCCATCAACTTGCAAGCACGTTGACAACACACAGAGTCCAGCTTTCTCATTTGATAAGGACACTTTATTTGCTTGGGGCCTTTTCTGCTGATTTTTCAATGTATCAAAGCTACCGAAACAGGCCCAACATGCAGTCACTTTTTCAGAAAAAGAACGGGGGAGTGGAATCTCTTCTGAATGCTGGGGCACTGAGATAATGCTGGGTTTTGAAACAAACAAAAAAAAAAGGCAGATCCATCCTTGCATAGGATCTGGCTTTTTTTGGGGCTAGCAGCTAGATCTGGGCCTGAGTCACATACAGAGCCTGTGCCATTGTCATCGCCCCAGGAGACAATGTCCCTGAAAGGGGACAGTGCCCGTAACTGATGGAGTGGGGGGGTCCCTTGGCAAAGCCCAGCCTGTCCCTCTCCCAGCAACCCCCCCCCCAGATTACAGCTGCAGCACAATAAGTTGTTTTTCGCAGGAGGACGCCCGGCGATGCCACAGACGTTACTCACGGCTGCATCCTGGAGCCCAGACGAGAACATTCATTTCACACCGCAAACTTATTTTTTTCCCCCTCCGACGCTTTCTTTTATCGAGTTTCAATATAATAAACAAAGGGGACGATATTATTTCACTGGCAAAGACTCCGACTAATGCACAAACAGTTCTCAATACTGGCACACAGAGGGACTTTTTCACCATGTACTGGCCAGTCAGACCCATATCAGTCCTAATGGCACAGGGAGATGGAAATTCAGATCTTTCACCTTGAAGAATAGCTGCAATTCATACGCTGCTTGTATTCCCCCTTCCCCCCTTTTTTTTTTTTTTCTTTTATTGCTAGCACAGCAAAACGAATCATCACAGTGGTATCAAAGAAAACTTTTCCAAGCTGTCGATGTTCAGCAAAGGGACAGCTTCATATAACTCAGCGTTGAATCGTCTCAGACCGTGGCCCTGTGCTCTGTGTGTGCACGCTTGGGTTCTCATACTGACTTCGAGCAAGCTGCTTCAATCCGCCAGGCTTCTCCTGCCCTTTTAGATGGTCCATTTGGATATAAATTCTTCCATCTGAAAGTCATGAATTTCAGCTTTATTCTTGGCTAGTGCCAAAACCATTCCCAGTAGACTACCTCTAAATTGGTACCTAATTAATTGGGACAAAGGGTCAGAAGCAACAGAGTCCAACCTCATCATTCTTCCTGTCCTGTTGGCTTTTGCTACAGGTGCCCTTAACCACGCTGGCCCCGGGGCTCCAACAGACCTTTGACTAGTTGCAAGCCATATTTCATGTATTTGATAAGCTTATTCTAGAACTCTATTGTTAATCTAACGATAGAGCATCAGCAGTGGTTTAAGCAGACAAGCACTTTTTTTTTTTTTTCAGAGTTAGCTTTTGAGCATTCCTTTCTTGGGCTGAAAAGATACTGAAGTTGTTAAAGAGAGCCTCTGTACGAGCGTTTTACAAACACAGAGGTTTTGCAGGCACCCTGGCAGTGTGAGAACCAGAAGTACCTGCCAACTTTCATGACAATGACAAACTGGAGTCCCCATCCCACCAGTACACCCAGAGGGTATCACTGGGAGAGCACACTCATGGAGGGGAGCGCATGAAGTGCTGTCACTAATAACCAAGAAAACACAAGGAAAAAAGCAAACCCAGTGCAATGCATCTGGGCTACTCTACCAGGCAAATCTCTCTACCCAGAACAAGCCAAGATTCATTTTTGGCCAAAATTCCTGCGCTAACACGAACCACTGCTTGATTAAGTGATTTTTCCTGAGATCGTGATGCAAGTCATTGTCAGAGAACAGGCTCGTGCAAGGCCTCAGTCCCTGCTGAACGCTGGAGCCGGTCAATGAGCCAACCCACCGCACAACCCGCCGGGCCTGTTACCTGCAGTCAGCTCCCCCACTGGAAAAACATGCGATTTTCCAAAGGTAAGGGAGTCTTGGGTTACTAGGAACACAAATCATTACGAGTAAAACTGCATTCCCAATTTATTGTATTTGTTTTATTTATAATTTTATTACTTATTCCACATTTTCCATATTTTCCATGTGTTTCACATCATTCTTGTCCACTCAGTCCTTTACATGGAAACCTGGGCTCTTCTCCACTGCTTAATGTGTTGAAGGCTTTATAAACAGTTTTGTTTCATTGTTTGCTCCGCATGTTTCCATCCCAAGAGCAGGCAACCAACGTTCTGCCTGGTACAAGTCTGAGTGGTCTCTCACTGGGGAACAGGATGAGGCGAGAAGGGAAGAAAACCAACAATCAACGTGACGAGCTGGTGAAAATAAAGACCATCAAATTGTTCAACTCGGGGTTCTAACAAAGAACGGTTTGAGACTCCTCTGATTTGGGTTGGGGTTTGTTGCATGTGAAGGGTTTAAGTTGTCAAAGATGAAGATTTTTTTTCATGCACCGCAGTCAAGGCTGAAGACTGATCGACGTGTTGTATGTGCCCACCCAGATTTCCCACCAAACTAAAAACCTCAGCCCACTGAATGACAAGACAACTCCTCCCAGTGCTGGTAGATTACTTCCCTGCTTTACGCTTCTGGAAGGTAATATCTGCACGTACAATTAATTCACTATTTTTCCCCCTCCTGGATGCGCAGGCAAGTGTTTTCTTTAATGCTGCAATCTGTGAGGAAATCGGGAGTGTTCGGCAGCGCTGCTTTTAGCGGCGCTTTCAAGGGTTTTGTGTCAACAGGAACATTAGGTCGAGTTGCAAACAGCCTTGGAAAATCTGGTGCAGCATCTCTGATGCTACTGACAGGGCCTGCTTAAATTCGGCATTGGCTAACAGTTGTCATTCAGCCCTTGAGTGCATTTACACCATCTCATTTATTTTTCATCAGTCTTGCACCCTTCATGACACCCTCATCCATTCACGAGCACGTTCGTTCTGCCGGATTCGGTGCGATCCCATGAGTACTGAGCCACGCGTGAACCTGAAGAAGAATCTCTCGGGTAGCAAGAGGATGCTCAGTTCCTGAAAAAAACAAACAAACAAAAAAAAAAAAACCCACACAACCAACCTCAACAAGTTTATTCTAGATTCTATAGTTAAGGTGACTTTTTCATATCAGGAACTCAAAAAACCCCGATGTTATATTTGATAGCAGAGGAGAGGCAAGGAGATTGGATTAAAACATCTGGTGAGGTAATTAGATTCGCTAAAAAGTTTACACTCCAAACTGCCCCTACATAATTGATGGGACTATTGTGATGTGTCACTTCCACTTACCGGCGTTCCACAGGCGCTCTCGCCTTGCTGCGCCCTGCGCTAACCTCCGCGCCCGACCTGCTGCGGCCCCCCGATTAAAGCTGCAATTACGGGGTGACTCTTAATAGCAAGGTCTTGCTTCGGAGTGGGGAAAAATGTTTCTGTAGCTCACACGCGACAATTAAAGATAATTTAAAATGTAAGTAATTGCACTGGGTTTCTGGAAACTACTGTAGAGGTCTTGTCCCAGGCATCTGACAGGCATGGTGGTGTATTTTGACAAGTTTTGCGCAGATTTCCATTAAATACCAACTAGCAGCTCTATTTTCTTTGGAGTCATTGGTCAGGAAATGGAGATTGTGAAAGGTCAGGCCTGGAAGATTTGGGAGGGGATGGAGGTGTTACTCATGTTCTGATCCATGGGGATCTAGTTCCAACATAAATCCTTCAGTTGCTTCTTGCCTTGTGCGTAGTCTTTGAGCAGGAGGAAGGTAAGGACTGATCCACAAAGAAGAGCTTCTGCTGAGTTGTTCTCACCCCTGCAGAGAAGCCAGGCAAGGTGGGACCCACAAAATGTCCATCGGCTCTCTGGAAACCAAGAGAAACCTGGTGAGTCTGGGTGGAGAGATCTAGCAAACACCAAAATGTTGGGTTGGATCTCCATCCCGCCACAAGCTTGCACGAAACCTCTTGGTTTACAAAACTAGTTTTGAAACTGCGACTACTCCAAGGCTTCTGCAAGGTCAGCAAAGTGTGAACGTCATGCCGAACGCACCCAGAGACTTTTAGAGGTTCAGCGGTCCCTGAAAAAGTTTTGTATCATGACAACAGACTGTCATATGAGTTTGGATTCTGCCACATGGTCCTAGCGATAATAAGCCATCTGTGTGCATCGTGCTGCACGCGACCTTTCCTCTCTCCATTTTTGCCTCCATCAGTTTTCTTCCAAGTCCTCCCTGATTTGACCTACCTTCAAGTAACCCAAGAAATGCCAGCAGTGCACATCAGAGCAGAGTTAAATATGCACTCGACTGCCAACATGCTAACGAGGAGTGAGCCCATCGACATCAGAGCGAAAATAAGCACATGAAAACAGGGTGAACCCTAAAATGGAAGAGGACCCCTCAGGAATAGTCACTTTCGGCCACGTTTGACTGATTTGGGCTCCTGTCTCAGTTAGTGGGACTTCTGCTCCTGAATCATTTGTGGTAGGGTTTTAAAAGATGTTTCGTATCACAAGATGCAGAGAGAAAACTTGTACAACATTTGAAAACTGCACTTTTATTTCCTTTTCCGTTGGTGGATTTCTAAATTATGTGCAAAGGCCAGAGCTTATACTTCTGTATTATAGATGTATTCAGCTTGTGCCACTGCATAATAAAATTAAATATGTTTATAAGCAGTTGCAGGATGAGGATGTCTGAAAGCTTTACCCTTTGTATAACTTTATATAGGACAAAATATGTATAGGAAATAAAACCTAGGGCAGATTTGCCTCTTTGCTGCTTTCAGGTGGCCGCCTTTGTGCCTGTAGTATTTCAGATGCATTGGTAACACCATGGCAGCTCACCACAAAAAACAACATTGAGGGACTTTATTAAAAAAAAAAAAAAAAAACCAAAAGAAAATGAAATTAAATTTTAAAAAAGAAATTAAAAGTGTCTCTGAGGCAAATGCAGTGAAATGCAAACTTAAACTGCACAACCACAAAAGAAATTGCATCAAACTTTAAAATAATTTGTCTTCCTTTCTGAAATGAAATTATCCCAAATAAGAGTAAGCCTGAGCTCCTGGTTTTTATATTTATTCCAGCGTGGTGTTTTTAATGAGGGACTCAAAGAGAAATTACCCTTGAAATGTAAAGAGAGCGGCAATTCTTATTTTATCATGACTCAAGTATCACTTACGCGATGGCCAGATCCTTATGGATGAGCCAGAATGGCGGGAACTGGCTTTGGGGTTGGTTTTTATAACCCAGAATCACTCCCTTTTTTCTTTTTTTTTTTTTTTTTTTTTAAATTAAAAAGTCATCGATGTGCTCAGACACAACACGACACATGCTACAGTGACCCAGACAGCGGGAAAAGGGTCCGCGCCCTCCGGAGAGCCGCAGCTGAGTGCTCCTGACAAATGCCACCGCGTGGCACCGAGCAGAGACAGGCGCTGCAAAAAGCATTCCTGGGCGATTTCCTGGTGCCTCTCCAAGCTGACAGAGGAGGTTTATATTAACATCACATGGCTGTCTTCAGCTGCATTTGTTAGCACAGCCCATTTGGAGATCTTGCCATGTTGGGCTGCACGGGGAACAGGAGGGAAAGGAAAAGAAAAAGAAAAAAAAAAGAAAAAAAAAACCAAGCAAAACATATCTTGGTTTTTTTTTTTTTACGCCAGCATCTTCATGGGTAACGCTATCAAACCCAGGCTCCTCTGCCCTTGTCCATGCAAAACCTTTGTAGAACACTTGGAGGGCAGATTTTTAGAATGTTTTTGTACACATAACACACAGGAAAAATAACAGGCTATAGAAACTTGGCAATAGTTTGGCTCAAGTAGCCAAGTTGGGCATGGAAAAAAAAATTAGACAATAAAAGGTCATTTCTAGCCAAGTTTTAAGTGAGTATACAATACATACCTTTTTTTTTTTTTTTTTTTTTTTTTTCCCCTGCTCTTTGCCTTAGTTATTGGCCAACTTGGCTAGGAGCTTATGGAAAACACTGAAGTGGAATTATTATAATTGGGTTGGTTTTTTTTTTCTCTTTTTGACCAAGCAAAAGATCTTGTGAGCAATAATTTAATTATGGCAAAAGAGTAACACAGACATGGTTTTTAAGGATGGTTCATCAAAATAAAACCCCTCTTTTCTACGCCGTATTTTGAAGCAAGACTAGGTCCGTGAGAGCCAGTGATCTAATACTACTGCTATTTATGATTTTTTTAAATTATTTATTATAAAGTATGTCATAAAGTGGAAAATTACCGTTGCCGATCACATTTCCAAGCAGGCCAATTTAGAACCGAGCGCCGTAAGTCAATTAGGATAATAAACCTGCTGGAGTGAGGGGTGGGGTGGCGGGGGGGTGACGACTTTCTTGGAATTAACATTTTCGGCCTGCTTCTGGCGTGCTGTTATGCGGGGATCAAACGGGAGACGTTTAACGAGTGGCTTCCGAAGCCACCCTTCGGGCTCGCCGTTTGGGTGGCAGCTCTCCTCTGTGATGGCTTCAGTCTGTTGCAACACGTTCCCAGAGCCTCCTTCCTTGCCCCCAGGTATTTCAGGTGGATGGTTGATTAAGAGCAAGCTCCTTGCTGACGTAGGTTGCGTATTTAACATCCTGCTCCGTTTCATACCTACGTGCACCTTAGGTTTTCTTTTCTTTTTTTTTTTTTTTTTTTCGGAAGGGCAGAGTTTAAAAATAAATCAATTAAAAGGAAATATGGGAGGTTCTATCCCCTCTGAGAGCTTAACTGGAGGCATCCTCCTCACCTTTTGAAGGCTGTGGGCTTTCTGTCTGGAGCATCAGAGAACTTCTGAGACGTTTGACCCTGAAACATGAGTAATTCCAGCTTGCATAAGTCCAGGTATCTGTGTGGCCTGGACCAGGTACTTCAGAGAAGTTGCATAAATGGCTCATAGACAGCAGCCTCTGTGCACTGAAATATCCTAATGATGCTGGGAATTTTGATGCAAGGACACTGACTCTGTGGATGTAAGATGACACAAGATCAGTTTTGAAAAGCTGACCTCCTACAGGAGAGAGAAAAGGAGTCAGGCATGACAATAAAAGGAAAAAAAAAACCCAAACCAAAACAAAACAAAACAACACAGATTTGAGGGTGAAAAGCAAAACCAAAGAAGGACCACAAGCCTGAGATAAACAGGAAGTTTATAAGCTGCAGGTTTGGGCTGCGTTTAAATAAGAACAACGGTTTCTCCTCTGCCATTTGTCAATTAAAGAAGAAAATCTTTTTTCAAATAGAGCTGATCTTATATTTTCTCATATTCTCTTGGAAATGTCCTTCCAAATTGGATGACTTTTTTTTTTTTTTTTTTTTGTAAATAAGTGAAGGTTCTGACAGATGCATTTTACCTCTTTGCAATTTTTTTTTTCATCTTTTCACAAAATAACAATCTGAAGTTAAAAATAAAAAAATATATTCCATTTCTATTTATGCTACTGGGAAATGGGAGGAAGCTGCAGCAACGGAAAAAGCAAAATATCTTCAGTTTGGAGAGACTGATCTTTTTTTTTTTTTTAACAGAAAATATTCATGGCCAAACTAACTGTGCGAAGAGAAGGGTATTTTCCTCCTGGTAGTATTTCATAGCAGAGCGCTACAAGTTGCCTCCAAGCCCACGTTGGTTGCAACACGTGAGCAGCGAGCGAACGGGAATGGGCTGTGAGGGGGAGCAGGGCCCAGCTGGCCGTCACGACTGCTCCGGGCAAACCCACAGCCCATGGATCTGGCACCGGGCGCCGTGCCGCAGTGGTGGAACAGCCGGCCCTCTGGGCAGACATCATTGCAAGCTGTTTACTGGTGCTACTGGGGGGGTTTCGCAGCCCAACAAGCCTTGTCAAGCTCAGCATCAGTAAGGCGGGTGTGGCGATCTCTAATTATACCCCTTGGGAAGGACTTACATGACCTAACATATCTAGCACATAAGAAGTCCATCCCACTCCGTTTAGATGGCATTTGTTAGCTGGCACGACTGGTTCTGCGCTGGATGGAAAGTAAACAGGGTGAGTAACGCTGGAGTCACGTTGGATGCGGCGTGTAGTAACTTGATTTGTGACAAACACAGCGGAGAGACTGGCTGATGCGACCGGCTGCCTCAAGGAATTGTCTCTGGTGATGTACTGCTGACGCTTCACGTTCATGGGTTCAGATGGAGAAACCTCTGCAGGTGAGACTGTTGTCTGTTGTGGTTCAAGAGCACTGGATGGACCTCCTCGAAGAGAGCCAGTGGGATTGCGTTACGCTGCTCCTCGCTGCCTGCCCTGTCCCTGCCTCATCAGGCTCCACGTTTTGGGGCAAGGAGACTCCCCTTTGAATGAAGTTTGCTGACAACACCAAACTGAGCGGGGAAGTGGAAACACCAGGAGGGAGAGACACCCTGCAGGAAGACCTGGCTAGGGTGGAAGAGTGGTCTAACAAGAACCTTGTGAAGTTCAACAAGTGTAAGGTCTTGCATCTGGGAAAACATAATCCAGGAGTGTAACAGAGTCTGGGATTCACCTGGCTGGGCAGCAGCTCTGTGGAAAGGGACCTGGGGGTCGATATGAGCTCGATAGGAGTGACCAGCGTGCTGCTGCAGCAAAAAAAGCCAACGGGGTGCTGGGCTGCACCAACAAGGGCAGAGGAGATAAAGAAGTCATTATCCCACTCTGCTCAGCGCTTGTCAGGCCACACCTGGAATGCTGTGTTTAGTTTTGGTTCTCACTATACAAAAAAGCTGCGGCCAGGCTGGAGAAGGCCCAGAGAAGGGCCACAAAGGTGGTCAAAGGACTGGGCAGCCACGTGAGGAAAGGCTGAGAGAATTCAGTTTGTTCAGCCTCGAGAAGACAAGGCTTAGGGGAGACCTTATCACCGCGTTGCAGTCTGTAAAGGGTGGCTGTGTCGAAGATGGAGACTCACTTTTTACAAGGCGGGTAGAAGATGGGGGGTAACGGGTACAAGTTAATCCCAGGGAGATTCCAACTGGACACAAGAGGAAAATTTTTCACTTTGAGAACAATCAGCTACTGGAATAATCTCCCTAGAGAAGTGGTTGATTCCCCAGCATTGAACACTTTTAAGATTCAGCTGGGCAGGGTGCTGGGCCATCTTGTCTAGACCGGGCTTTTGGCAGAAAGGTTGTACCAGCTGCTCCTCGAGGTCCCTTCCAACCTGGTGTTCTGCGGTTCGATGTTTTATTCAGCCTTTGTGCAGTGCCTCCCTTGCACCTTTCTCTGGCTCATGGGTTAGTGGTGCTCCAGCAGAGCTACAGAGAACTTACACCATGCAACAGACGTGTGCGCATCACTCTCATCGCTGGGGAATCTGCCCAGTGTTACTGGAGAAAACTGGGGGTGGGATGTGGCAGCCTGACACCCTCTCCTCAGAGACAGGACTGTGTATTCCTGCACTGGTGTCTGCAGAAATACTATAAAATGAAAATTTAAAAAAAAAAAAAAAAAAATATTATGCAGAAATGATAAAGAGAGGAATACGCTTTTTGCTTGCAAAATCCAGAGCTCATCCCACCGCTATATCTCAGTTCTATTCTTGGTCTCTGTTATCACCTTGTCTCTAGGCCAGACACCACCCACTCACCATCCTTTGGGTTGATGGGACACAAAGTCTCACCCAAGTGTGAGGCCCTCAGAGCACCAGCGGGACACTCCACCTGGCCAAAGAATCTGGAGGCTTCTAGCTTTTACGACTCATTGTCATCATCTCAAGCAACATTAGGAGGAAATTGCTTTAGGGCACTGTCATTGCTGTTTGAAAGTATTTGTTGACAAGGCATCGACTGTGCCATTTTTACGAACCTCAGGCTGGTTTAGATTTGAATGCAAGATCACCAGCTTTAGCACATAGACATTGGCCAGCTGAGCTGAAAAATGAAGGTCTCAGCATCACCAGGAACTGTCAGTTGCTTAAAAGTTACCACACATCTTTTGCCAGTGACAAATGAAAAATAATAGACCTAGCTTAGTTAAGGACAAAATATAATTAAATGTCTACATACCAACGTAATTACAAAGAGGTAGGTGATTAAATACCATTACTGATCTGGACCTAAACCTGTTAGCGGGAGACGATGGATTGCAAATAGATGCACACACTTTTGCCAATGAGTTACACAATCTTACACTCCTACAGCTACCAAGAACCTGCACATTTCCAGGTCTGGCTGGTGCTCACATGGCCTGATGGCATCACCAGGAGGGTGCTCATTTATTCCAGTCAGTGAAAGTAACATAGACTGGAAGTTTCCCACGCAGGAATGACTGACCCGTGCGTCATCCGAAAGCCCTCCTCCACATACATCATTGCAAGACACATCGCTAAATACTTACAAATGAATCTGCAGGCAGACATCGCAGCTTTCACTAAAAATGAGGCGTGCATTAGCAAGGATGATAACTGCTGGGCCATTTTCTCCCAGCTCTTCATCATTAATAGCTCACGAGATGTGAAGTCTCCACCTTCTTGACCGCAGAGATGAGCTTGGATTCAGCGTGAGAAAAGCAAAATAAAGTGAGAAGGGGAGTTCCCTTTTCCTTCTCCTCGATGAAGCCCACCGCCACCAGTGAGTCACAGCTAGCACCCTTCACATCAAGAATTAGACACCAACGTGATCTTCTGCAATAACTTTTTGCCCTGGGCACTGAAGTCATCCCGTATTTATGAAAACGGAAAGTCTATGATGCTGGGGGAGCACAGGGTCAACTTTGTACAGGGGTAATTATCTGTAAGTATTTGACAACCTCAGCCTCTGGCATCCCAGTCATTAGGCAGATGGTGGCAAGGGCCATGGAGAGTCTAAAGTCTGAACAGAGGAGAGAGGCAAAGGGATAGACAGACAGACAGACAGATGCCATCGTTGTAATGGAAGTTAGCTCTCCTGTCCTTCTCCACTTGGAGACTATCTCATGCTGGTGGAAGTTAGGGATGGCCTTTCTAGGATCAAGCTATCAACTTCAAAGAGCCAGGGCACTTAAAAAGCAATGAGAACATCCCTGTGTGGAAGGAGTCCTGCTGGGGAGAGGCCCCCAGGGCAGGCAGAGATGGGGTGGAGAGCACGGGGCTCCCCTCTGAGGGTGTTTCCCATTCCTTGCCTCACAGGCAGCCCCACTGCTCCAGGCTACTGACTCACCGTGACAGCTCAGGATGCGGAACCTCATCATCCTCTCAGCAGAAAGCTATTTCTGTCTCCCAAATGAGCCCAGGAGTAGCTCTGGGGAGGCAGAATGAAAAATTGCCGCATGGCTTCCCTAAAAGAAACGAACGCAAGGAGGTGATCGTCAGCCCTCTCTTACCATCTGATGGGGCTTAAACCCAGCGTTGTTCAAAATCTGTGGACAAACAGAAATGCTCTAACCACAGGATAACATGCTCAGAGAGGCTGGCTGAGATCCTAGTGTGGCTGAAAGCAACTTGAGACCTGGCCAGCCCATGAAGAGTATTTTGTTGTTGTTTTTAAAAAATTATATTCATTAAGACCAGGAGTCGGGCAAAGTTCCCCTCTTTTCATCCAGCCAATGCGCTCTTCTGCAATTGCTAATATTGTAAGGAGGAGACGGGGGGGAAAGAAACCTCAGAAAATAAAACTTATTTGGCACTGCTGATTAAAACCAGTTTGTGTTTCATTGTGAAAGGCTGTGTTTGCTCAAGATTTATTCAGTTCTGGTCTCTTCCATCCACATAAGGTTTGTTTTAATGACCGTGGAGTTATATGAATCTATTAATTTTTTTTTTTTTCCTGAAGGTTTCATAATAACAATGCCTGTTTTTTTCATATAGCACTTTACAGCCACGCGTCTGGAAATGCATTGCAAATGGGCAATTAGTGTCAACCCTATTTTGAAGATGGAGAAACTCAAGCACAGCCCAAGCAAGACAGTTCCTAAACAGCAACGCCAAAACCAGGCGTTTAGCTTGATCTTGAAAAAAATGGGAGCTAGAGCCTGAAAAAAACTCACAAAGTCAATTCAGCAAGGACAAATGCAAAGCATTTCATTCGGCAAGGAATAACGGAGCGTGCACGCACGGGAAGGGCAAAGACTGACACGGGGAATGGCCGTTGATCGCTGGGTGAGCCTGGCATGGCCCCTGTTGTAGTCAAGCAGGAGTCACCAGTCATCTGCCCTCACGGGAAAGGCAACCACTGGACCAGGAGATATAAATAAACAGGATAATGGTGTGGAAAGTCCTTAAGAGATGCACTCTCCTGCCACCGACCTTGGGATGCTGCTTCCAGCTCACGGCACCTCTCGTCTCGTAGGAGTGCGATGGCCCAGGACGGACAGACGAGGGGACAGTAGCAAGGATGGATTGACCCACACGGGTGCTTTAGCTGAAAGAAAAGAAGGAGGAAGAAACCTGTTCTAGTAATGACAGACTTCAAAGAGGCAACTGCAATCACTTACATCCCTAATCCAGAGCGGGGGGAACCCACTCCAATGAAGGGCTGATGGTCACAGGTTTGGAAGTTCCTGGGTTTTGACAAGATCTTGTTTCCTTTTTCCCTCCATGTGTTTTAATGGGAAAATCTGGAAAGGTTAAAGCTCAGCGTAGAAAACCAGCAAGATAATATTATTTGAGGCAAATCTCTAATCCTTTACTTGGGCTACGTGGGAGGCAAGAGAAAATGTTATATGCAGGGGAATATTAAATTATTAATATTATGTCTAGGTGGAGATTAATCAGATTCCAGGAGAGACATATAATAACCACCTGCTGCCTCCTCAGATGTGGAGGTGTGGAGGTGTGCGTTTAATGAGCAGGCTCGCACGAGGAGGACCACAGCCTGCAGGGAAACAGGTCCCGGGGCAGGACACGCTGCCTTGCGCCACAGGGCTGAATCCGGCCCACCAGGGAAGAGCAGCGGTTGCTCAACAGCTCCCTGTGCAGCGAGCAGAGCAAGCATGAGCAGTCCCACCAGCAGTCACGGGGAGTGGGAGCGGGCCGAGCTGGGCTGTCCTCCCATCCTCCTGCCTGGATGGTGCAACTGCAAGCTTCCCTTCTTTTCTCCTCCAGGAGGAAAGGATGGTGGGGAGACCTGCTACCCAATCTGGGCACCACCAGAGATGCTGACACCAAACCTGCCCCCTTCCCTGATGGACTTGGCTGGAGGGCTTCTGCAAACGAGAGGCTGTGGTTGTGCCCAGCCACAGCTGCCGGTTTGCTGCCAGAAATATTGTGGAAATACATGCAGCCTCTTGTCAGAGCTGCTGGATGAAACTCCACAGCCTCTGCAAACGCTCAGCACAGTTTCACCCCCGGGCGCTGCGCAGACTCCTGACCCCTCCATCAGGTCCAGGCCACGCTGGGCTGCAGCCTCCCGGGATGCCCAGCCCTGGGTGGTGCTCCTGAGCCACTGCTCACGAACGGGCCACCCGAGCGGAGCACCCACGAGCCACAGAGAACTATCTGAGGTGGTGCTGGGCGCGTGAGCTGGGTAACGGCAGACAGCCGGGAGGAGCCGCCGGCAGGTGGGGGATGTGGGAGAGGGGTGAGATTAGAGCAGCCGGAGAGCCGCCGTCCTATTTCACATTTCTGCTGATCCCCAGAAACCTGCCTATAGATCATCCTGCAGGAGCAACACGTGCATCTAATTCTCTAATGCCAGGCCTCGCTGCGCCGTTATCCACATAAATCCTGGAGCCCTGACACCAGCCTTTTCATCATTTAACTGGAGTTTGTAGGAAAGAGGGAGAGGAGGGAGCGTAGGCTTGGACAGAGAGATGGTTCTCAGCAGCAGGCATGGCTCCTCTTTTCTCATGGCCTTTATCCTCCTTAATAATCCTCTCTCTATTTCACATATCAGCTGATAACATGTGGGTCCTATTTCCCCCCCCACTCTCCCCACATCTGAACTAGACGGCAAGATAAAGCCATCCTGCGATCTGAAGCATGTTTGCAACTGTTCTTGATTAAAAAAAAAAAGAAAAAAACCTCTCGATGTAATGAATGCAAGGCTCGAGAGGGCTCCCCACGCCATCCCCAGCGCTCTGGGGAACTTTTTGAGCTTTGTGGTGCACGTCCTTGGAGCCAATTCTCTCCTGCCTTCGAGGTTAGGGGTGAGTTTCTCACCTGGAGTTCACTGGCACAGGGAAAACCCTGCTTTTTAATTACTCTCCCAGCTCACTTCATCTATTTAAATCATTATTAAATGCATTAAATAATTTCAGTGGCATTAGGAATAAATCCATGCATTTTGGGAACGGAGATTTGGAGAGGGGGAAGAGTGTTTCATCCAAAATATTTTTCTGTGTGAAAAATCAGGAGGTATTTTCTTTAAAGCCAGAAAATCTGCTGGTTTAAAATCAGAAGGGAGGGATTAATGAAGGAAAAACTCTCACTTTTTTCTTTATCAGGTGGGAATGAACGGAAGTTACTTGGGGTGTGGGGGTGGGATGCAGCAGAAAGAAAAACTGCCCAATCAAGTGAAGTAACAGAGAAAGTATCAACCAAACAGGGGACATTTTCACCATCAGGTATTTCTGCCTGATATTTGTAATACGAAAATGTAAAAAGTCTGAAATGGACCCTTAAGACAATTCCTAATTCTTCAGAATTCCCATCCTACCTGTTGTCAGCGTTGCTGTCAGGGAGTACTGCCCCTCAGAGTATTGTGCCCAGGTTCACCACAAAGGAAAGTGTTAAAATCGCATCATTTGAAATCTGTTGGCAATTTGGGGAATGGAGGCAAAAGGAAGAGAACAAGAGGACTCCCATCTCCTGAGATCTGGACAAACACTTCACGAGCAAGAGTTCCCAGCACTTCTAGGTGGCTCCCAGGTGCTGTCAGCCCTGGAAGTTTCTCCTTCCTAAAAAGACAGAGACAATAAACACAGTGCACAGCTCAAGATCAGTTTTGTCCTGAAATCACCTCCCAGCACCATCAATAGCATTTTGCTTCACATATTCATTTATCTACCAATTCACTTCAGCAGAGAATGGTCTGAATTCCCAGCCTTCATTTTGCATTGCCACCCATCGGCTGGAAATCAGGGCCTCCACAGGTTTTCTGTGGTTCAAGCTGCTTTGCTGCCCTCCGAGCTGTGGGCTGGAATCGAGGGAGGGGGTGCTGCCAACCAGCCCCATGCCAGGGCTCTGGGGCTCATCCCTCTACCTGGAGGAGCAGCCCTTGCTAAGCCCTACCGTTGGGAACAAGCCTGCACCAGGGTGGGAAATCTCAGTTAGTTCGATTAGAGAGCAGGTCCTGCTCTTTGAAGCTACCACACATTCCACCTTACGAGAAGTGAAGAAAAACTTAGAAAAATTACAAAAGAATAAAAGATACAGAGAGGGAAAGAGATGGTGAATGGCAAGAAGGGAGTTAATGAGAGCCAGAAACGCAAGTTGGAAAAATGTTGATTTTATTTAGCATTAATTGCAGGAAAGAGCCTATAAAGTGCGGTAAAAAATTATTAAGTACCACTATGCAATGCCAGCTTTGTGCCAGCCATGCCTTCGAAACAGGTGTATTATTCCTAGTTCCCTAGGTATAAATAAATAATTGCTTTTCCACATCTTTTTTTATGATGGCATTTCATTATTTTTTACTGCCATATTGTTATGGCTCCAATTCCTCCAGAACAGATTTGGAGATCAGGCGGCGAGGGAACGCGTGTGCACGTGTGCGCACGGATGCGCACGTGGGTCGGCACGTGTGAGCCGCGGGAGCTGGGGACGTGTCTCAGATCGCAGCATCCCAGGGGAGCAAAGCCTGATCCCTGCCCACTGGTCAAAACAAGGTCTCACCTGGGGTCCGAGCTCTGACAACGATGGCCGGATGAATACAGAAAGGAAAATTGTGGCCACAGTTACAAGCCAATGTGCATCACGTCGGGGAACCACTCAGCAAATCCGGAGGGAACAGCTGTAACAAGCAGGTTGTCCAAGTCACCTTTCTGGAGAGAGGGACTGCCCCGGGACAGGACATGCTGGAGGATGTCACCCTGGTTCAAGCACCATGTCAGCCCCTTTATCTTGATGTCAGGGAGACAGAGCTGGGGTTTCCCCGAGATATCTCATCCATCTACGACTCCTGTTTGCATCTACTGAGATCAGAAAAGGAAAATAAAACCTTTATTCCACTCCACACTTAATTTTCTGCTCATGATCTGCCCATATGCTCTTCCCAGCGTCGCTACATGCAAACCCTGATATTGCCTGAGTTAAGAACAACGAGGGCAGATCACATTTTTTCCTGAGCAATGTTTATATCAGCATTTCTGGGCTTGTTTTATCGAGTCTCTCACTTCTCAGAGGAGACTCAGCAGGGAGATAAGCACTGGATGCGTTTCCTAGCGCTGTCTCTTGCTTCAGATGAGGCCACCAAAGACGTTCGGGGAAGCAATGATTCCCTGGTAAAGCCTCAGTCCGAGCTCTGACCTGGAACCGTGGGCTCTGCAAATACGCATAAATCTTCAGCTCACGTCCAAATCACTGCAAGGTTCAGTGAAAATAGCAAAACTGCCAGTGAATCTAACCTAAGCTTTAATCCAGCTCTGGCATGATTTATGACCTCAGGTGGAAACCATGAAACATGTTTTCAGCCCCAAAGCAGAGGACGGTCGGCAGCCCCAGCCCGAAGGTTGCTGCGGTCGGTGCTGAAGAGCCGGGACAGGCAGAAGCACTGATGAAATCCAACAGCACAAAGACATCCCGACAAAGTCTTCAAACCCTGTTGATCACGCGTTGAGTAAACGTAGCTGACACATAAATCAAACCAGTGTCCTGCTCAAGTCAGAGACAGGAAATTAAACAAATGGAAGAATAATAAAGGCGAGCAAGCAATAAAGGGTTTTTTTTTTTCCGATTGAAAAGTAGCAGTTCACTAGCTTCACCATTTGTGAACAGTGCTTCCCTAAATGCAAAATTCTGCAATACTGCTGTGGTATTTCAGGACATTTATATTGTTTTTTTAATATTTATTCCCCTATCAAAATATTATCACCAACAGTAGGAGACACAATTATTTTTTCCTACCAAAAAAAAAAAAAAAAAAAGAGGAAAGAGAGAGGGCTTCAGTCTCAGTGACCCAAATTTCTAGGGAAGAACGGGTGTCACATCAGCGGGGAAAGATGCGTCTGTTGTTCTCTGCTGGCAGTTTCCCCCAGCAAGAAGCAGGAATGATTATCTCTCAGAGCATTAACAAGGCCATTTCCTCTCCTTTCTCTGACCTTCGTTATCTATCTACATATTAGCTTGGAAAAACTAACCCCGATAACAATTAACATAAGATCTCAGGTGACATGACCGAGAAGACTTTTGACCGGTGTAGGTATCAACACTGCGTATCACTGCTAACCTCTAAATAATCACTCTCCTTTAGCCCTTGAATTCTGAGTTTCTGCAAGAGTTTAGCTGAGAAATTGGTGGGTGGGGAGGGGACAGATAGGTGAGGGAGGGGAAAGATGGGTGAGGGAGGGGATTTCTGCGTCATTACCATATTGAAGGGCAGCCATGCAGAGCTGCTCGGCTCCAAGCTTGCAGTTTACAGCCCGTGTTGACGTGGGCTCATGGCTGTAACATCTGTGTCCCATCCCGGTGCCAAATTCATCGTTTTTCCAATACTTGGCATCCCCCGCCATGTGCATGTAAATCTCCGAAGGGAAACACTGCATCATGGGGTTTGACCAAAAAGGTAATCCCGGGAGGTACGTTACAGCAACACCTGCAGCACGCTGCGGCTTTTCCAGCCCAGACTGTTATTGTGGCACAGGGCTCCCACCACCACCCGCCGGGACCCGCAGACGGCCGTGAGCTCATCAGCCGCAGCGCAGACGGTTTACAACACCCGCAGGCTTTGGGGTCACGAGGCGATCAGAAACGGGTCACCCGGCCATCGACTTTGGGGGATCGGGGAAGGCGATGCTGTGTGTGCCACAGCCCCGGGCAGCACCCGGGCCAGGCTCAGGGGGCTGGTGGAAAGGGCATGTGCCATGTCGAGAGAGGTGCCAAAAGCCATCAGAGTGCCAGGGAATGGGACAAACTGAATTTCTGATAACAAAATCTCTCTCGTCGCCACTTCCAGGTGTTTCAGTTACAGGTTCAACTTCTTTATGCTGAAGGCAAGCGACTGCTGTCATGATGGTGAAGCTGAAAAACCAAGTCCTTGAGGCTTTTCCCAATTCTCCCCCATCTCTGCCAGGTGCTGTGTGGAGGAAGCTGAACAGCCCTGTCTGATGGCAGCGCTGTGAAATTTTCCCCATTTCTGGCAGCATTACCAGGTACCTCAGCTGCTCCGTGTCCCTCTCCTGGGTGTGCACAACAGGTCAGCTCGCTTCGCTCCTGCTTGGCAGCCTCCAGTGTATTTACCTGTCTCCTAATACCCGTGACCCAGCTGCTCCCGCCTTCAGAGGGGTTAGACTAGCTGGAGCTGCTCGGGAAAACATCTCTGATGCTGAATGGGTTTAATTCACTGCAGAAGTAAGAAATGAATCACTTTACCTTTATAACACATCCATTTCTTCAGGCAGACAAAAGGTTTTTCATAGCTGTTTCTCATCTCGGAGATAGCAAGTGTGACATGGACACAGACATCACAAAAATGCCACCCGAGCCCAGCGCTCTCAGTCGAAGCCTAGCACGTGCCCTAGTCTGATCAAGCTTTTTGTTGAGGTGGATGTTGGCACAAACGTCATCCAGAGGGCTCGTTTACTCTCTCAGCACAAAACCGGGGAGATTCCCAGCTCTTCTCACAGGAAAAAGTAAGCCTGCACTGAAAGGGTTTCTGCAGGACCCACCTTGTAAATGAAATGAGATTAGTAACAAAGTTTTTTGCCTTTTTTTTTTT
This sequence comes from Athene noctua, assembly GCF_965140245.1. Taxonomy (NCBI): domain Eukaryota; kingdom Metazoa; phylum Chordata; class Aves; order Strigiformes; family Strigidae; genus Athene; species Athene noctua. Next base: position 13,008,653 of record NC_134054.1, read on the forward strand.
TTTTTTCTTTTTTAATTTCAAGTGAAAGAAAGAGTGTGACAAGGAACCAGGAGTCTGTCTGCCATGGAATATTCCTGCAGTACTTGGGGCTGTGGTTTATTTTACTAGTGGTGACTAGTTCAAGCCACATTTAGTCAATAAATATGAGATATGAGGTCACTCCGCCATTTAGCTGTTACCCTGTCTACATATTTCACAGCTGGGTAGTAACCTTTTAACTAGCGTCTACCTCGGTGGGGAGTCTCCATAAAAAAAGAGCCAGGATCCATTGGTCGTGGTGGGGGATCAAGGCATAGGAGCACCACGGAGATTTCTGAGCAGCCTGAGTGGGAGAAAGGGAAATCTCAGGGCTTTGCTTTTCACTTTCTTTCCCTGGTTTCCAGTGACGTAGCACCCAGTTGAGGCGCAGGAGACTCCGAGCTGGCCCTGCATCTCCACGTAGATAATGGGCGATGAAGCAGCACATCCCACGTCCTGAGTTTTACAGCAAGTTTCCCCATCTTTCATACAGAAATGGGCCAAAAGACAAATTTCCTCCAGTTTCCAGCTTTACAGAACAAACTTAGAGTCAAACATTTCTAAGGGCCTCGTTTCTCCTTTTATCCATGTCTTACAGGATTTAGCTGAAATTAGACTTCTTCCAAAGGTTAATTCTCCATTTTCCAAGTCCGTAGCTTCTCCTCGCTGCCTTTGCTTTGTTTTGGGATGAGGAGGTCGCTTTCCTGGTTTCTGAACTGGTAACTCAGGGCTAAAGTCTGGTTAAGATGGAGGATCCCTAAGTCCAACGTTAAACCTTCACACCAGCACGTGTAGCAATGGGAGCAAAGTTCCTGCGATGGTCCCAAGTATAACTGCGATGAGAAGCTGCATCCCCAGCCCTGCCCTGATTTGAAACCTCCAGGGTTTCGAGTAAGGGGATCTTCTGTAATCCTGCTTTGTGCCCATCATGCTCCGTCACTGGCATGGTCCCGCCGAGGGCTCAGCCCCAGAGACGGTGGCAGCAATCCACGAGAAATCAGCGAGCGTGAGAAGGGACACGGGCCAAGTCACCTGGCCTGGCTCCAGCAAGGTATTTAGGTATCTAACAGAAATGAAACGCGTGAGTGGATATGGCGAGAAGCGGGCAGGGAAGAGAAAGCAAACCCGTGAGTGAAGGAGGCCACGTTAGGGAAGGCAGCTGTGGACCAGATCATGGAGCTGCCTTGCTTTACACCAGTTCTGCCCATCGTGCTGGTGTACGCGTGCTGGAGACAAACGGAGACCCAGGACCTCAGCTGGCCTCATCCTTCCCTGCAAACTCCTGTACCTGCAACGCAACCGCCAACAGCAAAGGCAGGGCAGGGGGGGGATGTGCCCGCCCTGCAGAGCAAGGTGTGAGAAAGCCCCTTCCAAGCATTGCACACAGTCTCCAAGAGGTGAGCCAGGAAAGCAGCAGCTCAGCGCTGCTGGCAGGGCCGCGGTGACGGCTGGGGTGAGCGCCCAGCTCCTGCCCTCCAGCACGCTGGGAATCCCAGCCTGGCTCTCCCTCCCCAACGTCACGGCCGGGGCTCGGCACCAGCAGACACGGCTCCGGCGCCGGGAGACGAGGCCGGCTCCTCCCAGCTCAGCTGGAGCCTCCAAAATCAGAACTTCTTCTGTCAGCTGCCTTTTATAGGGCTATAAAACCACAAGTTCATGTACGAGTCTGTCAGACGTTGGCCAGCATCAGCCTCTGCCACCTCCATCACCACCTCCCTGGCTCCCGCACGCGCATGGTCCCTGCTCCCTCCATCTCCAGAACCACCACCTGAGGACCAGCGCCCTTCAGATGGGCGAGAGGACACAGGAGGACAGACCTGCAGCAAGGCCAGCTCAGGTGGACATGCCCAAGAAAAACAGGCTATGAGCAGGGCAATGAAATGCCCTTTATTTGGAGCCTCCCCACCCTAATGATGCTTGGTGGTACAAGCAGCCCCTGCACCATCAGCATGGGGCTGCAGCTGGACACCCACCCCCCCACCGCAGAGGTCCCCCAGCCCCTCGCAGCAGGTTGGGACCAGGCAGTCGTGCCACACGCTATTATCAGACACCACTAATAACGTTTACACTTGTAATGCTGGGCCCAGCGACAAGAATAACATGAAATAACACTGCACCCACCCACTGAGAACACCAAGTGTGTCACACTCTTCTGTGTCATGTGTTTAAAAATATCTTTACTGGCGGCCTTTTTTTTTTTTTCTTTCCCCCTTTTCTTTTCATATTTATTTATATTTTTTGAACGCCTAACTTGGCCAGGTGGAAAAAGTTTGCATCAGAGCCGAAGCAGAGGATGGTGACGGGTGTCTGCTTGTTTTACGTTAAATGGGAGGAAAGAGGGGGAAAAAAAAAGAAAAAAGTTTGCAATTACATGTTCTCTGCAGAGAGGTGTGGCCACTGGCACGGAGAGAGGTTTCAGCCTAAACCGCACAGACAGATGCTCAGGGAGGTGGCTTTCGTGGCCAGTGGAAATACACAAACTGGGGCAGCCTGCAGCTGAGATTTTATGGGAGCGAAGGGATTAGAAGCTAATTGAAAGACTGAGGAAGAATTTGGTCCTCCTGAGGGCTTCCGCTTTGTGTTAGTCGCTTTGCCCAAAGCTGCAGAAGAAGTTGGCAGCCCCGGGTGACAGCGCTCGGGTCCCCGTCCAGGTCTGCTCCGGCTCAGGGTCCCCCTGCAGCGGGGCTGGCAGCTGCGGCCACCCCGAGCAGCAGGTCCCCATCGGAGGGGAAAGCTGCACGAGCCCAAAACCAGCAGCGCGCCAAGTCCATACCCTGCATAAACCCTTTTCCCACCCTCCCACTGGCTGCAACTTTTTCCCCCAAAAAATAGGTGCTGAGGTTCTATTTAAATCATGGACACACATAGGTGGCTTTCAATCCAGAGCATCCACAAATGGGGGCATCTGGGAGCGAGGCAGATTTGGAGAACAGGCAAAAGCAAACAAGTCAAATAATGGGTCAAATCACAGGCATAAAGGGAATTTTGTCAGCTGAGAATTGGAGCTTTAAGGCAAGGCTGAAGGAATTGGCAGTCTGGGAAATAATAGAAGTGCAGGAGAGTGAAAAAAAAACAACTTTTCGGTAAAATAAAGGCTGAATCCCTCTATGTTACCCTTGTCTGGCCTACCGGCCTTGCCAAAAGGACTTTAAGTTAAGCCAAGGACAACTACATTTTTAACAGGCACACCTTGATGCTGAAGACAGGACGAGCCAGAGCCATGGGAGCGATGCAGGTGTGTGCAGCTGGGGGAGGCTTCATTTCTTTCTCCTTAAAATTCCTGGTGCCCCTCTGGGGCGAACGGTTCCTTCCTAAACAGCACGGAGTGGCTTGTATTTCTAGATGCATTTAATTGTCTTTTAGAAACCTTCCCAGAATAAGTCACTCATTTTTTTGTCTTTTCCTTTCGCACAGATTTGCAGATTCCCAGAAGTTTTGGACTTTTCCTCCTTCCCAACCTCACTACCTCACACTTCAGCCATTTGGGCTTCACCCCGTGGCACAATCATTCCTGCAAACCCTGATCTCCCAGGTACAAGAATGTTCTTTCTACTGCTGATGCCCATCACAAGAAAACACACTTGAAATTAATGGCTGAAACAGTCCCAGCTTCAAGTATTACATTACGCTATGTTAGGTTTCGAGGTTGGGTTGGGTTTTTTTTTTTAAATCAGAGAAAAGCCCAGCCGCACAACAACCATCTGAAAGTACTTCAGTAACGCTGAAGGACTCATGTCACTACACGGGATGTGCCAAGCCACGGGAGGTATGATACGGCCTTAACTGCCCTCCCAGTGGAAACCTGCTGGCAAAAAAACTTCGCCCTGAACCCTCCGGAGCTGCGGCTGGAGCCTGGTTCCACCAGAACACTTAAATTCACAAACTTGACCTGGCTCTTGATGCTTTTACGCCTTGTTGGGCAAGACAGAATCGGACAGTGTTGTTTATGTTATCTCTTCAGCCTAATTTAATCGCACAGAAAAATGGGTTTTGAGCTATTTTTGATTCTATTTTTTTTCCAGGATGGGAAAAGGATTTAAAAAAAAATGCAATGGGAGGTCCCACGCTTAAAAATCTCTCCCCTTAAATTTTTTTTTCCCTTCTTGCTTTCTTCCACAATAGCAGGCTGAAACACCAAATCAAATTGCTGGCCTAACGCACGGCTGCTGCAGGGTAGGAAAAAACCCAATTGAGTGGTGCCTACAATTGCCACGTTGTGGCTTTGGGGAGGCTCAGCTGCTGAGCTAATTTGGTGCAGTTTCCTGTTTTTCTATAGCAGATAGAAGGAGAGAAGGGAGATGCAGCTAATCTGAGCTGCTCGTGCTTGTAGCTCTTGTGACCCTGGGCTGGAAAGCTCAGTGCAGTGTGCTCAGAGCGCCAGCTCAAACCCACGGTTAATACCAAGCCCAAAGCAACTTGCCTACTGTGAAGCAACAGATACACAAACTACCAGCTGGCTCTGGCAACTGGAAGCCAAGGGATGGGGTTTGGTTCGATTGCTTGGCAGCAGCTCAGTTTTGCAGCACGGGCTGTGGCTGATGGGCCAGCTCAGGGCTTGCACAAGCCCCTTCCAGCTCCACATGGTCATCGCTGACCTCCCTCAGGTCTAGAAACCATTGAGTCTACAATGCTTAAGCCTGATACGGGAGCATTAAGTTCATCATTATTCTCCAGGAACCATGGTGACAGACACAGCAAAACGCCTCAGAGTCTCTGCCAAACACACGCAGACCCAAGAGCACACACACATAAGCACATGTGCACACACTGCATATACACACGACATACATATACGCTCATATTAAAAATATATAACATAGCGGTACACTGCATGCGCTGTAAGGATAATGATTTCCAGGGCACTACTAGATTTTTAAGGAGCCAACTGCCGACAGTGACACTGGCCCGGCGCTGTGCTGAGCCCTGCTCAGCTCCTCAGACCAGCACTACAGGCTCGTACCAGAGGCAGAGACGCTTCTCCAGCCGGTATTTAAGCAGGGGCAGCTCACAGCTGCCCCCAAGATCTCTGAATCAAGGAAATGGCACTTACAAACAAGCTTCTTTCAGGGAGCTTGCCTAAAGGGGCCTCGCTGAAATATCTGCCCTACCTCCCTTCACCCAGAGCATCTGTGCAAATAAATATGAGCCCCTTCAAGCAGCAGCCGTCCCTGCCACATGAGGCACGGGCTCCTGCCTAATCAGTAACAGTGAGAAGGCTGCGCATGCCACAGCCCCTTGTTTGAACATCTGCTGTCCCTAACAGGAATGGCAAAGTCCAGCACCCGCCGATTCCTGACATGGAGGGCGATGGATGGAACTTAAAAATGCATTTCATCATCTGTACCGGGGAAGGATTTCACCACGGCCGGTTGGTCCCATCACTAACACAACATTCACTGTCTCAGATTATGTGACGCTGCAGCCAGGGACTTCAAAAAGGACAGGATTATTGTCTAATTGGATTTCTGGTCTCAATTAGGGCAGAAGGGAAACCAAATACAAAGCTGACGTGGAAAGCTTCAAACATCTGTAACAACAAGTGGCTAATTTACAACGTACCCACCTAGGAGCATGCAAGCAGGACGCAGACCTTCCTCCCGAGGTGAGCAAGGACTCACCTGCTCCCAAATGAGCCCACAGATGCTTCAGATCAATAAGGACCAAATGTGATCAACTGTCACCTCCCTTCCCCACAGCATCACGGTGACAGGGACGGTACCCGGATGAGTGGGAACAGCAGGTGATCTCTGACTCCTTCCTCCTTCCAGACACGGCCTCGGCTGTGGGAGACAAGCAGGATTGAAGGGGGCAGCACCCCTGCAGCTTGTTGGAGAAACCTCAGGAAACTCAAATCGGTTTCACCTTGAAATCAAACAGAGATTAGGGCCTAACAAGCAGCTAAAGCAAAGTAATGGCCCGGGCCACATGTTGCAGATCAGATGCCATGTGAGGCTAATTATTGCAGCCCAAAGGTTAGAATGGCTGCTCAAACATTTCCACATGGGCTTTGAGAGCCAGCCCTGGAAGCACCAAAAAATAAATGAGTGAGTCAGTGCAGAGGTACCAACAGCTGACGGCCAGTGCTCCTGCTGCGCTGCAGGAAGAGGCAAAGCCCAGGCAGGGGGGACCTGAGGGACCCCCGGTGTGTCTGTGCCATCCTCTGCCTTCCCAGCACGGTCCACCAAAGGGCCACAGAAACCTTCAGGCTAAAGCCAGGCTCATCCTGCTTCTTTGCATTGCTAAGGCAAAGCGGTGCTGGCAGCGACCGCCGCTGCTGCGTGTGCAGGGAACGTGTCCCCATCCCTCCTCCCTCCCCTCCTAGTGCAGGGGATGGGAGACTAGACTGGGACATGTCCCACATCACCCAGTTAACTGGTCTCTGCTGACCAAAACGCCACTAATGGCATCTCCATCTGTCCCACCAGGCAGCATCAGCTGAGCCGATAGGCAAAGGGCTTCCTTACAGTGGCTAAAACCCAGCAGCAACCTGTAGCTTCCAAAACCCGCGCTCCTGGGAAATAAACCCTGGGAACAGCCACGCTTCGTGCTCCGACCCTCCCTCTGCTGGCTGCCGGCCCGTGGCCGCTGTGCACCCCTCACTGCTGGGACCCCCGCGACCACCAAGCCGGGGCAGAGCCGTGTCAGCCCAAGGATGGTTCTGCTCCATCCACCCCGCTCTGACTCTTCAGGCCGGGCTCTCCAAATGCAAAAGCATCCTCTGCATCCCCAGAGCAGTGTAGGGCAGCTCTCCCATCCCCGCTCTCCAAAGGGCGTCAAGCCTCGAGCCAGGGGACGCGCCACTTGTCCTTCCTGTGGGAAAAGGTTCCGAGCGCCCGGCACTCGCTCTGCCCACACTGCCTTCCTCTCTGAGAGCAGTGGGTTTGCCCCTTCAGGGTTCCAGATTACATCGTTCAACTGTATCTTGCCAGCTGATATAAAATTTGGGTTTGCGTGCATTCGCATGGCACATTTACGTACGCGTAGGGCTAAATTCTGCTTTGTGGACGTGCCGTAGGTGCAGTAACCCAAGGGGCTCCACAGAATCCCGCTCCTGCTCTGGCGTCTCAAGACTAAGGGCCGTGCTCGCAGGGAGGGAGCAGCAATTCCGTTAACATCTGGGGTGACAAACTCCATCACCCCGCATGCTGTGCTGGTGCAATGGAAAAATGCATGATGCTTTTTTTTTTAAAAAAAAAAAAAAAAAAAAAGGCCTATTTTTCTCGGAGCCATTCAGCAGCATCCTCAGAGCTGTCGAGCCAAGGAGTCGCGAGAGTGCCGGAGCTGCGGGCAGGGTCGACGGGCCCCATGCTGCCACGGCCGTGGCACGCCGTGCAACCGCCTCTTATTTATGACACAGGTTCTAATGATCGGCTGCAGCCACGGAGGAACTCCCAGCAATTTCCACCCTCAGCAGACACAGGTTTTCAGCACCGGCTATTTTTGCTGCCCACAAGTATTTTCATTCAGCTGGTTCAAAATCAGGGCTGTAAATGTAGCAGGCTGGATGCTGAGTGGGTGCGAGCAGCTCTTGCTCCATCTAAGTCCAAGGGAGATGCTGCAGTTCTCACCCACACAACATGAGATTATTGCCTGGCCCCTTTCCAGAGGGGCTTCCAAGCTGGTTTTTCCTTTCTGCTGAGCAATCTGGAATTTGACTTTCCTCCGCTCGGCATTCTCCTCGGCAGTAGATGTTGGGACTAAGGGTTCAGCACAATGTTTTTAATGCTGTTGCTCAAGAAGGGCTGGAAGCAAGCCTTGGTTTTTGGAGTGCATCATCGGTAGGATTGAGAAATGAACCCCAGCGGTCACCACCACTCTCTCCTTTATCAAGGCAAAAAAAATTAAATGAGATCTCACGGAGATGGCACAAAGAGCAAACCGAGTGGAAAGAACAAATGCTTAGGAGAAAAAAAAAAAAAAATAAAACAAACCACAAGAGCTGCGAGCAAAGTGGTTATAGAAAATGGATGCAGTTTAAGAGTGTGATTCAGAGAGTCTTGTCTGAGTGTCAGAGGTTCAATACTATTGCCTCCAATTTAAATCATTTTTAAAAGAAGTGCAAAAGAAAGGTGATGAAAGGGACCTAACGTTGTTCCCTGGTTGGAAAAACACAGCCCACTTGTGCACTGTGGTAAAGTTTTGCATTTTGGCTAGACATCGCGTGCAGGGCTGTGCTGGAGCCTTTGCTTATTTTTCAGAGTTGAAGTCACCTCCATGGAGGGAGAAAACGCTTTTGCCTTTGAGGAAGATGCTATAGGAGCAGCATCTCCCGCAGGAAGGGAGCGCTCCTGGGGGGTGAGAGGGGACCTCCTGGTCCAACAAGGCGTGGGAGAAGACCAGAGCTTGGACTGCCACCTCCTCCTGCTCGCTGGCTAAGGCCTGCCATAGGTCATTGGATGGTTTGGGTTGGAAGGGACCTTCAAAGACCTAGTTTGACCCACCCTGGGCAGGGACACCTTCCATCAGACCAGGTTGCTCAAAGCCCTGCCCAGCCTGACCTTGAACACTTCCAGTGATGGGGCAACCACAACTTCTCTGGGGAACCTCTTCCAGTGTCTCAGCATCCTCCTCGTAAAATATTTCTTCCTTCTATCCTATCTAAATCAAATCATAATGACAGTTCTCTCTCCAGTCCCGCTTTGGAGCAGCACTCGAGGACACCAGAACTGTTCACGGGTGGATAGGTGGATAGGATGGTGGCAGGCAGAGGGTTCCCCCCCCAGCAGCGCGCAGAGCTGCGGCTTGGCCGTGCCACTGTGGGACCGGAGCACACGATCCTGGGGTGGGGATGCACGGCCACATGCCGTAGCTCTCACAGCACCCGCAGTTTGCATGAAATCACTTCGCAGCGACGCTATCCCCATCCTCGGGTGCTCAGGATCCGACGATCCTGATCCTCACCCCCAGAGGCACAGGCACCAGGTTCTGACATACCCACCCTGGCTCCCAGCCTCACCCGGGATTCCTGGTAGGGAAGGCTGAACCCTGCGTGTTTTCCAAGATAAATACTCTGGGCTTTAGGCAGTTTACTCTATGGAGGCCCTTTGCTGCGGCCTGTCTGCTCTGACCAGAGGCTGGAAGTGCCGCAGCACCGCGTGCCAGCGTGCCGGGACCAGGCAGCACATCACCCCTGGAAGCGTGGTCCTCGCTGGGGTCCGGGTCCGTGCTGCCACCCTCCCTGTGGGGAGGTGATGGAGAAGCAGCCGGCTGCAGGATCAGTCCCATGGCGGTGCAGTCACCGGGGTGAAGCCGGGGGTCACCTCATCCAGCCCCCGCAGCCCTCAGCGGGGCCCGTTCTGACAGCGCAGAGCCGCAGCGATGCTGAGCCCCATCGCCCTCCAGAGAGGATGAGCAAGCCGGGCACAGGCATCCGTAGACAACACCAGGGGGCTGGAAACAGCCTCTGCACTGATGGAAACTGCTTTGCACTCACCTTTTAAAAAAAAAAAAAAAAGGGGGGAGACAACACAAATCTCTTTTTTTTTTCTGCATTATTTATGCACCAAGCTGGGCTTGATAACCTCACCTGAGCACAGATCGCTCCTGTCCCGGCACGGAATCTTAGATTTTAAGCTCACCATGAGCTATTATTATCATCTATCTCCTTTGTGACCCAGGCCAGAGACTTTCGCTGCTGTACCAAAACAATAACTTCTGGTTAAGCCTGCCAAAAAACCTTCTATGGGGACATTCTCTCTGTATGTTAAAGAAGGGGAGAAATGCACAATAAACACCCTTTTATTACCGTAACCTTGTGGATTTGGGGTGTCCATGCATGAGCATAGGCTTGTACTGAAAGATAAGTTTAACAATCGTGTGATTTCTTCTTTTTTTTTTTTTTTTTAAACTCCCCTCCTGCTTATGCAGTGAGTTACTAATATCCTGATTGGAACCAGATTTGCATGAATTAGAAGTCGAAATTGGAGCAGCAACTGCTGTGCAGAGGATGTAAAGGGAATAAAATGAATGGGGTATTAACCTTCAACCACTGAATATTAATCAGTGTTTCACAAAAAAGAAAATACAGAGGCTGCCACACTAAATATTTTTAGCATTTATTGACGGGCTTGATTTCCTCTCTCTTTTAGACCTTTTGCTTCCAATCATGGACCATAAAAAATCACACAGAAGATGGGGAGGGCTAAAGAGGGGGAGAGGGGGTTGGTGAATTAAAAAATAAAGATCATCCCTTTTCTTATAAATGCTGGAAGATATTTGTAAGTTATGCAACACAGAAACCCATCTAACAAACAGAATACCTTAGCCCACAACTGATCTGTTCAAAGGCTCATTTCTCCAAGTCCCAAACCAAACAGAAATCTACCCTGAAGTACAGCGAAGCCTTCGGAAATGAATGCACGATAAAGAAATAAACTTCTTAAAAGCTAAACTTCCCGTGTGCTGAAAGGTAAAATGCAGTTGAAAATCAGCCTAATAAAAGAATCAGCTCGTTAAACGAAGATTTTTCTTTTTTTGTTTTTTTGGGTTGTTTTTTTTTTCCTTTTGCCCAGTGTGCTCCAGTGCAGTTCATAAAATAGCTCCATGGAAAACAAAATATAAAAGCTTACCGAAACGGCCCGTGACACGGTGACATCTCCATCGCACTGGAAACGCTTTGGCCTGAGAGCAAGAGCCAGAGCACGGCTGGAGGCTGCACCCCCCAGGTCCGGGGGGGACTCAGCTCTTCAACAGGGTAACGGCCGCATTGGGGTTCTATTGGCGTTAGCAGCAGTGGCCACGGTTCTCCCCGGGGAGTTACGGGGCACTGGGGTGGGCCCGGGGGGTGGGATGAGTGGCCGGGGGCAGCTGCCGGGGCCAACGGCGGGAGCGGGGGCTCCTCGGGAGGTTGGGGTTCATCAGGTGGAAAGCGCAGCCCCTCTCGCCCCCCTTGGTGCAAAACAACTGGCAGTGAACCCACATCAGATTGTATTGACCAAACCATGTCATCCCAGCGTTTTCTCACAAACAACATCTAAAATAACCCGAAAAAAGCCCTAGTGGAAAACTACAGAGCCTCCTCTTTTGCCATTTCTCCCCTGCAAATTTTGGCAAGGGGGGATTTTAAAGCCAGATGTCCCTTGAAATCTCTTTTCAGCAGAGACAATTCCCTCCCTTCCAAACACTGCTGCCCTTCTCCTCAATGCACCTTTGCAAAACAGAATTCATTTGTTTTCATTAACTTCTTATCAAGTTACCTGGATTTGTTTCAATACTCAGAATGTATTAGAGAGAGGGAGAGAGAGCGAGAGAAAACAGTGGTAGGTTTTCAGGAAATAGCAAGTTCTTTTTCACTGAGATAGAAATCATTTGGCAAGCCACAGTGAAATACTTCTAGGTTCCAGAAGAAAGCAAGGGGGGAAAAAGCAAGCAGGGGAAGGGAAGATGCTAATGAGCTGCAGAGGAGACAAAAATAAAGCTGAAAAGAAAATGAAAACAAAAGGAAAAAAAAAAAAAGGGAACTCAATGTTGGTCATACATTCACATCCAGCTGATCCACAGAGGGAAACTGCAGCGTGTCTCTAAGTCACTAGATAAGGACCTACTCTCCTTTCTTGGGGAATGGTTAAGGATAGGTGGCGTTAAAGTCCCCCAAATAACCGGCATTTAGACCCTTTTTGCCAATAAAACCCTAGGCACCAGGTCAGCAAAAATTTTAGGGGCACGTTTCCCTTCTGCGTTAGTAAGACGAGAGCCCAGCAGGTATCTATGTCAGTGTAAATAGCAATAAACATGCCTAACTTTAGCACAGGCTTAAGTGCTTTCTGCTTAAATGGCAACAACCGCATTGCAGTTGTGCCGGGCTCCTTCACTTGATGCTCTAAAATCTCGTAACGCACCAAAACCCACTGGGTTTTGCTTTAGTTCCCATCCCGCCGCAGCTGAGCGTTAGGCGGACACGACGAAGCAGCAGGTCCAACTTAGGTGGAGATCAGCTGCCGCCAGGCCCGTTGGGCAGCTGCAGTCAGGTCAGTACCAAGGTTTTCTCCAAGGGGGGGGCCAGGACAGCCCAGCATCTCCCCAGCCACCTCCCAGGAAGGTGCTACGGAGCGACCTCGCACGCGCACACACCCCTCGGCTGATGGGCTTTTTCCCGCTCTCAGCACATCCGAGTAGCAAAGCGGAGTTATTCCATATTCTCCAGCCTTTGGTGCTCACTCAGCTTCTTTCCTGGGGAGGAAAGGGGGATTTAAAAATATTTTTTTTCTTTTTTCTTTCTTTTCATTTTCTTGGAAACAAGGCTGCATTCTAATTAGTTTGCATTTACAGGCTGCATAATGGAAACGCGATCCCTCCTCTAACCTTTATCATCTGTTTCTTATCTTCAGAGCTGCGCAGTCCCCTTAACTCTTAGTGCACAGGGAGGCATTTAAGAGCCCTTCTGCTCTGAGGAGAGTCACAGTGGAATGGGAGGGAGGAAAAGGCAGCAGCCCCAACCCACACGTGTATCGTGGGGGGAACGGGGACACGGCGCTCTCCTCCCACCCCCATCTCTGCTGGCACAGCATCCCCACGAGACGTACGGGAAGATGCTGCTGCCTTCACATGGGCTGTACCACCAAGGGTGCAAGGGCACCCCGTGCTTATCCTCTCTCAGCATCTCTCCGTACCAACCGTCTAGCAGCAGCAGGACGGTGCGACGTGCCTCGGAGGCCATGTGGGGGATGTTCCAGGGTGGAGGAGCGATGAACAGAGGACACCATCAATCAGACATGCTTTGAGCTCATCTCTGCTCTGCCCAGTCCTTTGCTACAGCAGCACAAGGACCAGTGTGCAAACAGGCATGAAAATGCAGCACGAGGGAGCCCACAAAGGCGCTTGGTCAACTCACTTCGAAGCCGGCGGTAGCACTCCCAGAGCAGTTTGGCAAGTGATGAGCGTTTCTGCAGAGCTAAAAGTTTAATCGCTTGTTTAGATCTTAAATAAGCCTGAAAAAAAAAAACAACTTTCTGCAGCAAGTGTCTTCAGTTAGACGTTTGTATATACGGCCCCTTTGAGCTGCACGTTAATTGTAGGTTGCTATAAAAAAAGTTTTTTCCCCTTGCACGTTTTAAATCTGTCAGTTTGGATTTCCATCACATGCTACTAATGCGAAACGTCCTGGGGACTCTCTCGGCATGGAGCAGGGCTCATCCCGTGCTGTTCCTCCTGCGCTGGGAGGGGAGGAACCTCCTTTGAAGTCCTCCTGGTGATTCATGTCCGAGTCCTTCCTGTCCCCTCCCCAGGAGAGGTTTCCCCGGGGTGACCTGACCTCCTCTCCTCTCCGCCTCCGTGGCAGACGCAGGGAAGATCAAGTGACCTTCCCAAATCCTAGGTCAAGGAGGAAAGCCTTCCTGCCCTGCTGAGGGGACCCAATCCTTCCAGTTTTACACCAGAACTGGATTGAAACATACGGGAAGACAACCTGTTTCAGTCTTACAAATACTCTGAGTTTTCTCCACCTGGGAGGGATGTATTAGGATCGTTTTCAGCACTAAGTTCAGGGAGTTCCATCAGTGATTATGGTGGTGAGACAAAACATCCACAAACCTCCATGCTGCATCTTGCTTTGATAATAGAAGAGTGCCAGCTGGATTATTTTTTGTTTGTTTGTTTTACCGTTTCTCTTTCTTCTTCTTTTTTTTTTTTTTTTTTTTTTAAGAGTCCGTATTGCTTTTTAATCATTATCCTTTGCACGTGGTTCAGCCTTTTACAAAAACAAAACAAAACAAAAAAAAAAAATCCCTAGGTGTGAGAAGATTAAAGATTTTGAGATCTGGACATTTTCAAATCAGAAACAGATGTTTAAAATAAATCGGGCTGGCGGACAGCCACCAGTTTTAAAAGCCAAAGAGCCGTTGCATTAAAAAGATCCCCCAAAAGCCTTGAAGAGAACGAGAGAATCAGCAGTTCTCTCCACCCCACCAGCAAAGTCAGGGCCAGGACAACTCCACAGGGTTTTATCATGCATCTCCATGGTCTGTGCTGTCTCCTACCCACATGAATGTCACAACATTTTTTTGACCAGCCCTAGTGACTTCTGTGCACACACACTCTGCCCAACCACCCCTGAATCTTCAGCATGGTCTCCTCTGAGAAGATCTCAAAGCCCAACCTCTTCTCTGCACGTCCCAAATCTCCTCCCACCAAGGTCTCCAGGGGAAATTGCAAGAACAAAAGCTCCAAAATCCCCAGTCTCACCTGAATTCATCAGGCCAACAAGGCAACCACGCTGCAAAGCACAAGGGAAGGGCCAGAGCCCTCTCTGCTCCCATGAACAAAGAACCCATCCCAGCAGGGACGTCAAGAAGAAGAAGCAGCCAAAGCTGAAGAAGAGCATTGTTGGATCCAAGTCTCCTGGCTCAGCCAGGGAGGTGCGAATAGTCCAATAATCCAGAGGAGACGGCTACAAGCGGCCTCTTCTACCCCTTCCCAGCTGCTTTCTGCCTGCAATATCCAAGGTGTGCATCAGAGCTTGGACCAGCTCATCTTCCAGCCAAGACCCAGATCATAAAAACACACATACTAACCAAACAAGAGCTCAAGTCCAGCCCTTGATTTAGGTCAAATATGCACCATCTCAGCAGCAGCAACTGCTGTACAGTACCGGGAACTCTGAGATATCTTGAATTTTGCTGGCATGAGTGCTGTGCAGAACCTAGCATGACTGAGATGCCTGCCCAAGAGGGTCCATCACAGCTGAGATGGAGCTGCAGACTGCCAAAGCACCCAAAATAACCAAGTTCCTTCCTACATGACAAAGTAGATGCATTTCCAACCGAGAGCAGAACATCCCAGAAAGAGCACGAGGCACTTTGCTCACCACCTCACAGTATTCTTACTCCTGGCATTTTCTTAGTTATTAGCAGGAGAACCGTCTAGAGCAGGACTCTGGGTTTTGGAGACCTAATTGGTTGAGGAGAAAAAAAAAAAAAAAAGAATGAACATAATTGCCTCGCCATGATGTTCAGAACCTGCTTTACATGGAATAATATTCTTCATCCTACAGTTGTTTATAGGGTCTTTAACTCTTCCCTTTTCATAGGGGGGTTTCTGAAATCAATTTTATTAGGGGAAAAAGATTTGAGTGCATTAGGCAAAGTGCCAGTAGCCATGGCAACCTCGGATTTTTCCATCTTCATTACAAGTTCAAGTAAAACCTTCATATAAAATCTAAATGAAAGGGT
Organism: Athene noctua; assembly: GCF_965140245.1. Lineage (NCBI taxonomy): Eukaryota > Metazoa > Chordata > Aves > Strigiformes > Strigidae > Athene > Athene noctua. Next base: position 13,023,835 of record NC_134054.1, read on the forward strand.
ACATTATAAGTCCATTTTGAAATGTTTGCCTGGAAGTAAAACTTTGGACTGCATCCTTTTTTCTCCGCTGAACATTCTGGTTCTATGCGGAACACATTTTTCAAGTCAAATTTTTGTTTTCTTTCAAATTTTATTCCGTTTGCTCATACAGGGTGGGTCGTCTAGTGGTTAGAGCAAGGCATCAAGGCAACTGGTTTCCAGTCTCAGTCTGTTCCTGATCAGTCAGGGAGTGTTCCCAATTTTATCCAGGTGACTTGGGCAAATCCTGTCAGCTCTAAAAATCTTTTTTCTTTTTTTCTTCTTTACCAATATAACAATGATGATTAATCACTGTCCTGAGGTTGCACCAGGATTCACTCTTTAGCATGGAGAAAGAAGTCACTCCCCAGAAGAGTAGCTCACCTCTTCCACTGCATTTTCTCCCGGGTCTGGAAGCCAGACTGAAAGGTTAAGGAGAGGTAGTGGTTAGAGGATGGCATCAATTGTCTGTTTTCTTTTCAAAGACTCCGTTAGGAAATAGAAATTAGGCTGCCTGGTGTAGATACTGACACAGTGTTGTTCCAGGAGATACTCAATGTACTTAGACAATCCTTTGGTGCCGTTTGAGTGGATTCATTCTTGCACTGTGTCATCTCAGAGTGCTCTGGTTTCATTCAGTCTTGGGAGGAGGCAAATTCTGCAGCTGCTTTTCATTTCTGGGCACCATCTCACCTGGGGTCAGAAAGCCACAAACATTGCAAGGACTTCCTTCTCAACCAGTCCCCTCCGGTGTGCAGAGCTGAGCAGCTTCTCTATGGCTCAATCAGAAGGAGAAATCTCCTCTCCAGCCTCTGTCCGGTCTGTGCAATGCAGCCCACCCCTGGGGACCCTGTGGAGCACCTGGTACTTTGGTTTTCCCTGGGAAACATCTGGAGACCTTGTCCATGGCCTGTTCCCAAGGCTACAGAAACACGTGAGCTGATGCACTGTAAGGAAGGAGAATTTGTAGAAAAGCTCTGTACTAATCCCCTCGCATTTCAGCCCATCGATGGGCAGCATTAATGGCCAGAGACGGTTCGGGCTCAACCCCTGTGCCGTGGCTGCAGTGCATTTTGTCTGTGCATGGGCTGAGGATGAGTCAAACTGTCATTTCAGTGCTTCATCCCGGCTCTGGGCTGGCTGCAAATGCTGGAGGCACAACTCCCACCAGCTCAGGCTAAAAACAGCACGTACCTTCTCAAAGGGGGTTTTATGGGAGCAGCCCCCTGCCCCACACATTACATCGGCCGCAGCATCTGCTCACGGTGGGGCAAGTTTGCCCCTAAAGGACGACCACGTGTGGCTCGGAGGGGCTGGAGCATGCTGGTGTGGGTGCCAGCGGTGCAGGCGAGGCGAGCAGGAGCCGTGCCATGCTACGTGCCAAGAACTTGCACCCCTCAGACCGAGCAAAGCGAGCCAGCACAGCCCCCCCACCCCGGGCACTCCTCGCCGGGCAGGGACAGGGCACAACCCGACCCTCCGTGCTTTTCATCCTTCCTAATGATGCTGGAAAACATTTTCCACATCTGCCATTAGACTGAAAGGAGACCCTGCTCCTGTTGAATCTGATTTCCCTTCTGCTCTGTTACAGTTAAAACTACAACCTGCTGCCTCCTGGCCGTGCACGTTTCGGGAAGGGGAGGAGGGGGGTTACAAACAGCGCAGGAGCTTTTTCTTTTTTCGATACATCCTTCCTTCCGCTCTTCGCAATCAATTAGCGGGCAAAGACTTCCGAAAAGCTCTTTCCTCCCTAACCTTTCGCAGCCTGTTGCGATAATGACTCTGGAGAGCTCGACCTGGGCCTTTGCGTGGGGTTCGTTACCTTCCCGGGGCAGCGGAAGGTGACCTTCATCACTCCCTCCTCTTCCTTTCCTACCCCTGCAGCTCGGATGGTCTCAGGGAGGAGGAGGAGGGGTTGAAGCTGCCTCACTCCCAGCAGATAGAGTTTCTCTCCAGTGTCATTTTTGAAATCAAAAGTCGGAGGGTGGTTCAAGAGATAACACAGACCCTGGGAGGTGGAGGGCGGGCTGCCCTTAAAAATAATGATTATAATTATGCATACCTTGAATCAAAACGTCAAGAGATGGAGGGAAAAGGGGCTTTCTGGTTTTAATTTGTAATTTCTGTCTCCCTCTCTCACAAGGCATGCTGCTTTCCACAAACCAAGCTCCAAGCTGCTGCAGCTTCCCCCCGAAACAAGCTTACAACTGAAGCAACTTACTTTGCCAGCAGCAGCAGGTTTTTTTCAGTCCCTCCGTGATGAAAACACACAGGTAGGATGTACTAGCAGAAGTTTTCCCTGGCACCTGCAGCTGCTTTCACAGCCCATCTGCCTGAGGACGGTGTATCATGGGCTTTTCAAGCAACACCTCGTACAAAAGCATCCCTGCTCCACAGGGCAGCTTTGTGCTGGCTCCCATGCAGCGGGGGGAGGACAGGAAGGACCGTGGATGTGTCCTGGGACAAGCACATCCCACTCAGGATTTACACAAGGTCTTTCCCACAGCCCTGACAATTCTCCCCAGATCTGGCAAGTGCCTCTCCCAGCGCACCATCATCACAACCTTCCTCCTCCTCCACCGCTCACCACATCCCGCTCCGCAGAGCCATGGTCCTGCCGTGCCACAGGTGACATGACAGTGGTTTACTGACTCACGTTGCTGTCCCTAAAGAGGAAGTTTTCTGGCTATTTTTTTCCCTCCCGTCACCAGCAGGATAAATGAGGGAGCCACCACCACCGCAGCACTGCAGCTCACAGAGCAGCTGCATGGGGGGAGATACACCAAACGCAGATAAACAGCTGCTAAACCCCATGATTAGGACCATGCAACCCACTAAACGCAACACCTTAAACATATATCATCCTGTAAAAGTCACAGCTGCAGTGATGCCGTTCCTTCTTCAAACGCAAAGTGACCCTCTCAGGGGAAAAAAACAAAAAACAAAACAAAACAAAAAACAACCAAAAAAGGGCATTTTTTAAAGTTATTGCCAAACTTGGATAATGCAGATGTTTTTCTCCCTGACCATCACCTGTCCCAGGAGGGTGTGAGCAGCCACCTGTACTTCAGCTCCTCCGTGGCTCGGCATTACCCCGTTTGCCCCCACAGCACCCCACACCCGTTTGCTGCCCACTGCAAAGGCACTGAACGTAATTACAACCGGCTCTCGCCCGCTGAGGGCACGTAATGGAAACCATCACACCCCAACCCAGCTGAGAGCGACTGGAACCACTTTGAGGCGAGAAGCCTATTATTGAGTTATAAACCTCTCCCATCCTCCACAGGAGCCTTTCATAGGGCCAGCTAGAAAAATAATAACTCAAACCCATGTGGTGAGAGGGAGAGAATACGGTGTCTCCAGGTAACAAATATTTGCTTCTTTCGCTATTGTTCCAGCCATAAAATAGATTTTTTTAAAAAATGCAGAATTTTATTTCACTTGAATTAAATGTGTATGTGGCCCCTTGCTCCCCACTGAGAGTTGCTTAATATTTTTTTAAACCACGAAGTCACAGCTGAGCGCGTACGACACAGAAGGCCGGGTTCTCGATGGCTAAAATAGCCCAGCTTCATTGGCATCGGTGGATTAGCATTGATTTACATGAAGTAAAGATGGAGCATATGGTGCGTATGTGCAGGCAGAGTGTCAGGGGTCTTGGTGTGAGCAGATTTCCTCCTCCACCATCCACCAAAACGCGGCGGTCCCGGTGTCCCTCAGCGCCTCGATTGCGTCCCCACCGCTCTTTGGTATCAGCTCTGCACAGTGAGGGTAAAAGGAGGAATAAAAACTTTTGAGCCACGACCGTGACACGATGCCTTTTTTTTCCCCAGCGTTTCTAGTCTCAAAAAAATTGCCCAATTTTTGTTCTTATCACTTTCCCCCACCATGGCCCAGAGGGGCTGGGGGAAGCTCCCAGCTGTTCTCTGTAAGTGGGAGCTGAGCAGAGCCGTGCCCGTGACACAGCAGCAAACCCACACTCCCAGCAGAGGAAGGCTACCCCCAAAACACTCTGCCTGTCCCCTTGGAATCCCAGAAAACACCCGAAATTTGCAAAATTCCACATTTTGCTTCCCCATTTACTCTGCTTGAAGCAGTTCCACCAACGTCTCATCCCACTCTAGCAACACCCTTTGGAGGGACGGGATTCCCTTTCACGTAATCAAGATTAAAAATCCAAATTTTTAATCACAGCTAGTCATTAATAAGCCCATGATGGATCCATGCAGGGTTGTGGATCTCCCTGAGACTGAGATAACAGCTACTGCTTGGCAAAACTTCCCAACCTTGGGACAAAAAGTCCATCAGCACATGGTCTTTTAGGATCATTGCTTTTGTGCTTCTTCGCCCATGAAATCTCATCTCTGACCACTAGAAGCAGAGGAGAAAGTCAAGAGACAAGCAGAGGACACGGTTCCTACTGCTTTGCCCCCTCCTTCGCCCAAAATCTAATAAAGATGATTAAATTACATGTCTTTTCCTCCCATTGAAATCACCGCACACTGCTCAAATATTAGAGCTCAGGAAATAAGGCACGACAACTTCCCTCGTGAAACTTAAGAAGGCAGAGCAGGGGTCTGGAGCGACAGGCCTGCAAGACTGGGCTGCTCTAATTAAGAAATCACCCTGCTGAGCAGAACCTAATCTAAATAAAATAGAAAAAGGAACTTAGTTCAAAACGCTGCCTTGCGCTCTCCCCCCTTCCCGCCAGCCCACCTCCCCCCCATAAGGAACCCATCCAAGTCACAGGGAGTTTTTCTCTTCTGCTCTTTTTTGGAGGGTGAGGTAGGCTCACACAGAGCCCTGTGTGTGCTTGGGGTGGCCAACTTCCAAAGGAAAAATACACCAGCCATGTATGGCAAAAGGCTGCTATTTTTTTTTTTTTATTGGTGATTTTTTTTTTTTTTAAATGATACTTGGCCTGCTGTTTGCTAAGGAGGGAAAAAAAAACCCCTCTGATGATTACATTGTTGGTATGGCTGGTCAAAACTGGTTTGGGACAGAAATTTGGAGGTTAGGTTACACTTCCCCCTCCCCTGAAAAAAAAGTTTCTGCCTTTCGTGGAAAAATGTTGAAAAAATGAATATCAAAACTAAAAAAACATTTTATTATAGAATTTAAAAACAAAATATTCGAGCCAAAAATCTCAGCTGATTCGATCATTCACCATCTCTTCTCAAAGAACTTCCTTACATTCCCGTTCACCCCAACAGATCAGATTCCCCAGATGAAATAAATCTCCCATGAACCAGCGCCCCCACCTCCCATGTACCAGCACCGAGGATCATCATCCCACCACCCCCTGCCTGGACCAGCGACTCCACCATCATCTACTGCCTGTCCAGGTCTCCTCCAACCCCATTCTCCTCCCCTCCCCATCACCTCCTTCCCCCGCGCCCGTGTTTTCTGTCCCCCTCTCCAATTTGGAGTAGGTGTCCCGCATGCGCTACAGCCGCTCGGTCCCTCAGCTCCTCACATCCATGAATTTCATCAGCATGAAGCTACCACGTGAATCATTGTTAAAAACCCCAGGCACAGAAAGATTTATAGCAATAAACAGAGAAGCACAGACATTCCCGTGTATGTTTTTAAAAAAGCACTTACCTGCTTAAAAGGGAAAGTGCTGCTACTTGAAGGTTTCCTGGCCAGACCTGAAAAGTAAATCAAACAAACACTATTTGCATTTATTCATAATTCCCAGCAGATTGTTGTTCTAGGAGCTTTGAACTTCAGCGGAGTTAATCTGACTCTTGCCAGCAGAGGATTGTGCTGGCTGAAGATGTTCTCCTAAAGACTTTAGGAACGGGACAAGACCAGAAGAGCAAACCCAAACACCCCAAGTCCATATTGTGCAGGTGGGCACCAGCTGAATGATCATGTGGATTGAGAAACCTGAACTAGAGGACAACTCCTTTCCTCCTCCACGTGACGTGATGTAATGCTCTCAAGCATCATAGATGCAAGCGCCCACAAGGGCTGCCATTGCCAGCACGTCACTTAACCTCTGAAAGAACCAGAGCTATGAAACGCAGAGGAAGGCAGAGCCCTGTGCTGCCCACCCAAGGGGGGTCACCACCTGCAAGACCACATTGGCAGTACAGCGTCCAGTCCCGGCCCCCTCTTGTACAAGATGGACATGGACTTGAGTCCAGCAGAAGACACTGAGATGGTGGAGAGCTGGGAACAGCTGGAGAGAACTGGATTTGATCAGCCTTGGAGAGGAAGAGAATGAATCTCATTACCATCTTCAATTGCCTAATTGCAGGGTACAGAGAAGACAGAGCCAGGCTGCTCTTGCACAGGACAAGAGATAATGGTCATAAGCAAGGACACGGGGCATTAGGAGAAACTTTTTTCACCATCAGGGTGGTCAGACACTGGAACAAGGACAGAGAGGTTGTGGGATCTCCACCCCTGGAGATACTCAGACCTTGACAGGTCATGCACCGAGCAACCCAATGCGGCCAGCCCTGCTTTCAGTGGGGTTGGACTGGAGACCTGCACACATTCTTTCCAGACAAAATTATCTGCAGTTCTGCATCTCTCTGCATACCCCCCGCAGTGCCCTCAAGTGTCCTGCCAGCCCGCACTTGCTCCCAAGCCCCCAAAGGGGTGCAGCGTGCCCCCAGACCCTCCCAGACGTATTACTCTCACAGTTTCCTTTCAAACAGTAAAACCATTTCTCCATAACTCAGCCAAAGCATTAACACTCCTGTTTCAGTTTCTTTTATGATAGCCTCAGGCTACTGCCAGCCAGGTTCCCCTCGCCACCCAACCCACTCCACAGCAACTGCAACTCTCTCACAGTGCTGCCTGTTCTCCAGCGGGGAAAAAAAAAAAAAAAAAAAAAAAAGTAAATAAATACACTACAGAAGAAGAACATTGGCGGGACTGGCAGAAAGTGGCAATGAGCCAGCACGAGTCCTCATGTCTGCACTGTGCCCACCCCACACGCCAGACGTGGGTCCAACCTGCTTCAGGAGCTGCTGGGGGTACAACATGGCTGATGGGAAGGATGTCAGGCTGGTTATCGACGGTGTTTGTGCCAGTTCATCACCCCTTGGGCTCTAAGGGGAAAAAATAGGGACTGGAGTGGAGTCTGGTGGATTTTTCCCCTTCCATGGTCTCTCCCATTTTCCACAGGGCTTTGCACCAGCCCCACAGCTGTTCCTTTGACTCAGTTTCTTCCCTGTAAAACACAAAAAGGTTGTTTTTAACTTTACTGAGCATTGCGAGAGTGAAACCCACTCACAAACTATCAGGTGAGGAATGGCCACTGTTGTATACAAGGAAAAGTAAACTCCTGCCCACGTTTGTTCCTCGCTGGGGATGTCACCCCCCTGCAACCGCTCCCCTGAGCACAAGTGGAAGCTGCGTTATCCGCCTCACTGGTCTCGGATTGCGTTTCTATTTCTCCCAGGTGTGACCCGCTAAGCAGTTGTGACGCATTGCGCTGGGAAATAGCACCAAACAGATAACGTATTCCTGCCCTGAAGAGCCGATGGCTTGAATGGATTTTAAGTATGGGAGTGTGATGACAGACGATTTCTCAGCTTAGTGCTGCACGTGATATTTCATCAGTGTCAGGGGCATCCTTTGCATCTGCTTCTTTCTCTTTTTTTAATAAAACCAACAGAACACTTTCCCCTAACATCTACCAGTGACAAACTCATGGCAAATTGTTTTTTCCCCTCCACCTCTCATTCATTCACCATGAATTTCAGTGCTCAGGACAGATCCCTGATATGCAGCAGGGCAGACCCGGTGTGATTCCCTCCGACACTTCAGGAACTGCAGTTTTGTTGCCACCACCCAAGCGCTTACGTCAGCGCTGCACAGGCTCTGCCCTCCTTCCCCATCTCACCATGACTGGGAGTGCTCGTAATCAGCATCATTCTTGTCGGATGGATGGGAAACTGAGGCAGGGAGACACATGAAAGTAATTTGCCACAGGCAAAAAGCAGAGCAGGAATGGAAAAATGTTTCTTTTGATCCTGGGCCTCCGTTTAACCCCCAGGCCAGGCTATCCTGGTGCCCACAGTCACCCCTCCATTCTGCCAATGAGGACACACGTTTCCAGCCACCTTAACCTCACTCCATTCTGCAGAAACAGAGAGCACAAACAAGTGCAGCACCGAGAGGCATCATCCCCGGCTAAATGCCAAGTAACACATGTCAGAAGAAAAGAAAGAAAATGTTCAGAATCTACAAGGAGATATTTTTAAATTCCTGATGTCCTAAATGTTCATGTCAACTTAAAATTTTCTTAGCCAAAAACATATGAACAGCCCAGAGCTTAAAATCACCATAAATTTTGTGCTGGATATGACATAAAAGCTTTGTGCTTGCACAGTGTAGAGTACACTCTGCTGCCTACCTGTACATGGACAACACAGATTTCCATTTTATGTTATTAGTACAGTTGCTTTTTTACATGTATCTTTTGCGAATGCCTGCTAAACTTCAAGAAATGAGTCAAACGCTTTAACAAAACAGAGCATGCCAGAGAGGAAGATGGGAAGGTGCAGAGTGACATTCAGCCGCCGTGATTCCCCTCCCTGGACCACGGCAGCTCCGTCCCTCAGCCCTGCTCCAGGAGGAGCCACGGCGAGAGAGGGAATCCCACAGCAATGCTGCCGAGACCCGATGCAGCTATACAGTCTCCTTACCTTTGAAGAAGTTAAACTCTCCACAGCAAAAAAACTTGATGTACATCCCATATCAGGTTGGGGAAAGGTGTTAAGAGTCTTCGCGTCGGCTGAACACAGTACAGCCAGGCCAGGAACAGGGGGAGGTCACGTCTGCTGTACGCACACACGCAGAGGCACGTACGTGCCCACACAGCTGGGGGTTTACGTGAAGCCATTCCGAAGTCATGCTCTTCATTCTTCTCCTCTCCATCTGTGGTGGGGATCTCAGAGCTTCTCTGCAGACCACGGATATCCAACCTCCCCAGAGCAACACGCTGCCATCACCTGAACCACGTCCCCGTGGGGCTACAGAAATCCTCAGGCTCCCGGGTGAATCCACAGCCCAGAGCACGCTGCAGCGAGCTGGGCAAGCACAGCAGGCAGGGTACGGCCACGGCGAGCAAGCCCCCGCGCCGCTCACCGGGAACGCGTGGCCCAGCTCAAAGGACAAGTTGCCCCAAAGCTCCTGTTCAGGACCAGCTTCCCCTCCTGCCCCCGTGCTCAGCTTTGCTTTCTGTGGTGCCAGAGAGCAGGGACCACCGCGCCGCAGCCCCGCAGCCCACCGCTGCAGCGGGGAACAGCGGCCGCTGCCGCCCGCGAGGAACGGAGCCCGGGGAGTGCTCCGATCTCATCTTTTATACCGCTTTGTTTAGAAGCTGTCGGCCCGTTTCGGGAGGCAGCGGCAGCGAGCAGGCACACGCAGGGAAGCGAGAAGATGATGGGTTTTAGCAAGGGACACCTTTTCTTAAGGTTCTTTCATAGCGGCAGGCATGGTACAACAGCCCAGCAGTTGTTCTCTGAAACGTCACCTTCCCATGGAGGCCACTGCGCTGACAAAAACCTCCCCTTACAGCAGGCGCTCCCACCTCTGTTATTTTTTCTAAGCATTATTGTTTTTAACCACGCTATCCTGCAAATATCTCCAGAGAAATTCCACCACGCACAAGACAAGGTTTTTTTTTCCCCCCCCTCCCAGCTCTTCCTTCTCTCCCCACCTACGTTATCCCTTTCTCCCCTTCTCCCTCTCTCTTCCCTTCTTCCCGCAGCTGGAACAATTTGGCTCTGTTCACCCGCATTCCTGCGGGCCCGCTCCTCGGGCTGCCCACGCCGGGCTCGCTCCGGGCACGGGGGACACACAAGGTCTGCATTCAGGCAGGGCAGGGCAGGAAAGTCAATCTAACGTACTCGGGGATTGTTGTGCCATCAACGTAATACCTGCACAGGGAAAACAAAGGCGCTTTAGACAAGCGACTTCGGTGCCATGACCCTTCCCCCAGCCCAGAAGAACCTGAGAGATAACAAGGGCTGAAAGAAAAGGCACAAACATAATTAAAACTATCCAAGCGATTTCTGGAGGTATTATAGATGATGATAGCCCAGAGGATAATAGTATTCCTGGTATTATTAACATCCACTGGCACCAAGAGACAAGCGGTTTGTTTGCTTTTTTTAAGCTCTTCAGTGTAATTATTTTGGAGCGGGGGGGAAAGGTCCCTTTTGGAAGGAAAAGGAGCTGGGAGCGGTGCCGAGCCCAGGCTCCGCAGTGCTTTCTGCATGCAGAGCTGTGGCGATGGGACGGGCATCCCCCAGGACACGGCCACCCCGTCCCCTTCCTCTGGATGGCTCCGACCCACGGGCTGCATGTGCCTGGGAGGCATCGAGGCTCCCCCGTGCCAGCTCGGGAGTTCAAGCCCATCCAGCACGGCTCAGCTCTCCATCCCACGAGTGCACTGAGTGAAAAGCACGGATAATTCCTCTGCTGTGGCTGGTTTCTTCTTGCCCGTGGTGTCGTGCCGGCTGACGCAACCCCGGCTGGGGCAGAACGAGGTTGAACAAAGCTAAGCAGGTGCAAGGGATTAACGTCCCAGACGATCCTTTTGTTCACGTGAAACAACTTCAGGCTCTTGGCTAATGAAGTCCAGAACTGGGCTATTCATCTCTGCCCGTAACAACACTCTCTTAATCAGGCCAATAGATTCCCAAGCCCAGGCTTGTGGCCCAAGCGAGGGTCCCCTCCATCCCCACCAGCACATGGCGCAGGATGGGATGTCCCCAAGCACCAGGTCACAATGGCCAGGCAGACGCCAACCCCGCTCCCACCAGTATCACAGGCACGTTCTGTAGGGTTTAACTATTCACCTAAAGAAATACCACCAGTCAATGGGGAAAAGTGCCTGTCCGGCATTGCTGGCCCATCATGCAGGCTCAAGCAAGCCAGGTCCACGTGCCGTCCCCAAGCAGACCTCAGCTCTCACAAGCCGGGAGTTGGACTCAATGACCCTCATGGGTCCTTTCCAATTTGAGACACTCTATGATTCTAATTTGGGGTTTTTCCCCATCACTGCCGCCAATACTCCACTTTCAGACTGGATTTGTTGGTCCTGCAGTGCAAAGCAGCAGGTTGGGAATCCAGGTAGGAAAAGCACCAGGTAGATCAAGCCCAAAAGGCTCCTTGGGGCTGGGACAAATGGGTTGTTTTGGGAGGGTGGCTTGAAGCCAACCAACCACAACCGGTCAAGATGAAAACGGTGTCAGGAGCATCAGGAAGTGAAATTTTCCTGAGAAATCACAGAGATGTTTGCAAATATTTTTTCACCTCGGTCTGTTGCTAGATAGAGCCAAATTCCATTCTATTCCCACTGCATGATATAATTAATAGTAACACAAGCTCTGCCATTATGCAAGAAAAGTGGGGGCTCTTTCTGTTCCAGTTTCATCTCGTCTTAATCATTGTCTTCTTGCATCGGAGTTAACGCTGTTTCCTCACTCTGCACTCAGTGTAACCTCATTAAGCAAAAGCATAGTCTGTGTTATTTATTTATTCCACATGATAAAACCAGGATATTACTCACTGTAATAACACGGGTTAATTTTCAGTGAAGTCTCTCTTGGCAAACTTTTAATACCATGAATAGCACCCCTATCAGATCCGAGATAAAAGCCTGTCATATCCTAACCTCATTTCAGTCTTTGGACCAGTAACGCTACACTTCAAGGTGCTGTAATTACGTTCCACTGATTTTTTTCTTAATTGTTACTCATAAAAACCAAAGCATAAAATTAAATTAGTTCAGTGTTATTTAGCACAAGCTTTGTCCAAAGCCAAGCATCCATGTCAGGCCGGGAATGCCTGCGTTAAACTCCATTTCTAATGCAGCTCTCTGCTGGTCCTTGAGTTTGAAATGAGGTGGACGGCAGTTGGGGTGAGTGGGATAAATATTGTCACCCATCTCACTCTAAATATTGTCACCCAGCCTGTGCGGGAGGGTGCAAGAAGCCCTTGGCGCAGCCCTTGGCCATCTGAGCCCCCAAAGCTGCACCCAGAGTGGTGCCTCAACACTCCCCTTCTACGGACAGGAGGAAAATGGGGGAGCAAACCTGACAGTTGTTTCTAGTAAAAGCAAAAGAGGAAGAAGCCGTTACAATTGAGGGGGAAAAAAATGCGAGATAGTCACAAACTAGAGGAACCAACCTGACCCACTTCAGCTGAAGTCTTGTTGCAGTGTGAGACACCAAAAAGGATCCTTTTCCTTCCACCTGAGGCTGCTTGAGTCCCAGCAGAGCCCAGCACTGTTTCTGGGGCAAACACAAGCAATATGGGCAATGCAGTTAACAGTTTCTGAAAGGCTGGATCGGCCTCACTGACCTCAGATCACTTCTCCTGGCTTTATATTCTACCAGCGTAAGCAAGTAGAGAAACAGCCACACGATTTGAGGGCAACGGGGTTATTTTAAAATTAGAAGAGGCTTCGAATAAACTATTCCATGGGTTTATTTTGTAAGTTTACCTTTTTCTTTTTGAATATCAAGGACAGCAACACAGTAAAAAAATCTATGCAAGAGATGGCATGAAGCATGCTATTAAACCAGGGAAGCCTTCGCGAGGTGTCAGAGCCATGATAAGTCCTGTTTAAACTTTACCCAGAGCTAAACACCAAGTGTCAACATGAGCTGCTGCCCAAGTTCTCTGATCAGGCCAGGCAAACATCCAATCAGAAGTATAAATCAAAGCCAAGACACATCCAAGTGAGACTGGAGTGTTTAACTCTACAATTCCCATCTGACCAGGACTTTCCCAGCAGGTTACCCACAGACAGGTCTCTCCCCAGACATTTATTTATATAAGAAACCCATCTGTATGCATTATTTTTGTATTTATTTTCCCCTGGTAGGCACAGACACAAAGCAAATGCTCCGCAGGGTACACGGTGTACCAGCCCTGCAGCATCCACAGGGACTGCTGGTAGATGTATTTGCTTTTCCTCCTGCCCCATCTCCCCCACCACCAACCCTGCTGGCCCCGGGAATCTGTCAGCCAGCCCAAAATTACAAATAACAGGAGGGAAAAACCACACTCCTGATCTGATCAAGTGGGAAAGGAGAGGGAGGGTCACACGTTGGCTTGGGGGAGGTCATCGGTCTCCCTCCACGTCAACCTTCCTCCCCCTAAACCAGGGACTATATTCCCCATGTGAAGGGGCACAGCAGGGAGGTTCTCTCCTTTCGCAAACTCTTTAAAAAACCCCGAATGCCACTTTCTTAAACCTCCCTCACAGCCCACTGTTACCTACAAGACCAAGGGCCACATGGCATTTTGGCTGCCAACAGCGCATGCCTTTGGGAGCTGTTGGCCCCAAAAGTCACACCGTTTGCTTCCAGGAGTGGATTTTGCAGTTTTCCCTGCCCGTTCTGGTGTCGGGAGTAGGGGGACCCGCTCCCACAGCCCCCCAGACTGTCACCCCACAGCCCCCTGTCCCACTGCCCTGCTCCGGCGCGTGCCCGTGTGTCAGCATCCACACACCTCAACACGTGAACGTGTTTCAGGCTGGCAGTCTGTCCGCTGAGCTCACCAAGCTTCACATCAGGCCTTCAAGTGATGTAACTCATAATTAAAAACCCATGTCAATATCCTGAGAACTTTTTTTTTTTTTTTTTTCCATATTGGGCAAAAGAAAGGTTAAAAAACACCATCTGTCATGGTGATTTTTTTTTCATATTTCTCTGTCCTTTCCCTCGTTAAAGGGAAGCGGGGAAGGAAGAATGTTCATTTGAAGCTTGCAACATGTTTTATTAATTGATGGCAAATAATCCTAAGATAAAGTGCACAATAAATTTTTTAATGAGAACATATGGTGGGGAAAATTGATAGGACTGAGCCTTTGAAGATTTCCTTGTAAGCACAGTTACAAAAGAAGCAGGCAGACTCAGAGGGGAGCCCAAATACTCCTCAAAGGGAGACCAAGGCAAGGGGCAGATGGGGGGATCACTGCCATCACCAGCCAGGTACCAAGTGCTCCAGCTAGACATGGTCCCCAGAACGATGCCCCAAAACCCAATGGTTCACAGACAGTCTAGACTCAAAGTGTTAAAGCTCTATAAATTCACCTGTGACTTTGATCCACACCGGGTGCCTTGGTGCCACTGGCTCTGGGGATGCTCCTCGGCATCAATGGGTTAGGAACGGGCTTAAGCTCAACTGAAATAAGCTGTTCATAAAGAGCAAGTGGCTCAGGAGTTTATGCCCATTTGGCCACCTGAATTAAACAAGAGTGAGTTTGCACAGGGATGGAGATTTGCTTTGGTCTGCTGTAGAACTAACAGACCCCATCCTGGAATGACTTTAGTAAAATCAAGAGGAAAAAATCTTGTGTTTTCAGATTGCTTCCTGCTAAACCCCATGGATGAGCTTTTGCTCCTCCATAACCTGTTCTATGCAAAGCCACGCTGCGTGGAGACGATGCACCAAGGACATGGGACCCCTGAACCGTGCCCTGTGCCCAGTGCCCTGCACAGCACCCTCTGCCCCTCCTCGCTTCCCTCGCTGTAAAACTGTCACTAGACAGCAGCTAGTTGGGCTCGTGCAAAGCCCGAGCCAAAGGGAAATGCCCAAAAGCACATCAGGAGCTGTCTACCATGAAGTGTTTTTTCTTAATAATGCAATCCATTTATTTTCGATTTATTAGCAGCGCCCAGCTGTGCTGCAGACACATTCACAAAAACCTGGGAACGCGACGGGGAGGACGGTGTTTAAAGCAACATCTCTGACAAAAATAAATAAATAAAAAATCACCTCCCAAGAGCAACCTGATGCCTGCGCAGCCATATCCACACTAAACACAGGATTCCTCCAGGGATGAAGAGACTTAGGAGCACCGGCCCCCAGCTGATTTTTAGAGGACTTGTGCTCACTTCAGCACCTCTAAATATTCCATTCTAATACACGTCCATAAACAGTTACACCCTCCAAACCAAACACACCCCGGCCCTTAATCCACCACTCCCAGAGGAGCCTGAGAAAACAGCCAAGTCTTGCAGGGTACGATGAGAATTAGCTCATGTGGCCAAGTGCTCCCCACCACCCACCAGCACATTTTGGCACTCGTGAACCAGTTCTACATCAACAAAGTCCGACCCCTGGCCTGGCAGTGTCTGTCTGCTGGGGATAATACCTTCAAAATACATAGGATTCACTGCGCATGCTTTGGGAAGGAATTTTGCTTTGTATCCTGCAGCGAGACACAGCTCTGGGTGATTCAACACACGTAGCATCCCCTCAAGCCCCATCATGGGGTGCAGATGCACAAATAGCCCCAGGGATTTGGGCTCAGGCTGGTGCTGCGGGGCTGGAGGCCATGCAACCCAGGTTCTACAAGCAAGAAATGTCTCCAAACTTCATCAGTCAGTCACTTGAAAATACAATTAAATCCCCCATTAAATGGAAATGAAGAAATAATGACATGAAAAAGGCATCTGGCTTTCATGCTGTTCATGTTCACTCAGGAACGTGGCTCTCCTCCACTGAAATTTAACTTTCAGGTAGGAAAAGTCACGATTCACATGGTTCCAGGAGCTGGAGCTTTAAGGAAAATAGCCTCAGAGCAGAGAGCTCGGTGCTTTTCCAGCCTGTCGATATTTCTTGGCCCCGTTCGATTCAGTCATGAGACCTGGCCAGGGCACCTCGGGTCAGGAGCTGGAAGTGCCAATTTGCATCTGTAACCCATTAACCACAGGCAGATACGGATATTGAAAGAACTTTGATTTAAAAACATATAGCCCCAAAATAAGATGCCTTGCACCTGGACTTCACAGCTTTTTACCATTCATTTGGGACTCCTGCCTAATACTTTTAAGACCCTGATGAGATGGACAAATAGTTCTGGACCAGGAACACACCAGAGGCTTATAAATAAAGATATTTTTCAGTAGCACACGATAGAGAGTGCTTCCATTTTCAAGCAACCAGCAATACAGCCCTTCGGGAGAGGGGTGAAAAACAGATCTTTTGAAGATATGACCTGAAAACAGCCATCAGCCCCCCACCCACACTGCTGCTCCTGCAAGATCCTGCCCCGAGCAGCACGGGAGGACCCCCAGCTTCCCAGACCCGGCTGATCCTGGTGGCTCGAGCCAGCAGAATTTCTCTCATTCTTCACATGGACTTTCACCACTCAAACCAAACACGGGGGCAGAGCTGCTGGGCAGCGCGGGCAGGTGGTGGCAGTGCCGGGGGGAGGACGGGCAGGCTTGGCCAACCCTGACGACTTTCCCACGCTTTCCGTGATCCCTTTTTATCAGTGTTGTGACCAGAGATGTCAAGGACTTTCTAACGGTGCCAAAGGTGCCTCTCTGGTCTCGTGGGGTGGCACTGGAGAGATTTTTGCCTTCCTATGGGTGAGTCCCTCCTTGACACAGCAGCCAGATCCAGGGCAGCTCTGGGACCTGACACATGGGAACACCTCAGTGCCATCCTCAGGAACAAAATACTCCAAAAGCATCCCAGAGCCAGCAGCCCCCCCTTATCATCTAACCTACCAGCACCAACTCCTACAGAACAGCCCCAGGGCAAAGAAAAAGGTCCCTTTTTGTCCCTGGTTGGACACTAAACCAGGCTCGGGACCCCATTGGGATCCTGGGGTGGTGTCGGTACAGCCCCAGGAAGAACCTGCTTTAGAGAAAGGCTTTTGGAGAGGCTGGGATCGCTATCGGTTTGTTTAACACAATATCCTGGGTTCAGCAGAAACACCTCCCTAAGCCACCAGCTCCAGACACTGGCCCTTGATCCCACTCCGTTCTCCTCATCCTCCTCTGCACACGCAGCCTCTTCCCGTAGCCCTGCTCATTTCGAGCAGGATTTCCAGCTTTCGGTGGCAGGTTTTGAAGGAAAAGATGTTTCATCATTTCGCAAGTCAAAACTGAACACCTGGCAGGGGCAGGAGGATGGGGAGGGCTTAAGGGGAGGGCGCTTCTTGGAGGAACGGGCTGTTTTGTGCCTGGAGAACCGAATGCCCAGTGCTGCCCTTCCTCCCCACCAGTTCCCTGCTCTTTGCCAAAAGGCACAGATCAACCCGTACACACACAACATCCACTGTTGTTCATGCACCTACTCCCAATAGCCTGCTCTTTATCCCTGCCAGGGATAAAGTCCTGGGACACAGGCAGGATAGGGAGGACAGAAAGAAAGATTTTTCCCATTGCAGCTCCTAAAATTAAGATCCACAGAAAACAAAGGCAAAACAAAACAAAAAAAAAAAGTAAGAAACGGTGTAAAAATATTTACAACATTTATCTTAAACGTTATTGGAGCAAAAGGCAATCAGTAGTGAACTGAGGTCTTGCCTATCGCTCTTAAAAATTAGCCAGTTCCGTTAACACAGTAAAGGCAACATGCAAGTACGTGTATATATATTTTTTTAAAGATAGATATATATATAATATTTCCCACAGAACTTTGGACTAAGTGAAACGCTGGCCCAGGAATCCTATGAGAAGAGAACAGGATTTCCCAGGAGATTTCCATCACTTCCTCCCTACCCTCAGGCCGGAAAGCTGGTGCTGTGAGAATTGTCCTTCTCTGGGTAATTTGGCCCATCCTCTTCCAGTGCCAAACAACCCGGGGCCAAACTGATGGGAAACATCCGATTAACTCTGTTTATTTAATTAAAAAAAAAAAAAAAAAGTAAATATCGTTCACGATTTGGATAAAAGTTCAGACTTGAGAAGCCATTTTCAAACTGGGACTCTGCGATCAGACGTGGGCAACGAAGCTCATCAGAGCCTGAGGTTGTTCCAGAAGGACACTGGAGTGTCCTTCGCAGTGGGACCCACAAGCTGAAATTTCAAGCCCCCGAGGTGACACAGACTGGGTGCTCTTCAGAAAACGGGGCTTCGGTTATTTGGAGTATGCCTCGTTACTATCCATTCAACAACGAGGCATCCAACTTTGGCATTAAAAAAAAAATCCATCAAAGGGGGGAAAGAGTAGGATCAGCAAGAAATAGGTTTTCAAGAAAAACCTTTTCTTCACTCCCCAGGATCCAGAGTTCAGGCCATTCCACCCTCAGTGCACTCCTTGGGACAGGTATACTATATAAAGCGGATCTTCTCTACTAAAAAAAAAAAAAAAAAATATTAATTGTTTTAAGTTGGACTAAAGACACTTTTCCTTATTGGCTGGCATACTAAAGAAGAAATCATAAATCTTACCCAATTTTAAGGAACTGGGGCTCTGTGAAGAAAATCAGAATGCAACATGCAGCCCTGTCATACTTGGTTACCGTCCCCATCAGTAGCCTGTCCAAAGGGAGCCCCGGGAGGCCAACAATTCACCCTATGCCAAAGAAAAATTAATTTGTGACTTCAGAACTTCAGGCAGACTGGGAAATATGACAGATTTAATTTTTTGCAGACCTCCAATAACGAATCGCTTTCTCTTCACAGTCGCAGACAAAAACCTGCAGAAAATGCTTTGCCCATCTGCTCCTTCCCCACAGAGCCCTGCAAGTATCTGTAATTCTTTTTTTTTTTTCTGTCTAGAGACTAGATGGCATGTCCTTGGGAATCTTATTGCATCATTATGTGGATGAAGCAGTACAGGCAACGGCGCCAAAAAATTCCTTTCTAAAGAGAGAGAAAATAAGGATTAGGCATCACCTGAAAAACAAACTGAAAACAAAAAATGTGGGTGTCCCTCCCTTCCAAACATCCAGCTTACTGCATAAATAAAACCCACCAAAACTACCCAACCTTGCACCACGGCCAAGGTTTCCCCAGATTTGTTGTCTCTACCACTCTTTCTGCTCTGATTACCACCAAATGCCATACTCATTTCTTTATGGAAGATTTTTTGGACCTCACTGTTCCCAAGCAGACACCAAATTCAGCCACAGAGTCGCATCACTCACCTAAGGGATTTTCTCTCTACAAGTCCTTCCAATCAAGAAAATACAAATCTTAAAGGAAAAAGGAAGGATCTCAGGAGCTGGACTGGGGCTTCTTCTGACTTCAAAACCTGGAGGTCTCACCTTTGTGAGGAAGGAGCAATGCCCACACCCAACTCGGCACACAAAACCAGCCCTGTGTGCTCAGCAGCCATAACTCACCCACATTTCGGACAGTAATTAGCACTGTGTGTCCCCCCCCATCCCTCCCCACATTCAAGGAGGTCTCAGGTTGGCAGGGAGGAGGTGGGAAGGGAAAGGAGGGGTGTTTAAAGTGAATTTTAGACTTTCGCATCCCCTCTCCAGATGTGCCGGTTAAGCGGCCGGGAGTGGAATCTGACTCCGGAGGAAGGGATTTAAGACATGATTTAGCAGTTTACCTCCAACGTTTGTCCTGAATTTTTTACGGAGCGGTTCGAAGTCAAGCTGAGAAGTTTCTCAAGCCCTTGTCCAAGCCGGCGGGGCGGCCGCGCCGGTGCCAACCCTCACCCCGTACCTCCCCACAGATTCTAGGAACTTTACCCGAGCGAGGGAGGAATTTTTCTGCAACCTCCCTACCTCGCCCTGTGCTTTTTGGCTGGGGCTGTGTAATGCCGTTTGGCCCGACCTGACAGCCAAGTGCCAAGGTATATATGTACGTACCGATCAAAATGAATGGAGCTGCTGAATTAAGTGTTGGAGCAAAACCCCGCAGGACAATAAAATCCATTGATGGTGGAGTGGAGTCCAAGTCTCCGTTGCTCCGAGCCAGAGCTCCCACAGCAGAGCCCTCTTGGTCTGAGCCATCCCTTCTGTGGGATGGTCACCAGCCTCCCGGCTGGATTCCTCCTGGGGAAAAGCCACTTCTCTCTGGAAACACGATGGGCAGATCTCTGCTGCCAGCTCAGTGCGGGTTTACATCTTCTTTTGGGGCCCCTACCACCAAGCTTGTAGCCCTCTCAAGGGCTGCCCAAACCCACGCTTGTTGGAGGGGGGAGCCCACATGCAGACAATGTCCTCCCGCTCACTCAGTCTACATAAACTGAGACTAGGCATGGTTAAGCATGCATTGGTCTAAGCCGAGCCCAGCTCACGCCCTGGAAGCCTGCGTGACTCGAAGCAACGGTGGCTGCATGTCCCTTCGCCTCAGCAGTGCTGTCCAACGCTTTCCTTTTGCCATGCAAAGAAGTGGGAGCAGCTTCCAGCTGCCACGCCGAGTTTGGGAGTGAGAAATCTCACTGCAACTCATAAATGGAGCTAATTCGATACGGACAGCCATGGACAAGGGATATGTATTTTAAAAAAAAAAAAAAAAAAGGATATCATTTTTACAGTTGCTCTCTGGCTTTTTTCTGACCATAACCACACTTTAAACACTAGTTTATGATGCAAACAGCCAACAACCTACTGCTGGAAGCTTGTGGAACGAGCTACCCACTTCGCAGAGACAGCAACAGCCCAGGTAGACATGGGCAAGCCAGCTCGCTTGAAGGCTGAGCCAGGACAAGACGACTTGCTTGGCTCTGGGATGCAAACCGCAGCTCTGAGCCATTGATGCTGGCCATCTGCATGTGAAAAAGCAAACATATAAATAAAAATTACTGCGAATGGCAGAAAACGATGCTGCAGAACATTCCCACTGGCTTGGCTTCTCCTTAGCCCTGGAAGCAGAGCTGTGCCGCAGCCAGCGCTCGGCCAGAGCCAGCCTGCAATCCCTCGCCCACCTCCGCGCCCCGGTGTGCAGGCTGGGCTGCAAACCCTCTCCCACCCACGCTTGTTGGAACAAGGGAGAGGCTGTACGCTTGTAGCTTTGAAAAATTATTAATAAAAATGCCAATTGGTTGGTCAGAGTTTTTTTTCTTTCAAAAAAAAAAAAAAAAAATCTGGTTTTGAATGACACAAACCCTCCTGTATTGCAAAAAGTCATCCACCACAGGTCAGCTTTACGAACAGCGGAGTTTGCTTTCTGCAGAGGACTGATCCACGGTCTGCCTGGGTTTGGGGTGAGGATGGAGGTCAGAGAACTCACTGGGCTGCCTCTGGGATGGACCTGCTGCACGACCCAAAGGGCTCGTTTCAGCTCTCTCCCACGGTAGCTGGTTTCTGGGTTTCTGCTGTTGAAGGCAGAGGAGATTCATGCTCAGTGGCTGCCCAGTTGCCACCAAACTGGTTCCTGGGGGCTGCTGGCAGTGACACCCCAGGACACACGGGGAGTCCAAAGTGCAGCAAACAGGCCAGGGCAGATTCTGTGCCACGTTCCCTCCTCACACACAGCCACTCTCCAGCAGCTCTTGACCAAGTAACACCCTCACTCTATTTGCTGGATGCTAAAAAACAATCAAGATGAGCCAAGAAGTGTTCTGGATGCCCGGCCTGAAAGCTGCCACACAAAAAAAAATGCAACCTCAGCCTCTCTTATTTTTACTTCTTTTTCGAAAGGACAGTTATGTAGTTTCCCTCTGTGTGTCTGTGGATCTGTCATTCTGATAACTTCAGAAGTTATTTAGAAAAACCAAGCCTTTGGCCAGTTTCAAGCCTGTTTGGGAAAGGATGGAGCTCCTAAAGGATGGCAGAAGATAGCCAGGGCGAGGAAGGGAAGCCTGTGGTGACTGAGAAAGGAATGCCCTGTGGACACACACCACATAGATGCATCGGACCTGAGAGAATTTACCCAGAGAAAGCTTTTGTGAGTGCCCCAGTAATGGGTAAAGCTTTCACCCATCCGCCCTGCTAACAGAGTAAGTTTCTCACAACTCCACCCCACCTTTGGAACAAGATTTACAGGATGGGAGCAATTTATTTCTAGCCCTCTTGAGCCAGATGTGCAATAGGTGCACGCCAGCACCGGAGCAGAGTCTCATGCTGCACCCAGCACCCAGCTCTTCTGAAAAACCCACCCGTAACCTCTCACACTCAGTGTTCACCACATTCCCGCAGCCTGTGCTGATGCCACGGCAAAGGCTGGGACCCTCCAGCAGGAAAAGCATGTGAAAACAGCCATAAAGACTGATGAGGTCACACGCGGACTCACCAGCCCCTACGGTTTTCTCCACCACAGCAAACCCCACCACTGCAAGCAAAGCTACTGATCACCCTGCGGTTACGGCAGATCTCATTAATGCAATTCACCCTCCTGAAGATCATAATTATATTTAAACAAAAAAAAAAAAAGAGAGAGAGAGAGAGAGACAGGTGGCACACCCTTAAATAGAGAGGTTTTCATAATGGTTAAACACTGGCCTGGAGCCAGACCGCAGCTCTGAAAGCTGAGGGGCAGGAGGAAGGGACTTGGGATCTGAACTCCCAGTTTCACAACTGGTCCCGTGCATGCACAGGGACTGGCCCAAACCCCCACATTCAGGAGGTTGAAGTCAGATCTCGATCTGAATTTGGTGGCTTGGGCCAGTTTCAAGAAACACAAATTACCTCTACTTATTATTATTAATAATAATAAAGTGTTATTTTATGCAGGAGCTTTGAGGTTCATTGTGATATGCAGACAAGCGGTTAGACCAGGGGCGAAACGCGCAGCTGGTGGGAGCAGGTGGGATTTCCATTGTCTCCAGCAGCTCCCAGCGCCGGGGCCGAACTCTGCCTGAACTCCGGGATGGGAACACACCACATGCAGGTCTCGGCACCACCTCAGCTCCCCGCCAGCCCCCGGCCCAAGGCTGAAGGCATTCACCTCCAATCCCCCCTCCCGGCTGCAGCTCAGCCTCCCACACCTTCACCCTGAGCACCACCCGCCGGGCTTGTCTCCTGCCGTGGCCACAAGCCCAGGACTGGCTCTTGGTCTTCTGCCAGAGAAGAAATTTCACCAGTCAGAAGCAGGGCAAGGTCAGACACCAAATCGGTTTGGTGCAACCCACACTAGCTCAAGTCTGCATACGGTAATCTGGTTGGGCTTTGGGGCAACTCTTTGTGAATAAAATGGTTGTCTAGTTGTTCTTTTTGTACTGCCCTGTTTTGGGAGTTTGTTTAGTAAAAGAAGAAGTAAAATTGCAAAATAAAGATGTTGCTTCAACCTGAAAAAAAAGGAGGGAGGGCTGGAGCCTGGAGAGGACCCACTGGAGCATCTCTTCCCAACCTGACCTCCAACAGATTTCCAAGAGCTGAGCAATGTCCAGATGATTAAAAGTTCATTAAATGTTTTATTTTAATGCTTTTTTCCTGAGCTGCCAGACATCTTCACACCGAACCAAACCGAGCCAGCAAACCCCTCTGTGGTCCCTAGAAAATCACCCAGATTAGCAGCATTTCTGCTGATGCCAACTGCTCCGCGAGCTCCCACCAGCTCAGAACCTGGCCCCAACCCCTCAGGGAACAGTTTTGCTTCTCCTCTGTCTTTCCTTGCAACGCAGAGGATCTTTGCCATGCACAGCCAGGCCGGTGACTCCACACTGGCTTCCTTCAGGCTAAAACCACTGGAAGAGCTGATTATGTTCCTCAGTCATGTTTGCAAACAAGTGCTCATTTCCCTCTGCCCGGGCAATCGTGGGCATTTTGTCCCTTTAAATCCTTGGGTTTGGCCAATGATACCAAACACTGAGCAGCCCTCACTGCAGACGCTCAACATCATCAGATTCAAGGAGTGGGTAATTAATATTGAAAGGTGTGATTGCAGCCAAGCAGGCTGGCTAATCAGCTACTGATTGTGCTCTCATGTCCTACATCATTTAGAAACATAATCTGGAGGTGGTGGGAGGGACAGGGGAGCAGTAACTGGAATTTCTGTGGAAATGCAGTATCCCTTTCCATGTCTAAACACTCCACAATTATGGCAGTGACTCGGTTACCTCCTTATTCATCAGGCCGAGTTCCCAAGCTAAGGAACACGAAGGTATTTTTTCCTCTAGAATTTTTCTGCGCCCAGTCAAATGCAGCTCTGCAATACCGCAATCCTTCCCACGGTACTGCATTAGCAGTTGGATCAGGAAAAAAAAAAACAAAAAACAAACAAACAAAAACTTTGGGGTCAGTTTGGTATCTCTGCCTCCCTTAAATCAGCAAACACAAATAACCGTTTCCTACTCCTGCCCTGCTGTAACACAGCCCCATCCTACCCGCACAAACACAGCCAGGCCGAGGCTGTTCAGAGGACACCCCATGGTTTGGAGGGTTCTGTATCACCGACTCTGTCGATCTTGTAAGGCCACTGACGTGACGGATTACTGTGATCACTTTACATCCAGAGATTCCGCAACAGAACAGTTCCTTTTTAAAAATTCTGTACAAACCAAACTCCATGCTTCGTGTAGAGGGTATTTCATAAGTGCACTGCCCTGCAGATGGGCTGTATTAATAGTTGGGGTCCTGCTCTGATGAGCTGGAGACCACAAGGAAACCTCTGGCTGATTTGGCCTCAGGGAACTATCACTGGTTGACTGAAATTCAGAGCCCCAAAGTGCCCACAGCTGGGACCTCAGCAGAGCGGGGGGCTCTCCGGAACGACTCCCTACACAGCAGAAACCTACCACCGCACCCCTCCATCACTCTGCTCTTCCTTATCCCTCACAACATCTCTCCACTGAACAAGCCACCCCGTGGCACAGCACGGCCATGTAGCAAAGCACTGGAAATCTCCTTGGCCAAGCTCTTTGTCTGCATGCCAGAAAAACGCGGTGGAAAGCTGATACCGTGCTGAGAATTTCATCCTCTCTTTTCTGCAGACCTGCGAGCCCATCACCAGTCAGGTTGTGCCAGGACAGAAAACACTCCCCAAGCCAGAGCCACAGGGTGTTGTCCCACCTTGTGCAAAGGAAATTAGAAACCAGGATCCTACGCTACAAACAACGACGCTTTCCTTCTCCTGGATTTCAGCAGATCATCGCTCTCCCTCCCCTTTTTAATTCATTGAAACAATCCCTCTGCAAAAACGTCTCTGGTTTTCCAACCCACGAGGGTTTCCACACTCTCCCGCTGTCGGAGGAGAGGGCAGCCCTGGGATGTCAGCACACAGACCTGGGAATCATCTCCGTCCAGCCCGCGGCCTGCGCCACGGCTGTTTGCTTTGGATGCGAAGCCTGGTGCGTTGGGTTAGATGTTAGTCAAACTGACCTTTCCTGTTTTCTGAGTCAACGGTCCTAGATCAGGCAAGTCAGGCACAAGATGTTGAAAATTAATCAGCATCTGGGGCTGACAGGGAACTGCTTGATCGGAGAATTGGCATGTGGTGGGAGCAAACAGCCACATTTTCTCAGCTGAAGAGAGGATCCCTAGCGCTCTGCTAAAAAAGCCTTCCTCGGGCCACCACGAGCCCCTGCAGAAGGAAGCTCCCATAAAACATCGAGCAATCACAACCCCACCACGGAGTCATCTGAAAGCACTCAGCATCCTGCACGGTCAGACTCCACGTGCCCGGACTGAGCCTGCCCAGGAGGGAACCACCGATGTCCCTGGGAGCGCAGCACCAGGCAGGGAGTTAACGGGTCACAGCACTGGCTTCGTTAGCCCAATCCACCAAATTCCCCTAAAAGAGCCCAGTACTTTCTGCTATTTGCCTTAAGAGCCTTACCCAGGCAAGGAGGTCTCCTCTCACACACACGCCACAGCCACCCGGTCGTACACCTGGTTTTTTCTTTCACTAATGCTGCCAGACCAGTAAGACTGGATTTGATTTTCTTTGGAGGATTTTTTTTTTTTTTCCTTATCCCAAAATACATCCCTGCTGCCCCAGTAACACAGAAAAAATGTGGGCGTTATCTGTGTAGTTTCAGGTAAGTTTAGAGACCTCAGTTGCCACCTTCTTGGAGACTGTTGTTCAGACTGTCTCAGAGAAACAGAATTCTTAGAAATTATTTGGTCTGGACACCAAACCTGCACCATTAGACCCCAAAAGATAAAGGACCTGATTCTAGACCAGAAGGTCAGTCTTTGAGTCAACTTAGGGCAAATGTTAAGGTGACAGACAAGCAAATAACTAAATAAAAAGCCCATGAGGAGTTGTATGGGAGCCTGACTTCCTACAGAGAGCCCTCAGCATCTGCAGGTTCTCTGAGATCTCACGTTGCTGTTCTTTTTCTCAGCAGTTTTTCTCGATCTTCACAAATTACTAAAAAAACCTGATCTCCTCTACATCCTCTTTGTTGAATTTGGCTGAAATCAGAGCAGGAGTTCAAAGGGGGGATGCAGGGAGGAGCAGACACACACATGCACACTCATACTCTGGGTTGAGTTCAGGCACACAAAAGGGATGCTCAGAAGCCTCACTAATAAGAGATTGGGGGCAGGGGGGGGAAAAGTGAAACCAACTGTTTTATAAAGAGCAAACATTGCCCACTGCCAGGCCCTGGGGCTGGTGGTGTGAGGACGGTCCCATCCTGGGTAGAGATGATCCCAAATCCTCCTTTGTTTCTCAGCTTGGCTCTTCAAGTTTTCTTTGCTTTTTTTTTTTTTCTTTTCTTTTTTTCTTGGTGGTTTGTTTTTTTTTTTGGTTGGGTTTTTTTTGTAAGGTAACAATACCTCCTTTCAGGCACTGCCAAAGTCCTACTCAAGCCCACTCAGATAAGAGCTGGCAGGAAAGGTAACTGCCATCAATATTTTGGTGAATGTTAACTACCTGAGGACAGACCGGGTAGGGGATCACAACAGTCGGTTGCGAGCACCTGGGCTATGTTTAAAAACACCACATTAAAAGTCATCTCCCTCCCTGGATCCCCCCGAATTCCCAGTAAAGTCTCTCCAGCGTTAGTGGCTGTAAAAGACAGCGCTTAGCAAGTCGGGACTAAGTCGACAGTCATGCTCCACACGAAGGTACGTTTTCATGATGCTTCTTTTGCGGCCGTTTCATTTACTCCACTAAAATATTATTCTTCAGCCAGAGTTTATTTTGGATAAGTGCGGCAAGTAGAATTTGTAGCCCTAGATTCTCAAGTGCAGGTTTCAGAATTAAATGTTTAAAAAAAAAAAAAAGTAAAAAATAATTAAAAAAAATAAAAAAATTGGGGATGTCTTTTTTTTTGCTGGGGTTTCCCAGAGAGTTGCAGGCTATCGCTCCCTCGCCCGGGCTCTGGGAAAGCCGCGTTTTGTCTGTCGTTTCTGAAGGCAGCACCTGTTTTCATCCTTTTCTTCAAAGTCAAAAATCGTTTTGTATGTTATGAGTAGGAACCCGGGATTACGATAAAGAGTGGTTTCAGACTGACAGCAAATTAAACTGCAAGCCAAGGTATATATACACCATTCGGAGACATATTTATAATAGGTTTTTTCCTAAAACCAGAAAATATAATGATATTCTGTCATGGAGTCTGAGACTTGCCGTGTTATTATTAAGACATAGCAAACATTTCTAGGTAAAAAACCGGGAGCTGGATGGTGTTATTCTCAGAATAAGCTTTTCCCACTTAGCAGCAGGATGACTTTTTTTCTCATGTTCGTGCAAAAAAAGTATGATTTTTGCCAAGCTAAATGGCCAGTGCATATTTCTAATCTGTCACAGATAGGAGAGGCAGGTAGACAGGCAGACGCAGAAAAACCAGTACTCCCTGCCCTCCTGACTTCTGTTTTTCTATCTGCTTTGCCATATTAATTTTAACGCGATGAGTGTTACACTATTTTTTCTTTTAACCATAAGCACGCTGGTCCTGCAACAGCTATTCCTTCTTTTTCGGTACATAAATAAAGCAAATGAAGACAGAAAGAAAATGGAATACGTGATACGCCCTTGCAAAGTTTCACTGTTAAATAAATAAATTTTTAAAAGGCAATTCTGTTTACGGAGTAAATAGGGATTTAGAAAGAAATTAAAAGAGCATCTCTGGCCCGGCTACCCAGCACCGGAGCGGCTGCTGGGCTGTCCTGCCCCTTGCTGCCTCCAGCTTGGGACGGGTCCCTACAGAGACCTGGACCTTGGTCCAGCCCCAGGGGAGGTATTTAAAAACACCCTTTAATTTCAGGGCCTTTGGAACAGGGCTCACAGTCCTTACCCGGCTCCTTTAGCCCCCCCACCCTGGGAAATTCTCCTTAATTATCAGCACAGGGCAAAAAAAGGGAAGAAATGGGTGAAGCAACCACGAACGCCTCAGGGATGCTGCTCTGCGAGGAGCATCACGGCAGCCCCGAGTCCCCGGGCGCCCAGCAATGCCATCCAGCCACCACCACCAAAAAACGGGCACCGTAAAAGTGCCTCAAAATGCTTTTCCCACGGGAAAAGGAGCTTGGGAGCTGCTTGGTGCCACATCCCTTGCTTCCTGGGACAGAGCACCCCCAGAACCCATGGGGAGCTGGAAAACCACGTCCCACACTCAGCAGCATCCTTGGGGTTAGGAAAATGCTGAGTGCTCGCTCCCGGTCACATCCTGCCTCGGATTGATGGAGAGACACGGCCACGTCCAACGGCAGAGAGACCAGGGCGAAAAAGGGCCCAAATTGAAACAAGAGCAAACCCGGACCGCGGCAGTTTCAGCATCCCCCCAGTGGGTGCCCATCGGGGCGGGAGGAAGGGGCTCACACAAAACCAGACCCTGAGAAGCGAGGGAACTGGGTGGCCCCGAGCACACCCTTTGCTTTCCCCGTTCCCAGCAGCCCCGAGGAAGAAATACAACGCAAAACACACACACACAAAAAAAAGTTTTATGTAAATTCTTAGACGTGTCTTAAGATTTATGTTCTATGTAAAATAAAATATTTATACAGCACTCGGGCACATAGCTATGCACTTGGCATAAAAGGGGAACAGCAAGACAGAGATACACATATTTTCAGTATATGTGAGCGCATGCATACGTGAGTCTGTGTTTAGATATATATATATAACTAAAACAAATCCCTGTTTATTACTCAGTAGAGAAAACTGCAGTTTTTTTACATAAATAATCCCAGTGTAAATAAACTCCCCACCCTGAGCAAACTAAATGTGATCCCATAGCAGATTTCTCTATTTTTCAAATAAATCATCGTTCCACCCGAACATGGACCTGGCAGATAGAATTTCCCAATCACTCAGGAGCAGCGGTGGGATAGGAGCTGGAAACAACCCAAACAAACAATTTTACAAGTTCCAGAAGTCGAACGCTCCCCTCTCACCCCCGTATCCACCATCTCCCTTTTTTTTTTTTTTTTTTTTTTTTTTAAATTTCTTTTTTTAATTTGAAGAGCAGGAGGGGTGGGCGCTGCCGCGTTCGTTGGCCCATAGGAAACCGGTGACCCAGGGACATCTGCAAGCCATTAGGACACAGACTTCAGGTAGCTCCCAGAAACACGTGCTGTCCACATTACACCCTCCAAGTATATTTCCACAACTTTACTTCTCCAAATAAACAGTCAGGCTCTCCCTGCATTAGCAAGGAGCTGCACAAACAGGTAGAGAGAATGGCAGTTTTATTCCCCCTTCCAATTCTGATGGATTTCTTGTAAGCTGTTGCTGGGCTCTGTAATTTGAACTATTGCTTGGAAAACATAATAGGGCCGGTTTAAAATTACGGCCATTTATTTATCTGTATGTGACTATGAAACATCATGTACGATTTGCACAGCATGTTAGCGCCGTACCCGCGCTGCCGCTCAGGGGAGCGTGCTCTACGAGACAAATGGGGCAAAAGAAAACTAAAAATATATATATATATATATAAAACCCAGAATCTACCAGGGCCTATAATTAGGCTGAGAGATTTCTTTTTTTTTTTTTTTTTTAATTTATAAGCAGGTTTTATACCTTCTAAAGCAATTCTACATCTCTTTAACCTCGCTAAGAGCACGAGCCGTCGCGATGCCACTCGCGTCCCTGCACAAGCACGGGGACACGAGTGGTGGTGGCTGATGTCAGAGTGAACGCAGGCAGCGGCGCTGACAGCCAGGTACTCATCTGTTTGTAAGAAAAAATGGAAAAAAAATAGGTAGAAGGTGATGCTGACCACTTGTTGCCAGCATTCGCTCTAGGGCATTTTTCTTTTTCTGGAGAGCTCGGTATTGTTATGAATGAAAACTACATCTTTTGTCCTCATTACCAGAGCTTTACTTTTGGCTTTGATCAGTTTACCCTGAGTGATTCGAACCAGATTGATTTATCTTAGCATCTGATGGAGAACCGCTTCCAGCTCTGGCTGACATCCGCTCCGAGGGGACGCCGGGGGATGCTGGGGCTGGCAAACAGGGCAAATCCACAGCCAACAGCAGAGCAGCAGACACCTCTGATCGGGCCAAAAGTAGCCATGCAAGTTAAAGGAGCACCTTGGGGGGAAAAAAAAAAAAAAAAAAAAAAATTCTCCTTTTTTTCCCTCCTAGGAGAAAAACTCAGCGCTTTTGGGAGGGTATTTCCATTCCACTTTAACCGAGCCTGATAAATTTTCCATTTACCCAAGTTTGCAGAGCTTCGAGCCAAACACTGTGAGCAAATAAATAAATAAATAACCCCAAAATGTATCGCTTTAATCTCCAGAAAAGAGCATTTGTGAAGTACAAGGTTGTGCGCAGTG
Organism: Athene noctua; assembly: GCF_965140245.1. Lineage (NCBI taxonomy): Eukaryota > Metazoa > Chordata > Aves > Strigiformes > Strigidae > Athene > Athene noctua. The sequence goes on from NC_134054.1 coordinate 13,054,150, forward strand.
GTTTCCAGCTGTGGCAGAAGGAGCAGAAAAGAACGGCGAGGTTATGTCTATTTGCTATGGCGGAGCCTGCGTCGGAGCCAGGGAGCGTTAAAACTCAGCTCGGAGCTCTGGGATCCAAAATGTGAGTGAGAATAAATCCGTCCCTGGATTTTCCTGTAGGGGAGCAGCTCAGCAAACTCGGGAGCTGCCGATCAGCCCCGGTCTTTCTTAGTAGTAAAGTTAAAAATCTCCATCCTTCCCTCTCCTTTTCTCAGATTCTTACATTTGTAGCATTAAAAAAAACTCTTTTCCAGGGGGAAAAACCCTTTCTTTGATCCAAACGACCACAATGCCTTTACCCCCATCTCTGAGCCTCAGCCTAATCCTCATCACCCCTGGCAGGATCTGGCCCCGGCGGCTTCATGTTCCCAGGATTATTTTTTTTAAAATGGTAAATCTCAACGCTATTTAAAGTGATGCTATTTCACCAGCCACAATGAGTGTGCACTTATTTAATAGCTAAAACAGACAGACACAGTCAAATTAACGCTGCCATCCAGCTCAGCCCTTGTAAATAATTAGAATCATTTTACTGCAATAATCAGAATCATTTTACTGCAGGGCTGAGATTCCTCTTCTGAAACTTCCGAACTTCTTTCGCTTTATTCTATACAGTGAGCCCACCAAGATGGTACTTTTAGGCATGGATTAAAATGCTGTAAAAGCAAATATCTTTCAGGCACTTGCCTGGGAGTCTTCAGGCTCCCTGTTCCCTCACACGCTGAAGAAGGGGGGAAAAAAGTGCCCGTCCTCCAGCTTTCTCACCCATTCCCAGGGTGGCATTTGCCAAGCTTAAATCAACACTGTCTTGTCTCCAGCTCAAGCCATAGCAGCTTTTGAGGGTGCAAAGCACCTTCAACAAGCAGCGAAATACATAGATTTTTAAAAATTAACACAACGACATATACAATACCCAGGAATTCTTAGCTAAATTTACAAAATGAATGACAATTCTGCCCCCAGTACATCACCAGTCACCTACTGCTCTTCCTCTTTTTTTTTTTTTTTTTTAAACTGTACAATGACCTTCTGATAAGGACGTGTCAGAATGCGCCTGAGAAACGCTCAGGCTTTTGAAAAATAAATAGATAGAGTACAAAAGCGGACACGACCACAGCTCTCCGCAAGGCAGAGGTGGCCGCGGCACGACGTGTCCATCAGCGCCGGCACGAGGTCACCTCTGGACCGGCTCAAATCCATCTGGCATCAAGGGTCACCTCGGAAGGGGCTCAACACCGACCTCGTGTCCCGGGACGGTGGCCAGTCCCACGGCTCTCGGGCAGGTCACCCTATAAACCCACGCACAAGCTCGGTTCCTGCATCAGTAACGCTTCTGAGATGGGAAAGAAAAACGTGTCGCCTAACACAGCAGCGCCCAAATTGGCGAGATGTAGGATGCCTGCCCTGGAGACCCCACCACAACCGAAAAAAATGGGATGGAGAAAAATTAACTAAAACGTTAACATCTTGTGCTGCACGTGAAAACGTTCAGCAGTGACCAAGGGGATGGGTGACCCTTCCCAGCTCACAGCCCTTGTTTGTTAGACAGGAAAAACCCAGAGAGCGCAAAGGCTGTTCGGCTGCTGGAATTATTTGGTGCTTGGTGGGATGCAGCACAACTCTTATTTTTAATAAAATGTCATTGTTTAGGAGGGAGTGATTTTTTTCTAGGAGGGAGCGATAATCACTCTGCATTAACCGCGCTGCACCACCCCCAGGACTGAAATCCGCCGTCCAAAACCACCGGAGCCAACGGTCCCGGATAAATTCAAAGGCGTGATCGTACCTGGCAGTCACAATTTGTGCCATCGAGCAATGATCGATACCGTTTCGATATCAAAATTAAGAGATCTGCTGTGGGAACGCCTTTGATTTTAGTGAATTTTACTCTAACCCCAAATCCTGCCGTTTTGCCCCCATTTCGCACGGCAGCAAACAGGAGCGGGGGAAGCGTTTCTCGGGATGGGGAGGCAGCGGCACCTTCTCCTTGGGTTTCTCACCGACTGGGGGAGACGGATTTGTGCCAGAGGACGGAGGCGCCGCGGGCCCGGCGTGAGGTCAGAGGGGACGGGGTGACGTCACAGCCTCCCCGGTGAAGCCAGCGCCCGTCAAACACCCATCCCTTGGCCGGGGGGGTCGGCCCGCCTGTAGCGAGGAGGGGAGGCAGGCAGGCGTTAGGAAAGAGCAAACTTCATCAGGCTCAAAGGGGGAGCTGGATCAAACGCCCCCCGGCTCCCACAAAACATCAGTAAAACGCAACTTACTTCAGCATGACAGTTCTAACCCGCATCACTATTGTATTTGTAAGGTCGGAGAGAAAAAAAAGACAAAATACCCCACGCGGGGGCTATTCCCTTTGCTACCAAACCTCTCATCTCCTCCAGTCGCTGCTCAGAGGCTTGGAAAGCTCGTTTCCTAAAAATCGGTGATTTGGTTTAGCAGAAGACAAAAAAAAAAAAAAATAAAATCATCAACCGAGGGCTATAATCCACGCGCTTCTTACTCAAAAGCTTTCCTGGTAGCTGAGCTTGCCACTTACAATAAAACCATGTTAATTCTTTAAAAAGAATAGAAAACTTCCATCCTGACGGAAAAGCAGCAACAGCGTGTCGCTTCAAAGGGAGCTTCTACGCTTGCAAAACAACTGTGATTAATCAACTTGCCCGTATAGTCTAAACAGTCCATAGAACGGGAATTAAAAATAATAACTCAGAAATTATAAAATTAAATGCGATAACTGGAAAACTCTTTTCCATTTCTCTTTTGTTTATTGTTCAAACTTGTCAAACCACTTTCTTTTGTTAAAACAGATTCTTTTGTAATGAAAAGGCAGAGTCCCTTTTCAGCAGATGGACTTTCAGAATGAAAAATGTTCTAATTATTACACTTTTCATTAAATCAATTATCCTCCCAAATTGTTTTTGTGTTTATCTCTGCCAATCAGCAGTAAAGCCATGGAACAATCTGTTGTCACCATATTTTTCTCCTCCAGGTACATTTGTTCAGATTTTTGCTACAGCAGCTCCAGCTGAGATAAGAACAATCTACTGCCGGAGTTTTCTTTGATGTTCCTATAACAAATACATATATTAAAAGAGATTTGTTGAGCTAAATTCCACTCATGCACCAGCCTAGAGCCGAAATTGCCAAGGGAAAATATTTCAAAATTACCTCCTTTAGCATTTTGCTGTAAGTTTACCTCTTTCACTGCAAATAACGACACAAAATCCAGCGGATCTTTTCTCGGACTACTGCATATTTAGAGGATACATAATGCTGTGAAAACCGTCTTTGCTGTTGCAGGCAATAAGAAACCCCAAATTGCTCCTGAAGAAAAATCACCTTCTGCTCTCAGTCCCCTTGTTCTTTCAGACAAAGGCTCTGGAAACAGGACAGACACTTACCTTTAAACTCACCCAAATAAAACTACTTACTCCGAAAGTTTGCAAGCGAAAATCAAAAAAAAAAATTAAAAAAAAAAATCTCAGGGAAAGATAGCAAAAGACAAGCAGGGTGTACCAGGGAGATTGCTTTCAAACGCGTTTATTCAGAGCTCCTTCCCCCTCTGCTCTGGGGTTGGGTTTGGGTTTTTTTTTTCCCCCTTAAAAAACTTTTTTTTTTTTTTTCACGTGCCATTTCCAATACCTTTAAAACGCACTTATGAACCTAACGGTGACAATCGCGACACGAGATCCCCACCAGGCTACGGCCACTGCCCCGAGGATTGTCCAAACAGGACAAAAGCTGCAAACCAAAGCCCCAAATTCAAGCAGCTTCCATAAAACACCAACTTTTAACGCTCGACTTGAAATGAAAAATTAAGTGCTGCGTATTTGGTAAAGGGAGAACTGGTAGAATGTCTCTCCCCCCCCCCCCTCCCTCGAAACCCGCGCAGGGAGCCGAGGGCGCAGGGGAGGGACGCGGGGGAAGCGGGCAGCTGCCTTCACACTCCTTGCGCTGAAATTCGCTTCTCACCGAAGTCCCCCCCCCGCCTCCTTTAAACCTTCCAAGCCGAGATCTGCTCTATCATCTGCCAGCATCCCCCAAACTTCATTTTTTCGGGCACGGAAAAGGATTTTGATCACCAAAAAAAAAAATAAAATAAATAAAATAAAAGCGCAATACCGGATGATTCCCTATAAATCCAGATCTTTGCCTTTATCTAGAGATAACCCTGAAAAACTCCCAGCGTTTATTTGCTTTTCTGCTGTTTGGTTCGATGTAACAGTTGGTCAACTCAGCAAAACTTTTTTTTGCTGGGGGCGGGGGGGGGGGGGGCCTCTTTTTTTTTTTTTCCTCCCGCAGAGCTCCAGCGCGGGCTCCATCACCCCGCGGAGCAGCGCGGCCGCGGCCACCGGGCTGGAGAATAATGATATAAAGAGAAATAAAAATAATGGGGGGGGAGTATGGGGCGGGGGGGGGGGGGTAATACAGCGGGAGGGGGGCGCGGGGGGACGCGCCGGAGCGCGCACACACACCCGCAGAGAAAATAAAATAATTTAAAAAAAAAAAAAAAAAAACAAAACAAAAACAAGCGGGTTTGGGGTATTGGAGGTGTCCCGCACCCCCCGCGCACTGTCCCGGCAGGGGTGGCGCCGCGGAGGGGCGCGGAGAGGCGCGGACCGACACTCACACACACACACCCCCCCCGCCCCGCCCCCGCCGCGCCGTTCCTGGGCCTTTGGCGCCCCCTCGGGACGGCGCCGCGCACCGCGCGCTCCCGGCCGCCGCCGCTCCGCGCCCGCGGAGGAGAGAGGGGCCGGGGAACCGGGGAATGGGGGGGGGGGGGGGAGCCGCCCGCGGGGCGGGGTGGGGGTGTGGGGGTGTGGGGGGGGGGGGTGTGGGGGTGTCTCCATCGCTCCTTCCGGGAAACCACAAAAACCCCGCGGCGGGCGGAGCGGCGCCAAGAAGCGCGGAGTGCTCCGCCGCTCCGCACCCGCGCAAAGCGGCTCCGCGCATCCCCCCCGCCACCCCCCCTTCTTCTTCTTCTTCTTCTTCTTCTTCTTCCTCCTCCTCCTCCTCCTCCCCCCCCGCCCTTCACGCCCCCTACGCGGGCGCTGCGCGGCGGCGTTTGCGCGCTCGGCGGCCCCGCCCCCCGGCGGCGGCTCAGCCAATGGCGTACGCGCCAGCCCCCGGGGGCCGCCCGCCCATTGGCCGAGCGCTCCCGGGCCGAAATCGCCGCGCAGAGTATTTATTCCCGCGCCGCGGCGCGGGGCGCAGAGCCGCGCTGGAGACCGGCGGGGCGCGACCGGCCCCGCGCTGCCCCCCGGCCTCCCGCACTCCGGCCTTTTCTTCTTCTTCTTTCTTTATTTTTTTTTTATTTTTTTTTTGTGGAGAGGAGGTTTTTTCCGCCCGTCCTTTCTCTCCTGCAACTTGCAAAAAGTTTCTTTCCCCACCCCTCCACCCTCTTTTTTTTTTTTGACTTAGAAGGGTAGAGAAAATAATAACAATAATAATTATAATAAAAAAAAAAAAACACTTTTGCGAACTTTTTCCAGCTTTCTTCCTCATTTCCCCAGCCGGGCTTCACGCTGGTGGGGGAACCGTCTCTTAGTTCTACTTTTTAACTCTTCCCTGCCCCTCAGCCACCTGCTTTTTTACTATTTTTAAAAATTTTTTTTCACCCCGTTTCCCCCCTCTGCCGCTTTCTCGCATGAATCTCCTAGACCCCTTCATGAAAATGACAGAAGAACAGGACAAATGTATCTCCGACGCCCCCAGCCCCACCATGTCGGATGATTCCGCCGGGTCCCCCTGCCCCTCTGGATCCGGTTCGGACACGGAGAACACCAGACCCCAAGAAAACACCTTCCCCAAGGGTGACCCCGACTTGAAGAAGGAGAACGACGAGGACAAATTCCCGGTGTGCATCCGCGAGGCGGTGAGCCAAGTGCTCAAGGGCTACGACTGGACCCTGGTGCCCATGCCCGTGCGGGTGAACGGCTCCAGCAAGAACAAGCCCCACGTGAAGAGACCCATGAACGCCTTCATGGTGTGGGCACAGGCTGCCCGCAGGAAACTGGCCGACCAGTACCCGCATCTCCACAACGCCGAGCTCAGCAAAACCCTGGGCAAGCTCTGGAGGTGGGTGCGGGGACCGCGCCGGGGCAGCTTGGGGCAGGGGAAGGGTGGATGGGGGGGGGGGGGCACTGCTGCCGCTTGCAAAGTTTGCTTTGAGTATCTCCGTACCACCGGTTAGAGGAGGTGGAAGAAGACGGAGAGGATGGTTTCAAGCGCGGAAAAGTTTTGCGTGCGCTGGCAAACTTTTTTGGCGTAAGGAGAAGGCGGAATTAGTAGGGGAAAAGGAGAGAAAGTCAGTCCCTGTGGCCGCTTTTTGGGCTTGCAAGTGGGGGTTGTTGGGTTTATTGTTGGAGTTTGGGGGTTTTTTGGTTTGGTTTGGTTTGTTTTTTTTTTCCCTTGAGCAATGCCCCGGGTGGAAGCTGGCCCCGACGGGCAGGAGGGGGCTGGCAGAGCCCCCACCCAGCCGGGCCTGCCTCGGCGTTTTGTTTGTTTGTGCTCTTGTCCAGAGGAAATGATGGTTTTCTGGATTGCATCAGCTTGGCCCGGGAGGAGAAGAGATGTGGGGCGAGGAGGGGGGGGGGGGGGTGCTGAGGGCGAGCGCCGAGGGGGGGGCTGTGCCAAGCCCCGGGTGGGTGGATGGGGGGGGTGCGATGAGTGGCGCATGGCTGGGTGCCCTCCGACTTCCAAAATAAGGCAGGGAGGGGAGAAAAACAGAAGGCAAGTGAGTCACCTGGCCGCCTCTTACTCTGTGACTGCAGAAAGGGGGGGGGGAAATCCTAAATTTGCGGCTGGAGGAGAAAGCTGTGAGCAAACCCGGCCCTGGCAGGCAGCGACGGGGGCGTCACCTCCAGCACCCCCGGGACGGGACGTGCGCCCTTGCAGGGGTGGCTGGCGGGGGGGGGGACACCGGCCACCACCCTCCGACCTCTTGTTCCACCGCCCAAGCAATGGGGGGGGGTAAAAGGGGGGTGACACCCAGCGTGTGCCCCAGACAGGGGGTTCAGCGCTGCGGGGGGGGGCTTTGTGTTGCCATTCAAGGGAGGGGTTGGGGCTGGTGGTGACGCTGTAGTGGGGGGACACGTTAATGCCCCCTGTGAGCTGCAGCCACTCACCCCCCCATGTGTGTGTGTCCCCCCCCCATCCCAGGCTGCTGAACGAGAGCGAGAAGCGTCCCTTCGTGGAGGAGGCCGAGCGGCTGCGGGTGCAGCACAAGAAGGACCATCCCGACTACAAGTACCAGCCTCGGCGGAGAAAGTCGGTGAAGAACGGGCAGTCGGAGCAGGAGGAGGGTTCCGAGCAAACCCACATCTCCCCCAACGCCATCTTCAAGGCGCTGCAGGCGGACTCCCCGCAGTCGTCCTCCAGCATCAGCGAGGTGCACTCCCCCGGGGAGCACTCGGGTAGGTCTCCGCCACCCCACGAGGTGTTAGGGAAGGGGGGGGTTAAGTCCCAGCTGCCTGAGAAAAGTTGCATCCCGAACCAGGCTGAAATTGGAATTGGGGAAGGGGCGAAGGGAAGGGACACCCAGAAACGCAGTGGGAAGGGGCTGGTGGCACCAGGAGAGAGGAGGGGGCAGAGCCACCCACCGGCCCTGCCCGTAGCACGGGCACACACACGCTCACCCGCGTGTGCCAACCCCTGCAGCACTCCCCCCGCCCCGCTCTGCCCATGAGAAACGTGAACCCGTGCTTCTTAAAAAAAAAAAAAAAAAATAAAAAAAATAAACCCAAAGATGGCCCCACTCTTGTGGCTGCTGTCTGAAGGCTCGGTAATTTTACCCGGCGTGATAGATCGACGCTGATAGGGCTGGTGTCTGTGTTCCTCACACCTGGGGATGTTTGTGTTGCCCTACGCAACCGCTTGCAAAAGCAACGCGCTGTCACCCGGCCGCCCCGCGGGTTAACGATTAACGGTGTTATCGGGGAGCCGCCGCGGCGACACCCCCTTCACGCCCGTGCCCTTTCCTTTCCTCCGCAGGGCAATCGCAGGGCCCCCCCACACCCCCCACCACCCCCAAGACGGACGCGCAGCCGGGCAAGCAGGACCTGAAGCGGGAGGGTCGCCCTCTGCAAGAAGGCGGCCGGCAGCCGCCCCACATCGACTTCCGAGACGTGGACATCGGCGAGCTCAGCAGCGACGTCATCTCCAACATCGAGACCTTCGACGTCAACGAGTTCGATCAGTACCTGCCCCCCAACGGTCACCCGGGGGTCCCGGCCACCCACGGCCAGCCCGGCCAGGTCACCTACACGGGCAGTTACGGCATCAGCAGCACGTCGGGCTCGCAGCCCGGGGCCGGCCACGTCTGGCTGTCGAAGCAGCAGGCGCAGGCGCCGCCGCAGGCGCAGCCGCAGCCGCAGCACGGGCTGCCGGCGCTGAGCGGCGAGCAGGGCCCGGCGCAGCAGAGGACGCACATCAAGACGGAGCAGCTCAGCCCCAGCCACTACAGCGAGCAACAGCAGCACTCCCCGCAGCAGATCAACTACAGCTCCTTCAACCTCCAGCACTACAGCTCCTCCTACCCCACCATCACGCGCTCCCAGTACGACTACACCGACCACCAGAACTCCAGCTCCTACTACAGCCACGCCGCCGGGCAGAGCAGCAGCCTCTACTCCACCTTCACCTACATGAACCCCACGCAGCGCCCCATGTACACCCCCATTGCAGACACTTCTGGGGTCCCCTCCATCCCCCAGACCCACAGCCCGCAGCACTGGGAACAGCCCGTCTACACACAGCTCACCAGACCCTAAAGCCATTTAGTAACGAGAAAAAATTTAAAAATAAAAAGAAATTTAAAAAAAAAAAAAAAAAAGAGATCCAAAAAGCACGGAAGAAGCAACAAGAAGAATGGAGAACTTCTCAGACTTTTTCCTTCTTTGAAATTAAAATAATAATTAGGAAAAAAAAAAGACGCTAAAGTTAAAGCTGGCGGGGGGGAGGAGAGAGCACCTCGAGCCTTCTGCACTACAGCATCCTCCAGGAAGTGGCCAGACCGCTCCGAGAACCGGCAAAACTCGGTACAGACTTTCCAAGGACTGGACTTTAACTCTGCTACCAGGGCGCAGCGTGGAGATGAGATTTCTAACCAACCAGCTCCGCTGTCTGTTCTCTGGACTTTTGTAATGATTTTTTTTTTTTAGCGGTAATTAAAAAAATGAAAAAAAAAAAAAACAAAACACAAACACGGGGGGGAAAAAAAAAAGAGAAAACTCGGTCCTCTGTGAGGAATATTCTCTATTTTAAATATTTTTTAGTATGTACTGTGTATGATTCGTTACCAATTTGAGGGGATTTATACATATTTTTTAGAGATTTTTTTTTTAAATGCTCTTATTTTTCCAACAGCTAAAAAAAAATGACACTTAGTGGAGCAGTCCTAGGTTTTCTTGCAGAGGTATTTTTGTATAGATAAGTGTCTTTTTTTCTCTCTAAAAATAAAAATCAAAAAGCAAAACGGCGTGCTTTGAACTTGGAACAAAGCTCTGTTTAAGTGGCCAGCGTCAGGCTTAGCGAGGGTCAGCTCTGCAGCGCGGGAGACACGAGCTGAGGTTGCGCGGGGACGAGCATGGGAGAGGCTTTATTTTTCTAACTAATAGCAAAACCAGCCCGGAGGAGATTTTTAACTTTATTTTTGAATAACCTTGAGCCTTAAGAAAGAAAAACAAAAGGGGTTTTTTTAAAAAAAAAAAAAAAAAGGCAGCAAAAAGTGCTGTTGAGAAGCCTTAAAAGCAGCCCTGTGATAATCACTTGTCCCCAGCTCTGCCTGTCCCTGGGGCTGGGGGGGGGGCTGAGCTCAACCCCCTCCAGCCACCCCCAATCAACCCCCCCGTCCACCCCAGGCCTGATGTAAAACCTGTCCAGGGGCTCCTCTCTGTTTGCGGGACATCACAGATACTTTAAATTATTTATTTTGTGAGAAGAGCAGTTTTTAATCACAATTTTCTTTTTTTTTTTTAATCTCCCTTCTATTTTAAGTCCTTTCAAAAGCAATTGCATTTGTTGGAGCATTATTTGGAAGGTAACCGTGCCTGTTAAATTATGGTCTAAACTGTAACCAGTCGTTTATTTATCTCTTTAATTCTTTTTTTATTATTATTATTATTATTCTTTTTGGAATCTGTGTCCTGGGTTTGTACAAACTTGTGCTCTTCCTTTTTCTTTTGTCTTAAGGATAAACTGGAAAAAAAAAAAAAATTTGTACAAACTGAAGATTGCAAATGTAGCGTATCACTGAATCATTTGCCTTGTTTTCTGCCTCAGCTCTCTGGGACACACGAGCTCGTGCGAGGACGAGACCCAACGCCCCGGCCGTGCCGTGGGGGCGGCACCGTTTTAGCTTTCCACCCCCAAAACTGGCTTGAGGTGGGGACACTGACTTTGGTGAAGCTGTGGCTGAACAGTTAAGGATTGCTTTTTAAAAAAGACAGCAAACTTTTTTTTTATTTAAAAAAAAAAATGATATATTTGTTAACATTTTTTTTTTTTTTTAGGGATTCAGTAGAAGAAAAAAAATCTTAAAGCACTCTTATAATATGGCATCTTTCTATTTCTGTATAAAAGCAGATCTTTTTAAAGTATTTCTGTAACTTAAAAGACCTGTCATTTAAATCATATTTTGTCTTTAGGTAAGTTTGGTTTGGTTTGTTTGCAAGATCCTTCTCTTTGTGAAACCTTTTTTTTTTTTTTTGTATATTATTGTTTGCAATAAATATACAGTGTATTAAAAGTTAAACACCCCACTGGTGTCGGTTTTATTAACAGCCTCCAAGCAAAGCCAGGGCCACGCTGAAGCCCCAGGATGGTTGTTGGCTTCACCGGTGGGGTTTGGGGTGTCCCCCCTCTTTTATCAGCCCAGCCATCACATCGACACCGGAGCCAGGGGCGCCCCGGTGGGATTCCCTTTGCAGGGGAGCAGCGGGATTCGGAGACAGACAAACAGCCAGGGTGACGATTCAGGGTGTGAACTCCAAAGGTGACGCTCGGCCCCAGCCCTCCCCAAGCCCCGCTGGCTCCGACCCGCTGTCACCGCGGCGGGAGGAGGCCGAGCACGAGCCGGGGGCAGAGGAGCTGCCAAGGGGGTTTGGGCTTTCAGGTCATTCTTACAAAACTGCTGAGATTTTTCCCCCAAAAAAGCTGAATTTTCCTGAACAGCCAAACGGGACACATAGCATCCTCAAAGCTCAGTGTCACCACTCGGCCCTGAGTGCCCCGGCACCCCAGCAAGGAAAGGCCCCCCCCCCCGGCTGGGTCAGGCGTTGCTTTTCCTATCAAACCCATCCCAGAGAAATCCCTGCTCCAAGCTCCAGCCGTCTGTAACCCCAGAGCTCCTCGGGAGCAGCTCACGGTGCTCAGGGCAGTCCAGCTTTGCCACCTCACCCCGCCTGAACCTGCGGCACCGCTTGTCACAGCCCTGCCCTGGGGCACAGCTGTGCTGAGCTTCGCCAGGCCTCAGCCCCGCTGGCTTCCAACACAGAGAAGCGTGCACCCGCCGCTGGCATCATTGCAGAGGTCTCTGGTGACAGCACAAGTCCGGGCGGGTCCCCTCCCAGGGCACAGTTATTCACACGTGAAAAATTCTGAAAAAATGTCATAACTTGACCCGGACTCTTGTGGGAGGCACAGGTAGCGCCCGGCAGCCCCACGCCACGACCTGAGCATGTCGCAGGACACTCCGGGGTGCCCCCCCAGAGCACGGGCTGTGTTAATAAACCCTATCAGATCGATCAGATCAAACATGAGTTTGCCAACAGGTTCTTCTGCTCCAGACCCTCCCTGGCCGAGAAGCCTCTGACCCCAGCAGAGACCTGCTCCCCCAAGCAGAGCACAGAGCTCACCGCTGCAACGCGAAGCCTCCACACTGTCGTAAAATATTTACTCTCCCTACAAGTAACACTTAAGCCAATTAACTGAAAGGGATTCATTTACTTTGCGCATTAGTTAGGGTCAGTGTCACTATTTACCTGTGCGCCCAGCCACCGCGGCTGGTGGGAACACTTTGGTCCCAGCCATTTTTCTGCAGCACGTGGCGGGTTTCTTCTGCCCCAATCGGACTTTGCCCGCTGCAAGTTTTGGCTTTGCTGCTCCTTTGGAAAGAAGAACAAACAGAGCTACTGGCGTTATGGCGAGGAAGCGCCCGGGAGCCCCAGCAAAGAGCTTGGCAGGCCCGTGGCCGGCACGGCACTGCCGAGAGGAGCAGCCGGCAGCAGACAAACAATTCAATAAAATGTCCTGATGCTCGTGGGGGTGGGTTGGGCTGTCACCCAGCAACAAGCTGGAAAACGTCCCAAAACCAGGACAGCCTTTGCCTGCTGCCTCTCCGGGGGTCTGGGAGGCACCTTTCGCATCCTCCCCCAGTTTGCACTGGGCGCAGGGAGAACCGGAGGGTGGGAGAGGGGCAGAGGCGGGAGGATCCTGAGCAGAGAGGACTGGGGTGAGCCCCGGCTGCGCTCGAGGTCTGCGGGGGCATTTCTGTCCCGACAGCCCGTGCTCAGCTCCCCTCTCTCTCCCCCTCCACCTCCCAGCCGGAAGCATCCCAGGGATATTTTTCTCGCAAGAAACCAAAAGAGCAAAGCTCATGACCCAACCCTGGACCTATAATTTCTGCACTGTTTACTTATGGTGTGGGCTTTAATGCTCTTGGCCTCCATTCGGGAAAGCCAAGCTGGACGCGGGTCCCTGGGCAGCTCCGAGCTTCCTGCCCACCCACCGCCGGGGCTCTGCCCTGCTCCGGGGGGCCGAGGGGACACCGAGAGAGAGGAAAAAAAAAATGCTGGAAAAGCTGCAGAGCTTCAGGGCACTTTGTGCTAGAAAGCAGAGTAGGAGGGGTGGGGGGGGGGAAAAAAAAAAAAAGAAAATTAATTCAAGGGAACTCTTACAATGCTGCAGGGCAGGTTTGAGCCGCAGCAGATAAGAGTGGGCGCAGGGACAGATGTGCACCAGGGCTGCTGCAATGCTGCGCAGCGGGTCGGGGAGCGCCGGCAGCGCTGCGGGCAGGGCAGAGCAGGGTGGGGGGCACCGGCAGAGCCCCCCCAGCTCCGGCAGAAAGCCACAGGGTTGAGACGGCGGCGGGCAGAGCGAGGCCGAGCCGTGCGGCCGGCCGGCTGCTTCCCCTGGTGCGCTGCCGTGTGCTGGCTTATCGTTCAGGGAAAAATAAGCAACTTTTTTTAAAAAAAATAAAAATAAAAAAGGGGGAGAATGTTTCAAAGCGGCACTGGGGAGCCCCATGGCACAACTCCCTCTTCTCTACCCAGGTCCCTGTAATGCCCCGTTGTGCCGGGCTCTACGCCCAGCCAGCTCCAGCCACACGCAGCTCTGCGCGCCGGCCGCCTGCAGCGGTGTCAGCTGCTCAGAAATGTAGCTTCAATTTGCATTTCCTCAGCCAGCTGTTCATGTTGACATCGTATTAAAGCCGGGGCTTTCTCCAGGAGAGGAGGCAAGCTCACGGCCAGCTGTGTGCCGGGATCCTGGGATCGGCGGCGGCTCCTGCCCAGCTGCCGCGTTCGGGACATGTAAGAGCGATATATCACAGCAGAGCCGGGCTCGCTGCGAATCAACTGAGATTTGCTCGGGTTTCTCTTTTGCTTTTTCAGGGCCCAGTTCCAGGAATCAGGTGGTTAAATGAGATGGAGATTTATATGTCAAAGGGAAAAGAACAAGCTGGGTTTCCCCCACCAGCATCTCAGATGCTCAGCAGCTGGGACTCCCCAGCCCCCGGCTGGGAATTGCTGCCCCCCCCAGGAGAGGTGTTTTATGAAGGGGGGACAAACACAAGCCCCCCCTTTTCCCTGCTGACACCAGCAAAATTTGACTAATGTGCTTGGCCTCGATGCTGCTAAACCCATCTGGAAAAGAGAGAAGAGCTTAGAGACACAAGGCACAAACGGGTCCAAGGAATCAGAGAGGATGCTGATAAAAAAAAAATAAAATCCCAACCCTTAAACTTCTCACCTCTAGCAGAAGCCTCCTGCCCTCCAGGCTGCCTGGTGCCATCAGAAGGGCAGTGGCTGGGGACGCGGGGGCAGCCGCAGCGCAGGCGGGATCAGAGCAGCTCGATGCTCGGGAAGCGGGTCCTGAGGATGGTCCGTGCCACGCTGCCCCCCCGCCACCACCCACACCCCCCACACACACCAGGCTGCTCCCCCCCCGCCCAGGGGCTGCACCCACACGCTTTGGGTTTGCAGCAGCACCTCCAACAGCAGGATGAGGCCGGAGCAAGCGTTTGCGCAGCACCACGCTAACAGCGTGCGAGGGAAGGGGGGGGAACAGGCACCGGCAGACCCCTCCAGCAATCCTTGACCTGGAGGGGAAGGCAAAGCCACCCTTCACGGCAGAATTAACCCCTCTGGAGCAGGAATGGGTCACTGTCAAGCGGCCGTTCACAGCTCAAGCAGCAAAGCCCAGTGTCGCCCGCCCGTCCCGCAGCCCCCAAAATTCCCAGGAACGGGCCACAGACACCGCAGCCGCTCACATCGGCGTGGGCACAGACATGCCGTAAGTGCTACTGTAATATAAATAATTGATCCTAAGGTGCCTCGGGGGCCGTAAAGACCTCGATTGTTAGCTCCTTGGGTCAGAGCCCACCTCTTTACTACGTGTTTGTACAAGGACTACTCTAATGGGGCACTGAGCCGCAATTGGGGTCCTGAAGTGCTATTGTAATACAAATACTAATCATGCAATAGCCGTTATACAAGCAGCCCCTGCTCAGGGCTGCGCTCCGAAGGCTCATAAACTGGGCAAGACTCTATTGAAGTCAACAGGAGCTTGGCCCACGCGCAGGGAGCTGGATCAGAGCTGCTCAGCCAACCCTGCGGCTGTGAAATTCCAGTTTAATTCTGCGTGTGTGTGTGTACATGCGTGCACGTAGAGGCTGAGGCCATCAATGGCGAGTAGCTTGAGCTTTGAGACGCGTTGTTTGTAGAGCTGGGGTGGGGAGGGGAGCTATTTCTTCATTAAAACAGAGTCATGTTTATAACAGGCTCAATAAAAAGCGTTTGAAATAAGAAATAACAGCAACTATACGAAGGGAAGGGAAACAAGCCTCCAAATTCACATTTCTAATTAATTACCTGCCTGGGAGCTGCTCTCAGTTTTCAGTGACTAAAACATTTTACAGGGAGAAAGTCTGAGAGCTCGGTCTGTGCAGCTTATGAGCGCTGTAACCGCAGCGCTCCGGGAGCGGAGACGCAATAACACAGCTCTTCAGCCCGACACAGAGACGTAACCGGGTCCAGGGGCTGCCCAAGCCAGACAGATGCAGCTATTCAGCCTGGAAATAAGTAAAATTTTAACAAGGTTGTAGCTCCGACTTGAGGAAACCCACAGGCTGAATAACGTGTGGCCATCCTGAGACAGCCACGTGCAGAAAACACCCACGCGGAGCCGGAGCTGCAGAGGTACCAGCGTGAGCAACCAGCACGGTGGCAACCTGGCTCCATCCCTGTCCTGCAGCGCGTCAGCTCCTCCAACCCCCGGATCTGGCATCACCTCCATCCTCCTCCTTAAAAATCCCATTGGGATTCTGCACCTCGCAGAGTCCAGACCCACGGTCTAATTTCCCAGCGTTTCAGGGGACTGTTTTAGTCCCCAGCCTGGAGTTTCCTTCAATACAAAGTGAAGTTTCTCACTACTGGAAAGGATTTAGCCCTCAGTGCTCGAGGTGACAGCTCGGATGTGGTCCTCCAGCTCCACACAGGTAGGACAGTGGTTCTGCCCAGCAGCCCTTCCAGGTCCCCTTCACACCCTGGGATGGGTCAGAGGGAAAAGGGGAAAAAAACCCAAAAGCTTTACGTTTGATTTTCCTTCCCCCAACATGGGGATTAATTACACACGTTGTCTGGGCACAAACCAACTATCACCAAGCAAAGTCTCACTCCATAAATTTTAAACTGCTAATAATAAGGCTGGACAGGAGTTTTAAAGCTTCAGTAGACAGTTTACAATTAACCTACTCCTGTCAGCTGGAAAATCACCTTACAATGTGATTCCAGTTCACGTCTGACTCACTTTGAGTTAGAAACTGCTTTTGAAACCCAGTAAATGTATCATGCAGAGCCAGGAGGAAGGCCCGAGGGGCAGAGTTTCAGCCCAGACCTGACCTGAATTTCTCCCAACATTGGGGTAGAGTTTCACCAGGCAACCCACAGGGCTGCCAGCCCAGCCTGGGGGAGCTGGAAACCCACCTCCCCAAGTTTTGAAGCTCTCCGGGCTCATCCCAATCAAGTTTTTATCATCTGCTCCGAGGGGACAAAAACCTGGCTCAAGGCACCATTGATTGAGCAGTTGCAAGGCAGGTGAGGGAGAGGAAGATGTGACTTTTGCAGCCCCAAGCTACCGGAGAATCACAGGGGACGATAACCCAATGCCGTCGTCCCATGGAGCAGGGTACGTGCCCACCACACCAGCCCTGTTGCCTCCTGACTCTCCATGGGCTTCTTCCAAGCTGTCCAAAGTGGGAGGTGAAATCCATGAGTTGGAGCCACCATCCATCCCAGTGGTCCCCCCCAACCTGAGCCAAGCAGATCAGGTACACAGGGACATCCCTACGGCGTGATGGCGTTGTGAGACTCATCGCCTCTAACTCAGTTGTGTCTCATGCCCTCTTCTCCCTCTTTCACCAGCTCACTTGCAACTTTTTAAAGATAAAAAGCGAACTATGAAGAAAGTACTTTCTTTGGTGAACAGCACGTGCATTTAAGGCAGCTTTGGCATCCAGAACAGCCTACTTGAAGCCCACAACCTCACAGACCAAGACTTTGGTCCCTTGTCTTTGGCCACAACCACAAGGTGAAGCTTCAAAAAAAGGTCCCATCTGAAATATCTTTAAAAACAAAACAAAACGAAACGAAACGATAGTGAATTGCATTGGTGAGGAGTAAGTTGTGGGGGGAGTGGGGAGACACCCAGTCATTTTCTGTGATTAAAAGGCAAATTTTATTCCTCTAGAAACTTGGAAGCAAATGTGGCGTTGCTATGGTTTCACACCCACTGGCTGGAAATGACAATATTAGCAGGGTGACCTGGTAATTAGAAACTGTGCCCCCAGGTCAGACTGCGGAGAAAATAAAGAGAGATTACGGAGTCCTAAAGACACAGCATAATGCTGCGGGCTCCTGGGCTCCCTACCTTTTATAACCGGCCCATTTAAATGCAGATTATGACTTTCCACCTGGGGCTGCTAATCTGTCTCACAGCCAGATCAAACAATAAGGCATCTCTCCGCACTGTGGGGCCAGGGTGCTTTCGAGCTGGGTCTGTCATCAGGTCTGTCAGTCTGTCTATCCCCCTTTTCTCAGGGTAAAACCCAGAGTTTTTCATTCGCAGATGATTATTTTTCCACCCTAGATGTTTAAGTCCTCCTCTCCCTCCCCCAAACCCCAACGATTTGGAGCAAACCAGGCTCAGATTTTCCTCTCGGTGAAGCAATGTAAAACAAGGGGGAGCAATCAAGCTCATTAGCATTGGGCTGGCATACGCTCAGTTTAGAGGGGGAAGGATTACGCACTGGTGCTGAGATAGCAGGAGGGTGATTTCAAGGAAGCAGGTGGCTCCTCTCAGCTCAGCATCCCTATGATGGCACGAGGAAGACTCGGGGGCCCACAGTCCGTCCCAGCCCGGTAGATCCTACTGGTCTCAACTGGGTAGGTGCATGTCATCCCTGCAGGAGCTCCTTGTCCCCGTACCTGGGCGATCCCATCGCTCCAGCCCTTCCCTGATGAGATGTCTCGTGGGAACAAGCAGCATCAGCGTCATCAACAGCGTTTGGAGACCCCACTTCACGCTGAAGGACGGGGAAGAGAAACCCCCTGTGTCTGAAATAGGGTGGGATAGCAGGCGAAAGGCTCCAGACCCAGCACTTGTTCTGGTCCCCAGCTTGCCTCAGCCATGGGCTCGATGAGCCCTTTGGCATGCAGAAACACCCCGAGAGTCCTGCCCCGGCAGAGTTCATCCCTGCCACTCTCAGCACAAGGTTTCTTAGCCCAGGGCCTGATCAGGAGAAAAAGCAGCCAAGGTGTTTTCAGCTGCGTTTTCCCTGGTGGCAGCTGCTGGTGGTGCTGGGTGGGAACTGTCCTCCCCCAGGACTTGCACGGTACACAAGGAGGTTAGAAAGAAACAACGCAGAAGTAATCTCTCTAAGCTGGACAGTAAAAATACATCCCCCGTCTTAAACGCCGACAGAGCGGGTAATGCCAGCATCATTAAAGCCAGATGACTGCAGCAACACCGACAGCGAGGGAAAGGTTTAAGCTCCTTAGACTCTTGCACCTGGCTCTTTAACGCTCTTCGTTTTCACTAAGTGAGAGCATTTCAGTGAGGGGTAATAACAACCCTACACGCTTAGCAGCCCCCCTCCATGCGCCTGACATATATTTTCTCGCAGCCCAGAGCGGGTGTCAGGTGTGTGGTCATCGGGCACCTTCTGCAGCTCTGCAGAGAGCGCCAGGGATTTTGTTTGCTTTTCTGAAGATGCCAAACCTGAGGCCTCCAGACCCAGTTTGTCCTACCACGAGTCTGTGGCAGACCCTGGTGGGGTTTCTAGGTCCCACTCCCCCGTCTTGGATGGAAACCCAAACTCAGACAGATCCACGCGTGACCAGTTTCAAACATTCCCCATTCCAGAGCCACCTCAACCTTCTCAGAGGAGGAGAGGAAGAGGAAAAACGATGCCCAGAAGACTCAGGAGGACACAGCGGAGGATGCTGTCTTCCTCCCATATCCCATTCTCTGCAAAATGCTCTTAGCACACTTAGGAAGGAAAAGCCAACAGGGCATCCTGGAAAAGAGCCCAGCTGCCCTTGGGAAGATCATCCTTTGAATGCAGCCGTGGGCAAAAACCTGCACTCCCAGCTGCCTTTTCTTCAGCAGTAAAATAGCGATTGCTCCTTGTAGCTGTGCTGGAGTAATAAAGCAAGGAGGACAAGTGAGTGCTGGAGCGCAGGGCACTGGGAACGCAAGAAAAGGAAGACTAGATCCCTCGAGCCTTCCCACACACACCTCTGGCACCTGGGCAAATCTGAGCTCTTCCGTGCCTCAGTTTCCCCCTGCTTGCCCACCCAAGATCCAGCTGCGCTGCACTGCAAGAACAGCTCTCATTTGACACTTGGAAATGAGAGACACACAGTTTTGCACCAGATCATTGCAGGTATCAGCCCTGCAGAAGTGATTTCGGTCCCCTTAGTCCTGCGGGCAGCAGGAGCTGCTGAGGCCCAGCACAGACGTGTCTCACCGCTGAGAAAAGACCCCGATAAAAAGCCAAAAGTGACCCTTTTTGGCTTCACACTTGCCTTCCTCAACCCCTCTGCTGCCTCCTGTCCCCTCTCCTCGCCCCCATTCCTCCTCCCTTCCCAAACTGTCATGGTTTATTTTGTTTGGGTGGATTTTCCTTTTCTTTTCTCCCCCCGCCCTGCCCCTCACAAACAGATAGTTTTCCCATGGAGATCCAGCCTGCTCTGTGCCTATTAGCATCCTTGTGCATAATTAGAGCCCAAGGCATTGTCATGCAAAGCAGCCTCGGATGACAACACTTCAGCCTGGACGACGCAGAAATGCTGCGAGGAAGTTTCTCACACTGGTTTTAGCCAAGGCAAACTGGACTGCGCACGGGTTTGAGATTTTAATTAATTGATGGGTGCTGGGATCCCTTTGCAGCCTCACCACTGCGCGAGGAAAACCCCCCAGCCACCCATGGGTTCCCTGCACCCATCCAACCACGGGCTTCACATTTCTGTGTAATATTTTCAGCTCATTAAAATAAACTAAAAACCCCACCCCAGGCAGCCACAGAATCACCAACCACAAGGGACGACGGGGCTCCATCAGGGTCTCCATCGCAGCAATGTGTCTCTGATGGGCTCTGTCCTCACTGCTCTCCCCAACAGCCAAAAAGACTCAAAAGGCCTTTTCTGCTCCCAGGTCAATGCCTTCAGGGGCTTTATTCTGGCTCCTGGTCTTCCCTGCTCTAGCTGGATGCTGGTGTCCCTCAGGAGAGTTCATGCAGCGTAATGATGGCTGGGGGAAAGATGGGTGAGCTGGCCCAGGACGACTGACTGGAGAAGATGGGCTCGATGCTGAGCCCTGCTCAGCCAAACCCACCCTCCCTCAAAACCTTCCCCTTCTCAGCTGCCACCTCCCCTATTCCTTGGGCAGCAGATGGGAGCTGGTGGGTGCACGTAAAAGGCACAAGGATGGAGGAGCCCCGTTTTCCCCAAGGGCTAAAAAATGCTGTAAATGAGGAGGAGCAGATTTTCAAATGCCTGCAGCAGAGCCAGGGGAAAACATCCCTAGCTGCCTACCCCACTGAGAACAGCCACATTCACCACATGACAGAGCAAAAGATCAGCTCATAAAGGGAGAATAAAGATAAAATTATAAGTAGGCATTAAGAAATACCCAAGTCCTGTTTTCAGAGGAGATTTAACTTCCTATTGGGCAAAGTCCCATTCCCTTGCAGCGGGGTCTGCACGCCATGTGCAGCAGTCACTTTTACAAAGAGT
Organism: Athene noctua; assembly: GCF_965140245.1. Lineage (NCBI taxonomy): Eukaryota > Metazoa > Chordata > Aves > Strigiformes > Strigidae > Athene > Athene noctua. The sequence continues at coordinate 13,074,708 of NC_134054.1, forward strand.
TTAAGAGCCTCCAGTTGGAGGATTTTCCTCCAAGGGAGAATGTTTGGAAGCGTTTTATCACACACACACACACACCCCCAAAATGTTTACTGCAAAAACGCGCCGCGTCTGCTCCCTCCTGCCCCACACCTGGCTGGAAAGGATTGCTTTCCAGCCCTTTGCAGGCAAACCCAAGCTGCCTGTGGCCACCGAGTTTTGAACTTTCACCACCTCCAGGTTTGCTTTTGGCTGGAGGAGGCTTTTGCCCCGCAGCCGAGCAGCATCGGGACCCCCTCAGACCGCGGAGCCAAGAGCTCTGCTCCCCGCTGTCTGCAAGGAGCTCGGCCCGGGCACAGGCAGCGAGGTGGATGGTAGCCCAGCCTGGGCAATGCCACCCTCCAGCTAGCCAGGTAGCCCTCGTACACTACCTGCCCGGGAGAGCACCCTGCTTTGCTGAGCTCTGCCCTTACCCCCTGGTCAGCAAAGGCACAGGCCACCTCGCTCTGCCTGCACCAAGCAGCACCGGCATCCTTCCCGCCTCCCCCAGCACGGTTTTGGCAGGTTCCTTGTGCGTATCCGTTCCAAAATGCAGCTGCCCCTCCTCAGACACTGCAGCAAGGGCAGGCAAGTGGCCTCTCTCCTGCCAGCTTGCTGCCTGGGGTCCCAAATGCGCAGCCCTGGGAGATCGACACCCACCAAAGCAGCAGAGACCAGAGGGGCTCCTCCAGAGCCCTCAAACTGAACAAAGTCAACCCAAAATCCTGCCCTGAAGCATCAGGAATTAATCCTGGAGCATTGCTGTACCTCCAGCGAGCACGGCGAGGCGGGGGACAGTGTTGCAGCAAGGGCTGATCGGAGGCAGAGAGGAATCCCAGGCTGGGTTTCCATCCGCTTCCCTGAGATCTAATAAAAAGCCCCAAAAGTTGAAGAAGCGGCCGAGTTCAGAGCGGTTCTGGGGCAGCACAGTCAGGTCATTGGGATGTGTTGAAACAACCTGGGACACTTTTGGCAAGGTCAGAGCTTTGCACACCTGATCCTTCCTGAAAGCAGCACCCTGCAAGCACCCCCCCACACACCCACCAGCTCCTCTGCTCCTCCACCAGCTGACACAGATTTTAGCACCAAGGTTTCAGTGTCTTTTCGTATCCCTGGACACGCTTTGCCAAGGGTTTCTGTAACAGTAACAAGAATGCTTTGGATACAGAAATTTCAGAGAAAACCTGTGGGAAACGAGGGCTGCAGGGAAGGACCACATCTGCTTTGAACCACTTTTAATTATTTTTGCTGTTCTTTGCCCTCCCTCGTGCTCCTCAGGGAAGGACAGGCTTGCAAGCATCATGCATACACACCACAGGAGGCTTCCCGCTGGGCTGTAGACAGGACCTGGCTCTACCTGAGCATCCCAGAACCTTCCTCACAATGCCGATGACCCTTCAGACCACAAGCATCACCCTGACTCAGGCTCCCGCGGCCGCAGGTTGACTCACAGCAGTTGTGGTCTCAGGGGAGGTATTTGGGACGTTTCTGAGGTGCCCTGGGTTTAACTGTTAACCTCCAAGCTCCGCTCTGGTTTCACCCTGGGAATTCGCCCTCCCTCAAAGCAGAGCCTGAAGCAACAGCATTTAAAATGTGGCTGGAGAAGGGAGCAGGCAGCAGGCGTGAGTCAGCGGGCGGAGGACGGGGATGTCTCCTGGCCACATCCCCCGAGGATGCCAACACCCCACATCTCCAGCTGGCCGACCCCACAGACCCGCGCTAGTCACAGAACTAGTGATTTCAGCCAGAAATACAGCTGAGGGCCACCCTGTGCATCAGTGCGTTGTTAAAGGATCTGGTATTCATTAACAGTCCCGCTGGGCTGTGTGTGCCCATGTAACCTCCCCCCACATGACCCTTCCCTGAAGGGAAATAGAGGAAAAAACTGCAGCGAAGGAGCTGAGGGTGATACAAACACCCGTGTGTCCCCCCTCGTGTCCTCTCCTGCACCCACCCACCCTAAAGCAATGAGATCTTGGCTGAGGGGAGACTGTGACCAGCCTAACACTGACTGACTGGTGATTGCTGCGGCTGATGCTGGAGCTGTCAGGCACTGGACACGGTGCCAGAGCAGCAGAGGGGAGACTGCTACAGCCACAGGACATAAAAAAAAAATAAATAAAAAAAAAAAGAGCTGGATCTGCTTCGAAGGTGGCATCATTCTGTTCCACCATCTCCAGGGGCTTTGTGCTCCGCTTGCTGCACACAGGCAGCCACCGAAACGCCCCCCCAGGCCGGGGGGCTGCAGGAAACCCCCACCTCCAGGGCTGCTGGGGCCGGGGAGGTCAGGCATGGCTCCCGGCTGGAGCTCCCCGCAGTGTTTGCTTTGCCTGCCCCCAGCCCCTGCCTCAGCAAGGCAGGCAGAGCCCCCAGCCCGGGCTGACCCGGGCCGTGACCCATAACCAGCCCCTGATTGCAACCTTCTGGAGGGGGCAGCAGGTTTAAGGCGCTCCCCAGGGCCAGGGATCATGGCAAGGGGACTGCCAGCAGCACTTCCCCTCCGGGTTGGGATGGTTTGGGTGACAAGAGCCTCCTGCAAAGCCAAGCGAGGGGCAACAGGGCAGAGGGGGTCTGGGGGCAAATCCCAGAGTGTTTTCTAGGTGTAAAAAAGTCTGGGCAGGGGGATGAGGGCATTGCCAGCAGCTGGGGAAAAGGCACAGAGCAAGGATGGGGCAGGACAAGGCCACACTGGAGACTCGGGTCACACCTCTCCAGGGCAAGCCGGCAGCAGAGCAAACCCAGGTTTGCTGCCCGGAGCTGCACCCCCAGATCCCCCTCACCAGAGCACTGCTGCGGGGGGGCAACGGCCAGGGAAGGGGCTCCTGCTCACCGGGATGCTTTTCCCGTTCTCTGACAGGAGAAGAGATCCTTGATCCCTTTCACAACTCTTGTTATTTTCGCAGCTCTTTGCCAGCAAGATCTCTGTTTTATTCCTGCAAGGTTTCTTGCCTGGGAAATGATTCTGCAGCCGGACAAGAGCTCACTGGGGTAGATCACACACGGTCATCCCACTGCAGGACAGAAAGAGGTTGGAAGCTGGAGCAGAACAATGCAAATCGCCATATCCCCCTAGTCAGCTGCTCTTTTCTCCATTCATTTTGGAAAGCGAAAAAATAACCCAGAGAAATGAAATATTCCCTGAAGTTAGACCTCCAACACACTTTAACTTTCAGCCGTTCAGAAAATGACAACTCTTTGTTTAGACTTTCTCCTAATTCATATTTTATACGGGCCTCTCATAATCCATACTCAATCCATCTTCCTTCTTATTTGTTTTCTCTTTCCCCCTCCTTTTTTTCTTTTAACCTGTTTAATCCTTTTAAGTTCAAGGATTTGAAAAGTAAATACTATAAAAGATGAAAGGTGCGTTGGAGGAAATCAACTTTGATAAGAGGCTTTTATGGCTTGTAAACCTTATTCCGGCCCTTTGGCTTGAAAGGCAACACTAATTTTAAGAGCCTTATGCAAGCCTCACGTTGAGCTTAAGAAAAAAAAAAAAAAAACACTTGTACCAGCCTAGAAATGATGGGCACCTGGCAGTGGGGCTTCTGGAGGCCTTGCTGAAAGTTGGACAACCAACAGGACAACTCTGGGGTTTTAATTCGTTTGCAAGAATCCAAGCAACAGTGAAAGCAACTTTTTAGAGGAGAAAAAAAAAAAAAAAACCATAAATATTAGGATTAGTAGCACAACCCTGAATAAACTGCCGCTGTGATACTCTCCTTAACTGCACGGCTGCACGTCCGACCCCGCCGCAGAGCAGCACACCCCCACCAGCTCCACCCTGCCCGGGTGGAAGCAGCACTGAAAGTGTTAAACAGCCCCAAAGGGCTTCAGGTTTGGGGCTTCAGGTTCCCCCATGGCCAGGACCTGGGTGCAGTCAGGTCAGGGCTTGGCAGAGCTGCTCCCGCTCGGGGAGGACGCACGGAGAGCGCGCATTGCGCAAGAGGAGATGCGTTGTTTGAGCGTAAACACACACGACTGCACCAGTTGCTTGAACACAGGCCACAAGACTCGAAGGGGAACGTCTGAGCGGATGGACCTGACTCAAGACGACCCCTCGGAGCGGCCGATGTCCCGTCCCAGGTGCCCACACTGGGGTTGGGGCTGCAGAGCCACCACCCTCCCCTCCAACAAGCCCCTGGGGTCGGTACCACCAGCAGTGCCCTTACAGCCCCATTTATGATGGGAGGCTGCAAAGTGGAGCCACTTCCACGAGTCCCTGGAGGTGACCAGCCACCACCCAATGTCAGACCAGGCTTTTACAATTCCTCCCTTCTCCTTTGACAAGCCAGACAGCTTGCTCCTGGCTGCGAATCTCTCCAAAATGGGTTGCTGGGGGGCTGAATAATTACGCTGGGAGTGAGCGGCTGCAATCATCATTACCTATAATGCTGCTTATACAGAGACGGGCTCGGTGCTAATTAGCATCACGTGGGAGGCTCATGCAAAGCATTATTGTGAGGGAAATTAGCTGCGATCCAGAAGAGGAATATCTACAAGGAGACGGAGGCTGGATCCTCAGGACACTGCTCTTCCTAGAGGGACCCGGAGGTTCAACAGTGTCCGAGTGTCACGGCGCTGGAGAGAGACCAGCCCACTGGGTGAGGGGAGAGGAACTCGCTGAACGTCACATTATCACCTTTCAGATACAGGGCTGGAGACTCTTTTCAGTGCCGTGACAGGTCTGAATTATTGTACTGATGTTTTCACAGATTTCCTTGGTCTCTAGAGCGGGCCAGGAGAAGGTTCCACCCATCACCCCCCACCACACATGGTGGTGTGTGCTCTTGGCCACATTCTGGGACAGATTGGCACCTTCCCCATGCTGTCTGTGTGTCTTACATACCAGGTCCCATCTCAGCTTAAGGCTTTGAGCTTAATATAATAATAAATTCCCCTCCCGCAAACATACGCTGTTTCCACATATCCCCAGAGCTTCAGAGGAGTTTGTTGATCTGAAGTTTTAGCCTGAATTTGCGTCAAGAACTACCACAAAAGAAGGAAAATAATAAGAACTCTGCTCAGCCACCATACAGTTTTTTCCAACAAGCTTTGGGTCAGGTCCTGCATGTGCTTTTGGGACTCCCTGGTGCAAGAAAGCATGAAGAAAATACAATAATTTTTCAGCCAAGCCCAGTGCAGAGCTAAGACCTCAAGTCCTCGATGTGGCAGCTTGGCTGCGGTGCCAAGGAAAGGACAGTGCGACGAGCTCCAACACCCCAGCAGAGGGAACGGCCTGATGGACCCAAACTAGTGGGATCGTGGGAGTTTTGCGCGTAACCTCCGCTGCTGACGGGTGCTGCTAATGAGCAGCACGTTTAGCACGAGCAGGCAGAAATCTGGGCTCTCCTCTGCAGGGTAGCGGAGGCACAAGTGGGAAGCAACAAACGGCTTTTAACGTAAATATTTTCCAGTCTAAATAAACAAAATGGATAAAGAGTGTGAGAAAATGTGACAGGCGGAGAACGCAGACTTAAGGGAGCTTAAGGGATTTACCCCAGTGCCGAGTGGGGGCTGAAAGCCAGATTTCTGGATCCCAGATCAGTTTGATCCCCAACCCCTTCGCGTGCCGCTGCCCCGGCCGTCAGGAACAGTTTCTACGCGAAGGCGAATCCGACTGCAATTCTAATCGATCCCCTCGCAAGCCCCAAACCAGATTTCATCACAAACACTACACGGGGGCACTGCAAACTCTCTGCTCACCCCCCGGGGAGGAACAGGGACTACGGCAGCTGAAGGTGTTGAGATCCTGGAAGAAATGCCGCTGGGTCACACAAGCCGGTTCCTCAGAAACCGACTATCAGAGCTCCACCTTGCCCATGGGGCTCTTGTATTTATTCCCCTCATTATTATTTTTTTTTTTTTTTTACTGAAAAGCAAAAATGTTTGTAAACACTGTAATCAAGCAGCTTTCACAAGTGAAAAAATGCTTCCAGCAGATCTAAACAGCAGAAACTGTTTTCACTACCAGCCTAATATCTCCTGCAGATCTGCAAACCCACGAAGCATCTTGTTAGTATGCTGGACCAAAGAAACACAGCAGGCTTGAAATTACAACACTGAAATCAGCTCAGCTTTTTTCCATTATCCAGGCTGAAAAAATGCCAGTAAATAATAACAATAATGAAAATAATCAGGGGGAAATGGCTAAGGACTTTTTCATAACCATATGTAGCAGAGTTATCTTGGGAAAGACTTTCCATCTCAACCCAGATGTCAGGTGCTACACTGAGAATCCTTACTAGACCCAGGCTCAGTTTTCGAGGTCTTTTTTTGAGTGCAGCAGCAATAGAGTTATTGTTTCATGGCAGTGCTAAGAAATACCCCATCTCTGGGTAATTTTCACCTGGGAAGCACTTTAGGTGGGTCAGTAGCTGAAGCTCAGAGCTGTGCTCAGGCAGGAGAGGAGGAGGAGGAGGCGGCAGCAACACATGCTGTCCCTGTGCTGTCTCCAGCACGATGACCGGGATGGGATGCAGACACTTCGCTGCCACTCACCGCATCCCTCTTCCAGCCAGATGCAGAAACCCCAGGAGCCATCAGGCTGCACGAAGATGAGGTGGGAGAAAAGCAGCCTCCGCTCACGGAACACAAACCCCTTGGTATTATTAAAGAACGCTATGGCCAATACGATGCCTTTGCACCTCGAGTGTCATCCTACAGGGACTCAAGCCTGCTCCGCAACAGTCCCCCTCTCCCAGCTCAGCAACACCAGCGACCAACTGATGTTACACAGGAGAAGGGGAGGCAAACCTAGCAGCTGTTTTGTTAAGCAGCCCCACACTGCAAATGCAATTTGCTAACAGTCATTACAACGTGCCTGCAACATTTGGCCACCAGACTTGCTCCTTATTTGTTTTTAGAGGACGAACGATTGCTCAACAGCTGTTGTGTAGGCCTGGTTAGCCAAAAAAAAAAAAAAAAAAAAATAATACCCTACCCTAAGCACATCTCCAGGGAGACCAAGTGGTTTTTCCACTTATTTATACACCACCAGTAGCACCAAGGGATTCTTACCAAGATCAGGCCCTCGGCATACCAACCCCATGGAGGGAGAGGAGCCACCCAAGGCCACGGGAATGCAGGGTGCTGGGCAAGGAGTGAGGAGGAGGGAGGACTGTCCTTCTCCCCAGGCTGGGAGGTGCCGCACAGAGTAGCTAAAGAAATCACCTGGTGCCATAATGGGTGGCCATGGCTTAGCTGAACCTAAATTTCCAAGGTCTGAGTGCTCAAAGGAGGAGAAAGCCCTTCCCCAACTCAAAGGGCTGTTTCCAATAAAAACGAGCATTCGGGAGGAGTGGCTGCCTGCACCTCCCCAGCTGCGGTCACACTTCCCGGACCCATCTACTCAACGGTGCAGGAGGCCATTGGGGCCAAACCAAGGAATGAGGTAAGGAGCCCAAGAGCCCAGGAATAGCAGCACAGGCACTTGGACCACATGTGCATCCTGCACGAGTCCTTGGCTGAAACCAGCCCTGTAGTTCAAGAGCTGGTTTGACTCATCTGAGACCTGGAAGGGACCCAGCAGCAGGGAAACCACCACACAGTTTGTGTGAAGGGACAGGCAAAGCTCCTTTGAACTTCACAAGCCCTTAAAACGTTCCGTTTCAAATATTGGGGAGAAGATCTTAATTACAATGATTTTTCATATGCTTGAAGCAGTTGACATGCCCTTCCTACTTACAAATCAGGTTGGAGAAACACAGCTGACTACATACCTTGTCTTCCAAAGGGTCTTTATGCCCCACAGCCCCACCAAGCCAACACTGGTCCCAGGAGCCTTTTCACCCAACAGATCAACACCTTTTCAGATAGGAAAAGTAGCAGAAACAGGTCTCTGGATTCACAGTTTTCCATTGTGGCAAGAGACGACGGCATGACAAGTATACCCACTCCTCTGCAAGAGCATCGTGTCACGGTAACATCATGGCTGGCACCTTAGTCAAGAAACCAAATAATGGACTGAATACCTCCAGAACGAGCTATCAAATGGCTCTGCCCTGGGTTTGGGGAACAGACCCACATCCTCTGCAGATCAGACGCAGAAACACTTGAAACACACTCACAAGCACTTCCACTAACAGAGTCATGCTTAAGACCTTCCTTCCTCTGCTCCTCCCTGGGTCATCTGTCGAGAAAGGCCGGAGCTGCCTCACCTGGCAGGGAAGCCTCTCCGCAGGTCACGGCATGCAGCCCCGGCTCATCCGTCAGGACTTGGGCACATTTACACATCTGGTGCCGTTTCTTCCCCAGAAGCCAGCGCAGTGGCACAGACACCCCGCAGCGAGCCAGCCCCGCGCTCCTACGCTCGCTCTGAAGACAGCATGCACCAAAGTACCTCATATCAGCATTAATCCCCACGGAATGGCAAAAAAAATGTACAAAAAAAACTTCAAAGATTTTATGAAGGAAATAACGAGGCTTTTCTCCTAAATTAAAATCCTTTTCTTCCCTTTTCCAACACAGCAGGACTTACACTATCCCCAAGTCTGATAAATAAAAAGAGCTTTCATGTCAAAAAGGCTGTGTGTTTATGCAGGTATCTCGAGCAACCTTTAAAATGTTCTTCTAATTAGCAGAAGTTTCCAAAGCCTGAAGTTACACCCAAACTTTCTTCATGTAGGTGCACTGTTGCCAAATTAGCAGAGGTAACACCATGCTGATTTTTTACAGTACATCCTAGAGGTGAGTCTCTGTAAGTCTACACGGGCTCCCAGCAGGACGTAATGCAGACTATGACTTCAAGTGGAGAGCAAGACAGGGATGAGGAGAAAGCAACCCCATATTGTAGCAATCTTCTCTTCCCAGTCATTAATTGCATCCTGCTGGCACGGTCCTCTCAAAGTCTGGTCCTAAAACATGTCAAACACACTTCCCTCCTCCAAACACTTGTTAAAGAGGCTTTAACTGCTTCACTCCTGAGTCCCAGGGAAGTCTGCTGAGTTGGAGAAAAGAAGCCAGAGAAAAGGTCCAGGGGAGCAGCACTCAGAGGTCACCAGCCAGCGTGAACCTCAAGTGCCTAACTTCCTTCTTTTGCAAAATAAAAAAAAAAAAATAAAAAATGGGGAGGGGCAGGGGGCAGATGCCTTTGCTGGGATGAACGCTGGTGGGAACCCACTCCTGCTTCTCAGCTTTGGGAGGATATGGTCCCGGTTGGGGGTCGTCTAAGATGAAAGAGCGTTTGACATTTTCAGACCAAAGGGCCCTATTTTTATTTTATTTTTGAGGGCCACATGCAGTCAAATGCCTTTAATGGTGCTAGAAACAGATGGGCCACCGTTTTCTTTGCTCATACAGGGCGCCAGACATAAAAATACCATTGAAAAATGAGGAGTAAAAGCTTTCCCTTTTTGATTTACCGTTTCTGCTCCCTTCTGGCTCCTGAAGGCCGGCACTGAACAAGGAGAGTGTCTGGAGCGGTCAGCCACCGCCTAAGCCCAAGGTGTCTCCAAGGGAAGAATGACGCCACAGAGGAGTCAGGAGATTGGAAATCAAGATGACAAACTGGGTTCAATTCCCAGTTTTAAGACATTTGCAATGTCCAGACTCCCTGGACCAGACTTATCCCAGGCCTGTGTTGCTTCAGTCTAGCTGCCTCACTTTCCCTGAATCATCAGTGGAGAGGTCAGCACGGCTGAGGGGTGTGGAGGTCCCGATCCCAGCAGGTTTCTCCACATCCTGTGCTTTTCTCCTCAGAGGTCTCCAGGGGAGCTGAAACAGCCGAGACAGCCACTTACAAGAACAGCATTTTTAACAAGAATACCTCCAACCACCCCTGTTAAAAGGGATGACTTAACCCTGCTCAGTATTCAAGACTTGAGTAAAAACAGAAGAAGCAACAGGTCAGTGTTGTTCTGGACAGGAATCCAACTCTGCCAGCTCTTCAGATGAAGGAGAATTTCTCATTTTCAATAAGAAACCAACTGAAAATTTTCAAACCTTTTCAGCTTTTTGATTTTTGCTTTTTCAGTTCTTGGGATTATTTTTTCTTGTTTTCCTTTACTGAAGCAACAGAAGGAAAAAAAAAAAAAAGAAAAAAAAAAAGTAAAAGGGAAACCACAAGGAAGGGGGAAGGATGGAAGAGAAACCATTTTCACAGCTGAAAATCAGAACATTCAAATCCAAACTTTTCTCCACAAAAAAAGTAATTAGTCAGGTTCCGGGAAAGAAAGGATCAAGCTTTGGTTGAAAAATTCCAACCAGGTCAAAATAACCCGCGAGCCTTTCACTCAAGGACGGTGCCCAAGGTCCACGTCCCGTGGTCGCGCACCCGAGCTGCAGCCCTACGCGAGGGTGGCCCAAAAGCTCCATCTCCACGTGGACAAGGCACATTATCGTGTTTGGAAACGTGCAAGACCTCTCCTCTCTCTCCCCTCCTTCCTCCCAGAGCATTGTATTACTACCATTTCTGCACGAAGCGTGCAGCCAAAGCAAACACAGATTCCTGGAGCCGGCTCTCGGGAGAGCAGCTGCGCAGCGCTGGCAGCCCGCATCCTTCGGGACCCCCTCTTTGCCGTCATCCCTGCAGGCCACGTGCACAGAAGGTTCTCCTGGCAGCAGCCGTGTGCTCCAGAGCCGGGTTCTCATTTGCACATAAACCCATCCACCGGGCTTGTGCTCCCACAGCTGGAAATGCAAATCCAGCTCCTCCAGCATCAAACCCCCACAGCCTCCCTCCGCCCCAGCTGCAACCCCCCACGGCATCGATGGAATAACTCGTTCTTGTACAGGGTGGCTTAAGCATCAGTCTGTTGTGAGCTGCCCAAACCCAAATATTACCTCCTCCTTCACTTTGAATCCAAAGGTGCTCGGCGATGGGCAAAACACATCTGCCCCGAAGATAAATATATTTCAGGATGATACACATAAAAGTCATCCTCAGACGTCTGGCCAAGCCAGCCATTGCCCATCATTTCTCCAGTGGAAGCCCCTTGTCCAGCTCTCCCAAATAGAGATCGTAGTCTGTTTGCTTCCATCAGGCAAGTGCCCATCCCGAGCTCGGACTACTCTCACACTGAGCTTCAGCTTCCCCTGAATCAGTCCATACTGAGAACCCTTTCTGTGAGCCTGCCTGGGATGCACGGCAAAATTCCCAGGCAGAATAAAAACCAAGATGAAAACCAAAAAAATTTTTTTAAAAATTTTAAAAAATGCTCACGCGCAGTTGGGATTGGGAAGCCTCGGATGCAGACAGCTCTGCGGGGTTACGGTCTTTGCCCTCAGCCTGCCTGTACATCCCTACAGACAGGCAGACCTGGTACAGCTCTCAAAGGGTGGTCACAAAGATGGACATGCAGTGACTGCCAGGAAGGCTCTGACATCCCCCGAGGACAATATCCTGATGCCTGTCCCAGGAGAACACAACCACCCGTACGTACAGTCCCGGAGCTGCTGCCCCTCTGCCTGCAACACGGGAGCTGGGGGAGCTGGGAGCACAGACCCTGCCCGTGGGAACACATCGCTGAGCCGGAATAAAAAATAACCCAACCCTCAGAAGAGAAGAAAAATATTGGGGAAAAACTAATGAAAAATGGCTAAACCCACCCCACTGAAATGCATTTTTATCAACAGCTCCAGGGCTTCACACAAGGAGGCACTTTCGGGCTCCAGGCTGGCACGGGACCCTCTGCCCTGGGATCCGCAGGACCTACAGCATCCTCCGCCCTGGGGCTGCACAGACATCCTGCGTGCACATAATTCTCCTCTGTCTGCATGATGAGGACAATTACAGATGGATGTTTTTTCCATTTTCTTTGCAAAAGCAATTTTCAAAACAAACTATTTTAAATTTTTCACCCTGGAAGGGAAGAAGGAGGCTGGCTAGAAGCTGAGGCGGAGACTCAGCTGGGTACCAGGGAGCCACATTAGCTGAGGGAAACCAGCCCCTTCTTCTCGATGTTTTTTCTACCCTTGTGGGAAACCAACTGATTTTCATCCCAAAAGCAAGGCGTAACCAAGCATTTCCAGTTTCCAGCCCTGCTCTGACAGCACCTGCACAAAACAGTCGTAACAAGCACTCCCTTCCCGGGAACAGAAATAGATTTTGGTCCAAGAGCTATTTTTATTCCCTCCAAAAATATTTTGACAAAAACCATTTGCATCATCTCTGACACTTCCTCTCGCAGACAAGGTATTGCGAGAATGGATCCGCCCATGGTTTGAGGAGGAATTTGAGAAACAGCCATCTTTGGCAGAAACAGAAAGCCCAAAGGGATGGAGAGACATCACGGCAACGGGGCAGGCATCACCCAGGGCTTTTCGAGATCCTGAAAAGCAGCGATGAGCCCAGACAGCCCGCACCAGGGCTGGCAGCAGTGGGATGGGAGTAGCTTGGCTCGGGTAGAAAGCAAGTTTCCCAGTACTGCACCTGGTGGAACACAGGGCTGAGAAAGAAGAGCTGCCTGCTAGAAATTTCAGCCGGGGTTGCCAGGCTGGCACTGCTCACCATCAGCATCGTTTCATTTATTAAAATTTAAAAAAAAACCAACAACCCAGCCCATATAAATCCTATTTCCTCCCTTCTGAACTTAATCCGAGCCAAACTCCATTTTCTCTTCTCCCATCACACTCCCACTGCTGCAGCGTCCCCAGCCCCACGACCTCCCTCCGCACCCCCTGAACCAGCCACTGAGGGCCCAATACATGCAACAGGTCAGTCTCCAACCCACAGGGGTCCCCAAACTTTCCAAAACACGAAGGCAAAAGGCCCCAAGGCACATTTGCAATACGCCAGAGGACAAAGCGGTGGGGAGCAGAGGGTCTTTCCACCCCGAGCAACGAGAGGACACCCTGAAGTATGTGATTAATACAACACACGTGGTGTAACTCGACGATCTGGTTACCTTTGAGATACCCTGGAGACACCGATGCACTTAATGACAAGTCACACCTTTCAGCTCAACTTTCTACTTTCAGTGCTGTTCCCATTCAGCGATGACTTAGATACCAAGGAGTGCCGGAGCCTGGTTTTCTCCTGCCCCACACCTTGCTCACCCCAGACCAAAAGGGAGATGAAACTCCCCCCAGGGCAGAGCAGTTACGTGCTCTTTCTCCTTCCACCGCGGGGAGTAGAGGTTGAAGGGAACAGCTCCCTCTGCCCTCCCCTGTGAGAAATAAATGCCGAGCAGATGCTGCTCTGCAGCACGTTCCTTTAGGGAAAAGCCCAAGACTGAAGAAATACAGTTGCTTGGGACCCTTTCTTCTAAGTCCTTCCCTTACTTGCTCTGCTGCATTGCGCAGTTACAACATGAAAGAGAAAATACGCATTTTCTGCGGCAGCTCGTGGACATTTGTGCCGTTCCCTGGCACAGGGACCTCACCAGCTCCGCGGAGGAGCGGCTGCTCCATGGTGCTCTCTCAAAACACTGCCTGGCCTTCCCCAGGAGGTAGCGTGGTGTTGGTGGATGGTGGTGAGAAGGATCACTGAAAATCTCACAAGCCTCTCCCCAAGTCTTCAGCTGACCTTATCTTAGCTTCCCACTCTTCCCTGCGTTCCTCCCTCAACAGCACTAGCGTCAATTTTCCAGTCCAGAACCTGCTCTCCTGGCCACGTTTCAGCTGGATCCAACCCCCACAAAGGGCCCGTTCAAGCAGCAGCTTCCTGCCAGGCTCAGAGATGGCAAAGTCTGGGTGGGCGACTGGCACAACACCCAGAAAAAGCCACCAAAAAGCAACGCAGGGATCCACGGTAGCATCGTACAGCCACCCCCTGCGACTCCCCCAGCCCGTGCAGGCAAGTGAGCTGAACCACACGGCGGTTTGGAGACGTGGACCGATGACCACCGGGGAGTAAGAAAAGAAACCTGCCAAATACCACGCGCTGGAAAAGCTCAGCGGTTTCAGTTGCCTCGACTGACGCTTTGCCAAGGACACCCTCTTTTCCCTTCCCTCTGTGGTATTTCACGCTGAGCTCCAGGTCTAGAAGCCAAACTGGAACCGCCTCAGCTTGCCTGGTTTGGGGTTGACTGCTCAAGTTTTCCCAACTGCCTCGCAGCTATGCTGAACAACTTCCCTGAATTCCCGTAAATGTTTTGGCCAGCCTGGTCTGAATTAAGGGTTTACAGAAAAACCTGAGTGTGGGTGCTGAGGCTTGGAGTTGGCCTCAGCTCTACCTTTGAGCTAGTCCTGGTGGCTCTTGAAGTTGGAAGACTAAAAAGAAAAAAAATAAAAAAGGGAGCTGATGGAGCCAAGCAGGGAGAGATGAATCATTCCACTTTGGGTAAGTTGGGGATGATAGGGCAGAGAAAAAAAAAATAAAATTAATATAGTTTAGTACAAGGTCACATCTTCAGCCAAAAACTGACATACGCTAACAGAGGCATACCAAAATCCATCATACATCAAATCCCTTTCAGCAACACACTTGGGGGAAATATGAATTGCTCAGAAGCCGAGGTCTGGATGAGGTGTTAATCCCCCTTCAGCCTGAAGCCTACCGCAGCCTCACCTGGGAAGCCAGACCCCCCCCCCGGGGGCACTGCAGCTCCCAAGCCAAGTCAGGGTCAGGGGTACCCTGGGGTGGGCTCGTCCTGCAGGAAACCCACCTCCCTTCGGATGAGGAGAACCAACCCCATCCCATGGCTCTGCACGAGCGTGGCAGGGATGAACATCCCCACGGAAGATGACAGGGGGACATCGGATTGCCCTGCCAGCACAAGGGGAAGGGCTGACACCCCCTCCACCCCCCGGCCCTTGGCAGGGATACAGCCACGCTGCAGCGAGCCAAATTTATCCCTGACCTAAATTCTCGTCTAATCGAAGCAAGGATCTTTGCCTGCCCAGTGCACGTCCCGCAGCGTGCCAGGAGCCGTCTCATCTCGGCCGTACCTGGGATGCTCCCGGCAGGCACAGCTGCAGCTCCAGCCTTCCCCTCTCCCCTTCCCTCCGCAGGCAGACCCTCCGTTTTTCCCCGCAGCAGGAGACCGCAGCCCATTAGACAAGGCCTGATTGCTCCTCCTCACCTCCCCCGTGACACAATCGAGTGCGCATACAAGGCAGAACAAAACAGTGACAATTGGTGACAAATGGACTGCACAGCATCCCGTGGCCCCGTCGCCAGGGAGACCCTGGCCAAGCATGGGCGGCCGCGATTCGGGGACAGCAGAGGGGACACAGGTGCTGGGAAACCAGTATGGACCCATCTGCTAATTGCACCCACCAGTGCCGATGGGTGCAGAGCCGCCGTGGGCTCACCCGGTGAGGAGAGAGGACTGCAACCCATCAGGCCCAGCCAGCTCTGCCTCTCCCGGGTCGTCCCCCTTTAATAAGGGTAATTTTCCAGACGTATTTTCCCAGGTCAGAGTAGTGGTTTGACAACAAACAGAAAGGGGAAAAGGGTTTAACCGTTGCTAGCACTGGCCTAGAAAGTATCACCAAGGACATTTCCAATGCTGAATAACACAGCTCTGTGCCGGACATTGTACCAGGAGCCCCACTTTGCCAGGGAAAAAAATGAGGCCAAGAGAGGGATACGGACGCTTGCTCTCAAGCTCTTTGCTGGCAGAGCCAGAAACGTCTTCCGGGAACATCTTGGAGTGACTCAATGCCTTTTACTTTCAATGCAAGTGATGTAAATGCCCCACAGCCAGCGCGGAAGCACTTCACGCTCACCCAGGGCCGCAGACGTTCTCCAACACTCAAAGCATCAACAAAACTGGACGTGCAGTTTCTGAAATTCAGCCTCCCTCCTCCAAGGCAGCAGCAAACATTGCCCTGGGTTGGGCTTGTCTGAGTTGTTTCCCAGTGAATACCTGCAGCAGACACCCGAAACAGCCACACACCAGCGACAGCCCCTGGAAAATGACTTTGCTTCTTCCCCCCGCTGCCTCCAACAGAACTGTACGTCTGCAGCTTTATTCTCTCCAGCCGCCCTTCGCTGCAGACGCTCAGGAGAGGTGCCACAGGTGAAGCCGAGCATCCTTGCACGGGCTACGTGCATTTTGGCTCCTCTTTCCCCCCACCCCCCTGCCACCTCCCCGTCCCGCTGTGCCGGGCAGGTGGGCAAGAAAGAGTTAAAGCTGCAGCTGCCAGCCCCGGTGCGGAGTTATGCTCAAACTGTTCCCACTGCTGCATGAAGTCAGCTGTCATTAGGGAACAAAGGCGCCCCGGAGCAGCTCGAGTTGTGTCACACTCGGGAGGCGAGGAGGCTGCTCCCTGATTAGGATTTCTAAATCAGTCCCATCGAGGCCCGGAGAATAAAGCCGCAGAACAATGAGCGGGGGCACATTCACACAAGCAGCAGCCCCCTCCGTCCCCCACCACCTTCCCCACCCCCTCGCACGCTTCTCCTCCCGCCCGAGCCCTGCAACACTTCACCTCTACATCCCGCTGAGGACCACAGCATCCCCGGTCCCGGAGGCTGTGGGCACATCCCTGCTGCTCCAGGGCATGGCTCTGCAACCCTCTGCATCCCTGCTCACCCTCCAGCTGGGGCATCTTCTAAGTCACCAGTCGGAGCATCTCCTCAGCAGGGACCTCTTGCCCCAGGAGCTATCGGCCCCAGGCTTCGTGTTGCCCACCTTGGGGCAATGCAGTGAGGCCACCCCAGGCAATGCTGCTTTCTGGCATCCCTCCTGAGCAGCTGCCCTGGCTCGTGGCCAGACCACCACCCCCACCAGCCTTCCCTCGACCACTGACCATGGTAGTGGTGGCCACCGTGGCCATCTGCCTCACGCCCTGAGCCTGTCATCACCAGCTTGCTGGTCCAACACACCGTGCCCCAGCGCTCTCAGCCAGGCTCAGCCAGGACAGATGGAATGCCTGTTGCAAAAAGATTGATTTTTCTTTAGATATAAAGTGCTTTCCACACTTATAG
The DNA here is from genome assembly GCF_965140245.1 of Athene noctua. NCBI lineage: Eukaryota > Metazoa > Chordata > Aves > Strigiformes > Strigidae > Athene > Athene noctua. The sequence goes on from NC_134054.1 coordinate 13,091,539, forward strand.
CAAACTTATGAGCACATAGAGCAAACCTCACCTGCAGCAAGACCGAACTGCCTGCAAGGAGAGGTCACCTCATTCAGCCCTGGGCTGTTGCACCACTGTCCCTTCGTTACAGGGGTGCTAACAACTTGCTGGACCCCCCCACACCGACCTGGAGCATCACCCGTGCCCTCATGCCTGTGCTTGCTCCACAGAGGTTTTTCTTTTCCTACTAAGCCAGACTTTGTGCACACAGAAACAGACGGGAGGCTGCAGATCCGGTTGCTAAACTCAACTCAATCGAGGCAGACTTCCTCCATGAGCATGCAAGTTCTCACGCTGCGGGCGGGAGATGTTGGTTTGGCTGGTGGGGTCTAAAAACTGTTTTCTTGGAAAAAACAGGAATTCCAGCATGAAATGACGCAGCACGAGACAAAAAAACCTGAAGGGAAACCAATACAGTTGTGAATTTGGGACATGAAAAATACTGAGGCAGGAATTAAATGGTAGTAAATGCTATTCTTGGCTCCAAATCTGACTTTGCTCATGACATTGGCTTTGTCGATTAAGAGCTCTCTGCCTCAGTTCTTCCCATGCGGAAGGAGGAGGTGACCCTCTAGGAGGTTACCTCCCACAAGCACAAATCCTTAACATCAGGATTCCCACAAGTAATGACGAACACGATGGGACTGTCCTCCCATCGCGCTCAGCTTGTCCAGAGCTGGGACCGGCTGGGGCACCCAGGCGGTCCCCACCGAGGTGGGGTTGGGGGCCAGGCCACGTTCCTGGTCCTGTGGAAGCCCAGGACTGCCTGTTAGCCATGGCATCAACCCAGACCCTTCCTTGGAGAGGTCCCGTCTTCTTCCCGCAAAGACCCTTCCATTGCACAGAGCCAAAGCGACGGCTCCTTTATCCCCCCCGAGACCCAGCTTTGGATTTGGGAAAACACAGGGGGATGGGAGACGGGAAAAGGGTCGAGAATTTACTGTGTTCCCTTGCCCCAAGGTTGGATCTTCAAAACCACAGCGAAAGGCCGGCAGGCAGCGGGAGGCCAGCAGCCAGCAGGTGCAATGAATAAATATCCCGGCAGAAATCAATATGGAGAGAGGGGGAAGGGAAGGAATATAGATATCGGGCATCCCGCCCCCCGCCTCCAGCCCCCGGCAGGACACGCACGCAGACACACACACACTAATCCGGTGGATTTGGCCGTCATATGACATGCCCGGTCCGTCCGAGGGAGGGGATTTAAGGCACGCCTCTCCTTTCACGCCAGGAAAGGATTTTCATCTCTCAAGAGCACAATGAGGGGGGAAGGAAGGAGGAAAAAAAAAAAAAAAATAGAAAAAAAAAAAAGCCAATCAAGCCGGGATCAGCTGTGGGCTGGGCTGCTGCAGGTCTGCTTGTCCCAGAGGGGGGTGCGGGGAGACATATTGGGCCGTGTGGGAAACCCACAGTCTCAGCTTCTCACACATTGTTCTCCACCCCGGCTCCCCCCAGCCCCCAGCCAAAGCCGTTAATGCCACAAAAGATACTTTGCCCATTGTGCCGGGGACAGCTGAGAGGATAGAGTTAGCCTTACACAGCTTTCCTGCCTCCCTCTCCCGCTGGAGAGGGGAAGAGGGGACAGAGCAATCAAAATGGAGAGTTTGATGCTCACCATACAAAAGAATTAAATCCACTTAGGCCCCTTTCTCGCTAATCTTGGACTGTGGGGGGTTAAATATGGTTACATTTTCATTAGGTACTAATAGCAAAAGGGCAGCTAATGGTAGCACAGACCGCCGCATTGTCATGCAGATGGCTCCGAAAAGGGCTACCCAGCATCGCAGCATCGCTGCAGCACGATGGCATGCTCGGAGTGGGAAACTGTGTCACTCGGCATTGTCGGGACTGAATTCCATCAATGGGAAAAGTCATGTTTCCTCCACCAAAAGGAAACAAGTTAAAACGCCCGGGGAGAGGAGGAGGTGGCGGGGAGGCACCTGGGCTCCGCAGGGACCCTCCTGCAATGCATGAGCGCTCCAGCACGGAGCGATGCTGCTGGGTTTAGGTGGTCACTTGCCACGCGGTGAACTCGGTGGCCATAAGCCATTAGATCTGAAATACCTGGGAGGATGCCCTGTCCCCCCTCATTTGGGACTCGGGGTGCACGGGGCAGGTCTCCAGCTGCACACCCATCCATCACGCACTCGCCGTGAATTTGGACGAGGCGATGGGAGACCGAAAAGCCATTTTCACCCTTTATCTTTTTAAGCGCTTTGTTTGCGGCCAGCTCAGCCTCACTGGAGCTTTCTCTGCCCCCAGTTCCACTGAGCTGGAAACTGCAGATTCAAAAGGGCCTGGGGCGGGGGAAGCGTCCTGCGGGTCCGAGCCGCTGCCCGCATGACCCGGCTGCCCACGCAGGCGCTTGGGCTGCCTGTGATCACCGCCACGATGGCAGCTCTCCCCTTTCATCCCCTCCAGCACTGTCCCTAGCAGCTTGCCCAGTAGATAGAGCTATTCTTCTCCCTTCATCCCCGTCCTGTCACAGGTTGCATCAAAGGACCGGGCTCAGATCGGCACTTGTGTAGGCGGGATGCTCGACTCCGGTGCACACACGTGCTGGGGGTGTTTCCAGAGCAAGTAGCTCTCCCAGCAAAGGGCAAGATGGGTGACATCCCTCTGGGAGCCCCATGCCAGCACCCATAGTGTTACAGTTTTCCAAACCTTGGCCTTACTAAAAGACCAACCCTGAACATCTCTCACAGCTTCAGGCGCTTAACGACGGTTAAGCTGAAGGAGCATCATCCCTCAGAGACCAGCAGCTCCAGGTGGATCCCAGGCTGCTCAGGACAGCACCGCCTTGGAAGTGCTCACCACCAAAAAGGAAAAACAACTCATTTGAGTGCCTCAGCTAAATGCCTACACTAAGAAAAAGAAGTGGGGACGCATGCTACCCTTGTACAGAATCCCAGCCTATTTAGAACTGGCTCACTAACACAATACGAACAGAAAAAACCTGCCAGGGTATATTTTATAGGGTGAGAGCACTCTGGGATGCTTTTCCTGGGAGGCCTTAGAGAGACCCACAACGCAAACAAGTCAGTGAAACTACGTCCTTTCCCCCAAACCAACTGGCACGAAGGTAAAAATCCATCACTCAGGAACACGCAGCAGCTGCAGCAAAAGCCAAGTTAAACAAGAACAAGGTCAGCATCGAGATGGTGCAGCCAGTAACTGTAAAGAGGAGGAAATTGGTCATGCAGGCAAGCGTGCAGGCAAGCGTACATGCACCTACAGCCCCAGCCCCTCGCCAGCCAGCACGGCATCCCGGGGAACTCAGCAGGAGCCCCGGAGACCCGACTTCTCATCCCAGTTCTCCCACAGAGCAACACCATGACCACGAGCGTGTCCCTTCACTTCCCTGAGCCTCTTTCTCCTCCCCATCTGCACAGACCATGTGCTCCTTGGGGCCAGCACCATCATCTTCTCTTGGTTTGCAAAATGGATCTTGGGAAAGGGGCTGGAGAACCCTCAGCCTGTCTGCCAGGAGTTCAAAATCCCACTCAGAGGAGCAACCAGGGAAGGGCACAATGCAATTAACAGAGAATTATTTCACCGTATGGAGCCAGAAGGAGCCGCTTGCCTGATTTGACTCGCTTTGCACAGCGCCTGTCCGGTCACAAGCTCATATAGACCAAGGACAGACAAATTATCCATCTGCGTAACACTCAAGTGCAAATTTCCTAACAAACTCCAACACCACGTCTATCTCGCCTGACTGCCAGAGACCAAATTTGAGCCAAATTTCCTGCAAGCGTTGCTGAGTTTTGCAAGCTTCAAGTCCTCGGAGAGTCGCATTTTCATGCTTCTCTCTGTAACCTTGAGAGTCAGAGCTTGGGTTTCTATGAAAGCTGAGATTCTTGATGCTCTGGAGCCAAAGCTTTCAGGGGGAAAGCAGAAAATGAGAGCAGGGGAACCCATGAATATTGGCTTTCTGCAGCATGACACATCACACTTCGATTCTCCAATGTCCAGCAGGCTTGAGCTGAAATTAGCTTGCACCCTTCCCTTCAGCAAGAGGTTGAATAAGACCTTCTCTTCTACCTTCATCTATCTCCACGCAGCTTGCTGGAATTTGATGTATTTTATACCTCTGACACACCAGCAAATTTTGTTGACACTAACCAGAAAGACTTAGTCCTTGACAGTGAGACAGATGGATGGACAGACAGCACATCTCAAAGCCCGCTTCCCCAGGAGAGCCCTCCATGGAATAGCGTGTTGTGCAACAACCATGATAACATCTTGACAGCTTGCACCGATATTTTTCTGGTTTTGGGGAGAGCTGTGGTGTTGCAATCCAGGCTCAGGGTTAAGAGCTGGAGTTCTGGAAAGCTCATCTCTAGGAGAGTATCAGGGAGAGGCGTCACGTCCAACGGGCGCCCGGGCGGCTGGAAGGGCAGGAGCCTCTGCCGAGAGCGAAGCCGTGCAGCTCCGCTGGACCCGCTCCAGCGGCTTACGCAGCTGATGATCTGTTCTGGCCTAAAATGTTTATTGTTTCCCGGCAAAGTTGTACTAGAAGCACAACAAAATATAATACAACGACACTCAAAGGTTAACATGTGTTATTTTTCACTATTGCACCTCAGGACTTTCCAGCACTAACATTAGCCAGGGTGACTTGTTTGCTTCCTTCCATCTGATAGACCAAAAAAGGGAGGGGGCAGAAAATCAAATCTCACCAGCAACGGGAACCACTTTCAAGGGGAAGCTGCTTTCGGAAACCCAGCCACGTCCAAAAATTACAACCGGTCTCGGCAATTACCAGAAGTAAAACATTAAAAAGCATGAGACAAAGTGCATTTGCATGCTAAAAGCTCCCTTCAGTGGGGCTGAGAGGCTGTATCCAACAACAAAGCAGAGAACTTCCCTCTCCAAAAATACGTTAACGCCAGTGTCACGTCCCTCTCCCAGTTTGTACCCCAAAGACCACGGGGTGCAGAGCTGGTAAGAGGCACAGCCACAGCACCCCTGCACCAGATGCCTTGGACATGGACTCAGATCGATGTCTAAATTTGCTGGACAAGCAAAGCTGGAAGGGTTAATCCATGTTCAGTCATCCCCATCGAAGCACAGGGCCCGGGGCTTTGCAGGGAGGGGGTGCCGGGAGGTTTTCTTGAACAGATTTGCTGGAAAGCAGTATTCCTGCAAACCCAGGCTAGTTCCGCAATTGCTGTTGCAAAAACAGGTTTGAGTTTGATCCAGAGGCCGCAGGTGGGCAAGTTACCTGAAGGCCATGAGGAGGAAACTCCTACATCCGCTCCGAAAGCGCAGACCTTCAGCCGACCAAGGAGGGAGGGGAGCGGGAGAGCCTCCTCCGGGGTAGGGTTTCACCTGAAAACACAGATTCATGCTCAAAACATGAGCTGACGAGAAGCTCTGAGCCAAAGCCCTGGGCTAAGCACTGGGAGAGGCAAAGTGAAAACCCCAATTAGAGCTTTCTAAACCTTTACTGAGGAGTGGTTAGAGGGCAGGGGTCTCCTTCTTGGGGACTGCCTGCAGAAATGAGGAGTTCACCCCGCCACCATTTCCCCATCTCGGTCTCGTCCGTCAGCTCTCCATGGGTCCTTGATACCGTAATCCTGCCCTGAACTGCCCTGCCTGTGCTCCTCCTCTTCTCCATTCCTCTCCCCCACAAGCAGGGTCACCCATGGGTTTATAACTGGGAAGCCAACCAGTGTCAACGGCGCCGCAGGGATGAGGTATCTCGCTGATAAAACCACCAGGCCATCTTTTGCACAGGGCTTGAGTCTATGCCTAGAGTTCACAGAGGGTGAAACAGCCCTCCAGAGACCTCCCAAAACATCCTGAGCTCCGTGAGCTCCTAGAGAAGTAACCAATTCCTGGGGTGTCTAAGAACAAATAGGGGATATAAAAATAAGGGGCACATCCAGGGCTTGTTACGCACAAATCCTACCCAATTTCCATTTCAGTCCATGGGGAAGACTTGTAAATGACAGGCTGCAGGAGAAATGGAGCTCTTTGTACTTGAGAAGGTAATCAGGTACGGGACAGTGATCCCAGACATCCAACCTTCTAGTTTTAGGTATTGCAGAGCAACAGTCAAGACGAAACGCATGAAATCACCCGACAGCCCATTTCGGAAAGGTATCAAATCTCAGGTTTCATGGCAGAAGTGGCAAAGGAGTCATTTTTGAGTTCAGTCAAATAGTCGTGCTACCAACCTCCACTCCAGGCCACCACAGCAGTAGGGTGATGCCTCCTCACGCACTCCTCTCCCCCCCAAGGCCCAGCCTCAGGATAACACACGAAACAACGCTCCCCAAAACAGGCAACCTCTTAAAATAACGTGTGCAGAAAACTCTTAGCACGGAGGGATTCCTTCCTATTTCTATGTCTAGAACCTTGACTTCAGCTGCAAAATTATTTTCTGCTAGAGAAGTGGTGGACAGGAGCAAGCTGGGAATGAAGAGGGGAGACAACCCTCCAGAGACTGGCTTGGAAGACAACATGTCTACGAGCTGTGGGGTCTTCTGGTGTTGGAATGGGCAGGAATGACAAAGCAATATATAACACCATACAAACACACACATATATATATTTTTATATTTTTATCAAGCGAGGGCATTTCTGGATTCAGCGGAAAAAAGGCCTTTCCTAGAGGAAAGCTCATTAGAAGTCCTCACCAGTCCAGTACCTTTTCCCTCAAAAAAAAAAAAAAAAAAAAAAAAAAGGAAAATAAAAAAAAAGCAGGGCATGTTCTTTTGAAGGTTGTTTTCTTTCATCCCTCCTCCACCCCCTGTTGATCTCCTCCTCGGCATTTGTGGCTGGCCCGTTACCTCCGGCTGAGAGAGCAGGCTGCAAGCCAGGAGAGCCCGCTCCAGCAGCGCTCCTGCCAGGGCCCCCGGGCGCATCCCGCGGCAGCCAGGCCCTCCTCCCCTGCCTCCGTCCTGCCTTGCCCCAGCCCTGCTCCATCACCTCGGGGACATCTGGAGCCCCTGCCAGGAGAGAGGGCCTGGGAAATCCAGTCCACCCCAATTAGAGCTCGAGTCTACTGCATGGCAACAGGGAGCGGTGCTGCTGGGAAGACTTCTCCCCCCCGCCCCAGGGTAAGGCTTGACAGGGATGGAGGTTTCTGCCCAGGGAACAAAAAGGAGAAGGGTTGGGGGAGACTAGGTGGCTCTTTTGTTGTTGTTGTTGGGGGGTTTTGTTTTTCTTTTTCTTTCAGGCAGTAGTTGTTGGTCCCCTACAACGCACATGGTGCTCCACCACAACCTAAACTCTCTCTGACCCTCATGGATGAGAAATGAAGTGGGCTGGATGCTTAATGTGGTTCTTGTTGAAATCTCTGTCAACGCAGAGAGGTACAGAGAGTCTTTCCTGCTTGCTGGGCTGAATTTTTGCTGGGCATCAACATGGAGATGTTGAGGGTGGATTCACCAGAGACGTGATGGGGTCTACAAAGCTTCTTCCAGCCCAGTTAGCCCTGCCAGCAGTTGTGCCTTGATCCAGTTCACCTCCAGTCCTGAAGCAGCCATTCCCCAGGTCCAAACGACCGCATCCAGCCCCTCTCAGCCCCAGGAACCAGAGGCCACTGGGGCGGATGAGTGAAATAATGCCTTATCCTCGCAAGGACTTGCCACCTAAAAGTCCCAGCACCAGCCCAGAGAGGGCATCCTTCATTTATATCACAGCAACACCAGCAAGGCACAGCCAGGCTGGGGATCTCTCTCAGAGGAGGCTCTGAAAAAACACACAGGAACCGATTCTGCTCTGCTCAGCCTTTCCCACCTTCTCTGCGTGAGAGCAGGAGCGGGCAGAGCTCCTGCTCCAAACTCAGTGTGTCGTCCATGTGTTTTACTGCTTTGAATGATGGAGCAAGGCGGAAAAGCAGCTCAGAGCCGGGACAAGAGAGAATGATAATCCCTGCCCCCAGAGCACTTATAAACCCAGGAGACAAGATGTAACATGAGGAGGAAACAAGGCTGGAGGCCGGAGGGGATACCATAAAAATAGGATGGTTTAGAACATATTTGCTGTGGGCATAAATCACCGCCCATCTCTGCACTGATCTCAGAAGTACAGAGCAAGTCCTCTCCCAAACCAAACCCACCTCCCCACGGCTTGTACCAGAGCAGCACAGCAACACCCATCTCTGGTGTAAATGAGATGGGCAAAAAAGGGTGTCCGAGCCCCCCGTACCAGATGGGGCTGAAGGCAAAGGGACTTGACCGTGCCAAGGGTTCAGTGGCAGAGCCAGGGATGGACTCCTGCTCTCCCAAAGCTTTGATGAAGAGACCCTTCCTCTCCTCTGCCCACTGCTACCTGCTGAGGAGGGTAAAACCTTCCTTACACTATCAAGGCTTAAATAAATCCAACTGCTCCCCACAAAGCTCGTTCGTCACCTCTCCTTCCTCACTCTTCATCCCACCTTCCCCACTCCGCCCACAAATCTGTGATGGCAAAGAAGGGATTTTTTAATTTTATTTTTTTTTCCCCTCCAAGAAGGAAAGAGAGGAAGGGTTGGGGGGAAGGGGCATCTTATTTCAAATAAACAAACAAAATTTATTGCCGGACACATCCCTAAACCCTCAGCCCGGGCCGGCAAACTGCAGCTGCGATGTAATAAGCACATAAATAAAGTTTACAACTAAACTGGCCTGACCCAGTATTGCCCCGAGGTGCAGAAGCAGTATCTTGTCATTAGTATGCAGAACACATCGCCTTAATGTCTGCTCATTTGTTCTCAGCCCACTCGGCTCTATAAATCTCCACAAAAGGGCAAGGCAGGGCTGCGGGGGAGAAGGGGGAGCGGGACGGCAGGGCCAGGGGGATGGGAATCGCCTACTGTCCCGCTTCCAGCCGGCCAGAGAGCCCGGGCAACGTGGGCTTCACACAGATTGATTCCTTCCTTCCATCCAAGCAGGGACCACCAGAGGCCATTTGAGGAAAAGGATGGGCAGCTGGGAAGTGCCTGCACTTGCCCGTCGGAGCGGAGGGGAATGGGACAGAACGGGTATTTCTGTGTCAGCACAGGTCCAAGCGCTACCTGCAAGGCGGGACACCCCGCTGGCTGCTTCCAGCTGCGCCAGGCTCAGCACAGACAGAGCTGAGATGGACACAAACAAACACGCTTGTAAAAAAAAATAAAAAATAAATTCAACAATATTTCCCTTTTTTGTACATTGCTTTAAATCATCATCTGCTCTTTCAGACCTTCCTTCCCCTGCCCTGCAATCAGCATCTGCCGACATCTGGCACAGGACAGTGTGCCCCCTCCCCAAAACACATCTGGAAACCCCATCCTTAACAACTCCTGGTTGCAGCTCTACCAAAGCACTGCCCCAGCCCCTGGGCTACACACAGGGTGGCTGGCACGGGCCACAAGAGGATGGCACGTTTTGGGGAATGATAGCAACAGGATCAGGACCAACAGCATCTCCCTTTCCTCCAGCACCCTGCCTCAAAGGCAGATGTGATCTCCCTCCCACGCTGCAGCCTCGCAGGTTGTGGGGAGATAAGAACAAGGTCTCTGATTTACTGTCCCACATAATCCCGCAAGAAAGTAACTTCATCGCCTCTGAGCTTTGCACTGCACAAAACTGTTTTCTGCGTGGGGAAATATTAGCCACTCTTCTCTGTCATCAATCTTGTTGGGATCTCCCCCACATGTCTGAAGAAAGCAAAACACGATTTATTGTCTGACAAAAAAAAAAAAAAAAAAAAAAGAATGAGGCAAAGCAGCCACACAGCAGATCAAACATCTGGGGAGCAGAAAAGGAGGTACCTTGGGTGGAAGGTGCCAAGGGGAAAAGCGTTGTCTTTGAAGTATTACGATGGCTCGAGAATCGGAATCCAATTTGGTAAAAAATTCAGGAAAATGAGGCAGTGCCCCCATGTAAATCTGATGGAAATGGCAATTCCCCCCTCCATAGCACGTGGCAAAGGCAGCCAACAACTGCTCAAGAGATGAGAAAGCTTCAGGCTTTGAGTTGGCACAGCTGAGCCAACTCAAAACACCAAAACTCCTCAACTGCAGTAGGCGCTCTGCCTTTGTCTGCAAAAAGCACTCGTTACTGCACCCCGAGAAAACACGGTGCTCAGATCATCAAAGGATGGCTTTGTACCCCGCAGAGCAAAGACTCAGAGTTCCCCAGGTAACACCACATAATCGAGCAGCTACGCCCCTCAGCACCTGCAGCAGCTTTCAGGGGTTTTCAAGCAGAAACACTTTTGAGTATTACCGAAGTATTGTAGTACTACACCCAAAAAATCCAGAACATCTGGGACCTCAAGCACTTCCTCATGGGCAATGTCTGGGTAAGTCCTGGGGACCTTGGCAGAGCAGAGAAAAAGGCAGATATAAATTCAGCTCCTACCAACAGAGCCCCATCACAAGGACACAGGGATGGGCTTCAAGCCGCCTCTTCCAGGGCACTGCCCGGCCAACATCCATCAGGGAGAAGAACGGAGACAGAGAGCTCTTTCTTTTAAGTCTGGCTTATGGGAACAGGAGTGACTTGGAGGGACAGGAGGTGCCAGCTGTGGGATGGGGACAGGCAGGATGGATGGGCCACAGGGAGAAGAGTTCCTCACTCAGCTCCCAGCCAGGTTTCCAGGCTTGTTCTGGAAGGGAGAAACAGGAGAAGCTGAGGGCCTGAGGGCATCAATCCTTCCCCTGCAGACAATAGGAAACCTCTCGCTGACTTCCAGGAGACACTGCTCTGAAGGCTTTGTGCTCTCTCCTGCTAAAGAGCGGGAAATGAAGGGGTGGGATCCACTTTCCACGTGGGAACAACCATAGAAAAACACACCCCAAACTAAAAACCAATTATCTATTTAAAAGAAAGCAAAGGTGCTTCCCTTCCCAGCTGGCCCTTCAGCCAGGGATTGGCATCGGGGAAGATGGGCGTGATGTTGTGAAATAGAAAAGCAGCTTAAGAGACACCAGAGCAGAGGCTGGGCGGGCTCAAACACTGACCTGTCACCTTTAAGGTCATCAAGTCCAACCCTTAACCCAACACTGCCAAGGCCACCACTAAAGCCTGTCCCCAAGTGCCGCTGCTACACGTCTTTTAAACACCTCCAGGGATGGTGACTCCATCACTTCCCTGGGCAGCCTGTTCCAAGACTTGACAACCCTTTCAGTGAAGAAATTTTCCTCATACCCAGTCTAAATGTCCCCTGTGCAACTCAAGGCCATTTTCTCTCATCCTATCACTTGTTACTTGGCAGAAGAGACCGACACACATACCTCACTACAACCTCCTTTCTGGTAGCTGGAGAGAGCAATAACATCTCCCCTCAGCCTCCTTTTATCGAGGCTTAACAACCTCAGCTCCCTCAACCACTTCTCAGAGGACTTGTGCCTTGCTCATAGGACCCTTCATCAGCTTCACAGTCCTTCTTCGGACACACTCCAGCACCTCAGTGGCTTTCTTGTAGTGAGGGCCCCAAACTGAACCCAGTATTTGAGGTGTGGCCTCACCAGTGCCGAGTACAGGGGGATAAATCACTGCCCTACTCCCCCTGGCCACACATTCCGATACAAAATCATGGTCTTCGAGCCCCAAAAGCAGCCCACCCGCATCACGCTCCTAAGCCTTCTCCCCAGCATTCAGGGTCTTCTGCTGTTTGGAGGTCTCGAAGCAAAGCCATCAGGCTAGTTCAGGAGATGTCACATCTCTCTCCAGTTTTTGCCAGCCTGAGCAAACTCAGATGAGTTATTGAAGGTACAGAAGAAGGCAAAAATCACACATTCCCTGGTACTTTTATGCATGTAGGTACCTAGAAAACCTGAACTTCAGCAATCATAATTTTCCTACTATGCGTCAAGAAGGTCAAAGCTATGTGCTCTTTCAGATTCCAAATACTTAATTTCTCCTTTTTAAATAATGAAGTTTGCAGACACACTAAATTCACACAGTTTGAAATTCTTTCAGCGTTTGAACATACACGAGACGTGATGCTTCAGCAGCACAAAGGCACCTCAGCTCTGCACCAGCCTCCAAAATAAGATGGAAATAAGCCATGCCTTGGAATAGGAGATTTAAGAGCAGAAACTGAACTGAAGAATGAGATTTGAACTCGAAGCTATAGATAATTTGCAAATTTAAACCCAGGTGTTGTAATCCTGTTACCTGGCTACCTTGCATGCATAGGGTGCCTTTAGATTTCCTTTTTAAGCAACTGCATCAACAAATCACATCAGTTCCCACAGCCTTCACAGCAGATTAGCAACGAAGAGCTTGAATCCAGCACAGCATTTACGCCATGCTGTTCTGGATCAGGGTGGAGGGGTAAAGCCTGAGAACATTTCTGATGTCAGAAGCAATCAGGAGATGCTAGAAGGTTCCACAGAGACAAAAAATTGTGATGAAACTACTGGATATTTTGCATCTCATTACACTAAGGACTTCATAACCTTGCAGCCCAGCGGTGTTAAACACATTCTTGTCCGTGAACAAGATTATATTTAAAAATAACTAGAGCCACTGAGTCTCCACTGGTGGCAGAGCAGGTGACCTCTCTTACCTGAGGTGGGAAACCAGCACATCCGGCCTCTGATGCATCTCTCAGATATGCCAACTAGTTAGGTGATAACTGACATGCAATAAATCTGGTTTTTAACTCAGTTAATTACCAGTATTGCGTTCATGAGTAATACGATAGCATTTAAGGTGTGGCAGATTTTCCATTACAGAGCCCTGGTTGCATGACTTCCATGAGAAGTGTTTTCTGCTGGATGCAGCTTTGACAGAAGTCAGCCACACTCCAGCCTAAACCTTCTAACCCCAAACCACCCCTCCAAACCAGAACAGCCTTCAGCCCTCCGCAGAGGGGCTCCTTCTGCAGGGTAACACCCCGAGTCGCCTCGGTTTATGCACCACCAGCACGGCTGTAGTTGACCTTGGACTGATTTCCTACCTCTCCAAGCCTTCCCCTTCTACAACACTACGGCACTTGCATCAACGGCGTTGGCAATATCAGATGGATTGGAGGGTACTACGCCTAAAAAAATAAGGAAGGAAATAATGCAACCCAGCCAAAAGACGTAAGAAAAATGAAGTTCGAGGAACTGCGCACTCGGGTTCCCAGCTGGAAATTGCTCTGAAAGCATGGTTCAGTTCAGGGTAGCGGCAAACTGGAGGTTTTGGTAAAGGGAAAAACAGCCGCAACAGGAGGAAGTTCTCTAGGAGAGAGGACAAAGCGGCTTATGAGAGAGAACATCTCTCTGATACAACCGGGAACTCAAAACATAACCTCTGTCATCCAGACCTCACACAACACGCTGCATTTTCAACAGAGCAGAACCCACTGAAACGAACCCGTTTCTCATCTGAAGAGGCTGATTTTCCAAAACACCCTTTTGCAGAGGCAGATCAGTTCAGTGGAACTTGCATCAAGGCTCAGTCCACAGTTGTTTTTTCTCAACAACAAGCTAGAGGACAAAAGCCCATATGCCCAAAAATGTCCCTGAAGGATTTTGCACCAACATACACACACAGCACAAGATAAAATGGGAAAGCCCCATGGCCACAGCCCTTGCCCCAGACCTGGAAGCCTGGGCTCAGCTCCCTGATCCAACGCAAGGTCAAGGGGAAGGGAACACGGGCAGACCAGCCCTGGTCTCACAAGAGCAGCAGCTGCTTGGGACTCCAGGTGTGAACCAGACGGGGTCAGAGCAATGCTCTGAACTGCTGTCCCGGAGGAGCCAGCAAAGCTCAGCCACTCAAAATATCAAAAAAACCCTCATTTTCAGCCCAATGTGGAAACATTTCAGAGTTGCTGGGAGCTCCACGGGTAGGAGCAGCACATAGTCAGCAGGTCTTTGTGGAGCCGCAGTGCTTAACTCACCACATTGGAGCCCTTCACCTTTGGGACAACTCAGTGCAGCCACTGCCACACAGATTTAGTCTGAGGTGCCTGAAACTGTACCCCTATTCTCCTACAAAGAGGAGCCCAATGCATTGCTATTCACTCACCCAGCCCCAAGCTCTTCCTCGCTACTCCTGCTTTCCAGCTGACACCTTTCAGCCAGAAAAAGACAGAAGATGGAGGGGAAAAAAAAAAAAAAAAAAAAAAAGAATAAAAATAAATCCCTGCAGATTCTCATCTTCCTTCTCTAGTCTCCTCAAGTCATTGTTTTGCAGTACAAGTATTTCAGCTCTCACTGTACCAGGGAACAGGATTAGACAGGTCACTGCGGAATCAGATTACAGACTTTTACCTTTTTAACTTTTCTTCTCAGCACGTAGGCTGGCGAACTGACACCCAGCGAGGGAGCAAGCAAGGGACAGGCATGGGTGGAGATGGCAGCGAAACGTCAGTGATTCAGAGAGATTTGCCAAGTCATTGGAAGTTCTCACGATTCCAGGACCTAAAACAAAGAAACCAGATGGGTAAAAATTAAAGGGTACAGAAGTGAAGAATTTTACCCAACCCGTGCAGGGAGTAAAAAATATCAGAAGGTGTCCTGATAGAATTTTGTCTTAAAAGGCTTGATTTTCCTTGCAGCTCAGAATTGCCCTCTCAGCTCTGGGCCACGGCGGCCTGCAAGGCTCCGGCAGAGCCAGGAACTCCGCAGTACCCTGCAGCGTGTGGCCAGTTTGTGAGGATACAGAGTCCTGGTGTTCGGAAAGATCGGGGGCCTTACAGGAGACTATTGTGGCCATGGACTTCAAATCATTACATGAGTCCTGTGTTTTCAGTGGTACAAATTTCCTTTTAACGTGGTGTTCTCTCAACTAGGGAGTATGTCCGTCCTGTCTCAGGCTCTCTTCTCATTTCTGCACGTGTCAGCATCCTGCAATGCCTGCACCGAGCCCAACGACTAGGACTGAACAACATAAACGGGAAGACAGTCCCAGGCTTGACTGGGAGACGTCAAGAGATGGAGGAGATGAGGAGCCCATTCCAAAGGATAATCATTCCGGTAAAAGCATGTGTTGAACTTGTCATGTCTGTTTATAATTTAGAGCTATTAATGCTCATTATGATCTTTTGCGATAGCACTAGACAGCTTGTGTTCACTTTCTCTATTGCAAACTGAAAACAATGCTGCCTGTCCCCACGCCCCCTGCATAGGAGCTTCCTACAGGACAGTTAATACGCTTGAAGCATCTTAAGTATTATTATTCCAAACGCCTATTTAAACTGAACATTTTCATTGTAGTTAGCGCTACTCCTGCTGTATATTGACTGCTAGATATGAACAGTATCCAGCTATGAGCATAACAACATTTTTTTTTCCCCCCGTGAGATACAGAAGTTACTGAATTTATTATAATTAGCCTCAAAACACAAGGAGCATAAAGAGATTAAATAACTTGCCACAATTTTACAAGACAGCCGTGGCAGGGAACAACACGAACTCCTTTTCCAAAGAAACAGACCAGTGCTTTAATCAATGAACCATTCTCCCTCTGTTAATGCCTCAAATGACAGGGAAAAAAAATAATTAATTACCAAATAAACTATTTAACCAGCTTGGCTTTTGGCTTTTTTTTTTTTTTTTTCTTGTTCACCGATTACCTTCATGTTTATTAACCTGGTTACCCACCACCTTGTTATTCCAACCCACAGGAATCCCCAGGCATTAAAAAAACAGCAATTTCTAGCACAGCACAGTGCCCTGCCTGGAGTCACCGACACTGCCAGATGCCACGCGGGTCACTACCAGGACCTAAAAGGCAATTTGCATCTCATCTGACATCAGTATTCTGGAGCAGGCAGCACAACTTGCCCATGAGCCCTGCAGAGCCGAGTACCAAGAAGTCTCCAGCCAGTCATGGACTCAAAGGCAGGCAAGGATGCGGTGTGAAGCAACATCCATGAAATGCCCAAACCTTATGAGTTCAAACCACAAGAAATTCTAGAAGATGACCAAAAACTACCTCTAACAAATCCCGAGCAGCCAAGATGCAAAATTAAATAATCCTATTTCTCCGCTGCAGGGTGTTGCTCCTGAGTAACATTACAGCATCCAGGGTGTGCCTCGCCTCCCAGCGTTATGTCCATCCTGCAGGGGCTACAAACTCGAGGGGAAACGCTGCTCACTCACCAACCACAGGCTGCCGATTTCCCTCAAATCACATCAACCTCTAAGGTCAGTTCAGGGTCTAATCCTCAGCGGCACGTTGTATGATTTTATTTGTCTCAAAACTTCCAAAGAAGGCTCCGACATATGAGTTCAGCCCTAAGTCATCTCCATTTGACCAACTCAACTAGTTTTTCCCAGGCAGAGTGATAATGAAGACGAACTGATGTGAGCTGCAGACCAAAAAGCCGGAGCCACTAAGCTTATTCCCCCACTGAGGGAACCACAAGCTAAAAACCACACTTCTTTAACAGCGTTCTTACAGTGTGTTCAAGATACACATACTGAGTTTGTGATGGTTTCATTGCGTTCAAACAGGAGAATCCTTAAGTATTCATTTCCAGAGTTATACAGTCATTTCATGTCATGTGGTTATTTTATGAGTCCTTCCTACACAGCCCAACTTCCACAAGTTAACCACAGGCTTCCTCCTTCTCACCCCTCCAGTGACACCCAGGAACAGACGGAAACAAGAGAAAGCAACAATTTGGGTCAAAGACTGAAGTCTCAAATGAATCATAGAAACAGAGGACATCAGCAACTCGACATCCAACCCCTGGAGCCATCTGCAGCAGGTTCTGCTGCCAGCAACACCCCAGGGCTGAGCCAGGGCCCTCCAACAGCCTTTCCGTGCATCCAGGGCTCTGCCCAGCTCAGACAATTCAGCATATCCCAAAATGGCCCAGAACATTTGTTAATAAAGTTCCTGAGATAAAGACTAACGCAATCCTTTTCACAGGCTTCTGCTGGGTAATTACAAGCCTATCACTTCTGAGTTAATTACATACAGCTAAAGACGTTATTACGTGAAGATGGAAAAAAACATTGTACTGGAAACAAGTACCTTCTGCCCTTAGCTGGCTTATAGCTAAATATTTCCAGAGAAGAGGAAAGGTGGGACGTCTTCATTTAACCGGTGAGCGTGCTGTTGTGCAACACTTCTACCTTTGGAAGAAGGAGCTGGGATCAAACACATCTCACAGGCAAAGTATCACTTGCACCAGGAGACCTTTGAGACTCCATGTTTGCATTCACGCTCTCGCCGTGACGTGACGGGCAGGCAGGGCTTGGGGAAGTCGGCAGAGATGAGCTGAGGGCTCTTGGAAGTAAACTCAGAGTCCTGCAGTGTGCCAGCCCCGGGGAGCAGAGCCGTGTCAGATGTGAGCATCGTTTTCTCTAGAGCTTCACAAATTAGGCACTGGGGTGTCCCAGATGGTCACCTAAATCAGCAAAAAGCTGATTTTCTCTTAATGGTAACATGGAAGGGTTGATCCAGCGCTGAGGGATCTGGGGGAGTTGGGAAGGGTCAGGGTGAGGGTCATGGTTGGACTGGAGGAGCTTCAAGGGCTTTTCCAACCCAGATGACTCTGTACTATGCCCAGGGAGCTATTAAGCAGTAATAAGTCTTGGCCCTTATTAATTTTAACTTCATTTTCAACTGATAAGCAAAAATTAAAGGCACCATCGTATGAATCCTACACGCAGCTCACCACTTTGTTTTGTGAGGGGGCAGGGCGTGGGGACCGCCTGTATCCCTGTGAATTTCTGAAGACAGAAAGTTTCCAAACAACACGTTTGGTACATGCACCCAAGAAGCCCACACAAGGGCATGAAGATCATCATTTCCTTCCCCCATGCCAATCGCTGCTCTGTTATTTTAAGCAGATAATTTTTGGAAAAGAAAACGCAAGAAGCAGTAGAAACTCTGTCAAGCTGCAACGATTAATAAATGCCAAACAGATGCACACCATCCTCCGCGGGATGATGTATGCGACAGGCCAGGGCAAACCCCAGCGAATGCATTTCCGAGCTCAGCGCCTGAGGGCTGGAACAGGTAGCAACAGAGGGGGGGGGGGGGGGGGGGGAAGAAATACACAATTATAAAAAGCAACTGTCGGAGACAACACTGAAAACAAGGAGGCGAGAAAAGTGACAGTGCAGTTAAACAGCGGAGGGGGTGAAAGTAGCGGGCGATGAGGAGATGCTGTCAGGAAGGGCTGCGTGCCCCGTGCCGGGAGAACGGCTCCCCGGCTAACGGTCGCTGCACCCCGGCGTGGGTGCTGGGGGTGATTTGGGCCCCGGGATGGACCCGCAGCCTCCCCGGGAGATGCGTTTCTAATAGCTGCCATGGCCAGGAGGGTCTGGCTCAGCGGGGAAGGCTGGGAGCTCACACCGTGAGGTCCTGTGCGTGGATCAGCAGCTCACGCTGCTGCTTCAGAAAGCTGCTTGCTCTCATTAAAGACTTCAAGGGATGGAGAATTTACTCTCCCCCTTCACACAAGCTGATCTAGCATTTAATTAAACCCCAAATAAAAAACACCACAGGCTTTATTTCCCAGTGTGAAAGTGGCTGATGGGCTGTTGTCAGCCCTGGGTGTTCTCTGTTTCCTGGCATTGGGAGTGTTCGTGTATCAAACACCTTCTTGCAAACATGCATCACCTCATCCGCGCTTACCACTCACCCCGTTTAGGTGCTGCTTCTATACTGAGTCAATCCTTAAAATATTTGCCATCGATATGTCAGGTATGTAAATTAGCATTTAAATTCTGTTGCCTTGTACCCAATTAAAGACTTAATCTCCAGCTGTGCAGCCAAGACAACGCTGCCAAGGAGGAGCCGTTCCCAGACTACAGCTCACGGTTGGTCCCTGCTACAGAAAAAGTCACCTCGTTTCAATAATTCCTACTGAAAGTCAGAGTTACTCCCTGCGTGCAGCCATAGGGAAATCCCAACATTCTGCTTTTTGATCGGGCCCTGAAGGACAGCAGCCTCAGCTGAGGTCCATCCATCATCATCACAGCAGCGATGAAGGTTTGCCCCAGCCCTGGCCAGGGCTCTCCCTCCAGCAGCTCCCTTCTCCAGCCAGAGCAGAGCTCCTGCAGCACCTCAGGTGCTTTTTTACCGTTGACTACCCACCCGCCAGCCAGGCTGGAGGAATGCAGCACGGTCAGTCCTGTTTGCTCATGGAATCGTCTGGCTTTGCTGTCGAATGCAGAACTGAAACCATTTTCAAGGCACTTGCTGACCCTCCACACCCATTCTGCAGTACAGGAGGCCAATAATTATTTACCCAGCAATATATTAAATAAAGAAACCCCCCCCCAAAAAAAAAGCTTTTAGGACAAGCAGGACTACTTATCATTTCCTTCAATCTAGGGTTGGGTTTTTGAGAGTCATTCGCCTACAGGTGATTGACAGCAGTGTTTTATGATGAAACACTGTTTGCAAAAACATCTTGCCTAAAAATGGTTCCACCAGAGCTAATAAATTCCATCAGCTAATCTGACGTTGCCACCCACAAAATGTATTGCTCATGGATACAGATGCACAAGCCCCAAGATGCAGCATCAGAGGCGGGGCGGAGGGAGTTGATTTAACTGATACTCTCCAAAATTCGGCATCTTTGCAATGAGGAAAACCAAACACCAATTTCAATGCAAACTGCCCCTTGCGAGTCAGGCATCTCGCCGTTGAATTGCAAGGCACAAGCTCACGCTCTTTGGGCCATCCTCAGTCTCGAGCACCCTCGTGTGCCCTGGCACAAGCCCTCAGGGTGCCCGGTGGCACTGGGCGCGCTCCCTTCCACGAGCTGGTTGCAGGGAGCAAACGCTGTGCATGAGACAAGACCGAACATGTTTCCTCTTTGCGACGCGTTAGGACGCCGATAAAGCACTTCTTTGGAGAATGCCTTTTATTCAAACTGCCCGAAACAACAATAAGGCAAACGCACAGAAGGGTTTACTCATTTCCCAACTGGAGAAGTAACGTGAAATGCGTTTTGCAATCTGTGCTGGCAAGAGGGAGGCAATATTCCCGTTCTGCACAAGTGGAAACAGGGATGCAGAGAGATGAAGCGATCAGCCCGGGGTTTCTGAAGATCACCAGTAGCAAAGCAGAAATTGGGAGTCTCTGCATTCCACTGCACTGCTGGAGTCCAGCACAACATCATATTTTTAAGACAGGAGCCCAAGAACGTTTCAAAACTTAGATTAGCTTCAGAAAGGAGCACACAAGGACATCCTTGAAGTGAATGATCCCATCAGCGTGCTTAGATTAAAGTTTAGGGAGACCATTTGAGAATTCTCAAACGACAGCAGGTCACTAGAACACCCTCTAGCCCAACTGAAGTGACCCATAAGCTCAGTCTTGCTACACCCAACATTTACTAGGTTTGACATCATCCTCTTTCAAAAGCCCCATGAATATTCAAAAAGCCCGTGTCAAAAACGAGCATACAAGCAGAGAAGTAAATGCAACCCCTTCAGCCCAGTGTCCCAAGCACTGTCAGCTCCTTGGAGAGGAGCATCTCTCACCAGGCAGGGGAGTCACCCCCTCCAGCTACTGCCTTGCTGCCCTTGGGACTCAAAGGAGAGATCTGGGAGCCTACAGCCCATCCTAAAATAAAGGTCCAAGGCTGATGCGTTGACTTATCCAATTAGATCAGCCTCTTCATTTCTAGATGACTAAATTAGTTGTGACAAGTTTGGCCCGAATTCCATTCAAGCAGCCTCACGCAGAAGGCTTTCCAGATGCTGCTGCATTAACCCGGGTGATACACTCGGTAAATCCAGGGGCCACCCATTCTCCTCACAAAGCCCTTGGGCTGTTGGCATCAGGCAGCCTCAGCCAGGGCCACCGAGCTCGCACCCTGGCTCGGGGTCAGCTCACGGGTGCTGCGCCCAGTCCCCGCGAGACTCCTGGGCACAGATCTGCAACAGGGTTTGGAACAGACTTAAGTCCAAAAAAGAAACAAAATAAAATAAGTCACACAAGGTAGAGATTTTCAAACGCACAAGGCAGGGAAGGTAATTAAACCAGCTCGGGTGTTCCCTGCACCTCGGGGCTAGCGTCAGGGCAAAAAGCCCACATGCGCACAAGCAGGAAAAGGCAATAGCCCATAATATGCACCCCAGTGCTTCTCAGAGGCTTTTACCTAAGCGTTGCCAGGGTGATGTGTACATAAGTCTGTCCTTGCTCTGAACCGCAATCACCAGCTTGACAGAAAACACCCAACTGGGATCCGTGGCCAGGTAATTGTCGACAGAGCAGGAGGCGGCGTTTCGGTGGGGTTGTAACCCGAGAGACCCCGCGGGCTGCGGGGAGCCCCCAGAGCACCCGCAGCTCCCTGTCACCCCATCCCGTGGGGGGGTACCGAAATCCAGGGGAAGGAATCGCTTGGGGACAGGCGGGTTGACACCCCCCGGCTTTGCACAGATCCAAACCCATCACCTTCGGGAGGAGGAGACCGGCACGAGGAGCACATGGGAATGCACAAGCTCAGGGGAGAAATCTGTTTGTTTTCTTTTAAAAGGTGACTTTCTTAAAACATGATTAACAAGATCAAACAGCAAACTCTTTTAGGAGGTGAGGAATCTCCCCAGGAGCTCCCTCCAGGCGTTACCAGCAGGGATCTTAACAGCAAGCAGAGGAGGGATGGAGGCTCTGCTAGGAGAGCCGTGTGTGGGCTGCAGTTACTCCCCCAGAGAACAAGCCCCCACCAGCTGCTAAAGGAGCAACGGGCCCATTCACATGAATGGGATGAATCTGAGACAAGGCTCAGAAGAGCCTCGAGGACCACAGCCGGGTTCAGAAGATGCTCAGCAGTGTTAACCCAGCCCGTGTAGCTCTTCACACTGAGCTCCCTAGACCCCTGCACAAGTGTTCTTGCACCTCAGCAAGGACAAGAAGCCTAAAGCAACAGGTTTGGAAAGTCAAGCCAGAACCACACCAGTACTACACCTAATACAAAAGCCCCCTCAGTAGCTTTCTTGCAAACAATTACACTTCCAGGATTCAGCCCTTTACAGAAGGCCTGTGGGTAACCTCCTCCGGGCTCTGCATCGCTGGAGGGAAATCTGTAAACATGCAGAAAATCACCAAATGCCACTGGAAACTGTTCCTGGTTTTACATGCAAGTCCCAACAGTTGTGAACACTTGGGTCCTGCTGCTGCTTTAGCTTAATACAGGAGAGGAAGCTCCGTGCAGTCAGCGGAGGACGGGGCACGGGGCGAGTCCCCTGCAGCTGGGTTTTGCCTGTGTCACATCCCGCTGTGCTGGTTCGCTCCATCAGCCTGGGCAGCCCACGAGGACGAGGGCTCCAGCAGCACCCCCATGGCAGCAAACTCACAAGTCTCAGCTTCCCAACACAACATCCCCAGAGCAAGACCCTCGAGGGATTCACATCACTTTGAGAAACCTGGGAAACACCAGAAGACGTTACTAGACCAAACACAGCCGGATACATCTACCCACACCAAACCTCTGAGCTGTGCCCCGCCACCCTGTTTCAAAAAAAAAAATCCCCTTTGACAACCTCCCAGCAGATGATCCTGGCTGCAGGAAGCACATTGAGGGACCCAACAAGGGCAGCTTCACAACTCCAGGATTTTCTGAAGCAGTTTTGTTGAAACTGGCAAGTTAATTAGCAAAAAAAAAGAAAAAAAGAAAAAAAAAAAATCCTCTGGTATAATTTAGGAAGAAACATTATTTCCAAGTTAATGAGAAAAATATTTTAATTACAGTATTTAACAAGTTATGACTATGCCAAAATGTTCTCTTGGGAAAGCTGCACATATTTTCCCTGAACTTCAAGTAAGGGAGAGCGGAAGAGGGAAAAAGAGAAAGCACAGGAGGAAAACCACAGAAAGGAAGACAAGCAGCAAGGCAAGGCTTTTGTAAAAGCAACAGCCAACTTTTCAAGCCATTAGCTGACGTAAAAATGAAGCTAGTCCAAGGTAACAGTGCTTCAGCTAAGCGACACAAACCCCTTGATAGTGATAATTTGCAGCCCAAGAGATCCAGGGATGCTCTGTGTGCGGCTGCTGCCCGTCACCGTCCCCCTCCAGGTCCCTCCCGCAGACCTGGGCAAGGAGAAGCTTTTCTCCAGGCTCTCAGGATGCCGTCACAGCCCACAAGCACGTGGGTGCCACATTAACTGCTCGGCCATTGGCAAAACCGAGGCGTAGAAGCTTTTTCCTTTGAAGGCGGCTGATGGGGGTGATATTTGTTTTCTCTGCATGGCTCAACAGAAATATAAATTTCCTCATCAAAGCTGCAGACAGCAGTAAGTGGTGGTTCCTGCCGACTCAAGTTTCTTGCCTGGCGAGGTGGTTCTAAAGCAGCCAGGTCTCTCTCCCTTTTGGGGACGCTTTGGGCTGGCGCAGTGACTGTAAGTCCCGCTGCCACCAGACAACACCATAAAAATTGCATCAGTGTCAGGTACGTAGTTTGATACGCAAAATTGCCATATCTGGCAGATGATTCATTGATCCACATGATCTTATGACAGGTTCTCAGGTCTTTATTATTCCTGAATCACATCTGCTCATAAATACCAGAGGGTTTTTCACACCTAGTATTATTACAGTGAACGGCCAAAGGAGGACTCATTTCAGCTGCCTTAGAAAAATATTTCCTCCTTTTTTCAGCTTTTACAGGATTACAGGAAGGAACCAGCAGCAGAGGCTCCCCAACAAACAAATCATTACATCTGTTGGGGCTTACAGTTTCAGCTACTCCTGAAGCAATTAAAAGGTTAAATAATGGGAGAAAGAAAAAGAACTAAAATAAAAACAGACTCATTGTTTACTTCCCTGTGTTGGTTTTTAGATGATATCGAGCTCCTAACCAGGAACTCAAACAGCAGGGACTCACTTTGGCAAAACATATCCTTCCTCCCTACTGCAGGCATTTGGGTAGTAACTCCTGCGAGCTTGTGACCCCCATTCCCTAGAATAAGAGAAACTGGGATTTTCCAGTCACGCAGAGATGCTAAACACCCCCTCGGGCTTGCAGATCCCAAGACTTACCAACAAGACTTGGAAAACTGTTGGTTCACCAAGTGGAGACAATTCCCTTTTCTCCTTGTGAACCCATTAGAGCTTGAATAAAATTGGAGCTGGGGTCAGGATGAGGTGGGACAGATGCAGGACTGCCTCCAGGGGGGCATCTGGAGCCCCAGGTTTTCAATACATTTGATCAGAATAGTTGCAGAAAACGTGAAAGTCAACTTTTCAGCAAATAAAGTATTCCCTCAGCCCTTACTTAATGGTAAAGACCTAGTAACAGCCTATAAAAATTTCTACCTCCATTTCTCTGCAGGAAGCAATAGAGTGATTTCCCCACCGCCTGGGGAAATAACAACAGCGAGCCACGGTAGGGAACAGAGTACTGTGGGTCACGTCGATCCAACGCAGCAAGTCCAGCCACGAGCCCGTGCTCACACAAACCTCCTCCAAGACCTGAACCCCTGACCTCCCAACCAGGAGACCCACCTTGAGCAATCTGCCACACCGCAACCTGTCAAGATGATTAATGCCATCGACACGCAGGGTTAGCGTTGGCTGCACGCTAAGCCACCTGTGTCATCTGTCAGTCCTCAAGAAGACAGTTAACCACAGCTTCAAATTTCCTGAAACTGGAGATAATTGTTGGTTTTGGCCTGGCTCTGAAACGTGCCCAGTGCGCCAGGCTCAAAGGCTCCTTGGGAATGTGTGATTTAATAGGAGACAAAAAAATCCTGACTCCAGCAAAACTCCAGGCTGGAAGGAGGCTTCGATATACTTCGACAAGCTGCATTATTGCTTTTTAATGTCCCTCCTAAACCACCTCTGCCTCCTGCTGCCATTAGACCAAAGCACCCATCGAGAAGGGGGAGCTGTGATAGAAGGTGAAGCCATCGCTGCTGCGAGCGAAGTCACGCATCACCTTTTGTGACTTTTTCCAGCCCTCACCCATCCCCAGCAAACACTGGAGTTTTGGGAACCAGCGTGCACATGCAGGGAAAACCTCAGGAACAGGGGCAGGGGACAGCTTCGACACTGCTGAACACCCCTTTGGCAAAACCTCCCTATAAAACCTCCCAGGCAGAATCCAGGTGCCCAAAGGATGGGGAGTGGGTTGCTCAAGTTTGTTGGTTTGGTGTTTTGTGTTTTTTTTCCCCAAACAGAGGGAAAGCAGAGACGGAAAAAGGTTTTGCTTTTTTAAGAAACCCCAAGGCCTCCAGCAATCGTGTGGTCAGCTCCACGCCGGATATACATGGAGACAAGATGCCTAACGCAGGTGGGTGCACAAAGCTGCAACATAAAACACGTCTCAGAGCTGGGTCTGCTTCGAGCAGGGTGGATTAAAGCACATCTCTGGCCTGTTTATTTATTTTGTATTTCCCAGGGAGCGCGGCCCTGTTTTGCAGGCTGGGTAAGCACCCTTCCTGGGAAGCCGGACCCATGTGGGCTGGGGTGAAGCAAGCACGGCATTTCCCAGAAGAAACAGGTCATCCCACTGCATTTCACAGAGCTTTCCCCACAGGACTCTGTCCACTTCCACCCCTTCTTGGCAAAACAGGGACATGAAGCCTCCCTCTTACTGCTGGCCACGCAGCCGCCGCCTCGGAGCTGTTCCTTGTTGCGTTACGTGCCGCATCCAAAGGAGATATTTAGATGGCACTTTCCCTGGACAGGTCGCTCACACCCCGCAAGGTCAAGAGCACAGCTCCAACCTGGCACTGCGGGATGGAGGCTGCCTGTGCCCCCGCTACTGACACCGTTCGCTGATCCAGCCCCAGGGAGGGCAGCGCTGGGACACCAGCATGTCCCTTCGCCAGGGCCAGGCTCTAGGGACAGCTCGGAGCTCCGTGTAAAAGCCCCAGAGCACGAAGGAGTTAAAGCAGCCTCATTGCTGAGGGATTTCTCCATAATCTGTACACATGTCATGGGGATCAGGACTGTGGGTGGTAGTGCTAGTCTGTGGCAGTCGTTCAGGCCCATGGCCCAGCACCTGACTCGTTCAGAAAGCCCTCTTATCCAAGCAGTTTTCAAATTTAATTAAGAGGGACCTATGACAGGCTTAACGCTGCTGCTGTGCCAGCCCAAAACTCTCTCAGGAGTTTTGCACAAAGGCAGGAGGGAGCGGTGACACAGCCGAGGGATCGCTTGGCTGGCACAGGGAACCTCAGAAGGGTTTTGCAGAGTTTCACCCAAACCACAAAGCAACAGCAGGGAGGGGGGGGGGGGAAAAAAAAAAAAAGAAAAGAAAAAAAAAGTGAGGGTGATGCTGAGAGCAAGGGGTCAGATTCTTTTCTGCAGAGGTAATAGTGGAACCAGAAGGAAATGCAGGTTAATAAAAAACGGGCTCTGTTAGTTAAAGTTTGCCAGCCCGAGAGCACAGAGTATCTGTGGCACCCTGGGACGCAGCCCCCGTGTCGGCTGGGTCTCACCCTGCGCTCGGCTGGCGAGGAGGGTGCTGTGGGAGAGAGACAGGCAAAGGGGCTGGCGGCACCGGCTCCGCGGGGCACAGGCAGCACGTGCAGTGCCCTCCCGATGGCAAAACTGGTGGTGATCGCAGCTGGGGCGCATCAGTCCTCGAGGGACTGTGTTCATCCCTCCTCACCTTGGAAATGGACCCATCCTGGGTGCCGTTCCGGTAAGAGGCAACCACTGGGGGCATGTCAACAGGCACCAATTTTAATGTGTCTTTAGGACTACGTGTCCCAGGCAAGTTAGCTCCACTCAGGGCAGGGATCATCAGTTTGACAGCGCAATGGTGAGAACATCAGAGCACCAGTCCAGGAGGAAGATCCCCAGCTAATGCAAACAAGCTAAATGGAGACTCATTTCCTAAAATTAGTCCTAGGCCCAGATCCCACGTGGAAGTTATGTCATTAACTGCTAATACAATTACCTGGATGACAGTAGCTATATGTCCTGA
The DNA here is from genome assembly GCF_965140245.1 of Athene noctua. Taxonomy (NCBI): domain Eukaryota; kingdom Metazoa; phylum Chordata; class Aves; order Strigiformes; family Strigidae; genus Athene; species Athene noctua. Next base: position 13,118,326 of record NC_134054.1, read on the forward strand.
CTTGAAATCTGAAGTCTTGGTTTGAGGTTGGGATTGAAGGGTTTGGGTTCCCCCCCCCCCCCTCTATTTTTGGCTACTTGGCAAGTTCACCCAGAGCAGGAAATTAGGAAGAGAAACAGTCTCAGTGTCAATACTTCGCTGAGTCTATTTACCATGGGCTATTTGCACTAGATAATTGCTCAGAAGTGTCTCACCTCCTCCACTCTTCAAGAGCCAAATGATGTCATGGAAGTGGCATCCAGAGCAGGAGCCAATATGAACCAACATAACCTGGGCCCAGCAGGAAATCTCTCGGGAGCGCCTACAGACCCAAACACAACTCCCCCTCTCCTCCAGGGCTGCCCACCGCCAGCCTGGGGGCACGGAGGGGAAGCACATCCCCTCGCCCAGCCCAAAGACCCCCGCCTGGAAAGAAGCCCAGGGCTGAAGTGCCACCATAGGAGCGCCTGAGCCAGTCCAGAGCTCACAAACATGACAGGTAACTTCGTGAGTTTGGGCCTTTGCCTCCAAACGAGCCCAACTACAGTCATTAAACAGCAAGATTGCCAAATTTGCAAACTAGTCACGGCTCTGGCTGAGCTCTGTCTCCCTTTAATTCCTCTTAGCCAGCGACAGCCATGGGAGCCATCAGTATCCAACAGCCTCTGTAAAAGCTGAAATTGCCAGATCCCTCCTGGCCCAGTCCCAGGCTTTTGCTCTGGGTGGGACTGTCAAACCCTGCCTGTCTGTAACGACATTTTCTCCACAGCAGGCACAGCTGGAAAGGGTTATGCTGCAACCCCCCAGATGCCCTTGTGAGGCTCCTCACTCCATCCCGCCCCCCCGAGGACACCGAGAGCATCCTCACAGCCCGGGGCACTTGGCAGCAAGCAGAGCCAAAATGCAACGCAGGTTGCTGCAGGTTTCCAACACTCATAGCCCTGTCTTGCATCTTAACCCACCCCTCCAATTTCTGAGCACAAAGCCCCAGTTAAACCCACTGATTCGAGCACACGAATGAGCACCACGGCACGGCAGCATGTGAGCCAGGGTGGGTGGCAGCAGGGGTCTGAGCCGCAGGTGGGTAAGTGCCCAGTGGCCACCTCCAAACCATGACAGAGCCATAGCATCTCGCCCAGGGCCACCCAGCTCAGTTTGCTTTTACTCTCACAGGAGGCAGCCACAGGAACAACAAACCACGCTGGGAGCAGCCCAGGGGACGAACCGAAGGTACCCGAGTGTGGGCAGCAACGGGGGTCCGCTGGGGTGGCTTCCGCCGTGGCCAGTCCCACACCCACCGAGGTCACCCACAGGGGCTCCCACCCAGCCCTCCGCATTCCTGCACCCCGGGAGCCACTTCGATAGAGCCAGACGCAGGCTCTGGCACGGCACTCCCGGCAGCGAGCCCTGCCCGCGCTGCGAAATCCGTTAATCGGGGCGAGCAGCGGGGAACCGGGACAGAGCGCAACCGCCCGTGGCTCAACAACGGCGGCTGCTGCCCACCCATAGCGCGCACAAAGCCCAGGGGAGCCCCGTGGGGTGCCAGCCTCTCCCAACAGCACCCCCAAGACCCGAGCCCAGACCCGGCGGGGGCTCCGGATCGACACCTCCAGCCCCCGTGGCAAGTGGCCACCCCCAGCGCGGGGACGGCGGCGGGAATGCTAATACACCCCGCACATGTCCAAACACGTTTCCTCCGGGCGCTTTCGGGGCCAGGGAACTGCTGCCCAGCTGGGGGAATTTGGATGAGGATCATTCTTGGGAAGAGCTCCCAAATCCCACCCCAATCCCCAAGCACAGACACTGAGCAGCCAGAGGATGGGGGTGTCAGGGCCCTCCTCGGAGGGGACCCCCGCAGGGAAGGGGACCCCCACGAACTGAGGACAACTCATGAGCTGGCTTTCCCTCCAGCTCCTTTCAGCTCTCCGTGGGCATGCTCTAAAATGCACGCACAGGGACCGCAGGGACAGGCCTGCATGATCTTTCCTTGGCAAACCTCAAAGAGAAACATCTCACCATTTCATCCCACTATTTAAAAAAAGTAAAAGCAAAGAGAGAGGGGGGGGGTGTATCAGATGATTAAATATCCACAGCAGCTGAGAGAAAGAGGAGGACAGGAACACAGGAACCAAGGAAAAAAAAAAATCTGCTTTTTATTATTAAACTATTATCTCAAATTTCTAATAAGCAGGTTGAAGTTTAAATTACAAGATCTCTAACAAAGTCAGGATCCAAACAGTTCAGGAGCCTTCAGATAACAATCGCCTTTCCCCAGATCGGTTTCAAGTCATTTCTTTGCAGAGACAAAGCTCCCATTCAGAGCAGGGCAGAGGGACCTCAGGGGTTTTATTACCCTCAGCACTGCAGCCCCAAAGACGCAGCAGCAGGGAGAGAAACGGGTCCTGCTTTCCCGGCGATGCTGAGGGCAGCGCACCTGCGGCGGCACGGCCACCGGGACCGGGACCGCTGGACAACGGAGGCTCCCCAGCCCTGGGAAGCACAACCTGAGCTCAACACAGCCTTGCAAGACGCCCAGGTTTAGGGAAGAAAAAAAAAAATAGAGGAGAGGGGATAGCTGAGTGCACGGGGGTGCTGTCAGACCTGGTCTGCACGGGGTGAAAACTGCTGGAGAAACCAGCTCCGGTCCCCAAAGTGGCGACCAAGGTTGGATGCTGTGAAGGGCGATGCCAGAGCCAAATGACGTGCCACAGCTTGTTCGAGATGGGATTAAACCTTGAAGCATACCTTCTACTGGTAATCAGGCAGGAAGGATATAGCCAGCCTCTGATAAATAAATGCTCTGCTGAAATTTAAGGGGAAGAGACACTTGATAGTCATTTGGGAAGGTGAAACTAGGCTGGGAGAGCAAACCCTTCGCTGGGTGATAAGCAGAGAACCCACAGAGCAGAGAGCAGCGCAGCCTCCAGCACCACAGACCACTCCTCACACCAGACACTAGATCCAGCACCCTTGGTGCCTACTGCAGAATTATCCTAAACTGGAAAAGCCAGAATTAAACAACTCCCCTCAGGGCAGGGGGTCCCAAGTGGGTTGAAGGACCTGCAGATCACCGTCGGGTTTCTTCTAGCTCCTGTGTCACAGGACCTCTGAGATCTGCGTGCATGGCTGATACGGAGATACAAGGTGCCTCACGAATTCTGACACCCCAACCTGACTCCCGCATGTGCCTTTGGATATGCCAAATGTTTTCAAATCAGGCACATTGGAAACGTCACCAGAGGAGCCTTCAGGAGCTCCTTGCCCAGGTCCCACCAGCTGTTGGCAAGGTCTCTGCCCCACCTCCCTTCAGCCTGCACCCCCCAGGAGGTGCCACTGCCTGAAGAGGCAACAGCACTTGGACTAATTGGGGTTAATTAAGCAGGTGCAATAGCACACCGCACCACGCCACAACGACCAGCTTGTCCGGAGCAGGCTGGAGGTCCCTGATACCACAACACAGGCTCAGGGCTGGCATCGCCCGGGCACCAGCTGGCCAGCACGGCGCTTGCAGGAGATGGCAGGCAGAGCCACAGCACCCGCCGCCTCCTCGGCACAGGGAGGAAGGATTTGCCTGAAGATGTCACCCCTGCCATCCCTCCCCTTGCCCCCAGCCTGCTCCCGGCAGAGGGGGAGGAATCTCCCCCCACACACTGCTTTTCCCCATGGGTCTTCCTCTCTCCCAGCTCCCCCGCTTCTCCCCCTCGCTCCGTATTGAGGCTGATAATTACGGCTGAATAGCCGGCCAGATTCCCATGCTCGTCAGCCTGCCCTCCCCTCCCACCCGCCTCCGCCAGCCCCGAGCAGGGAAGGAAGGATTAGCCACCGCTGACCGCAAAGCGGCCTGAGCTGGGGGCCACGGGGCAGGCAGGGCCTTCGCCCCGGCTCGGCACAAGCAGGTTTGCTCCGGAGGGCGAAGCAAAGCCCCGGATCAAGCACGGACACCGCAGGCATGGCCCTGTCAAAGCCAACAGGCATTTTCCCCCATCCTCCCTGTGTATGTTTTGGCCCACCTGCCTGGCAGGCAGCAGAGGTGCCAGTAAGCCAAAGGGAAGAATTGCCCCGCACAGGAATTTTCACCTTCTTACACCTCCAGACACCAGATACCAGTATAAATCAGTGCACACCCACTGGCCCAGAAACTTCTGCTGCTTGACACCAGCAGAGGGTTGGGTGCATGAAGCCAGGCTGGGGATGGTGCTGGAGACCTTTCTGCTGAACACAGGGACCCCGAGACACAGCACCCCCATCCTACATCCTCTCGTGCACTGAAGGCTCACGGCATCACTAACCACTCCCTTGTTACCGAGCAGAGTTGAGACAGCGATTCCACTCATGTTATGCAGCAAATACACTCGTGTTATGCAGCAAAAAACAAATCTGAGAACAAACCAACATCTCCTAAACCCCCTCCTCTGCCAGAGCCAGAAATTGAGACGGAATTTCCTCCTCCATGTTTGGCCCCTTTGGTGAGCAGCACGTCCCGGGCAGCACCTGGAAATGATGGTCCCTCGCACAGCCCAGCCTCTAAGAGCTGTCTGTCCCATCCATCCCACGTCAGTGTAGACTGTTCTGGTGGTACACAAGAAAAAAAAAAAGGGGGGGGGTGGGAGGGGGTGGTAAATGCCCTGAATTGGCACAGGGATGTGCTGTGCACAGGTGCTCGCACCGGTCATGGCCGAGAGGCGAGAGCAGCTCTATCAGCCCAGGAAGGGGGAGGAAGGTGACTTAATCCCTGCTCTGCCAACAACCTATCACCCCAAAAAGCTTCCCCCACACCTTCCTGGCCCAGCCTCCCTTCACAGTTCCTCTAATTAATTCAGGAGAAAATTAATTACAGTGGGATTTTCAGAAGCACGGCATCTAATGATCGACTCCCTCTGCTCTAAACCAGATAATCTCAGGCTCCTATTTGCGCTGCCAAACCTGGCTCTCCCACCTCCCCCTTCCCACCCCAGCACAATACCACCCTCTAAATTAGGCAGGGAAAGAGTCGCTTGGCAAAAGCAAATCAGAGCACTAAGGTCAGACCCTGAAAAACAACAAAACTGCCTAAAGAAACCCCAGCGTTAATCCCGTCATGCTTCCGCCAAAGATTCCCCTTTTCAAGTGTTTTCTTCCTGGTAAACAAAGTTCTCTCCATTGGGCTGTGAATTTCAGGACATGGTTGCTTGGTAATACCGGGCTGAAAACCAGGAGGTTTGTCCTCCCCCTTTGCCCTCCCTGGTCCTTGGAGGACAGCACAGGGTTTATTAAAAAAAAAGTTAGGCTACTGAAATCCAAAGGCAGAACAGAGCTCATTTACACCGCAATGGCTTCTGCACCAAGTGGAGTTTCATTCCCAATAATTTGGATTTGTGTGCTGTGGAGATGTTCTCCCTCTGCCCATCTCCCCTTGTTCTTGGGGACGCTTCCAAGAGCTCACGATGCTGAGCACCCAAAACCCCAGCTCCTCATCCCCCACCCAAGCAAGGGCTGCCCCAGGGTACCGCCGCGGACCCGGTCAATGGGTCCCCCCAGGGCTGGCGGCAGCTTCTCCCCCGCGCCCACCTCCCTGCCCGGCTGCAGGAGCGATGCCTGCACGATACCCCTGGGCTCTCTCTGCCCTCACTGCCTGTATTTCCACGACCTCTGCTTTCCCCGGGGTCAGTTGCACCATCTCGACACGCTCCACACCCACGCTGGCACCCAGCAGTTACCCTTCCCCTGAAAGCCACATGCTCCAAACCCTGCCAGCCATGGAACAACAACAGGGCTCAACTCTCGCCCTTCCCATGAAGCAGCTCCTCCTCTGAGCATCCTCTGCATTGCATCGGGCAGGACGAGCTGGGCTGGGAGAAGTGCACAAGATGGAAGTGCCAGAGCCATCCCCCTGCGACCCCGAGCATCCTCCACAGCCATTGCAAGGAAGCCACAAGATACAGGCGAGAGGGTGCCCAAGGGCACTGCACCACAGCGCAACCCCGGTGCAACCCTCGGTGCATACGGGTTTGCACAAGCCTTGCTTTCCCAGTGGTACAAACGGTGAGCGAAACACTCCCTCTGCCTGCCCCACTTAAATCTCAGGGACAGTTTCAGCAGCGCTCGGAGCCCAGGAGGATGCATCGATGCTCTTGGCCCCCGTACCACGAGGAAGAGGCTCCCAGCAGCGCCCGCAAGGAGAGGGGCTAGTGCAGGCGCCACGTCCGAGACAGTTCCTGGCAGCCTGCTTGTAGGCAAACAATAATCCTCAGCTTGGCCTTAAACGGGTCAGGAGCCTTTCAGTCCACGGCCTGGCACAGCCTCTGCTTCCAAAGCCCAGATCCCACTGACTTCAATAGGAGTGAGGCGCCTACGTACATCTGGCCTCGACTTCACAGCATCCTCCGAGCCGCCCAGTCTGAGCGGCTCCGGTGATGCTCCTGGCCCGCCTGGAGACCTCACATCTGCTTTCACTTACACCCGAGCCCTGCGACCAGCATCCCGGGCGCCCGCCGCCACCCACCCGCTCTGCCGTTTCTTGGCAGGGACCAGCCCGAGCTTGGCAAAGGGACGGGAAACTGTTCAGTTGCATCACCCCCCCCTCCCCGGGGAGCTCGGAGGAGCCTTTCGGCTAAAGGTTTGCTCCGACTCCTGACCAGCTATGTCACTCACGCTCAGCCATTATATAATAAATGAAAAACGTTATTTGCCTGGGTGGCAGAAGAGGGTACTGCCAGCAGCCAGGGCTCGCAAGAAGCAAAGCTGCAGCCTCAGCTTCCCGCTAAGGGTAAGACCACACCAGCAGCAAAGGTACATTTTTTTTTCCTCCCCCCATCTATTGGCTAACAGGTGGCTGCCTCATAGCACAGACAAGAGTTTTAGGAGATCAAAGCAGGTTTTCACTTATTTCAGCCTCTTAAAACTCCATTTAAAAATTTGACCATGTGTTACTTCGCCCAGGGTAAGGAGACATCTTTCTCTCCAAAGCCAGCCGGCACTCAGCTCCTTTGCAAAGGTGTTCAAAGCATCCTCTGCACCGACCTTCCTCCCTCCGTGGGTCCCACCGGCACACAGCGGGTGGCTGGAGCAGAAATGGGAGCTGCAATGCAGAGCAGAAGCCCGAGCAGGACATTTGCATTTCATCATACTCCAAATCAACAAGCTGCACCAGAGCTCGGCTGGAAATCAGCCGAGGAAACAGTGAACAAAATTTTAGTTTGAAAAGAAACCGGTGGATATGTACAAAGCTACCCTTAAAGTCACTTGAAATTTTGGGAGGTGGGATTTTTTTTACATTTAAAAAAAAAGGACAAAGTAACCCTAACTCTTGCAAAACTCAGCTTTGCACCAAAACTGCTTCTAAAACCAGATCTGAGTACAAAAGATAGTAAGAGGACAAACTTTTTTTAGACTATATTAGGAAAAAAAACACCTTCTCTCCCCTGAGCAAGTGAGTATTAACAATGCTTCTAGAGCAGTCCCTGCAACTGGGGGCAGGATGGGGACCCCCACCCCTCACTCCACTGCCTGTGTATATGTAAAACCGTAAAACCTCTCTCCTGCTACAAGAAACAAGCAGCAATTGCAATCAGGAGATGGAAACACAGCCAGAGCAGGCACGGGGAGGTGCCCCGGGTTAAGCAGTTGGTATCGAAGGTGCAGCCCTTTTCAGAGCACACCGAGGTGCCCCAGCCCGTGGGCAAAATGGGGGTTCAGGGGCACCAGCTTCACACCCAGCACCTGCGACGTGCACGTGCAAACAGCCCCTCCGCAGCCCATGGGGCTCCCTACAACCGGAGATGCTCCAAAGCCAAGAAATGAACCCCGACAGCAAAGTGTGGAGCCACGGATGCGAGGAGGAAGATAAAGCCCTGATTGTGCATCCTTCCCCCGGCCGCAGCGGCGCTGGGTCGCCTGTGTCATCCTCCAGACAGCAGCACCCACGAGGCCGAGCTCTATTTTCTGTTTGTTTTCCCAATTTCTCACCAGCAAACTAGGCCAGTTGGAAAGAAAAGGAGTAAAAAACAGAGGGGAGGAGAAGGGGGGGAGAAATTAACTCTCTGCCATCGAGTTGTCCATCTTCATGAGATTTTAATCCTGCCACAGCAAGGTCAAAGTTGAACGCTGGGGTAATGGGCTTTGTTTTGTCCTTGGCAATAGCGTGCAGGCGGCAGCAGACGATAGCAGGACGGTGACCGTGGGCAGGAGCATGGCCCCCGCTCCCGGAGCGCCGCTTCGGAGGGACCAGCTGCTTTTAACTCCCTTCTCAAACAGACACATCCAACCACCTCACCCTTGAAACCTCAGGTCCGCAGTTTCTGTTTTAAAATGTTTCTGTTGTAACATCTCTAAGTTTTTTTCATTTTCTCCTTCCGGCAAGACAGCAGCCAGGTCTTTAACGAGTATTATTTCAGAGCTGGTGAAAGATTAAGTCTTGCTAAATGAGACAAACGCAGCTTTTTTTGACTCCCTAAAGACACTAAGCACGGGAAAGGCTGCTCCCCCCAATCTGACCAAAGGCTGCTTAAGGTGTCCAGACGAGCATCCCTCCCACACCGCACCGGGTGCCAAGGCATGGAGGCTTCATTTTAATTAAGTAAACTCACTTAAGTGTCATAATTCATCACACACAAGTTATTCCACCCTGTGTTACACAGTGACATAGATGTTTATCTTCCGCCCTGCCCCGTCGTGCGTGGACGCGTGGCCGTGGGCACATCCCGTTTCCATGGCAACGCCCCATCCCGGCGGGGCAGAAAAGAAAGGGATGGGCGAAAAATAAAGCCGGGGCGGCGATGACATCGTCAGCGGAGTAGCCAATGGCCAGCAGGGGCGGTGATGTCATGGGCTCGCCCCCGACCCCCGGAGCGAGGTGGGGGGACCGTGGGGTGACCCCGGAGATAACCCCGGTCCGGGCTGTCACCCACTCAGGACCGGGCCGTGGGGACCCAGCAGAAAGGGGGTGAACGTGGGGGGACAGTGGCAGAGGACAGCCTGGGGGGGGGGGGGAAATCCCCCCCCAAACCACCTGGTTGTTCCCCACTCACTCAGCAGAAGGGTCCTGCTGCGAGCAAGCTTCAGCATGTTGAGAATTTGCAGGGGGTTAACGCTAAATTTTTATTTTTACTGTTTGAGATTTTACCCTGAGCTGGGATTGAGCTGCCCTGGTCAGCTCTCCAGGGCCACGCGACACGAGCCCAGCGTGTCCACAGGCTGCAGCTTTGTAAAAGCATCACACAGGGACACGGCGAGAGAAGCCTGGGCATGGTCTGCCAGGGCAAAAAAAAAAAAAAAAAAATATATAGATCCAAGGGGTGAAAAAGGAGGGGTGGGCGGGCAGAGCTGGAGTTTCCAGTCAGTGTGGATGGCGGCGCTTGGCACGCAGCGGGAGGGAGGGCAGCATGGGAGCAGCATTGGGAGAGCGCTGGACCGCGCAGCTCGGTGACATCTGAGCGCAGGCAATGTCCCCTCTCGGGTCCCCCACCCACCACGGAACAGCGTGACTCAACGGGTGACTCACCCACCTCAAACCCAGCCAGTGATGAAGCACTTCATTCACTCGAGATTTTGATTAACCCAAGCTCCTACAGACCCATGCGGTGAGAGGCACCGTACCATGCTCAGGACCCCACTGTGTCCCTCCAGACCGGGAGTGCCCCCCCCCGCAGCCCCGGGTGGCCCTGGCACGGTGCCGGCAGCAGCCGGGTGTATCTGAGTCACGGCCCACACTTGCTCAGGCTCACCTGCTCAAACACTCGGGCACGTCATTCCCCACGAGATGCTTGTTGCCAAAACCGTGGCTTGGCCGCTCCCAAAAGACAGGAGGAAAACCCGGCTGGGTGCCGAGGATGGGTGCAGGGGGGCCGAGTCACACCACCCAGCCCCTTCACTCACCCTCGGGGGACAGAAAGGTGACACTTGGAGCCATCCCCCATGTGGCATCCCGATGGCGAGGCAGGAAAAGCTGCCGGGGTGCCCAGAGGAGACACGCTGAGGGGAGGGAGAGACCCGGAGCCAAACCCAGCGTCATCTCCCAGAAAGCCGCAGCAATCGGTGCGCTCAAGCAGCGCAGGA